>NC_056689.1:67025357-67719732 GCF_018350215.1 Panthera leo | reverse complement strand
GCAGTTCTGGGTAGAGGTATACCGTCCTAATCCTCCATGTCTGCATTTTAACTTACTGCTTGTGAATATTCTTAAAAATACCGTAATACTTTTACATGGTTCTTTCCAAAAGTTGTCACACCTTAACTCGTGTAGTTCCTTCTGTAGGCTTAAGTCAAGAACTGTCAGTCAGATTGGTAATGCTGGGTTGGATGCCTAAAGTTGCGGGGGGGGGGGGGGGCGGGGGGAAAAGACCAGGAGAACTTTCTCAACAAGGGTGCAGACCTACCTTCATTATTTAATCTCTTTCTACTACCTTACTACTCACGCTTTAACCAAAATGAACTACTCTGGTTTCTTCCAAGATTAATCACTGAAGCACTAACCTTTTGTGACTGTATATTAATGTCCTAGTTACCCTTGGAGATGTGTTTCCAGATTCTCTCCAACAGGAAGCAGTTTTCTCTGCGCTTACCTAGCACTTTCTGTACTTCTTTTAGGACGGTCTCTATTTTATATAACAGCTGCTTACGTTCTTAGCTTTACTACTGTGTTTATGTCTAAAATGGTTTTTATCAGATTCATCTGCCTATCATAGTATCCTGCACATATTATTTTGGTAAGTACTTCCTAAAAGGTTGAATATTTTTGGTGTCCTGGGGACCTAAGACACTGCCAGCTTTAGTTTATCAAATTCAGTGTGGTTCCTGTTACTCAACCTTTTCCTAGTCTTCCCCTCTGAATTCCTTCCAACATGATTTCTTCCCTCGAAAAACAGAAATCATACATTAAAAAGTTGAAGGAAATACAATAAATATTCATATACCCTTTACCTAGATCCAACAGTTGTTAAATTCTGCTATATTTATTTCATTCCTTCTCACACTTTTTTCATTGTTGTTGAACTATTTGGAAATAGGTTACCGACCTATTGTTAAGCAGGCACCTCTAAAATTTCCAAAATGTATTTCCCTAAGGATTATAAAGTTCTACAAAACACAGTATCATTATCACAACAAAGGAAATTAATTGTTCTGTAATATTTAAAATCTAGTCTGTATGTACATTCTCCCATTTGACCTAAGAATATTTTGTATATCTCTACCCCTGCTCCTCCAACAAAATTCAGAATCCAGTCAAGGTTTATGTATTGTGCTTGGGTATTGTAACTCTTTAGCCTTAATTGAGAACAACTCCCCTATCTTTTTTTCTCCTGTGATGTTGGCATTTTATTTATTTTTTTTTTAATTTTTTTTTTTTTTTAGCGTTTATTCACCTTTGAGACAGAGACAGAGCGTGAATAGGGGAGGGGCAGAGAGAGAGGGAGACACAGAATGTGAAACAAGCTCAGGCTCTGAGCTGTCAGCACAGAGCCCAACGCGGGGCTCGAACTCACGGACCGTGAGATCATGACCTGAGCCAAAGTCGGACGCTTAACCAACTGAGCCACCCAGGCGCCCCAACGTTGGCATTTTAAAGAGTCCAGAGCAGAGGTCTTCTTGAATGTCTCCTTTTTTCTTATTTCTTGTAAATCAGAAACTGATCTAGAGGCTTGATTAGATTCCATTTAACATTTTTTCCCAAGAATACTTCACAGTATTCATACTTCTCCAATCATGATTAATAATTAAGCCTTCTCAAATGTGACTACATCTACCAGTGGCATGAGTGGCTAGTTAAATGCATCCCACTTCTCTGCACACACACCCTGCTATGCTGTCCTACAAAGAAGAAATTAGCATTCAATCCTCCTGTCTGTAGAGAGGAAGTGCTAGTGTCCTCGGCTGTCGACCTTTAGTAAAGTATTGCTGCTACTTTGCCTACACTTGTAGCTGATGCAACATAATCTGCAACAGTGTACTGATGTCAGCATAGTTTCATGAGTTTCAACTCCTGGCACCCTGAGGACTGTTGATGAAAGATGTGTGGGCCCTGCAATTCAAATACAGATGAATCTTGATGTTATCAAAGCAGATACCAAGGCAACTGCTGGCCATCTGGTATTTTGTGTGAGTGGGATGTGTCATTTTCTATTAACTTAATAGTAGTGTCTGCTAGTGAAGTATACCATCATCCAAGTTCATCCAAGAAGAACAGTTCCTGTTCTTAGGCCTAGGCACATTTCAGAAGCTAAACACTGCACATTTTATTCACATGAGTCTAAATTAATTAGCCAAATTGAACATGTTGCAACATTTTCCTACCAGCAGATGCCAGATAGCAAACACAGTAGAACTATTATAGTTTCCAAATACATGACATATGATGTTATTTGGCATCTCCAGATGAACATTATCAATCCAAACTAAGCACTCTGCGAGTATGTGGGCAGCCCTCGAGTGAGAATGAGCATTACTACTTTGTGTCTGCTAAAAAGAAAACACTTCTTTTGGGGCTTCCTCTTTCACCTTCATGTTAGTTTACGTTCAGAAATCTAATATGCATTTGAAAATTCATCTGTTAGTCGATCATAAGTCTTGAATAAAACAAATAAAATCTTTCATATTTTTCCTGCAATTCCTGCCACTCCATCCACAACCTGTACTAGGCAGATTGAATTTACTTAAAAAGATCTAAACTAATAAATATTCACCAAAAAATACCCTCTATTGTCCTTTACATAAACAAATTGCTTCTGGTACCTCCCTCAGTTCTCTAAGATTGTATCTTGTTTCTTAATACCTATTAATGGTAAAATAGGACAATTTGGAATATAATGTGTTATAGTGGTTCTTCTGTATTCTATTGAAGTGGTGACATCAAGTGCCTATAGCAATGAGGATGGTAAGGGAAAGGGAACAATAGGCAGAAGTGGGGGACTAGACAAGTCTCCACGTTCATCTGGGACATTACTTTCCAGCCCTAGCCAAATTTTGCCACGTGGGAAGTGTTGCCAGATTTGCCAAGAGGAGCTGAAATTTGGACTTTATGTGAAGATCTTGTGATTTTTAAACATAGTTTCAAATACTTTTTAAACATTTAGCAAGCCAGCAAAACATTTAACCAGATAGGACCAAGGGCCACCAGTTTGTGACCTTTGTTTCTTATATGAAAACAGGATTGGCAGTTAGGCCAGAATCTGAAAATACTTTAGAAATGTTTTTCTAAACATATTTCAGGTACATTTATTTTCTTAGGTTAGGCAACTTCCATTTGTCACTTCCATCAAAAATTCAAGATAGAGTCTTATGTACACCGGGCTTCTATTCCCTATAATTTTAAAGGTTTTTACTCTTTGCCACCAACTTAAAAACTTGCCCACATTTGCTCAACCTTGAATTATATTATGAAATAGATTTGCTTTATCATATTTTTTATTATGTTTTAATGTTTATTTCGACAAGAAAATGAGTGGGGGACGGGGGGGGAGAGAGAGAGAGAGAGAGAGAGAGAGAGAGAGAGAGAGAATCTTAAGCAGGCTCCACACTCAGCATGGAGCCTGACGTGGGTCTCAGTCTCACAACTGTGAGATTGTGACCCAAGCCAAAATCAAGGGTCGGACGCTTAACCAACTGAGCCACCCAGGCACCCCCAAAAGGTTCTTATCCATTTGTAGCTCCTTCATTTAGCTGTGACTGGCATTATAGACATTGGTATGTTTGTTGAAAGGAAAAATGTGTTTGGATAGGAACATATGATCCCAAATTCCTCTTTTGTTACATTTGTTTTTCATTCTGAAAGAGTAAATTCCCTTGTCCCGAAAAGAGCATCCTTTCTACTCCAGTCTTCACTGTCCAGTGTTTACTTTTAAAGCTCTGTCCTTATTAATAGATATACAGCCATTAACTTTATTTTTTTATCTTCAGTAATTATTTTGTCCATGTATAACTTATTTTGATCAATTTTTCACTAATAATGGTAATAACTCAATCCAGAATATTTTAGTTTTTCATTTGTAAACATTTTTGTAGAGAAATATGGTAGGATAATCAATCATTAAAATATGGTTAAGCATGAAAATATATTACAGTAAAATTAAGTGGAATGGTAATAGAGGTCTAGGGAGAAAAAAGATGTAAACTTTCTGACTTAAAAGTAAGTTCTTCATTCTTTTTACTAATGGAGGATAATAGCTGTCAAGTTTTTATGATATTGAGATTATGTTGGATATATTTTTTTTCTTTTTTTTTTTTTTTTTAAATTTTTCTTAACGTTTATTTATTTTTGAGACAGAGAGAGACAGAGCATGAACAGGGGAGGGGCAGAGAGAGAGGGAGACACAGAATCAGAAGCAGGCTCCAGGCTCTGAGCCATCAGCCCAGAGCCCGACGCGGGGCTCGAACTCACAGACTGTGAGATCGTGACCTGAGCTAAAGTCGGACGCCCAACCGACTGAGCCACCCAGGCGCTCCTGTTGGATATATTTTTAAAAGACTGATATGGAGCACCTGGGTTGCTCAGTTGGTTAAGCATCCAACTCTTGGTTTCAGCTCAGGTCATGATGTCTTGATTCGTGAGTTTGAGCCCTGCTTGGGATTCTCTCTCCCCCACTCTGCCCCTTCCCCACGTGCACTCACTCTCTCTCTCTCTCTCTCTTAAAATAAATAAACTTCAAAAAATAAAACGAAAAAATAAAAGACTGATATAACAGTTATTTTTAAATATGCTGGAAATTATGTCTTTAGAACTATTTGAACTTAATAAATTTATTTGTCAATTTAGAAATGTGTAAAGGGGTATTTAGTTTTTCTACCTAGTTTTTAAAAATCTGAGGGCACCTGGGTGGCTTAGTTAGCAAATCATCCAACTCTTGATTTCCACTCAGTCATGATCTCACGGTTGGTGAGTTCAAGCCCCTTGGTGGGCTCTGCCCTGATGGCAGAGTGCCTGCTGGGATTCTCTCTCTCTCTCTCTCTCTCTCTCTCTCTCTCAATATGTAAACTATAAATAAATAAACTATAAATGAATGAATGAGTAAATGGAATAAAAATCTCTGCGTATTAATGCAAGCATAAAATTTGAGGACCACTGACATATTCTCTGGGTTCAGGACACTTTAGTGCTCTTGTCCAGTCCCATACACAGTTTAGTTCAAGTATCAAATTAAGTCACCCCAGAAATTTTTAACTTGTCCAAGTTGTAAAATTAACTTATATTATCAACATGTGTATGATTGATATAAAGTAGTAATCCTTCCTAGACTTAAGTGTCTTTCAACTCCCACGCCTACAGCTTTGTAAAATATTTCATGACAGATTTGGTTCCCCTCCAAGTTCTTCTGCATTAATTTTAGGCATCCGGCTCAATGGCTACGACAGGTTTGCTTACTTTGTTATGACTTTGAAATGTACTATCCATCAAAACCATTATCTCTGGGACAAATTACAAACTAAAGAAACTAAGGGGGGAAAGGAAGTAGATTATTTTCCAATTACCCAGACCAAGAGCTTCAAAAATTATTGACATTCTATTCTCCAAGCATTAAAAGTTTGGGTTATATTAGTGTAAGAATTTTACTTCTGCAATTGAATGTGTTTTCTCTTAAAATATACCTTGACAAATGTATCATTTTAAAATCTGGCATAGTAGTCCATTGTATGGCTGTTACAGAATTTATTTAACCTTTGATATATTGCCGAATATATAGATTCACCTATTGCTGAACATTTTGCTCTTCAATGCAGTGCTTTAATGAACATTCTTATTCTTATGTCTTTATACACCGGTGCATTATTTCTTTAGGGCCCATTCTAGAATGCTTGGGTCAAAGAAAATGTGCATATTTAGCTTCAGTAGATAATACAAAATATTAATAGATACTACAAAATATCTAAAAAATCTGTACCAAGAAACCCACCCACCAACAGAGAATGCCCATTTCTCTCTACCTTCTCTAACTCTGGATACTGTCAGCTTTAGATTATTTTTGCAATTTCAAAAGATCTAACACACACACCAAAATGTCACATGATTTTCACTTGCTTCATGAATCCATGATCATTTTTCTACTTCAACTACAGTACCCACTTCAGCACTCCTACATCCCGTTAAACTTTATTTTCTATAGCACTTACTACCTTATAACATCCTATTATTTACTTTCTTTAGAGTGTAAGCTCCAAAAGGTTTGAGGTTTTGTCTGTTTTGTTCACTAAAGAATAGTGCTTTGCACGTTATAGACACATATTTATTGAATTGAATTACATGGCACTTGTATGATACATGTGAATTTCTGTCATAGCTGATATGTTTCTTCTTTGACCCATTTGTCCCTAGTGGTACACACATCTTACCTCATCATAATAAGAAAGTACCTTTAGAAGCAACCACAACTCCTTAGGGCACATTACACCAGACAAAACACCCATGTTTGGCCATTAGCAGGTGAAGGAAAGAAATGTTCCTTCCTACTGTGGACTCCCTGGGCAGTTGATTATCAAGACACTGTAGCCTTGCCAGTGAGGGTCATCCAACCACCACCTTGCTTATTTTAGCCCTTCCCTTCCTGTTTCTCTCCTGCCAGTGCCTGGGGAGGGGGGGTGGGCGCCTAGAACAATAGCCAACCCTAGTAAAGCCAACACTCCACCCAGGCAAGTGACTGCCAGCACTGATATTCCCCACACCAGACCCAACCCACTCCCTACCAGGCTTTTGGCCCCACACCCTTTGCAGTAACAATGGCAGCTTAGTGAAACAGAACTAAGGTTTAGTAGAGCACCAAGTTTCATTGTTTTCCTCCAGCCAGATTTTGGATGTGAAAGAGGGACAGATTAGAGAGAGCAAAGGATTGTGATTGAGTTCTGAGTAGCTGAAGTTGCTACTCTATAAAACATTGAAGATTTTAAGTATTCATCCAATATTTTGCTGATAAAAAAAAATTGGTGATACAAAAACTCTTGGCTACTGTTATTTCTTTTCACATTTATTTATCAACATCTATAATGTTTATCCTCCCTTTTGGCAGCATGTCAGATTTGCAACAAATAAGGGCTTACTCAACATGTTCATGGTGATATTTTAGTGGAGAGGCTGTTTATTATAGCTTATAGTTCATATTCAGGCTAATCAGGGATCTGCAATGCTATTAGCTTTCAACATAACCAGGGGAAAAAAGGGAAATGATCACTAGATACCACAGCAGGCCTAACAAGAAAAGAATATGGCTGAAGAAGTTGTGCATTCTAAGGAAATTGCATATTACATTTATCTCAGATTCCATTTAATGAGGAGTTGCTGCTTCATTCCTGGTCCATTCCCTATTTCATCTTCACTCCCAAACAGAGCAGTGTAGGGGTTAAACTTTGATGACAAAGTTCTGGAAAATGTATAGAGGTTCCTTAGGAACTTTAGATGTTCCAGAATGGGAATTTGAATGAGAAAGGAGAGGCTTGGATGGAAGAGGAAGCTTTCTTTACAAATGTCAAAGTTAGTAGTAGAGTGGGAATAACAGACCAGAAGCAGCTTCACTTGATTGTAACTAATTTGCAGTGGGCGGTAAAGGCAGGCACCACGCCAGCATCACCACTTTATAAATAATAAATCTTTCTTCTGCGGTGATGTTGCGAAAGGCACATGGTAAGGTTGCATCAGTATGGTGAAATATCGCAAAATGGGTGGGTCTGTCTAGAGAAGCATCTGTGTTTGTAAAAGGATCATGCTACAAATTACAATCCAGAACACCTTGAATATACAGCATAGCAGTAATCTGGAATGTAACACTGGAAGCAAATGCCATCAGCCAGAGATGGCATATATGCTGGTATGTTCTTAACAAAATACTCAAGATAAAGGTATTTGCTAGCACTTTAGCATGTAGTATCTCTGTATTAAAGGAAAGTAGTAAACTGAAAGCATACCTCACTTCTGTTCTTCAAGAGCCAGTTTCACCCATTTGTGTTGCCTCCTTACAAACAGGACCGGTATAGCCAATAACTGTTCCTTAGGATGCTTTTTGTCATGATAGCAAAGGGATTAAAGTAGAAGCCAGCTGTTAGCTGTTGAGAAGTGGGAACGTTAGGAAATATTTACCTACTACCTCCTCTTTTTCCTAACTACCTGCCTTACCCCACTTCCCAAATGGTAACACTTTTTTACCCCATCCACATTCAGGGAGATGCTATCAGTGAACCAAATGGCTGCACAAAAATGCTTTTGGTTTTCCTCAGCTGGCCTCTATTAGGTAATTATGCCTAATAAATGAAGCCCTACCAATTTTTCACTATAAGGGAAAAAAACGTAGAACATGTAGCCTTCCAAATTAACACCTCCACTGATTAAAGAACATCGACACACTCCAGATCCTTACATTAACTCTCTCAACCTTGTTTCAATGAAAAGACTCCTAGGAAATTAATAGGAAAATTATGCAAGGGTAGGGTAGTTCATTTTCTGTAGGAATTGTGATTTTACTTCTTAAAGTATAATGGAAATACCTCAAGCAATATGCTTTGGAAATTCATTCTTGAATGTTAACAATTGATTTCTCATTGAAGGAAAAAACTTAGCTGTATCCAACAATTCAGATATGGCGGAAGTGAAGTCAATGTTCCGGGAAGTCCTTCCAAAACAAGGTATCTAAATTACAAATACTTAGGTCACAGAATATTACAGGTACCTAAAAAGTAGTAGGCACATAGGCTAAGTAGCTTAACATCTGTAACTATTTTGTGTCTTGTATGCCACATTCATCATCCACTCTTTTACAAGTATAAAGAACTCATCCACTGCTTCCCCCCCCCCCCCCCGTAAAAGGATACCAAATGAATCATTGTTCAACCTAGGAATCCTGTTACACTCAAATTTGCAAATTACAATATGAAATTTTCAATGAAAAAACTAGTACTGTAACTCACCATAATGTTAAATACGGTCTGGAAATGGGGAAAAAGAAACCTAAGTCAAGCAATCATTAAGAAAAGCTGACAGTTTAACATTCAGTAGTTAATATAGTAAAAGAACGGTATTAACATGAATATTAAGTATTTTTATGCACTATGTATTTCTCCTGAATCTTTTTGCACATTAAACATTTGACACAAAATGAGTCGTGTGTCTCATAGGTAGCTTGGAATTTTAGGTACCAAGTTCAAAAAGGCGTCCTTGTGAACTCCCTAGTATTAAATGTTGATATATTTTAAGTAACTGTGAAAACAAAAGATTTTCATTGATAGTGGATTAAGTCTTTAGACTTTCATTCTAGCTGCAAATCCAAACTACCAATCAACTGGGTCATCTCACTCAAATTGTTTCTTTTTAAACTTAGGGCAGCTGTCTGTGGAAGATATAACCACAATGGTGCTGTGTAAACCCAAACTTTTACCCTTAAAATCTCTGACTCTGGAAAAATTGGAGAAAATGCAGCAAGCAGCCCAGGATACGATTCGCCAACAAGAAATGGCAGAAAAGGAACAACAGCAAATAACTCACTGAATGATAACTTAGCACTTCTACAGAATACCCTACCTTAGTATTAACAATAGCTAGAAAATAATTTGCACCTGTATGCTGAGAACAGTGTGTTAAAACTGATAGTGCTTATAAATAATATAAAAATACCCAAGACTAATGAAACTTGTATTGTGAATTTAGACACTGTGGTTTGTATTGAACATAAGCAATTAAAAAAACTTTGAACCCAAATTTTATGGGTTTTTTTTTTTTTTTTTTTTTACCCAAGTTTTTAGAACTGTAAATTATTGTTCACCATTCCTATCAGTCTTACGGGTAAAATTCTTAGGCACAAGTGACTAAATGCAACTCTTATGTTCACAAAATCTTTACACATTTATTAAAAACTGAATTGGACGATACATTCTAATCTTGTACAAAGCGTTTTGGGGCTTTTACATTACCTAACTTTAAAACTCTTTTACAAATTTTGCGTTTCATGTTTAAGGCTATTTTGCCTAACCAACTGATTCTACCAGTAATGACAAAACTAAATAAATTTGAAACCCTCACTTATCCAGTAGTCCCCTGAGCTTTTTGTTTTCATAAAACGTTTTGAAGTTTATTTAAGAGAGAATGTGCGAAAGGGGAGGAGCAGAGAGAGAGAGAGAGAGAGAGAATCCCAAGCAGGCTCTGCACTGCACCGCACTGTCAGCATGCAGCCTGAGGCAGGGCTCAAACTCATGAACCACATGAATAGTGACCTGAGCAGAAATCGAGTCAGACACTTAACTAACAGTGAGCCACCTAGGTGCCCCAGTCCCGAGTTTTTAATTATACTGACTTTAAGGACTAAGAATTACCTGGCTACCTTTATCATCCAGGTATCAAACACACAATTAAAACTACAGACTTGAAAGAACCCATGGGATAAATATCAACATTAAATTTGGAGTTTTAATTCTAAAAGGTTTAATTCTAAACCTGCAATGGGCATATTCCTAATACCTTTGTAAATTCTGAATATAATTCTTGGCTGGTTGCTACAATCAATAATAGACCATTTAAATTACCATGGACCTTGAGGCCTTGCCGAGTAATTAGGCTCTACAAGAGGTTAGAAATGTAATCGTTCTTTAGATAACTGCTATTTATTGGTAGCTACTATTTTCTCAAACACTGGATAAATGTAAAACTTTTTGAGTCACTGAAGAATTTTTTATAACACAAACATTAGCTGGTAACAGAATTTAAGAATGGTGAAATTTTAGAAATTTCATTGAGCTTTAGAGAAGATCAGAAAATAAGTATGCGTGCATTTCCCACATATAATATTAAAAGAATTTATTTACGATTGTACTTTTGATTTAAAATTTTTTTTAATGTTTATTTTTTGAGAGAGAGCGTGAGCAGGGGAGGAGCAGAGAGAGAGGGAGACACAGAATCTGAAGCAGGCTCCAGGCTCTGAACTATCAGCACAGAGCCTGATGTGGGGCTCAAACCCACAAACCATAAGATCATGACCTGAGCCAAAGTTGGATGCTTAACAGACCGAGCCACCCAGGTGCCCCAAGTACTATTCATTTAAAAGTTTGCAAAGAACAAAGTTTAAATTCACTAGGTTCAAATATGCTCCCTTAGAGGATTTAAAATTTGCTGTGTAAAATAAAAGTTTTTAAAAAGACCTAAAATAAATGTACTCCCAATGAAGAATCAACACTGCTTCACATGTTTTATTTTGTCATACATTCTTTTAGAACCAGGTTCATTTTTCCAGTTTTGTAGAAAAATAGATGTTCCAGCCACCATTTATTTAACTGTCTAGTCTTTGAGACCAATCAATATGTTCCCTGGAAAAATGAATAAGTCATATGACTAACTCATTTTCTTAAAATTCTTTAAGACAAAGAAATAACTTTTTTTTTTTTTTTTACTCCCAAAGCACAGTATTCCAACAGCAGCAGCCAACATGGGGTTTTAGCAGCTTAACTTCACCCCCTAAATAAAGCTTTGTATAAACCAGTGATTTTACTACAAAAACACTGTCCTTGAAAGAAAGGAGTGGCAGTCAGACATCAATGCAAAACTTGGAATGATTAGGTCATAAACATGGCACTTACAAAAGGTAGCTTATGAGAATATTCCACTTAAGAAGTGGTTACTCTTCTGTCCCTCCTTTACACCCTCAAAAAAACAAAAATACGAAAGAAAAAAGAAAACACTTCCTTTAAAAATTCCCCTTAAATTGTAAGTTTATAAAATTTCAGAAATGCCTTGTACCCAAAACAAGTGCTTCAAAAACAAAACAAAACAAAAAACCTGTGCTAACAACTCTTACAATTCAGATATATTTATATTTTTTAGAACATCTAAGACTGTAAGAGTTCTTATATTCAGTAGCTCTCTGGTTTAAGGCGACCTCCATCTCCTTCACTTACAAAACGTTTTCTGCCCCTGTAATGAAAAGAACACAAACATGAAAATGGAGATCAATTCTATCTATAAACAAACAAACAAACAAACATCTTGGGTTCTTTTGGTTAGTCATTAGGTTTTGAAGGGTTCTGTTTAAAAAAAAAAGTGAGCATGCCTCTAATCCTTTTGAAAAAAGACTCTTTTCTTGCTATGTATCCTAGGAGGTAGCAAATCAAATGAACTGTTAATGTTAATCCAAGCAGTTTTTAGTTAAATAAGAGCTTAATTATTGAATAAGTTCATTGTCAAATGGAGTCATGTAAAAGAAAAGTTAAAATATAAGGCAAACATGCTATTTGGAACTTCAATATTTACTTCTCTGAGCATTATTTGAAAGCTAAACAATGAGACAAAGAGACACCAACATGATTTGGAATTATGCAAATTAAAGCTACAGAACCTATGAAAATATCCACGTTAAAAATTTTGTTTTAACTTTTTCTCAAATCTAGAAAAGCCGTAACCTGAACATGGAAAAATCAGAATCCAATTAATTCCTGTCTATGCCCCATTTTAGGATTCCTGCTATTTCTTTTTTTTTTTTTTTTTTTTAATGTTTATTTATTTATTTTGAGAGAGAAAGAGAATCCCGAGCATGGGATTCATGCTATCAGCACACAGCCCAACATGGGGCTCAATCTCACAAAGGGTGTGATCATGACCTGAGCAAAACTCAAGAGTTAGACGCTTCACTGACTGAGCCACCCAGGTGCCCCGGGATTCCTGCTATATCAAAATCAAGAGGTCTTGCTTTATAATGTAGGCACACTTATGCTGTATGTAGCCAAACATAGTAGCTATGTACAGCCCAGGAGAAATATTTGACCAGCAGCCTAAAGCAGTAAGTGGAAAACAGAGTTGTCCAGGATTAGTCCTCATTTTCTGACCCTAGACCAACATGCACAAGCATTCAAGACCACACACAAGTGTGCACTTCACCCAAATAGGCTAATGGATAGAGGATAAAAAGTCAAGGTTCTATAGCATACAGTGAAAATTTAGGTATCTCCCTCAACTGATCCTTGAGGGTAAAGCCACAATAAAAATGACCATTTAGACTTCTGAACAGAGGATGAAAAACTTAAAAAGCCAGTGCCAAGGTGTTGACCCCTTTTCACACGAAGTCTAAGTGGAAATCAGCTACATTTTCTGGCACATACAGGCTTCAGACTGTAAATATAAGGAGACTGAGATACAGAACAAAGTAGTAAGTAACAAGAACCCTTGCCAACATTGGCAGTATTTACTGATGTATACAACTTGGCACATAAATGATGCCATCACCAAGCACAGAGAGAGATTTTGGAGATGTATATTTGCAAACATTTTTATCAAAGCCATTAAACAGTATCTTCCTCCTCTTCTCTCAAAAGCTTCTAAACTTTCTAGAGCAACAGACACTACCAAGAACTATTTTTCTGAGATTTAATTCTCACAATGCACTTAAAATAGACAAAGCTTTGCAATTTTTTCAGTTTAAAAATTACAAAAAGTTAAAATTTACATAAAACAGACACACACAGGCCACCCAGGTAGCCTCAGGTCAGGATCTCATGGTTTGTGAGGTCATGCCCCGTGTCAGGCTGTGTGCTGACTACATAGAACCTGCCTGGGATTCTCCGTCTCCCTCTCTACTCCTCCCCTGCTCTCTGTCTCAGAAATAAACAACATTAAAAAAAAACAAAACAGATATACACAAGTTTAGCTATTACTAACATTTATACCTATTTATTATAAACTTATAAGCTTTATTTTAACCACAAAAAAATTCATCAACTCCTAAAGAGTTAGATCCTAGTAGCACAAACACAGTATCTCCAAAGAATCACACACATATACTTTCTAATGAGATAAGGCCCAATTAGCCTCAATTCTCCATTCTATGAAGGAATAAAAGGAAGCTACATGGAGTAAGGAATAGCCTATATCTTGGAAGCCAGAAAAGGTCTGGATTCATCCTTAGTCTTTACTGTGTGTGAACTTAGAAAACTTCTATTACATCTCCTTAAACCTTAATTTTCTCATCTCATTGGTGATAATATCTACTCTGAAATATTTCAACTACTTAGAACAGAGCCTGGTACACAGAACTACTACACAAAATTAGTTTCCTTCCAGTGAAAAGGGGCTTCATGAAGTAGCCCTGTATAAATTTTACAAGGGGGCAAAATAAGCTTTGCCCTAGTTTTTCTATTAACTCAAAACTCATGATTTTCACTCTTGAGTGGCTTCAGGGGAGATATTACTTTTCTGACAGAATTCCAGAATTTTTCTGGAATGACAGAAAATCAGCTTAGCCTTTCCAAGCACCTCAGCCAATATTTTATGTGGAAAAAAGTAATAAAGTACCTTGAAGGACAAAGATCTCTGAGTTGTTTGGAAATTATTCCAGCCTGAAAACATTCTTCTACAAATCGTTCAAGCACAGAGTATGAATGTGGGACATCCAAATTAATGTCTGGAATTTCATTGTAAATTCTCTCATAACCCTAAAACAATGAAATTATATACAGAATTGTTAGCCCATATAAAGTACATAATGCCATATGACCCATCACTGTCATCAAACGACATTTAAAGACAAAACATTCATAAAATTAGACTGAAGTCAGATCTGATCTTTGAAAAGTATAGACAATATTTGTCATAGAATGTTTTCTTTAAAATTTTTCTCTTAAAAGAGTTCAGGTGGACATCAGACACTGGACACATTTCTTCATCTGTATACATTTAGTACACTTTTTAAAATATAAGGCAAGTAAGCACCTCACCAATATCTTAAATAGGAATAAATTAAATACTTTAAAGAATATTTGTTAGAAGATCATGTTCATGTTTGTCTCTAGATACAAAATAAAAATTATCATATCTTAAAAATAGAACTCTTGAGGAAGAACAATCACATCTTTAAAAAAGACAGGAAAAAAACTCAATGAAGTGTTACTTTACAAGAAATCAAACATAATCACAACCATTAAAAAAAAAAAAAACTATAGGCACAATACTATTTAACATACCTAAAAGAATATTTCATTGACAATTCATAATATGTATTCAATTATTATACATTTAAGGTAGAAGCCTAAAAATTGTTCAAAATAATGTTATACTTACTCTTTTCATTTGGTCTAGAGTAATGGTAGAAGATTTCCAAAGAGATTTTAATAAATTCAAAATCATCTTAAATGCACTTTCTCCAGTTGACTCTAAAACCATTACAATAGCCTAAAAATTGAATGAATGAATTTTTGGTCATTTAAATTTATATAAGAAACTGCTCCTAAAATGTATCAGATCCCTTTTGTCTTATATGTAATTATAATCATTATAAAAATTTAAAAACAACTTTCTCCCTTAACATTGAAATTTTTTAAAAGAATAAAAATAGATGTACACTATTAAAGAACCATTAAGTCACTGTGGTGCAAAAAGGAATACTTAATAATAACTCTCTTTGGAATGTCAAAGTAATCTTACTTCATATACAAGCTCATGGTGAAAATGAGGTACTTCCAGTTCCTTAAGGCAATGTTCAGCTTCAGATATATCTCCAGAGAGTAAATACTCTTTCAGCAGCATATCAATCTATTAAATTTAAAAATTTAGATGTATTAGAATTCCTAATTTTTTTTTTTTAAACTGTGCTTTCTGCCTATAGGATTTACTTACTCTCAAATAGCAGGTCACCAACAGCTGTGTAAGAACATACAGACTTGACACAACACTATCATAACAAAATTTTTTTCATAATTAAAAAGTAAATCCCCAATTTTTACATGGCTGATAATTATAAAGAAAATGCAGCGCTTCAGTGTGCCTTAATAATCACTGAGATCTATGACTAGACTTAATCTCAGTTGTGACCATAATACTTCAATGCTCACTGTAAAACAAGGGATTTTAAAGACCACTAGAGGGCACTGGCTGAAAGTCTCAAAATATATTTTTACAGTGTCACACACTTTCACTTCCATCAGGATGACCTTAATAGTCACTGGAAGCCAAAAAATGATGATAATAGAGCTTTACTAGACAGGGCAAAAATATCCATACAGCTTCTCTTTTCTCTTCAAATAGATTTGAAACCTATTATCTAAGATGTTCATCTGGAATTCAGTTTCTAGTTGTAACTTAAAGAGGCAAGTCTTGACTTTCTTATTCAAATACAGTAACATCTATGGCTCCAGAGAAAAGGAGGAAAGTTTTCCAGCACAAGAACTTCAAACAAGAATGTTCTTCCCTATACATGGCCTGTTAAAATCACCTTTGCACCTAGTGGACACTCAATGAATGTTGGCTCACTTAATTAAATAATCTCATTTAAGTATCTTTGACTTCCAACTTCTGCAATATATTTAATAAAGGGTAAAATTTGATCAATAGAATACATACCGATGATACTGATACATACTGAATAATATCTATTATCATGCTTTAGAAAAGTAAATACTTAGGGGCGCCTGGGTGGCTCAGTCAGTTAAACGACTGATTTCTGCTCAGGTCATGATCTCACAGTTCGTGGGTTCAAACCCTGCATCGGGCTCTGTGCTGACAGCTCAGAGCCTGGAGACTGCTTCAGATTCTCTGTCTCCCTCTCTCTACCCCTCCCCTCCTCGTGCTCTGTCTCTCAGAAATAAAATAAACATTAAAAAAAAAAAGTACATATTTAAAGCATGGCATTTGAATAAAGTGTTTTTACTTTATAATTGTAAATTAATAAATTTATTATTTAAATTATATCACTTACAGTTTTTTAACTTTGTTATAGAACTTGAAGTATTTCAATGTTTCCCATCAGGCTCCATGCATTTTTTGAGAATAATAAATTATAAATACATACATATACATTTCTAAAAGTCCTCTTTGTCCAACTCATCCTTCCATGTAAAAATAAATGAATACCCAAATAATGTCAACTCATATTGGTAGTTTTATTTCCATTTCTATCTTGACTATTTTTTCATTGAGATAATTCACATAAAACAGTTTGGCACTTTCTCAAAATAATAATTTTGGGGGAATATTACCATCATTTTTTTTAAGTTTATTATTTTTTTAGTAATCTCTACACCTAACTTGGGCTCAAACTCACGACCCTGAGATCAAGAGTTGCAGCTCCTCCAACTGAGCCAGGCAAGCACCCTAAGTGTTATCATCTTAACAATATTAAGTCTTCCAATCCATAAACATAGGATATCTGGATATCTATTTTAAGTTTTAATTTATTTCAACAATGTTTTGCAGTTTTGGTGTATAAGAGTTGCACTTCTTTTGCTAAATTTAGTCCTAAGTATTTTGATATTTTTTATTCTATTGTAAATGCAATTGTTTTCCTAATTTCATATCATTCGTTGCTAGTGTACAAAAGTAGAATTGAATACTGTATATTAATCTTATATCCTATAATCTTGCTGGATTCATTTATTAGTTGACAGTTTGGAGTTTTTTTGTTTTTTGTGGATTCATTAAGATTTCCTGTATACAGATCATGTCATCTGGGAATAGAGACAGTTTTACTTCTTCCTTTCCCATCTAGATGCATTTTATATCATTTTCTTGCCAAAATGCCATTATCTTGACTGTTTTTATACCTCAATCTTCCTAACCACATGAAATTTTTTTTTGAAAACAGATACTATAATCATGACATTATCTATCCTAAGATATATAAAAGCAAACTGGTCAAAAATCTATAGTTTAAGCTCCTTAACACTCAAACTAGGCACACATATCATTAAAAGATTTATTAAGTATCAAAACTATAGTCACATGAAAAGATTATACTCAAAAGTCAGAAGTACATGGACTGTAAGACTTCTAATTTTCTTAATAATCTGCAAGTAATATTAAGTACTTTTTCTGGTTTCTTGTTATAGAACATTACTGCCAGAAAAAAAAAAAATCCATAGAGAATAAATCTGGCGTTTTAATGAAATAAATCAATTACTTTAAAGCATGCACACAAGTAGTGAACTTCCTTACAAAAATCGACCACTCTGATCTACTCTAGTGTTCATAATTCCTAACTTATGATCTAAGAGTATCCAGTTTCGAATTGCTCATATAAAAATGTAGTTACTAGGGTGCCTGGGTGGCTCAGTAGGATGAGCATCTGACTCTTGATTTCGGCTCAGAATGTGATCCTAGCGTCGTGGATCGAGCCCTGCATTGGGCTCTATGATGAGCAGAGAGTCTGCTTAAGATTCTTTCTCTCCCCCTGCCCCACTGCCCTCCTCCCTGTCTCATACTCTTTCTCTATAAAAATTTTTTTAAATGTATTTATTGAATAACTACAAAATAGAAAGTCTTATGTTGACAGTATTTGAAAAATTTTAACTACTACTACAAGAAAATACTTCAGGCATTCCTCTCAGGTTCAAATACAGCATTCTTATGAGAGCCCTTTTAATTTAACAGTCTTTTTTTTTAGTCAGGGAAGCCATAAAAATTTAATAATAATTATATAATTATTGTATAATTTATAGCACCAGGGAATAAAGCCAAATACACAAAGATTATCCAATTTTCCATTTATAGCTTTAAGACAGAACTTAATTTTTATCCACAAAAATACCAGCTAGAGGGCATAGTTTACTTCCCCTGAGGAATACATGTATATTAAGTTAAAGACAATACCCAGTAGTTACCTCTTTAACAAGGTGGTTAACAGACTGCTGCCCACCTCCAGAGCCCCACACACTGTCTTTGCGCTTTCCACCTTTAGACATACTCAGAAGCACAGTAGCCTTGTCCAGAGCAGCTCTACCAGAAATAATAACAACAATAATAATAATTTTGACAACTTAGAAATGCTTCAGGTTGACCTAAAAGCTTTCACGTAACCTAAAATCAATCTAAAATTCAAAATCTAACCTTATTACAAAATAATTGATCTACACTGAGTGGAAACATGTCACATAAAACTTAACTTTTACATAGTTCTGCACCTTCCCACCAGGGCAACCATTCCATTCTGACCTGAAGTAGTCTTAGAAATTTAAGTTAACATCTACACCTGAGCAAATCTAAGACATGGCACTGACTAAATTTAAGTTTCCAGGAAGTTACAAAAAACCATACGGCATGATTCCCAAATATCACATTTAGCTTAAAATTAATTATAACAAAGAACAAGAGTGAAAACATTATTTCCTAATATTTCTGTAGCAGATAAATATAAAATAAAATTGAAAATGGGGCTCCTTTGTTAATACTGTCCATCTTCTTAGAATATTAAATAATTACAGAATGTGAAAACCTGAACGGAGCTTAAAGAAACATTCTCAGTCAAACCCTTCATTTTTATAAGTAAGGAAACTGAGGCCCAGAGAAGAGGGGCTTGACATAAAGGTAGCTAATGGCTTAGTTAAAATCCCAAACTTCTACATTACAGTACCGTCCTCTTCCTATTACATCATGTCAACAATCTCTCAATTTTTTTAACAGTGGAGAATATACACAAATCACAAATAGATGTCCACAATGTCTGATTAATTCAAATATCATTTCAATAAAATGCTGTAGAATTTTCCCCAATTTTGAAATTCTAAGTAGGAAAATTAATTTACTTACCTAGCCTGTACACAGTCTACAGTTCCTTTGTAACTATCAATATAGGTATTACATAAAATTCCATCTCCAACAGCTCTAGCAATAAACTGGCCAACCAACTACAAAAAAAAAAAAAAAAAAAAAAAAAAAAAAAAAGCTGTATAAAAAAATCTAAAATGAAACTCTATAGGACACAATTTCTAATACATAAATGATAAAGACTGGCTGGACTACAGAATCAATAACTAAGACATGTTGGAAACTCAAACATCTATCTAGCACCTGCTAGTTATGTTTGACATACATTCCCACATCTTAACCTCCAAGGTAACTACCCATGGGGGGTGGGAAGGACACATATCAGTTTTGCTCACTACTGAATCCCCCAACACCTTGCACACTGCCTGAAACACAGTACATAATCAAAAACGCTTGTTAAGCCAGTGACCTAAATTTAAGAGAAAACTCTCTTCTGGAAATTAAAAAAAAAAAAAAAAATGGGACTAGGTTTTCTCAAGTGTCTGATTAAAGGAATTTATTGTATGGAGAAAACACTGTGTAGAAATTTCTATCTGAAAGTATATTCATAGCGTTATTTTGTTTTGTTTTGTTTTGTTTTTAAAGTAGGCTCCATACCCAGTGTGGGGCTCAAACCCATGACCCCCAGACCAAGTGTCACATGCTCCACCGACTAAGCTTGCCAGACGACCCTATGCATAACATTATTTCTTATAAAAACTGGAAACAACTTCAGTGTCCAACAATAAAGGTGTGGTTACATGATACATACAATGGGGGTCATTATGGGGTCATTAGGAAATACATTTACTACTTTTTATAGTGTAAGAAAAATCAAGTTTACAAAACAGCACATACAGTATAATTCCATTTCTTATTAAAACAAAAATGCAAGGATATACAAAAACCATACACTGATAAACATCCACAGAAAGTAAAAGAGATTTAACACCAAAATGTTTAACAGTTAACACTGGTTATTTCTGCTGGCTTTTCTTCATTTTGACTTTATTTTTCAGAAATTCTATAATATGAACTTACGTAATCATTTTTTTAACATATGAGTAGTTTTATACCAGTTTCCTGGTATAAAAAGAAAAAAAAAGTCCACGTTTGAATCATAGCTCAATACCTTACCAGACTACTGTCTGGCATAGAAAAGAAACAGCATTTAGGAATTAACTTATATATATATTCCTAAATTAATGTTTAAGTGCTCCTGCCTTTTTAAAATTTTTTAATGTCTATTTATTTATTTGGGGGGGTGGGGGGAGTGGGGAGGACAGAGAAGAAGGAGATAGAGAATCCCAAGCCGTCTCCAAGCTGTCAGTGCAGAGCCTGATGCAGGCTCAATCCCACAAACCGTGAGATCATGACTTCAGCCAGTATCAAGATTCAGATGCTTAACGGACTGAGCCACCCAGGTGCCCCAAGTGCTCCTACCTTGACTTAAAACTCTGGTCAAGTAAACAGAAACAATTTCACACATTTTTAATTTCAAATCAGAAAGTCACATTATACTATCAGCATGTATTGAATCTAATAAATACATAAGGCTTTGAGATCAGAATCTAAACAGAAACATAAATCATAAATTTTCTAATAATTTTCCCACAAAGCTACAAAGGGGAACAGACTTATTTATGATTATTTTTATAATAAACATCAGTCAAGCCAATTCAATCTTCAATTATAACAATCTACATATTTTTTAAATCCTAGATCATACAACAGCTTAACCACATATAATAGAGAATATACAAGCAGCAAAAAAACAAAACAAAAAACAAAAGACCTACAAACTATACAGAGCATGGGTGGAAAAGCAGGATATAAAATTACAGTATGATGAAAACTATATTTGAAAAAGAAAAACAGCTAGACAAAAATATGCTAAAATGTCAGAGGGCTATTTTTGTATGGTAAAAAATATGGGTCATTTTGTCCCATTTTATCTACTAAAGTTTCCTAGAAGCATGTATTATTTCTATAATTGGAAGTGTAGTGGGGAAAGGGGAAGGAGAGAACAAATAAAAAGAATCATACAAACCTGTGGTGCTCTAGGAGTATCCAATGCCAATTCAGGTAGATCTTTCAATAATTTGTCAAATGATTTTTCTACATCATTTGTGCTCATTACTGTCCCACACAGGTCAGAAAGAAGCTTAGATGTCATTTCTCTATGACTAGCCTTTCCCTCCAATGCCAAGGAAACTGCCAACACTGGTACTCCACTTTTCATTTCACCAAGATTTAAATCTCTTAGCATTTCCTATTCAAAAAAAAAAAAAAAAGTTAAAAAGTATGTCACTACCTTTAGTTCAATATGATTTTAATTTTGAAAAATCAAGATTTTATCCATAGATCCTTACCTCTTCCCCTTTGGAAATAATCAGAAAAGCAGTCAATTTTGTAGGAAAGGATAAATTCATCTTTCTGTGCATATAAATTAGATATTGATCCACTTTGTCAAGCTTTAACTATCTAAACATCACTAAACTCAAGAATGTGAATCACACCTAAAACAGTATGAAACTATATATTGCTAAGTTTGTGTTAGGAATTAACTAACCCTGTCCTTATAATTTTTTTAAATTTCTTTTTATTTAAGTAATCTCTACACCCAATGTGGAACTCAAACTCGCGAACCCAAGATCAAGAGTCGCATACCCTTCCAACTGAGCAAGCCAGGCACCCCTAATTTCTAGGAATATTCTTTTATGAATATTTGTGGAGAGATTCATTTTACATTATCATAAGCTGTTTATACTCCACTTTTCAAAGTTTTCTCTTTGCACTAAAGTTTATACTGTTCACATTAAGTTTAAAGGAGATCTTTTTTTTTTTTTAATGTTTATTTTTGAGAGAAAGCATTTGGCACATGAAAGCAGGGGAGGGCAGAGAGAGGGGGACAGAGGATCTGAAGCGGGCTCTGGGCTGACAGCAGCGAGCCCGATATGGAGCTCCAACTCATAAACCACGAGATCATGACCTGAGCCAAACTCAGACACTCAACCACTGAGCCATCCAGGTGCCCCCCCTCTTTTTTTTTAAAGTTTGTTTATTTAAGTAATCTCTAGACCCAATGTGGAGCTCAGACTCATGACCTGGTGATTAAGAGTCACATGCTCTTCCAACTGAGCCAGTCAGGTATCCATAAAAGTTCTTAAACCATCGTTTTTAAGTGGAATTATTGCTTCAAATGCTGGGATTCAGTTAAAATTTCCTATTAAAAATAATAATAGCAGCTGCTAATACTACTGTATATAATGTGTCAAGCATTGTAACAGGCATTTTAGTTTCTATTATCTTATTTAAGACTCAAAACCACCTTTTCAGGGAGATGTCATCATCATATCCATCATACCCAAAGCAATGAAAAATTAAGTATCTGCTGAGGACATATAGCCGGAGTGGCCAAGTTGAAAGTGGGATATAGGCAGTATGACCCTAGAGGCTAAATTCTAACTCAGTTATTTAAAGTGCCTTCCTTTTACAGTTTTCTCAGAGTGTTTAAGTCATGTTATACTACTAAAAGAGTGCCAGAACTATTTTCACAGCCACCTAACTGGTGTCCTTGTGAGCAGTCTCTTCCACTCGATTTCAACTTCCTGGACTATGCTTGAACAACTCACTCACTGCCTTTAAACATGATACTTCTTTCTGGAAAAGTCTCTTCAACCGTCTTACCCTGGCAAACTTCTAATTATCCTTACATAGTTCAGAATCATCTCTAACACACTTCATTTTATGCTTCCATAATATTCTGTTCATAATACTACTCAGTTAATAAATACATAGTAGACCACTAGTCCCCAGGCTAGGTACATAGGATTCCAATAGTCCCTGTCCTTACAGGATTTAAACTCTTTCTCTGCAATACAAGGCTTCACATGATATTTTAATATCTATTTATATATCTCTTTCCTCACCTGACTGCGCTTCAAAAGAGCAGGAGTCACCTATTACAAATTCCTCCACATGGTATGCACTGAACAAATATTGGTTTTATATTCAAATTCTACAAATATAAGGATATCAGACCTCATGGTATTAGACAAACCAAGAAAGCTCAGTCTGAAGTAAAAGAGTATAAATTAAAAAGCCTTTTAAGGAGTTACAATTTTAAAGTTTACTTATTTTTGAGAGAAAAGAGAGAGAGAGAGAGAGAGAGAGAGAACGCATGATGAATGGGGGAGAGGCGGAGACAGAGAATCCCAAGCAGGTCCGCACCAGCAGCGCAAAGCCAGACACGGCACTTGAACCCACAAACCCATAAGATCATGATCTGAGGGGCGCCTGGGTGGCGCAGTCGGTTAAGCGTCCGACTTCAGCCAGGTCACGATCTCGCGGTCCGTGAGTTCGAGCCCCGCGTCAGGCTCTGGGCTGATGGCTCGGAGCCTGGAGCCTGTTTCCGATTCTGTGTCTCCCTCTCTCTCTGCCCCTCCCCCGTTCATGCTCTGTCTCTCTCTGTCCCAAAAATAAATAAAAAAAAAAAAAAAAAAAAAAAAAAAAGATCATGATCTGAGCTGAAACCAAGAGTTGGTTGCTCAGCCAACTGAGCCACCCAGGATCCCCTAAAGACCTGCAATTTTAGTACTTTAAGTCAGTAATCCTAGTTAGGTAATTTTATTTTACCCTTTTAGATTTATTTTATGAACAATTCATAACACAGGAAATGTTCCCACGCAAATTACATTTCAAAAAAGCATTTGTTCTCTTAGTTTCTGTATACATTCTTTTTCAGATCTTTGTGTTCTCTTTCTTTTGGACAGAGTACAAAGATAAATTTTATCTTAATCCTGAGCATTGAAATGAATGGCAAAAAAAATAGAACGACATCAGGCATTAAAAAAAAAAATTTTTTTTTTTAACATTTATTTTTGAGACAGAGAGACAGAGCATGAGCAGGGGAGGGTCAGAGAGAGAGGGAGACACAGAATCCAAAACAGGCTCCAGGCTCTGAGCTGTCAGCCCAGAGCCCGATGCGGGGCTCGAACTCACGGACCGCGAGATCATGACCTGAGCCGAAGTTGGATGCCCAACCGACTGCGCCACCCAGGAACCCCTAAATCAGGCATTTTTAACTGAGATTCCTGAAGAGGTTTGAGAAGGTTCATAGATGCCTGAAATTATATCATATTTTATACACTATCAATTACAAAAATATATAATTACAAAAATTGTTAAAATATTGTTGTGCCGTTTTTCAGGGAGGGAATGGCATATAGCCTTCATCACAAGTAGGAAAGAACTAAGTTAAGGATATTTTACTTCATTTCTTAGAAATTCATTTACGTAAAAGAAAATGCTTATTAAAACTTATTCAGTGATCAAGGATAATTTTGGATATGATGTTTTGCTTTTAATAATGTTTTTTCTATGTTAAGTAAATTATACATGCAATTTTAAACCTACCGCAACTTCATTAGTATCTCCATGCTCAAAATATTCCTGTATGATTGGTGTTAAAGTCTTCTCAAATGCTGTTTCATCCAAAGGCAAAACTACAGTTTCATAAACACAGTTTTCCTAGGAAGGGAAGGAGAAAAAATTACAAATTAATGAATAAAATGCTAAATAAAATGAAATTTGGTTTATAATTTTATATTCCAGGGCCCCTGGGTGGCTCAGTCAGGTAAGTGTCCAACTTGATTTCAGCGCAGGTCATGACCTCACGGTGGTGAGATCAAGCCACAAAACGGGCTCTGTGCTGGGCACGGAGCCTGCCTATGACTCTCCCTCTCTCTCCCTCTCTTTCTCTCTCTCTCCCTCCCCCTCTCCCTCTGCCCTTCCTCTGTTCACATACACACTATAAATAACTACTTTTATGTTCTAACTGTATATCCCAATGAATTTTATATTCCATCCTCATTCAGGACAAGAAAAAGATGTGCTACATGCTTTGAACACTGATACTAAAATAGAATCCATGTCATTTTTTTTTTTTTTTACAAATCTATGAATAAAACTAACAGTTTAGAACTACTAACGACAGCAAATATGACTTGCTCCCAACCCCCCATATCTTAATTTTTTTTTTTACCTCTCATAATACCAGTCCTTCAGTGACCAAGAAGCTTAAGATGACTTCCTATCATACCTACTGTTTTCATTAAAACTTCACTTTAAAAAAAAAAAATGAAGGAACCAAAGATTTCATGATTAATATTATAATAAAAGTCTTTGTAACAAGAATCAATGCTATAGTGACTAAAAAATCTCTAAGAAAAAGCATTATTCAACAGAAATTTCAAAAAACAAGGAAATTCATGTCTATTAATTTTCTATCTCCCTTCTCCTCTGGAAAAAGGCCAGAAATGTTTATGTGCAACTTGTGACTAGTTTTAGTCTCACTTGAAAGACTGTATGTTAAGATTAGGATATATAGGGGCACCTGGGTGGCTCAGTTGGTTAAGCATCTGACTTGATTTCAGCTCAGTCGTTATTTATCTCGCGGTTCGTGAGTTCAAGCCCCACTGCAGGCTCTGCCTTGACAGCTCTGTCACTCTCCCTCTCTCTCTCAAAATAAATAAATAAACTTAAAAAAAAATATTTCCATGTCCAACAATTAGCTAAAACAAACAAGTATATACAAATAATATGCAATAAAAACAATCTATCATATGCTCTGATAATTTCCTATCTAAAATTTTTATCACCATGCAAAGACAGTTCTTTAGAAAAGATATCATAACGTCTGGGATTTGTTTCAAAATAATCCAGAGCATGGGGGGGTGGGAGTGGTGCATGCAGGAGGGATATAAGAGGAAGAGTAAACAGAGGTACAGTATACAATAAGACTGCCTATGAATTATTAATTATTGAAGTCAGTAAAGCTGGGAGAGGAGTACAAGCAGTTTCATTATACTATTCTACTTTTGTAAGCTACACATTTTCCATTAAAAATATAAATATATAGGAGCTCTTGGCTGGCTCAGTCGACGGAGTGTGCAACTCTTGATCTTGGGGGCTGTACATTTAAGCCCCATGGTGGGTGTAGAGATTACTTAGAAATTAAGTTTTTAAAAAAATAAAAATAAAATATATGTATATGTTCATTATAAAATCTATTAAAAACTTACATTCTCATCAATGGACCTAAGTGAAATAAGACTGAGAAAGACAAATATCATATGATTTCACTCATATGTGGAATCTAAAAAAGTAAATAAATAAACAAACAAAATAAATCAGACCTGCAAACACAAACTGACAGTTGCCAGAGAGGAGGGGCAAGATTGATGAAGGGGAGTGGGAAATACATGCTTCCAGTTATGGAATGAGTAAGTCATGGGAATAAAAGGCACAGCATAAGGAAGAAAAACAAAACTTACATTCTCATATTGAAGACATTTATGTTCCCAAAATAAAATTTACCATAAGGTTATCATCCTAAACAGTAATATTTAAAAGGAACCTAATACCTATTAACTCTTTTATGATATTCAAAATAATATCTATTTTTCTCGATTTTCATTACTATAGAAATTATATTAACTCAACAGAATTTACTGAAAAATAACCAGCTTGATAATCCTAAGTGAATCTGTAAAGACCTACTTTTGACTCACTTTAGAAATGAAGGGAAAATTTATCACTATCAATTAATTTGGTTTCCTAATCCAAAATTTACCTAACAGTCTGAGAGTACTGAGTATATGTATGATTTACATATAGATACTAATGTGTGTGTATACACACGTATGTGTTACACATATGTATACACACACATTATATATATACACACACATATATACACACATGCTACAAATCATATATATATGATTGACAGGCACAGAGTATAGATATGGAACGTAGGACCTGACAAACGTATGAGTAAACTACAAACATGAAGGTGAAAAATTTATAAGCATTTTAAACATGGATTTTAAAAAGGAAGTAAAACACTGATACCTGGTCATCATCATAGTTAGGATCTTTCACATCCACCTCCTCCACATCATATACCTGTCCAGGTGTACCCCAGACACCTTTGCCTCCTGCTCCACCTGAAAAAGTTTAGAATTGAGAAAGAAAAGAACACAAAGTTCATAGTTCATAAAGTTTAGTTGAAATCTGAAATAATTCTAGATATTCAGATATTAAGTAACAGTTAAAAACTGAATTTTAATTTCTATGCTAATTTTTTTCCAGTTGAGTTATACTTTAAATTTTTTACTCAGATCACTTTTTCAGTAATGATTAGATATTATATATTTTATAACCTATTTCCAAAACATCAAGTTGAAATAGCTTATAAAGTTAAAACTAAAAAGGCAGATGCTTTAAAAGCAAAAATGAAACCAAAAAAGAACAGAAAAATAGCTGTATCAGGGACCCCAAGGGGCCATGATACTGTATGTAGCTGAGCTCTAAATTTTATTGGACATTTCATAAGGCCAAAACAACAATATGTTGAGCCAGTAAGATGTGGCATAGGAAACTTAACAAGGGAAAAATTATTTAACAAAAAGCAGTTTCCACTGTTAAGTGTTTCAAAGTCAACCTTTTTTTTAAGGTTTATTTATTTGGGGGGCAGGGGGGAGTGGCAGAGAGGGAGACAGAGAATCTGAAGCAGGCTCCACACTGTCAGCGCAAAGCCCAAAGCAGGGCTCAACCCCACAAACTGTGAGATCATGAACTGCGCCGAAGTCGGACACTAAACCAACTGAGCCACCCAAGTGCCCGTTTATTTTCTTTTAATTAATTATCTTGAGAGAGACAGACAGACAGACAGACTGCGTGCACAGGGGAGGAGCAGAGAGAAAGAATCCCAAGCAGGCTCAGCGGTGCCAGCGTAGAGCCTGAAGTGCTCAATCCCACAAACAATGAGATCATGACCTGAGCTGAAATCAAGAGTCAGAGGCTTAACAGACTAAGCCACTCAGGCACCCCTCAAATACTCTTTAAATATAAATGTACACGTTAAACTATACTTGACAACTGGCAATATGTTACAAATGACTAAGCTATTTAAGCATTAACTGCACTTATCTTTATTTCTCTGTACTTCTATATGCAAACTGACCAGTTGAAGTTTAACAATTCCAACTTTCAAAGTGGTTTTTCTACATAAACTGAAATGTTTTTGTAAGTCTCAACATATTGCATTATTTTTAAAGAATTTTTCAGTATCACCAATTATTTTTAGGTTGTATTTTTATACCAAGAGTATAATCCCTGCCACTAGAACAAAACAGAATCTGGTTACTAGGATTCATTTTTATCCAACCAATGGTTGTAGAGCCATTCAACAAGAATAACAGTTTTTGGCAGATCACAAAAAGATTTTACAAGATTCCTAGGCTACAAATTGAAGTTCCCACCATTCAGAAACTAGTGAAATCTCCAAATTACATCAAAATCCTACCATAGACCAAAACTAACAGACCCCTTATCAACAAATATTTAAATATATGCAATTACTCCAGGCCCTGGAAATAGCAGTGAAACAGACCAATCCACTTCAGTTTTCAAAAGAGAGCAAAACACAACTTGGGTGGTGCCTGGCTGGCTCAGTGGGTAGAGCATCTTAACTCTTGATCTCAAGCTGTAAGTTCGAGCCCTATGTTGGGTGAGAGACTACTTACAAAATAAAATCTTTTAATCAACCAACCAACCAACCAATCACTCAAAGAGAACTCAAAACCAGATCTATAAAATTATTCAAATTCTGATCCAGAGGGGCGCCTAGGTAGCTCAGTTAAAGTTAGGTAACTGACTCTTGGTCTCGGTTCAGATCATGATCTCACCATTCTTGGTTCACGAGCTGGAGCCCCTGCATTGGGATTCCCCCCCCCCCCCCCACCTCCTCCCCTGCTTGCTCGAGTGCTTCCAAAATAAACTTAAAAAAAAAAAAAAAAATTCTGGGGGCACCTGGGTGGCTCAGTTAAGCCTCCAACTTCAGCTCAGGTCATGGCCTCACAGTTCATGAGTTCAAGCCCCACATCATGCTCTGTGGTGACAGCTCAGAGCCTGGAGCCTGCTTTGGATTCTGTGTTTCCCTCTCTCTCTGCTGCTCCCCCACTCATATTGTGTCTCTCTCGCTCTCAAAAATAAACATTTTAAAAATTTTTTAAAAATTCTGATCCAGATATTAGCAATCCAATTTATATCTATCATGTATTCTTAACAAAGGACATAATTATATTCATTAGATAATTGGTATAATGAATCTTTTTTTTTTTTTTTTTAACTTTTACAAGTTAAGTAATCTCTGCCCCCAATATTGGGCTCAAACTCATGACCCTGAGATCAAGTGTCACATACTCCACTGACTGAGCCAGCCAGGTACCCCAGGTATGATGAATTTCTGACCCTACTTTTAAGCAAAGTTAGAGAATACATGCACAATTCATAACTGTACAAAACATCCATGTATATTTTGTTGAAAAGAAAGTTCTGCTCAAGAAACTGAATCTCAAGAAAAAAGGCTCAACTTAAAAACAAGTGGGATGGTCCTCAGATTATTACTTTGTAAAAACATATACACAAATCATAACCTCTTACACCATCATTGTTTAAATTTCTCATATTCCTAGAACAAGGAAACCATAGTATAAGAACCAGGTAATATTGTTTTGTTTGCTTCTGTGGAAATGGAACACACCAACCTTTCTTTGGCAGTCCCCTTCCTTTCCCAGATCTGGATCGCCTATCTAGCAACCTTCCCTTTGGACTGGTTGGTACAGTTACTCCACTTCTAAGGGCTTCACTTCCATTATCACTGACTGAATCGCCTCTGCCAGAGTCCCGGGATGAGTTTTTCCTCAGGCGCCTTTTTGCCTTGGCATTAATTCTAGCTTCATTAATGGAGGATGCCGAAATCCAATTTCCATTTATCTCATTTTTTATTTCCTCAGTCCCAGCATTTTCTTCATCACCAGAAAAGAGAGAGTCACTTAAATTATCAGGATCTTAAAGAGGAAAATGAAGAAAGAAAATTCTAAGTAAGTACTTTAACCATTCACTGTCATACCAGTTATAGTCATAAGTTACCTTAAGTTGAATCACATGAAATTACATTTTTTAGGTCAGTAACAAGTCACATATTGGAAATTTCACATGATTCAATCTAATAAATGACAACTAAACAGGATTACTTTTCACGTTATCATAGAAAATAAACTAAGACAGTGAATTTTAATGAGCAAAGTTTAATGTTATCTCATATGTTTAGAAATAAAATTTTATGTTAATATACAACCACAAATAAATCCTTTAGACTTCTGTGAGCTAAGGGAGTTAAGCAATTGGAGATAGTAAGAAAAGACTAAGAATCTTGAGAGGAGAGATAAACTAATATTTAGAGAATGCCTATTATTTATCAGGCACTGTGCTGGGCGTTCTGTCATTTACCCACAAGTTTGAGAACTATTTATTACATACTGGATCTTTACTACAGATAAGGAAACTAAGACTGAGAGTGTTTAAATACCTTGCCAAACACCTCCTGATTAATTATAGATACTTAGGAAATATTCTAATCCAAAGAACCTGAAAGATACTTGGCAAATAAATGATCACATAATATTACTGAGCTGAACCATTGAGGCTTCATTGCTCTGAAAGATAACGCTTGCTTTTAAAGCTTTAATTCACCTCTCCAAACCTGACTTGTATTACTTACCATCTTCTGAAAATCTTCCAGCCTATGTAAGATTTGTACATTATCCCCTGAAAGACAGCAACATATCTGGAGTTCCCAATGGTCCTGCTTAGAATGTCATCCTCATTGCTGTTTTCACTTATCAAAATCTTTTAGGATATACTCAAGTTTTATTTCCTTCACATAACTTTCCTAACAATTCTAGCCACAATAACACTAATGCCCACACTCTATTCATTCACCACATTACAGAAACCACTTTGTTATTTCTATTTATGCAGGAGTCTTGCTTTTCCAAATAAGTCACAAGCCTCAAAAGAGGAACCATGCCTTTACCTGTACTTCTTTGTACCCTCAGCACCTGAGTATCCTTCATACTAACAACTCAAATGTCCACGGAGATACCTGGCTTTGCTCTAAAAAACTCAGAAAGCTACTGAATTAGGTACCCTTGGGGCAGAGTTTTGTTTGTTATGGCTAAGTCAAGTCAGAGTTGAATCTCTCAAGTGGTTTTAAACATTCCTAAATGTAATTAGGCTGTGTCAAGTCCATGTGTATAGACTTTAACATGTCTTAATATGTTGAAGCTGAAAATTTCTTAAGTCAACCTATAAAAAACATAGATGTGTTAAAATCTTTATAATTCTTAAAAAAATTTTTTTTAATTAAAAAAAAATCTTTATAATTCTTAACAAAAAAGTATGAAAGTTAAGAACACTGTGATAATCAAAAACAAACAACAACATTAAATAGAGTCCATCATTAGTCTCTGTGCTTTCCAACCATTCTCCAAACTGCATGGAAATGGATTCTGTAAAACATGCCCCCAGTGAAAACCCTTTGAAGGTTTTCCCACTAGTTCAAAATAAAGTTTAAACTCATTATCTTGTAACTTAACATCCTACATAATCTTGCCCCTGCTTATGTCACCAGAATAACTGCTGACCACTACCACATTCAAATGGTCAGAGCTTAGACTGATATCATATGCAGTGATGGAGAGATTGGTTTAGCAGAGGAATACAGAATATATAAGGAAAAAGAGGAAGTATAAAGTGAGAGACCAGCTAAGAAAATGTTGCAATAATTCATTCACTAACTGAAAAGAGCAAGGGTAGTAACTTTGGGTTAAATAAAGTGACACTTAAAGAAAAATAAAGGACTTTTAAACAGAATAAAGAAGCATGAAATGAAGTCTTAAAAGTTTTCAGATGGGAAGTCAGTGTTAGAGGGTGAGTGTAAGACATCATCATAACCATCATCATAACTGAACTACTATACTACAACTACTAGCAACAGTCATAGTCACAGCAGTAGTGCAACTTCTTTTGTCATTATCGTCACCATTGTTACCACTAGATACCAGGTTCTATGGTAGGCACTCTACATACGTGATCTATCATCTTCACAAAGCTCTATAACAAAGCTGTTTATCCTCAATTTACAGATGGAAGATGTTTCATAGAAAAGTCACATATCTAAAAAGGATTATGGCCAGTATTCAAATCCACGCTTAAATATCAGATGATTATAACTGTAGAAAATACAGAGCTAGAGTACAGCAGAGTAGTGACAGCTAAAGACACAGGACAAGGGAGTGGTTATAAGAGAGAAAAGCAGAAGAGGAAGGAGAAAAAAAAGACCAGAGATCAGACAAGTTAAATGGAATTTCAAGTAACAGTAGGTAATTGAAGAAAACATTAAACATTTACCTGTAACATATTGCTTTCATTATTCTACAATTAAGGCAAACCACCAAACTCATCCAGAAGATAAAGGACCTCAAATTATAATAAACTGCTTTAAACTGTCCCTTGGAGTCCTAAGTATTCAATTTAAACATCATTTCCTACAATTGGATTTCTTTTCAACTATTTTAATATCCTTTCAAATATGTTTGTATGACTGCAGCAGAACATATCTAGGTATATTTTATATATTAGACCTTATAATTTTTAATTCATGTTTCTATCAATTACTCATTTATATTTCACTATTCATACTTACCTAGGTTTAGGGTTCCATAACCACTATTGATCTGACTTTAAAAAAACCAAAATTCAAAAGATGAAAAATCTCACCATTCAGAATATTTCAAAATCCTACTTAACTCTACAAAGATTAGTCTGAAAGCTATAAGTATATTTTAAGTTGTCTGAAGTTACTCAGCATTTGGACAAATATTCTACAAAACCATTTTTATGGAAAATAAGGAAAATACCATAGGTAATTTATAATAAATTACTAGGAAAGAAATCAAAGAAATCAATAACAGTTTATATTGCAGAAACCACTAACTAGTTCATTTGAAAATATTAATGAGGAAGTTCACTATTCTTCTCCATTCTGTAGCACATAGTTTATTATAAACAGTGGAAAGTTAGAATGTATGGAATGTGAAAAGATGGGCAGAAAAGAACATGTGAAGAATTTCTACAAAAATAAGAATCACAAACTTGATTTTTTAAAACAATACAACTTACTTGTAGCATAATAAGATGGCTTTTAAAGTAAAGATGGTTTTAGTATTATGTTTTCATAAAATTTGGTATGACCTCAAACTTTCTCACAATATAGTCAAGGTTCAAAATATTCTTACTTACCTGTGGGGTTTACATTCAGTATCTGCTCATTTTCTACATCCATTGTTTCTTAATGTCACTTGCACTGATTGAATTACTAATGGAAGTCTTCCCTTGGGATCTATTTCCTTAAAAAGAAAAAAAAACCTTCAACATCTTCCAAACTGATAGAATTAAGGTAAATTCAATTTACTTAATCACATTGTAAAAAAAAATAAAACCAGCACATAATTTTTTTTTTAAATTTTTTAGATGTTTTAATTTATCTTTGAGAGACAGAGAAAGACATAGCACTAGTCAGGGAAGAGCAGAGAGGGAGACACAGAATCTGAAGCAGGCTTCAGGCTGTGACCTGTCAGCACAGAGCCCAACACAGGGCTTGAACTCACGAACCACCACATCATGACCTGAGCCGAGATTGGACACTTAACCAACTGAGCCACCCAGGGGCCCCAGCACATAATTTTTTTTTAACATTTATTTATGAGAGAGAGAGAGGGAGAGAGAGAGAGAGAGAGCGTGTATGTGTGTGTGAGTGAGCAGGGGAGAGGAAGAGAGACAGGGGAACAGGCGATCCAAAGCAGACGTCACATTGACAGCAAAGAGCCTGATGTGGGGCTCGAACTCACAAACCATGAGATCATGACCTGAGCCAAACTAAGCCACCCAGGCTCCCCTAATTTCATTTTTTTTTTAATTTTTTTTAACGTTTATTTATTTTTGAGACAGAGAGAGACAGAGCGTGAACAGGGGAGGGGCAGAGAGAGAGGGAGACACAGAATCTGAAACAGGCTCCAGGCTCTGAGCTGTCAGCACAGAGCCTGACGCGGGGCTGGAACTCACAGACTGTGAGATCATGACCTGAGCCGAAGTCGGACGCTTAACCAACCGAGCCACCCAGGCGCCCCTCCCCTAATTTCATTTTTAAAAAAAGAGCTCTCTTTACTTTGAAAAACAGTTTACCACAATTAACATTTGGTTTCAATCTTCCTGACAAGTGTATCTGTGTCCAAAATAACCCTCCATACTTCTGAATGTGCCAAAGCACCCCTCTAACTTGAAGATGTATTTGCTATACATGGTTATTTCAAGTTAAAGCAGCATATACATACTCCAAATTTTTCAGGACTACCAGTCCTCATAATTAATCTGATGTACATAATATTGTATAGTTCACTACCAATGAATTGAGAACTACTACAAAACGCAAGCAACAGTTTTGGTTAATCAAGCATATCACAGGATTCTGTTCTTTATCACACAACACATCTGAAGGCAGATACAGCTGACATTTCATCACCCAGGTGTCTATAATTAGCATTATAAGACTTTGGGAGAAATTTTTAATGGTGTTTTCTATAATAAGAGTATTTTCATAATCAGGGCACCTAGGTGGATCAGTTGGTTAAGCGTCTGACTTCAGCTCCGGTCGTGATCTCACCATCCATGAGTTCGAGCCCTACATTGGGCTCTGTGCTGACAGCTCTGAACCTGGAGCCTGCTGCAGATTCTGTGTCTCCCTCTCTCTCTGCCCCTCCCCCCCCCCACTGTCTCTGTCTCTGAAGAATGAATAAACCTTTAAAAAATTTTTTAAAGAAAAAAGAGTATTTTCATAATCTGAAAACCCCATTCTTATTTTTTAAAATTTTTAAAGATTTTAAAGAAATTTCTACAGACCCAATGGGGCTCAAACTTACAACCCTGAGATCAAGAGTCACATCCTCTAGGGGTGCCTGTGGCTCAGGTGGTTGGGCATCCGACTTTGGCTCAAGTCATGATCTCACAGTCCATGGGTTCGAGCCCCGTGTGGGGCTCTGTGCTGACAGCTCAGAGCCTGGAGCCTGTTTCAGATTCTGTGTCTCCCTCTCTCTCTGCCCCTCCCTTGCTCATGCTCTGTCTCAAAAATAAATAAAAATATTTTTTAAAAAATTAAAAGAAAAAAAAAAAAGAGAGTCACATGCTCTACTGAGCCAGCCAGGTGCACCCCTCCTATTCTCCTTAAAAAAAAAAAAAAAAAAAAAATGTGCCTAGGGGCGCCTGGGTGGCTCAGTCAGTTAAGCAGCTTAAGCTCAGGCTCTTTTTTTTTTTTTTTTTTTAAAGCATCAGGCTCTTGATTTCAGCTCAGGTCATGATCCCACAGTTTGTGAGTCTAAGCCCCATGTCGGGCTCCACACTGACGGTGTGGAGCCTGCTTGGGATTCTCTCTTTCCCTTTCTCTGCCCTTCCCCTGCTCACACACATTCTCTCACTATCTCTCAAGAATAAATAAAATAATTTTTTAAAAAACTTGACTATTTAAAAAAGGAGTAAGTACAATGGTAGTAGCAACTCAGTATTTTAGACCTTAGCTTCAAAATGACTTAAAAATTATTAATGCTGTAAGGTGTTGAAACCAGTTACCTTTAACTTAGTGATATAAATCTAATGTTACATGAAAGACTAGCAAAATATATTTCATGAAAACTATTACCAGAAGGTATAACCAAATATGATTTTAGAATCTCTCTGTAACTATTTTTCAAATAGTGGTTTATAGTACTTAACCATTGATCTGTTCAAATCACATAAGTTAGATATAAGCCCTTCCAGTCATTTATAATCATTTCACGAGCAGTGTGCTTTAAGATATGCACAAATTAATGAAAAAGACTAATAAACTAATTAAAGGAAAGTCTTTCTCAAATAACCTACTATAAGACTCATTTTAAGATAATAATATATGATGCCTCCTGGGACTCAACTTTTTTTTAAGTGAACTTTTCCCCCAACATGGGGCTCAAACTCAGGATTCCAAGATCAAGAGTTGCATGCTGCACTGAACTGAGCCAGTGAGGCACCCCTCAACTGACTTTTAAATTCCTCAATATATCGTTTTAACATCTCAAAAGTTTGTAGCCCCTTTGCTCCAGAAAAGGGTATTATTTTGTAAAACAAGAATAAACACACCTTAATGCTAAAATGGTAAACTTCTGAATATGGCATAATCCTTAGGCTACTAAGATGCTATATTGCTTCAGAAGAAAATGGGGTGATCGCTCTCTAATTCTATTCAGAATAAACAGATTCTACATAATGATCTTTCTAATATCATAATTTCCAGCAACTCTGGATTTAAGGGGGAAAATGAATCTTAAAGATATGTATATAGAGATACATATAAATATATGCACAAAAATAGTTTGTAAACCTAAACATATAGTGTTCTCCGTGTCTTAAAATTTCTCATATCTCACTTCAGTATATGGGTTACATGACACAGAAAAGTGAAAGTGTCCTATGATGTGTGTACGAGCTTTTTAATAGAATTAGATTAGGAAGTCTTTTTCATACTTGATGCAAGTATGATCATTGACAGGACACTTTCTGCAGAACCTTGCTACTAAAGGAAATTATTATAACTAATATTTATAAAGCCTTTTATAATTCACAGAGAATTTTACATGCATCATTTCATGTACTTCTCAGAACTTTGAGGTTTCCATTTTGCACACAACCAAATTCAAAGAAGGTAGTTAATCTGTCCAGAGAGAGACAGCTGCTCAATGGAAGAACCAGAATTAGAAACCAGACCTTTTCAATCCAGTACTGCTTGCACAAGTTCAATATAAGATTTTAATATATCACAAGAAGATTCTTTTTTAGGGCTAACAGAAGCTTATTAAAACACAGACTTATTAAAGTCTTTGGGGCTAACAGACAGAAGCTTATTAAAACACAGTATTTAAAGATACTACTTTAAATACTACTTTCCAAACACTAAAAATAGTATTTATTTAAACTATTACACAGAAGACATTCAGTTAGTCAAAGAAAATTATTAGGTAATGACTATCATCTATAACTTACCATATTTGTTTTTATTAAGTAATCCTAACCCAAAAAAAAAGTGTTGTCTGTGTCTTTAGGCAATGGTAACACAATCAAGAACTCAGTCACACTTGATAGCAACACAGACATTTTAAGAATTTAGAAAAGGATAAAAATACATTACATGTTTTTCCTCTCTTCAATTCGTGGAGCTTTTTTCCAGTTTACTTAACAATCCTTAAGATTTTTGCCCCAAAGTTAACAAAAATATAAAGCAACAACTCCAAAAGCCACATCCTTCATACTAAACAATAAAATTTTGAATAAAAAAACAAAACTCTACATATAAGTTGAGCAAAACTAAGGCTAGCATTAAACAATTTTCATTTCTTCAATAGTTTTACAGAAAAATATACTCAGAAGTATTCAATTGCCAAGACATTCCCTAAAAGACAGAGCCTCACCTCCCCCCCTGGCCCAAAATCTGTTCCCTGAAATACACCCCACAAACCACTCTGACATTTTCTGGAGTCAAGTTTAGGCCATATGCTAACCAGAAAATTATTTGTATTCATTCCAGGGCCACAATCACAGCTAATTAGCAACTTAAAATCAGCTAAAAGTATTCAACCACAATGATGCAAAAGCAAGCACTGCAGAAAATATCAAAGTGTCCTGTATTTTCGCACTCCCAGAAACTATTTTCCCTTTCTCATTACTACAACAGAAAAAAAAAAAAAAATTAAAATATAATTCAAAGATCCCTGCTGAGATTGTAAGGAATTTAAGAAACCTATAATGAAGGAAGGTTAATGGCACAAATACGAATAATTAAACTCAGAACACATCTGCAGTGCTCCCTTTTTAGAAGAGTATATGAAGGTTTCTAAAAAGCCTCACATTAGTAAGAATGCCCAAATCGTAAAACTTAGCAGAAAAAATACAAAACAGGCGGTGACTCTTTTTTTTTTTTTTTTTGTCTTCCACACGAAGCCGCATTTTTGATCATTTTACTCATTGTAGATCCTGCACAGTTGCTGGTTCCATAACCAGTTCTCAAGGGCATACGAACAGGAGATACTGACTTCTGCAGTTAGTTTTTGAAGCTCCAGAGGAGTGGGGGGGCGGGGGACCCCTTCTCGTGTACATTGCAGAACCGAATTGACAAATGCAGCAGACTCGGCCTGCGCTTCACAGAAAGAGGGCTCCCTTCCTGTCTTTGTTTTCCCTGGGAGATTTTCACTTGAACTAAAAAAGCGCCCCTTTGCCCCAAGTCCGCGCAGGGCCGGGGAGGCGGGCACGTGTCCGCCTCCCAGCGGCCCCTCCCGCAGCGGCTGGCCCTCCTCCCCGCCGCGGGTGCAGGCCGGGACCCCGCGGGCCCTAGTCCAGGCAGGCCCCAGGGGCTGCTGGACCGCAGCGGGGCGGGCCTGGGCTCCGGGTTGCGGGCCGAGGGCCAGGGTCGGCGATCGCCGAGCGGGGAACCGCGTCTTCAGGGGGGCCCCCCAAGGGACGCCGGGGGGGGGGGGGGGTTGGGGAAGGCGCGAACCTTCCTCACAGGATTTCAGTCAGGCCAGAAAGACGTCTCCCAACGCCCTCCCCTCAAAATAAAAATGAAAACTCGGCCTTCTCGAGGATGAGGAGTAGTCCCTCGCTGGCGAGCGCCCCGCGCACCCCGCTACGCGGGAGGGGATGCAGGAGGGGGCGGGCCCGCGCCACCGCGCTCCGGGCCCGGGCCCAGAAGGAGGGAACAGGGGCCCGCCCTCCGCCGCCCGGGCGTTGGGGCGGCCGCGGCCCTACTTGCGGGGTTCCGAAGAGGAGGCCGGACCCTCGCCCACCCGGCCGGGACTCGGCCGCGGCCTCACGCCCCCTCCCCCTCCCAACGTGCGGCTGCCTCAAGAGGAGACGGAGCTGAGGGAGAGGACGCAGTCGTCCCGGGAGTGCGAGCCGCCCCGCTGGTACTGACCCCTCGGGCCGCTGCCGCCGCTTGCCCAGGTCCTCTGTCCGCCGCCCCAAACCCCGCTGCTCAGCCTCTGCCGCCGCCTCGGAGCGTCTCTGCCCCCTCTCGCTCTGTTTGTTTTTGTTTTGTTCTACCCAGTAACACGGGGGCGAGAGAGCGGCGTTTATTGGTCAAAGCGAGGAGGTCCGCTGGCCAATCGCGGCGGTGGAGCGGGAGCAGAGGAGGAAAAGGGAGGGAAGTGAAACGTGGAAAGCCGGGCTGGGGCTCCGGAGGGCGCATGCGCACCTGACTCCTGGGACAGGCTGGAGTGGGAGCCGGGCGGGAAGCTGGAGGCGGGAGGTTGGGAGGCGCCGCCAGATGGAAGCGTAGGCGAAAAGGCAGTGCTCTGGGGTGAGGACTAGGCTGAGGCTGCCTTGACCCGCTCACCCTTTCCTCTTACAGGGTAGTCAGCAATCTCGCCTGAATGTTGGGCTTCCTGAGGGCCCTGCCTCCATTTGCAGAGGCTCCTCGGTTGAATACCCTTAATCTCTACGGATGCTTCTCCCGCTGGTCCTGTACACTCCTTGGCTCCCAGTGTGCACAGTAAGAATTTTATCTCCGTGAAAGCTCTCATCCCTTGAAGATAGAAATCATTCCCATGTCACAGATGAGGAAACAAACAGACTCAAAACCTCTTTGAAGTCCCTGTGCTAATCATGACTAGTCAGGCCTCTGGGATTCAAACTCCCGCATTCCCGCTGCAAGGCTGGGGTTCTCAAACTTCGCTATAACTTCTTTCTTGAAACTTGCACCCCAGGCAGCTGGTCTCTGAGTCTTTCCTCCTTGGCTGCATTCTCTTTGGCTTATCTCGTGCTTTCATTCTTCCTCCTTCCCTCTCCCCGGAGGTAATGACCAGAACCTTCTGCTGTCTTTGTGCTCTCAGGAAAGAACTCAGCCATTATCTCTGGCCAGATTTTACGATTGTCTAATGTGCAACACCTGAATGAATGGTCTATGCGGCCTTTCAGCAGCACAAACTGCCCCCTCCACCCCCCCACCCCCCACCCCCCCAGCAAGCTCCTTCACCTGACTTACCTCTATCTGCCAGTCACCCTGCCTGGGAATCATCTCTAATAGTATTAACTTCTCTGAACAACGGCAACAACAACAAAACCTTCCTTAGCTTTCCGTGGCCCACCCGGAGCATCAGTACCTCAACCAGGCATTTAGGGCCCCAGAGTGTGGCTTTAAGACATTCTGGCCATGTCTCCACACCTTCACAGGCCACACGCCCCTTTGGCTGGAAACTACTTTGACCTCTCGCGGTTCCATATGCTTCCCCACCTCCTGAGGCTTCTTTATGGTATCACCTCAAAGCGCCTCTCTTATCCCCCACCTCTACCTGGTACAATCCTATCCATCCCTCTTGGCTCTCCCACACAGGCCTTCTTCAGCCTCATGACTTGATATGAGTTTCCTGTCTCCTGATTCCTCACACTAATGACTTGTTGTACCTCTGGGGACATTGAAACATTCGGCCTGGCATTGTGCTACCTGAGTCCCTGTCCTAGCTCTTCTCCCCCATTAAACTGTCACTTTGTTGAAGGCAAGTTCACATCTTGCTCATGTGTTACCATTGTAGGTCTTAAGAAGATGCCTTGCATGTTTACTGTACTGGTGCAATAAAAATTCCTCGATCTGAGTTCACAAAGGTTCTCAGCATTTTGTGCTCATCCCCACGCTCCTGGACAAGAGCGTCTTGGCTTGTCCAGCATCTGAATTAGCCTTATGAGTCACTTTTACTTTTTAAAAACAAAGCTTCCCGGTCACTCAGTTTTGTTTTGTTTCATGTTCTCCATCACCTGCAGCTGTCTCGTTTCTCTTCTCTGCCAGGGTTCATCCGTCCTCCACTGAGCAGTAACTGCTGGCTCCTTTGCTTCACCCATCCCCCTCTTTCTCCACATCTTTCCTTTTCTCACTCCTTTTCAGCTCGTGACTCTTCTTCCTCCCTGCCACCAACCTCCTTGGGCTTCTGCTGGGTTCTTTAATTTACTGATTCATTTAATATATTTATTAAACACCTATCGCATACCCAGGCCACAGTGAACAAGCACCCCAAGATCTATGAGATAACAAAAGAGTAGGATGTGATCACCCACTTTTAAAAGCATCTGAAACAACCTATATCTTTTTAGCAAATTACCCCAAAAGAATGCATTGTGCAGTAAAATGTTCACATCCTTTTTACCCATCATCCCTAGATATGATGTTTGGCATCCCAGCACCCACCCTAGAGAATGGCCCTAGCAATAAGAAATGGGATTCTAGTTTGGACCAAGCAATAAGAAATGGGATTCTAGTCCTAGTTCCCCTACTAACTACCTATAAGAACTTCAACCCCTCTCAGGACCTCTTTTTTCACCAGTAAAATTCAGAAATCGAGTTCAATTAGTGGTTAGCGAGGTATTTTCCAAAGAACATGAATTTTGTGGAACTTTAATGGATATCATGAGAAATATGTGGGAGGGACTATTCTATAATCATATCAACCCAGAAAGAAATTGTTTTAACGAAGTTAAAGCTGGTTTTGGGGGGAGGCCCAACTCTTCTCAGTATTTTTAATGAGCTAATGAGCCTTGAGAATCTTGAGAGCCCAGAGTAAGAAGCCAAGTAGCACTTCTCCAACTTATTTAATTTTTCTCCCACTAATTAATCAGTGTTACTTAGAAACCAGTTTGGGAAATATAGACGACAGCCACTATCATCAACATTCCTTCCAGATGTATTAAACACTGGCCACGTGCACCTTTGCTAAACGTTAAAGAAGAATAACCTGAAAAATGGAAAAGTATCCAAGTGCTGGGAATTTTTGTCCATCAAATCAATCCACAAATATTTATTGTGTGACTGTTGTGTGAAAAGCACAGAGCTGACCCAGCTGTGTTCTTGGCAAAAGGCATTACATTCTACCATAGGGTAAGTAGTGTCTGAAGCATAGAGCTGCCCAGGCTTCTGGGCCACAGTGTATACACTTTCATTTCACATTATAATTGCTCACAACCTGACTTTCTGTTTCCTAAAGCCCTGTGCTTGTGGGCTTGTGTTAATTTAGCTGTTGGACGAGAGAAAAGGGGAAAACCCTTCATCTTAACTCATTCTCTCCAGAATCACGGGAGTTCAACTTCTATTTCCTTTAAGAATGACCCATTCCAGGGCCACCTGGGGGGCTCAGTCAGTTGAGCGTCCAACTTCGGCTCAGATCATGATCTCACAGTTCACGAGTTTGAGCCCCTCATCGGGATCTGTACTGACAGCTCAGAGCCTGGAGCCTGCTTCAGATTCTGTGTCTCCCTCTGTCTGCCTCTCCCTCTCTTTCAAAAATAAACATTTTTTTAAAAATTAAAAAAAAAAAAATGACCCATTCCAGTTTAGGCGAGGAGGGGCCACCACTGTTGCCTGGAATGAGACAGCCATTCAGAGGTGGCAACAGAACCAGTGCTGTGTGATCAGAGAGGTACACCGTGTCTCTCTTCTTCCCCATACCCCCAGGTTTAAGCACTATTGATACCTGGAGGGACACAAAGAATGTTTAATTTGTTAAGGTGTATGGGGGTTAGGGTGGAGGACAGTTTCTAGGTGTTGCCTCTTAAGATGGGTTATTGACTATCTCTAGCTAGCTGTGCTGCCTCGGGTGTTTCACTTCCTCTCTCTGGGTGGATTGAATGCCTCAGTCTTGCACTGTAAAAGGAGTTGGCCCCTGCAGGGAGTCTTTAAGGAGTCATTCCAGTTTTGACACCATGACACTGGGCAAGGCACTGAGATGGCACCGTTGCAGTCCTGGTAGTGGGGGACCAGGGGTGTGAGGGTTTGCCACTGGTGACAGGGAAGAATTCATCGCCAGGTGTGGATAGAGGAACTGTCACTCTCGCCCCAGGGGCTCTCTCTAAATGCAAAGCTCAGATAACCTCACCTCCTACCTTCACAAAGGCAAGACTGAAGGCTCATGTCTTGTTGGAAGCACTAATGAGTTATTGTGAGTAAATGACTTGGAAATGCATAGATGTTAGGCAAAAGATAAGCACCTCAAATTACTATTATTGTCCTTGGAACTTCCAAGGCCTTTTCATTCTTTGGGCAAAGCCCCATTTGAGGACACAAGTTTGTCAGTAAGCACTGTTCCTGCCCTTGAATAAGATCAAAAAGAGTCAGTCTCTCTCTGGGGACTGAGGGAAGCCTTAGCCCACTTCCTGAAGAAGAATTTTCAGATACCACTGCCATTTGCCACAATATCTACCTGAGCTGACTTCTGCCTCCTAGTTCGTCAAACCAAGGACTGAATTTTAAGAATTCCTATAAGGCACTGAACTGCTCTTTAGCAGAAATGATAGAAGACATGGAACACACTCTGAGGGGAGAGTTGCATAAAGAATTCTGATAATGATGATAACCAACATCTGTGTTGTGTTTTAGGGCTCTGTGAGCACTTTCACATATACTTTTGCCCCCTCCCTGTGACGTGGACAAGCAGATATTACTCTCCTGGCTTTAAATATGAGGAAAATGGGGCTTGAGCCGGTAACTGGTAATCATAGGACTTTCATGATAAAGGAAATGTGGGGGATCCCTAGTCCAAACCTTTCATTTTGCAAACAGAAACAGAGACCCAGAGAAGTTTAGTGAGTTGCCCAAAGCCACACAGCTAGTCAGTAGTAGAGCCAGAGTACCAATGAGGTCTCAGTGTCCCTTGCATGGGCTGGGCAACATTGACAGGGGAGTCCAGACCTTCTGGTACCCAGGCCTTGACTAGATTCTTTCTGCCACTCAACTTTGAGTCTCTTGAATAAAAGTTAAATATCTGAGCCAATTTTGGTCCCCAGAGCCTCCTGCTATCTGTGGAGTCCATTTAAGGTCCTGGAAGTGAGGGAGGAGGGGGAGTGGTGGTAGGGAGGCTTAGAATGATATTTAGAAGCTGTTGATGGGGGCATTTTTTAAGAATATCTTTCCTAGACTAAAAAACATAGACTAATGGGCAGCATGCCACAAAGAAGTAGATGCAATATTTTTAAATAGTACCAAGAAAAGCTGATATGGTTTTACTTCCCCATTTCAAGTTTCGAGAGGTTTTCTTGGTACATTTATCTTTGTTTCCACCACCAAATCACTCCTGCCATCTTAGGGTGTAGAAACAAACTAAATTCAGATTCAGGAACTCCAATAGATCATCTTTTCCCAAAAAGCCCATATATTTTCAACACATCTCCCATACCTGGCCTGAGTTTTAAGCCTATAAAAACTTCAGCTCCTCAGAATTTTGCAATCACAAGACCATGCAAGCAGATGCTTTTCCAGTACTTCCTACAACTGCCACACCCTCCATCGAATTAATTATGTTGAGTCAGAGAAGAGAAGCGCTTCTGAATTGTGTCGCCAGGGGCTTTATTTGCATTCTTCTGGAACACAGGATCCTAGGCTGCACACTTCTCAGAGTTCATCCTCTTCTCTCCAGTGAGCACTGAGCTCACAGAAGATGCCTATATGCCCCCATCCTGTCTGTGCTGCAATAGTTTCTGCTCAACTCCTAAGAGGCAGTAGAGCCCAGGGGGCCTGGTGTGGAAATGAGAGATTCTTTGTACTGGAAAAAAAAAAAAAAAAAAACAAAAACCACACACACACACACACACACACAAAAGGAATGAATGATCATGGATTGTGATTAAGAGAACCTGATCTGCAGGGAAAGGAGTGGAGGGTGGCCCAAGAGGTCAGTGCTGGGTAGATGGAGACACACATAGAAAAGGAAGTTAAGGAAAGGAAGCAATCAAACCTCTATCTTGGGCAAAACAAAATAAAAGTAGTGGAAAATAAGAAGAGGTGAGGAGCAAGCCAAGGGAGATATTGTTTTGTATTATTAGATGTTTATATTAAAAATGAAGTTAGCTTCATGGAAGGTCAGAAGCAGAAGAAAATCCCGGGAGAAGGCCTCGCTGGGTCCACTTGTTTGCATAGTAATGTAAAAACTGAAGCCTAGAGAGGGGAAGAGGTCTGTCTCCAGGCAAGTTATAGCCAGTCGTAGTACCTCTTCCTACAATACGCAGCTGCCTTCCTTTATTCTGTATGGTTCTTCTCTGCATATGTCTTGCCCTCAGTCTTCGCTTTCCTCCCTCTCTCTGTCTCTCTCTGTCTCTTTCCAAAAAGGGCAGTTTCCAGAAAGAAAAACAAGGACTGACATTTTAAAGCAGTTCCAGGAAATCCCCAAACCCTGCATTTAAAGCAACATGATTGGCAGCCCTATGGCACGACTGACAAAGTCAGCATCGAAACAGGAAATAGTAGATATCAAGGCATCAAGAACCAAGAATTCAAAAGAAAGAAAAAAAATTACTCCTGAGGGGGCAACCTAAAGTCTTACCACTACCATTTCTTGTGTTGTGTATGTGTGTGTGCATTTTGTTTTATAAAGTTCTTTTTGAGAGCAATGAATCTAGGTCAGTGATTTACTGATGAGCTTCAAAGGGTATAAGAAGTCCACCCTAAAATTTTATTATGAATATGCATTTTCAGCCCAGGGGGTCTATAACTTTTTTTAAGAGACCCCTGAAACAGTCATGTCCCAGAGAAGATCAAGAACTTCTGGAATACAGTATATTATTATGTTTGGGCCCATATACAGAGTGGTATTCCACCAAGAAGTGCCAACTTTCCTCTATATGTCAAACCAGGTACAGAATCAAAGCACCTTCAAAGCAACCACAACAGGGAAGCAAAGGGAAACAAAATTGGTTTTTAGGATAGCAATAGTCCTAAAAAGAGACGGAATGTCATCTTGGGACATCCCAGTAGTCATTCTAGTCAGGTATGGTAGCTACCTTCCATTATGTTGACCTCTATGGGCCAGAGTTATAAACTGAACCTCCTAACATTTCCGAAAGTCATAGCTCCAATAACCATGAATTTATCTTTTAAAAAACCTCAAACTTATCTAAGAGACAAAGCAGTACATAGTGTCTCTCAAAATATGCTCTGCAGATGTTCTATCACAGAAGGGTTCTAGGATAAACTTAACTGGGGAAAACTACTTATCATCTCCCCTCTTGGAGGATCGCTATAAAAAATGGTGTTTTAAAGGCTCTGAGAAATCCTATCATAAATTAGTCTATTTAATTCTCTTTAGCCCAATGTTTACTGAACTTACCTGACCATGGCACTTTTTTTACATAATATAAGAAAGTACTTATATAGTAGAATGGGACCTGAGCTAGAAGGCAAGAGGCCTGAATTTCAATCCTTGTTCTATTACTGGATTGTGTGGCTGTGTGACCATAGGTCTTCTGACTGCTCTGAAAGTGTAGAACACAAAAGGCCTCCCAGATTCTTTCTGGGCTGTGATCTAACCACTACGATCTCTGGGTTGGCTGATGGCCTAAGATCCTGCATATAGCGCTTTTCTATGATTTTGCATATTTTTATTCAGGAGACTAGACAGTACCTGCTATGCCAGTAAGCCATCGTCTCTTGAGAATCCTTTGGAAGTGGGACATACAAGCTTCCAGTTATGGAATGAATAAGTCACAGGGATGAGAGGTACAGCACAGGGAATATAGTCAATGGTATCGCAATAGCAGTATATGGTGACAGACAGTAGCTACACTCATGATGAGCACAGCATAGCATATAGAACTGTTAGATCATTATGTTGTACCCCTGAAACTAAGGTAACATTACGCATCAACCATACCTCAATTTTTTAAAGAAAAGACTCCTTTGAAGAGATAAGGTAAATGTCTAGGCACTAGAACAGGATGGAACCAACACTGCAAAGTTGTGTCAGTCATAGACCCTATTCAATACAAACACTAGCTAACAAATGTTAATGTCACATAAGGAATTTAAGCAAGTTACACTATTTTAAAAAACACAACTAATGTCTTTTAAGAGAAACCCTTCTTTCTGCCCTCACCTCCCTACTCCCATCCCCCTTCATGAATGAAGAATCTAAGAGAAGAAGTTATCATAAAACAAAATTTTGTAGACTCCTTCATCCAGAGTGCTTACATGATGATTAGGTTAATACAGTCTTCTTATAAAATTTCTCTTTTCTATTTAGAAAAAAATTTTGTAGCCTTGATTATTTATTACCAAAAAAGCAATGCAAAACTCCAATATATTGAAAAATACTTTCCCCCTTCTCACAGCACCACTATATATAACAGAGAATAATCAAGAGAAGATTGCTAATCTAGATGGAGGAACCTTCAAATTATACCCAGACACCCAGTGGTTCATTTACCCTCCCTTCCCTTTCTCATAAGAACTTAAAAAAAACACACCTATACAAAAAAAAATGTCAGAAAATTTAAGGGACCCTGTCCAAACAGTACACAGTTAGTTCAGTGTCAATAATTCACATTTTGCAACAAATTATATGGATATGATTTCTTTTACAGAATTTGCAGTGTCAAAAAAAGGAAATTAAGGGGGCGCCTGGGTGGATCAGTCAGTTGAGCGTCTGGCTTCGGCTCAGGTCATGATCTCACGGTTCGTGAGTTCAAGCCCCGCGTTGGGCTCTGTGCTGACTGCTCAGAGCCTGGAGCCTGCTTCGGATTCTGTGTCTCCCTCTCTTTCTGCCCCTCCCCTGTTCATGCTCTGTCTGTCTCTGTCTCAAAAATAAATAAACATTAAAAACAATTTTTAAAAAAAGGAAATTAAGGCCATCAGATTTGCAGCTTAAAAATTCACAAAAAAAAGAAATATGACAATATTCTGGGCCTCTGAGAAGCTCTATACTGTATGTAGATAAGGATTACCATACTTCTTTATTTTGAAGAAGCCAATTGACTTAAGAAGTTTACATAATTGCGGGGCGCCTGGGTGGCTCAGTCGGTTAAGCGTCCGACTTCGGCTCAGGTCATGATCTTGCGGTTCGTGAGTTCAAGCCCCGCGTCGGGCTCTGTGCTGACAGCTCAGAGCCTGGAGCCTGTTTCAGATTCTGTGTCTCCCTCTCTCTCTCTCTGACCCTCCCCGTTCATGCCCTGTCTCTCTCTGTCTCGAAAATAAATAAACGTAAAAAAAAAAAATTAAAAAATAAAAAAGAAGTTTACATAATTGCACAGCTTCTAGTGGATGCTCTTGGGGCTTCCTGCTGGTGGAAAAGTTCTTCCTTCTCTTCCTCTTCAGGTATGTATTAAAGCCTATACTTTGCGCAACACCCTCTCCCTGAGAATTTTCCAATATAACCTTCACGTCTTCACCGGTGCCTCAATACTTCTGGCAATGGGGCTGGGTTTCTTTTGCAAATTGCACAGCCTCTTTGAAGCCAGTAAGATTTTACTAAGCATGACCATGTGACCTTAAGAGCAAATGCCTCTTTTCAAAGGACCAAAGTCATTCCCACAGGCATTATTACCCTCTGGGAGAATCCCCTATCTCAGAGAAAAAAAGTGCTGGCTCTAGCTCACTTTCAAAGGTGTTGGAGTCAGTAACCGCCCTGACAGCAAGCTTTCCCAGGGAATACTAGAGGCCTGGGAGCACATTAAGTACTACCTGCGAAGGTCTTGAGCTCTTGCACAATCCCTGGGGAAGTATTAAGGCTACATGTGCTTTCTGCATCCCAGGTACAGGAAGCTCTATAAAAATTTTGCAGGCATAACACAGGGAAGATGTCATAAAAAGCAGTGGCCCAGAGCTGCAGGCAACAAAGCCAGAGATGAGTTGGAACTTGTTCCATGGAAGGGCTTTCCCCAGACACCACCGGACAGTGTGTGCGCCCTAGTATCCAAGGGGGGCCACAAGATACCACTCCCAGGATACGCTCCTCTGGTCTTATGGCCCTCTCCCAGGCTCAGCTCTTTCTTTTCACAATGGCTCCCCACTGGACTGTAGGTTCCAGAAGGACAGAAAACCCGCCTCTGCATCAGACTCTTAGTAGGTGCTTGACAATAGATTCTTTGGTGAAGGAATAAAGAAACTAGTACCATTTTGGTTTTCTGTACAAGAGCATGTCTGAAGCTATCAGTGGGAGTCTCACTTCCTGGTTTAGCCCAGCAGATGCCTGCCTGTCATTCGCTAGGTCTGCAGGGACTTGTTCAGGACAATAAACTACAACAAGCAGCCTTCAGTGCCTGCAGCTGAAGCCTGACTTTGCTGAGGCCATGCTGAGGAGGGAAACCGTGGCAGTTTGTAGGGGCCTCCGGGAATGGCAGGAAGCTGGAACTCTCCGGGGACCCAGCCACGCTGGATTCCAGGCAGAACGTGCAGAATAACACTCCAGCTGTCTCAGGAACACTCTGGCCTGACGGGCTGAGGCAGGATTGCTGTTTCTGCCCCAGCCCAGGGGCCAGACCCAGCACCCCAAACTGTTTCTGTTCTCACTGAGCCTGCTTCACCGGGGTGAGGATCGGCTCAGAGGAAGAGCTGACAAAAATAAACCCAAGGTGGTGAAGTGCGGCGCAGGAAGTGGCGGGCCTTGGAGCCAGAGCAGAGCTCAGGTATTTAGGTGACATGCCACAAGAAAGCTGCCTGAAGATCAGACCCAAGAACAAAACCCTGGCTCCATTTGCATTTGAGGGGTGCTTCTTTCAGGAGTCAGGTCAACAGAACCTACCATTATTCTCAGGCAGATGGGCTCCAGGGTTGCCCTCTGCCACAAACCAGATGGTTTGAGCTTAGACAAGTGGCCCTTCTGAGCCTCACGTTCCTGGCCTGGGAGCCTTTGGGAAAGTTAAACAAAAAGCGTAGGCTAAGGGACCAAGCGTTTATGTAATAAGTTTCTTTCCTTCCTTTGCTATTCAGCATTCGTGAAGGTGAACTACAAGGCCTCCAGGAAGAAGACGAAATCTTACTGTGAGAGATGATACACACACCGCCCACAATAAACCACACACATACACCCCCCCACACACACACCACACAGCACATCCACGTTATCATACAACACATCCTCTTACCACACACACACACACACACCATACAACATATATATACATCACACACATATACACATATCACACACACACACACACACTGCACACAGTGTACCACACACATGTACAGACCACACAATACATACAAATATCACACACACACATACACCCCATGCACACATACACATGCTGACTTTAAAACATTTATGGGTCAACAACTCTAAATTCCACAGTTCTTCCTTTGGCTGCTCCCTGATTAGAAGCAGATCGTCTTCCCCCCAACTGTTTCTGGGACAGAGTTCCTCTAAATGTGGGTCTATTCATGGTGATTTCGTTTCCTTTTCTCAGTCAACAGTCATCTGACACCGTTACCCGGGTGTTCTCTGCAGCCCCGTCCTTTATTAGCTCCTAAATCTGGAAACTGAGGGAATGTTTACAAAATTTCATAAAGACCCCACCATTTGTTGAGTGACTACTGTGCCTGGCACCCTCCCAGGTGTCTGGTCCTCACCACACCCAGCAAGATATTTTTATAATTCCCTCACACAACAGATAAGGAAATTGAGGCTCGGAAAGATCAAAAAATTGCCTGAGACCTCACAAGCAGCAAGGGGCAGGATTTGGCCCCCAGTGACCTATTAGCCTGAACTGTTTCCCCTGCCCTCTGCGGCCTGGCAATGTAAAACCCGATTTACTCTTGTGCAGTTCCTAATCCACTGTCCTGAGTACCACCCGGACTGTTCCTCTCCTGAGTTTCTACTTGGGTTCCTCTCAAGTTCCCTTTCCTTCCCTCTGACCTTTTCACTTTCGGGAGCCACAAGCTTTGCCCCCTTGGAGCAGTGCCCTGCGGGCAGAAGGCTGGAGGCCTCTACTTCCCTTGCCCCCACCAGCGGGGCCAACACAAACTTCTCAGAGGAAAACACTGTGTCCTGTAGACAAAGGCTCTGTGTGATGTTCTGCTACCTGCCTGACGGGTCTTCTGTGAAAAGACCCAGCTGAGGTAGCTGCGCTGCCAGACCTGGGACGGGCAGAATTCATAAATAGCTTCTCCAGCCACGGAGCTCAGGCTGGACTGGAGCCAAATGCTGCCTGCCTCAGTGTCTGAACCCTCCCTGGCCTTGGCTAGCCAGAGCCCTTTTCTGGGAAACAGCAGGAAAACCGAATTTTCAGGGGCTGGGGGGAGAGGGGCCTTCACAACAGAAAATGGGTGTGGAGTCAGGCATTCCCAGGTTTAAATCCCAGCTCTACCACCTTCTACCTGTCTGGCTTTAGGAAAGTAGCTTCCGCTGGGAGATCCTTCAGCTCTCTCAGCTGTAAATGAAATGAAAACATCCACTGTTCTTAACCCAGTGCTTGGGTCTGAGTCTCCCTATCTCTGAAATGCAAGGGCTGGGCCACAAGCCCTTGAGGTTTCTATCTCAAATGCTCTCTATGCAAGCTGGGTTGGAGGTGTCCTTCCTGCTCATGGGACAGTGGATGAGACACTGGATGTCCTGTTTCTCTCAGAGTGAACTCAGCCCTGTAGGAGAGTTCCTGGTTTAATTCAACAAATTTTATTGAACACCCCATGACATCCTGTACTGTTTTAAGGACTCCGGGTACAAAGATAAGCATAGACCCTGCCCTTAAGGAGCTCATAGACTAGACCAGTAGGGATGATAAGACCCATAAAAATAAGTATAGTGTGCAGTGGGAAGTGATAAGTGTATTAGGAGGGGTACAGATAAGACTGCAAAGGCTGAGAGCAGAAAGAGGGTGATTCTGGGCTGAGAGGGCGGTAAAACCGTGGCCAATCCATAAAAGGTCTTGAATGATAGTTTGGACATTATGGGGCCAGACTGTTGGGAGCCATCAAAGGCTTCTGACGAGGGCAGTGGGCAGATTCAGAGCCATGGGGGCTGGAGCAGTTCATTAGACCTCCACCAACCAAAGCAACCACTGTGGAATTTCTAACAGAGAAAGACTCCAGTTCCACCATTTTACAGGGTCTTTGTTCTCTGAACTCAGGGTTTGAAACATGTAGTGGTTTGAAAGCTGACCTTTATTCTTTGTACCGCAGCCCGATGCCCACTCTCTCTCTCCTCTGGGTCCTCTCAGCCAGCCTTCTCCTTGCACGAAAGATAGGAGATTGAGGCATATGGGACAGGAGGCAAGCATCCAGCTCCGGGAAATGGTCCTGGCTCAATAAACACAGCGCCCCGGGACCTTGCTGCTCTGCCAGTTTGCCTTGGCCCAGCTCACAGCCTTCTGGGAAGGAGTCGGCCTGTTGAGGAAAGGATGTGTCAGTGAGTTGCAGTTGGCTTAATTTCCCTGAGAAGTGTGTGTATGGGTGTGCGTGTGTGCATGTGTACTCAGGACTAGGTGTTTTGCGGCTAATTTGCAATCTAGGTCAGAACTGAGCAGCCCTCAGTACATCACTATCCAGAGAAGATAAGATTGAACAATCCTCTCCAGTGCCGAGCAGCAATAAACTAGCCTTCTGGATGTAAACACAGCAATTTACCAGGCTCCATATTAGCAAAAGGGGTCCAGGTGGGTAGTGGGTTTGGTTAAATCTCCCAGAGAAACAGAGGTCTGCAGTGGGCCCACACTTCTGGCAAGAAACACAGAAGAGGCAATGGTGAGGTCTGCCCCAACCAGGCTCCTGCCACTTGGCTCATCAAAGAAAGCATGTACAAGGGACCCCTGGGTGGCTCAGTTGATTATGTGGCTGGCCCTTGACCTCGGCTCAGGTCATGATCTCACGGTTTGTGGGTTCAAGCCCCACACTGGGCTCTGCACAAGCAGTGCAGAGCCTGCTTGGGATTCTCTCTCTCCCTTGCTCTCTTTGCCCTTCCCCCACTCATGTGCTCTGTCTCTCTCTCTCTACTCTCTGAAAACAAACTTAAAAAATTTTTTTTGCTTTATAAAAAAAAAAAAAAAAAAGTACAAGTCTGAACCTGACAGGGCCATGGAGGTGAGGAAGCTCCCTCAGGTTTTAGGACTTTTTCTGCCACTCAGCTACCATGTGACCTTGACTGAGTCACCTTGTCTCATTGGCATCCGTTTCCTAATCTGTAAAGTACAACCAATGCTTTTAGCAATGTGCCAACCAGGAAGAAAAATCCCCAAACAGTTCTGGGTAATCAAAAGAAATTACTCTGTCAGTCTATCTCATGTTCTTTACGTGGAGAAAAGCCCTCGAAGATCTTCTCCTGGAGCCTGGGTTTCTTTAGTTTACGTATAATGAGAATATGGCTTGGTTTTCTGGCTTCCTGGCATACCACAGATGACAAACAATTGATTAGCAGGGGTTGGTCTGTTAGAGATAGACATACTGATGACTGACAAAAACACTGAAGGCAACCAAGAGAGCAAGGAAGGGAAAAGAAATACCATAGGGCAGAAACTAGATCTTTAAAAACCACACAAGCCATTTAGTACTATGGCAAACACATTTACATGTGTCAGTAGCTCTAAGGGCCATCGTGCCTAGCAGCCGAGTGTGATAAAGGCTACTTTCAAGGACTTAGCAAAGCAGGGCTCTATAGACGATTATTTTAGGAAAATCTCCTTCCAAACGTTTTAAGTTAATAAAGTATCGGTGCTTAAAAGGAAAACTCTTTGGTATTCTGAACGTTCAGACATTGGGAAAGACGTATATAATCCGGGAGTGCTCTGGAGGGCACAGTCATACCTGTTCTCTGCATACCAGTGTTTGGAGCCCAGGATCAAATCAAATAATAGGAACGGAGAAGCTCCCGAAAAGGTATGAAACCCTATCCAAATTAACAATTGGGATAGTGGGGAGTAAACCCCTTGGTCTCAAATCATTCTCGAACACTGACTATTTAGCAACGGTACTAACAAACATGTTTATTGGTGAGTTAGCCTGGAATGCAAATTTGTTTTGCCTTTATTCACGTTCTCAACATGTGTGGCATACCCGCTGTGGGAGAAAGGGCGGGGGGGGGGGGGCAGGGAATAAAATTTCTGACTAGGGAAAATGTCCTTTTCAATGAGCCAAGCTGTTGTCTTTAGGTCCACATGAATACTGGGGGCCGGTGGAGAAATTTAACCAATTAAGCCCCACACTTTTACCTCTGATCGGGCTCTATGCTAGGTATAGAGGAAATGAGGGGCGCCTGGCTGGCTCGGTTGGTAAAGCATGTGACTCTCCATCTCAGGGTCTTAAGTTCAAGCCCCACATTGGGTGTGGAGCCTACTTACCAAAAAAAAAAAATTGTAAAAAAAAAAAAAAACAAGAAAATACATATGACAAGACAGAACAATTAAAAGCATCTTTAATCCCATCACACAGAAATAACCAGTATTAACATTTGTATTAACAAGTTGTGGAATTGTTCTTCGGAATGAGTACATTTATAGGAACACACAGCACACAGGCCTTTTTGGCTCAAAAAAATTATGGGTCCCTGAATGCATTCAAAGTGATGAGAGAAGAAAAACCTCAGAGACACATCATCAACATACATTCCTCATCTACTCCAAATAGAAATTCCTAAAATATTAACAATATGAATATAAATAAATGAAGCCTTAAAAAGATGATAAGATAACAAAGGAGACCAATTATGTAACATCAGGGTAGGATGACTTCTTAAGCAAGACAGGAAACCCAGAAACCAGAAAAAAAAAAAAAAATACACGTTTGAATACTGAAACATTTAAAACTCCTACATGATGAAAAACAGCATAAAGTTTAAAGCCAAATAGTAGACCTGGGTAAGATATTCAAGACATTTAACTGAGCTGCAAAACACAATGTCCTTTCTTTCTGCCAACAGACACTTAATGTACAAAAAAATGCCTACCGGGAAGAACAGCTCAAACATCCAAATAGAAAAATAGGCAAGGAATATAAACAAAGAATTCACAGAAGAAAGGCAGATGGCCAATAAACATAAGAAGATGTTCAAATTTACTGTTGTCAAGGAAATACAAAGACTAAAAAATTAATGGAACCCGGTGCTTATAAGGATATGTGTAAGCACGTGATATTATCGACTGCAAGTCCAAGTGCAAAGGGCACACCTCTGGGAAGTAGGTGATTTGTTAGAATCTAATGTGTGTACTTTCCACACGTGTACTTTTTGACCCAGCAATTCTACTTTCAAGACTCTCTCCTACAGAAGCAATAACATAGATTCATAAGTATCCCCGTCAGTTGCAGCACGTTTGATAACAGAAAAACATCAGAACTGACCAAATTTCCATCAGTAGGTTGTGTTAATTGCCACCTAGCTATATGAAGGAGCACTATGGAGTTGGTATAAAGAGTCATATTTTATATGTATGGACCTAAAGTGATGTATATAATAGATGTTTTAGGTTTATTTATTTTGAGAGAGAGCCCACACGTGTGCATGTGCAAGCTGGGGAGGGGTAGAGAGAGGGAGAGGGAGAATCCCAAGCAGGCTCTGCTCTGTCAGCTCAGGGCCCCTCACAGGGCTCAGTCCCACAAACCATGAGATCATGACCTGAGCTGGGATCAAGAATCAATTGCTTAACTGACTGAGCCACCCAGGCACCCCTATGATTGATTGTTGAACAGAAATAGATCAAGTTACAGACCAGTATGTACAGTAATATTTGGTTTGTAAATAGATGCATGTGTATACATATATATCTGTGCAGTATAAACCTAGGGAAAAGTCTGGAAGTATTTGAACCAAAATATTAATAATGCATGTCTGAGGAGGGGGATTTGACTGGTGAAGATGAGGACTTTTACTTTCCTCTTTACATATTTTTAAATAGATCAATTACTACGTTCACTTTACATGTAAGGTTACTTTGGTACATAGAAGTTGTGACTTGCCAAGTTCAGATGACAGAGTTGCTACTGAGTGGCAGAACCAGGACTCCAGATGAGGTTCACGTGGCCCCAAAGCCCATGTTCTTTCCATGTTCTTTGCCAGGCTTCTCTGCAAGAATAGCTTGCAGGGTTCTTCAGGCTCTTTGGGACCTAGGCAGGCAGGATTAAGTCTATGAGTAACTCTGAAGCCATCTCTGCTTTTGGCTCTCTGGCCTCTTGCCTGAACCAATATGACAGGGCAACCCTATCCTGGTTGACTTTCCCGGACTTGGCTTCTCCCTCACTAGTCTCGTGGTGTTCACCTGATCCTGCCTTCCTTATACACCCTTCCAGAACTTCTCAACAGAGCACTTCTGGGCAGCTGTGCCCTGGCCAAGGTGACCTACTGACAAGTTGAGACGTTAAAGCTGTCAGGGGTCACTGACTTAGCATATCCTTACAGACATGCACACGCAGGCTGGTGAATTTCCAGTGCTCTGAGTCTGGACTATAAGCTCCCTGAGGGCAGGGACCATGGCAGCTTTGTCCACCAATCGTACATTCAGGGCCCAGCACATAGGAGGCTAACATTAGAACTTGTTGACTGAATGACTACTAGATGAATCTATTTAAACTCCCTTCTCCCCAGCCACATATGGCAGCTTAAGTCATTCCAACGCAGTAGATAATCCACTTGAGCAAGATCAGCAAACTTTTTCTGTAAAGGGTCAGACAGTAAATAGTTTAGGCTTTGCAGACAAGAGGCAAAATTGAGGCTATTGTATAGGTACTTAAAAAGCCAAAGATAACACATTTCTAATGAGATTTTTAGTAATAACATTTAAACACAATAATCATAATAGAGTATATATTTTTTTATAATACAGGTCTCCTAATGAGAAGAATAAATTTTGTTTTTGAGGAATAACATTTCACCTAATTGGGTTTCAAAGTCAGTGTTTTCTGGGGCACCTGGATGGTTCAGTTGGTAGAGCGTGTGGCTCTTGATCTTGGGGTCGTGAGTTTGAGCCCCACGTTTGGTACAGAGATTGTTTAAATAAAAAAGCGTAAAAAAAATCTTTTTCCAAAGTCAATGTCTTCTATCATCAAAATCTATTGCAAACATTCATCTGTTAATGCTGATAGGTAATGAGATATGTATATATTCTTTGAAAATGAAAGTTGAATTTCATATAATTTTCATAAAATATTATTCTTTTAATTTTTTTTTTCCAATGAAGCTCAGCCCATGGACAGTATAAAAACAGGGAGTGGGCTGGGTTTGGTTTCAGGATGTAGTTTGCTAATTCCTGCACTTGAAGATAATAGAAAGTAGGATACTCTTGGGGCACCTGGATCATGATCTCGTCGTTTGTGAGCTCGAACCCCACATTGGGCTCTGTGCTGACAACTCGGAGCCTGGAGCCTGCTTCAGATTCTGTCTCTGTCTCTGTCTCTCCCTCTCTCTGCCCCTCCCCACTCACATTCTGTCTCTCTCTCTTTCTCTCTCAACAATAAATAGACATTAAAAAAAAATTTTTTTTAAAGAAATTAGGATATCCTCACTCTCTCACCTCAGCTCCCTAAATCCTACACTTTCAAAATCTTGACATTTCCCAGACATTTTCACTCCCTTTCTTGGTGCCCTTTCTTTTCCAAAGGAGGACATGTAGGCTGAGCCTGACAGCTCCCGAGAAGGGTATCAGGAGCTTCGTTATTGCCCAAACGCCTAGGATCAGAGAGTAGAGTCAGAAGAGCTGTAAGCCCTTCCTTTCCCAAGGCTGTGGCGTTAGCTCTTTGCCAACCACATGAAAACCGCTGGGAAGGGCTTGCCTGTGTTTCTTCTCCAGCCCAAACCACGGAGCGGAGGGAGGCCTCAGAGCGCCTGTGTTAATGGGAAACAGTTGTGCTAGTCCAGCCCTGTGCACAGAGGGAACAAATTTCAATATCTAAAATCTCACTGCATCCTGAAAAACCTATCATTTGGAAGAGACAACTGACCACAGCACAGAATTCAATGCTAGCAAAATGGCAAAATGCACTAAGGGGACCTCACTTCTTGTAAATATAGAGAGAACGAAGGAGATCAGGGACTTGTGAAAGCATCGATCATTCACTGACTCGTTAGTTTACTCAACAGATCATTTTCAGGGGCCTGTTATGTCCCGGGCACTGTATTAGGCCCCGGGCCCACTGCAGAAAATAAAACTGACAGTTTCTGCTCTCATGGAGTTTAGCAATGACATTTGCTAAAGTTCAGTATTCTGTGACATATTACTAACTTTTCTTGAATTAACATGATTCAAATGGTAAAGTAGTTGGGGAAAGAAGAGATTAAATGAAGTCAATCATGTTACTTTATTCTAAGACTTTAGAACCGTTAGCATGCAGATTTCCACTGAGAATCTCCAAGCGAGGCATGTAGAGAAGGCAGCCTTCACAGGCTGGTTTAACTACGACGTCCTTTTTGTGAGGAGCATCCTGCGGCACCAGAATCCCATGGAACACAGTTTGGGGAGCATGGCTCTCAGGATCACCGGGTAGAGGCGTGTAGGTTGTGCACTGAATGGCTTTAGCAGGACCACTCACACAGACTATTTATCCAAGGTGCCCTGGAGTTTTCTGACTGATGGACCTGATCTCTGTAACTACAGGGCACAGCATGGACAGCACAGGGTTCACAGGGCTGTCATTCAACTCCCTGCTGCTCAGCTCCCTCCCTCAGAACAGGCCAGAGAGGCTAGTGCTCAGCAGCTGGGAAAACTGACCCAGTTGCAGAGATAGCCTTAGGGTAGGTGGCAGAGAGGTCAAAGTACAACATTCATAGGTCTCCAGGCAGAAAGAAACCAGTAGAATAAATCTAAAAAAAAAAAAAAAGTTTTTTAAAGGCCCACACCAAGGTACAGCACAGTTACATGTAAAACTCTGAGGATAGAAAGACACTAAAAGCTTCCAGGGAGGGTAAAAAAAAAAAAAAAAAATCAGATCACACACAAAGGATCTGTTATAAGAATAGCATGGAGTTTGCAAAAGCAGCATTGGAAGTGAGAAGACAATGCAGTCATGCTTTCGATATTCCATATGAAAATGATTTTCGGGGTGCCTGGCTGGCTCAGTCGGTTGAGCGTCCGACTTCGGCTCAGGTCATGATCTTGCAGTCCATGAGTTCGAGCCCTGCGTTGGGTTCTGAGCTGACAGCTCGGAGCCTGGAGCCTGCTTCTGATTCTGTGTCTCCCTCTCTCTCTGCCCCTCCCCCACTCGTGCTCTGTCTCTCTCACTCTCAAAAATGAATACATGTTAAAAAAAAATTAAAAAAAAAAAAAAGAAAATGATTTTCAACCCAGAAATTTCTACTAGGCCAGACTCCCAACCAATGTTAGAAGTATTTCAAGAATCACAAAATTCCAGAATTATTACCTCTCAGGCTTTCTAGGAGCTATTTGAATGTATGTTCTGCTGAAAACAAAAGCAAATAAACAAAGAGAAAGGTATGAGCTCCAGAAAACAGGAGATACAAGATAGGAGAGATCCAAAGGGCATCTAGGATGATGGCAGGGACAACAGGTAAGGGAAGTCCAGAGGGCAAGTGGTTCCAATTGAACTGGATGAAGGGACAGAAGAGGATAAAGAGTCTTGGGGGGAAGCTCCAGGCAAAAAAGCAAAACACAAAAAGCAAAAAACAAAAAAACCCAAGGAACCAAGAGATTATCTGACCCTGTGGAAAATCTTAGTTATAGAATGAGAAGACCTATCCATGAGTTTGAAGGAAACTAACAACAACGGAAAGAGGTAATGATTAACAAAATATATATATAAGAAAGGGAATGTGATCAGTTTGCTACTTGGCTCACGAGTGATTCATATCTACTTAACTACAATAAAAACACAAATATCCATTTGGAATGGGAGGAAGGGAGGTTCAGAAGAGTGTAAGCAAGCTAAAATTATCGAATCATCCAAGGAAGTCAATAGTGTTTAAAATTCACTTATCAAGAATGAATGTATGCATATTATTTAGAAACATGGAGTGAAATATCTGAAGGAACAGCTGAAACAACGGAGAGTGGTTGGGAGCCGGTGGGAGGTGGGGAGGCACAAGAAAGTGCCGTTTTTTATTTTTTATTTATTTTTTTTGATGTTTATTTATTTTAGAGAGACAGAGAGAGGGGAAGGGACAGAGAGAGGAAGACTCAGAACCCGAAGCAGGGTCCAAGGTCTGAGCTATCAGTGCAGAGCCCGATGCTGCGGGGCTCAGGGCTCGAACACACAAACTGTGAGATCATGACCTGAGCCAAAGTTAGACGCTTAACTGACTGAGCCACCCAGTCATCCCGGAAGTGTCCTTTTTTAAAATAAACCTTTTAGCACTATTTGACTTTTTATGTTGGGTGCATACAATTACTTTGACTTTAAAAATAGGGATGGTAGGCTGTTAACCGGGTTGTCATTGGCCAAGTGGCTCATGCCACTTGTCAGTTTCAAAGCTTGCCCAATTAAAGCTCCTGGATTAATAAAAGCACAACTCACTGCATGTTCTGGGCCTTTGGGACTCAAGGAAGAGTACAAACTGAAAGCGTCAAACCTGAGAATAATGAGTTTACTGACACACAGCACTCTAGGCATGGACCAGAAGCAGAGGGGAGCACCCAGGAACCTGTTAAAAATGAACAATCTCAGGCCTATTGCATTTTGTAAGATCCCTAAGGTGATTCATGTGCACGTGAATGTTTGTACTGGGATGATGGCAGGTGGCAAGATATATAGGGTGGAGGGTCCCATTACAGATGATATTGTATATAGGCCCATTATAAAGTCAGTGGTGACAGATCAAGAAAGTAATGGGGAGGAGGGACATTTTAAGGGTCTCTGGGGCTTTAGAGGTCCCAATCCACATTATAAGAATCCCACATTACAATAAAATGTATATACCTACATATGAGATTAGTTGAATTACAGGAGACTAGTTGACAGGTTTTTAAAAATTAAACATTTATCAATTAAAAACAACAAAAAGTACAGAGTCCAGGGGCATCCAGTTTAGGCAGGAGTCAAGGACAGGGAGCCTTGGGCCAGCCCATCGGACAAATGGGGCTATTGTTCAGTATCCTTGGTTGCATGTGACATAATTCCAACTCATTGCAGCTAACGCAAAGCAAACAAGTCATTGCCTTTCATAATTGGAATGTCTTCTTCAGTGTTGCAGGCATGCCACCCAGGAATTTGGTCCAAATATTTATATATCTGGACTCTGACTCTGTTTCTCAGTTCTGCTTGCCTTCCTTTTCAGGCAGCTTCTTGCCACATGATGACAAAAGGACAGCTGTCTGTCTAACCTTATAAACAGTCATTCTCTAGTAGCTCTTTCAAATAATGTAGGACCCCAAAGAACTTCTGATTATGTGCACTCTAAAAAAATTTTTTTTAAATATTTATTTATTTTGGGGAAGCTTGGGTGGCTCAGTCGGTTGAGTGTCCGACTTTGGCTCAGGTCATGATTTCATGGCCCGTGAACTCGAGCCCTGGGCCGGGCTCTGTGCTGACAGCTCAGAACCTGGAGCCTGCTTCAGATTCTGTCTCTGTGTCTCTCTCTGCCCCTTCCCTGCTCACATTCACTCTCTCTCTCTCCCCTCAAAAAGTAAATAAACATTAAACAAAATTTTTTTTAACATTTATTTATTTTTGAGAGAGAAAAACAGGGTTTTGACCTGAGCCAAAATCAGATACTTAACCGTCTAAGTGTCCCTGATTATGTGCACTCTAGCTATAAATATTTAACTACAGTAGCAAATAAAACTGAGAAAAATTTTAAAACATGCATAATTCATTTAAAAAAACAATAAGAAATGTATTACATGTGAATTTAAAGAACACATTCTTATGAGGAAATAATATTTTGCAGAACAAACAGTATTTACTAAGAAGAGTGTCATTGTTTTTACATTTTTGCAAATCTCTTTAATTTTAGGATTAAGAGAAGATAGCTGGATTTTCCTATATACTTCTGAATTCATTTTGTTGCAATATGTTGTTTTGGTTGAAGTATGTGAATAAAATCTGGCCTCACAAAGATATGTGGGTAGAGAAGGGAAGAATATTTTAATAACTTTTTCAGATCATTGTGGTAATGCTTTTTGGATACCACACCAAAATTCAATGGTAGTACTGGGGGCCAAGGGCAGGCTGCCCCAGGATGGGCCACTTTAGCATAAAGATTATCTTGAGTTAAAAAGCAATCAAAACCCAGGAGATTCCGGAAAAGTTCTTTACCTCCAACAATGGCCTAAAGAGAATTTAGAAAGAGGACCCTTTCCAAGAAGAGAGCTATCACCGTAGATCACTGCTTTATGATCAGAACTAGGTATAGGCCAGAGAGGAACCTGGCAAGCCCTGTTTGGTCAAAGTCCTCTGTTTTTTTCCATTGTTTCTGAGTGGCCCAGCAAACATTTGTTCACCAAACATTTACTCTTTTTCATTCTTCCTAAGGATTGTATTCTTTCCCTTTGGATATCCAGACCCCTACCTCCTTCTTTTTTGTTCAGAATGACATATATACCTCATTTGCCTATCTTTGGAATTCCCATGTTTGTATGGATTCCTTGTACGTATACTACTACATTTGATTTTCTTCTGTTAATTTGTCTCATGTCAATTTGATTCTTAGTCTGTCTAGAAGGACCTCGAAGGGAAGGTCTAGATTCTTAGTCTGTCTAGAAGGACCTTGAAGTAGTTACTAAAGGGTAGTCATAGCAATGGGGAATCTGAAGCCATATCAATAAACTTTTCATAGTCTGTTACATTAAAATTCATTGATCTGGGGTGCCTGGCTGGCTGGGTCAGTGGAGCACACGACCCTTGATCCTGGGGTTGTGAGTTCAAGCCCCATGTAGGGTGAAGAGATTACTTAAAAATAAAAAAAATCTAAAAAAAAGTAAAATAAAATAAAATCCATTGATCTGTCCTTCACTTTAATAAGACTTCTACCCGTGAATGATTTTTAAAACATCACGGATGGGCTATTTGAAAAGCATTGGTTCACTGAGTTTTGCAAATCTTCCAATGTTGACCCATCTCATTACACAATATCCCATCATTTAGTATCACCCCCTATCTCACCAGAAAAGCCTGTGAGCATGGGGAAACCATTGAGCTCATGGTGAAGATACAGGACTTTTCAAAATTCCAATTTGTGCTTCAGCGCTCAAATTTTATTGTTGACAACAAAACTGTCATTTGTTTTCCTTGAAATGGCAAGCCCACTTCGTTCATTTCTGAGGAAATGTCTGCCCCATACCAAGTCTGAATAACCACAGTCTGCCAGTCAGCCATTCTTTTCAGCCAAAATGGTATTCTATGAAAAAAGTCACTGGCTCAACTCACGGCGCAAACGATCACATGGGTGGTTTTCATGAGACAATCGTAGTATTTTGTTATGCAGTAGAAGAGCTTTATGTACATGTAGGACTTCTCAGGAACAGATCCCAAGGAGAGATTAGATGGGCATGATGGGGAGATCACCTGTGAAGGAAAAAGAGCAAGAGGTAGAGAAGCAAGGAGACTCTTTGGCCCACCATACTGGTCTAACCCGGGGGAAGGAGAGAAGAAACGTCTCACATTGCAGTGTAGAGTTCAACAAAGATTCAGTCGGGCCAATGAAGGGTCTTCAAGCCAAAGTCACCCGGTGTTGGAATCCCATGTCAAGAATGAACTTGTGTTGATGCATGATCACTGGCTGGGAGCAGACGGAGAGAAGCGTGGCCGTGGCAAGAACATGGCGGTGGATTCAGAGAACAGCAGATGCTCCCCTAGTGGGAGGTCTGAGTGGTGTATCTTCACGGCTCCCCCAAGCTTTATGGGTACTTTCCATTTCATCACATCACAATATTAGAAACGTGTGTACGCAAGGGTTAAGGCTTAATAAAGTTAATAATTTTTACTGCTTCATCAAGAGATTTCTTAAGTGAAACTGGCTTTGTTTTCCCTGCACATGTGTGGCAATGAAGGATACAATGGCTACAAGTTCACTTTGGTGCCACGACATTGATTCAGGCCAACATATCAGTAATTTTGTCTAACACTGTGCTTGCACTCTTGGTGAAAATGTCAACTTGGAGAAAAAGGCACATGAAAGCTCAATATTATTATAAAAACAGTTTTGACCTTATGAATCCATTGAAATGATCTCAGGACCCTCAGGGATCTACAGAACCACAGACTTACAGATAGCAATCCCAGAATTGGAGTATGGTGGGTTTTGGTTTCATTTTGTTTTCCTATTTTGCGGTTGCTGTTGTTGTTTGTTTGTTTTGGACGGTTCTGCCAAAAGTCACAGAGAAGATATTAACTCCCATATGTAAAGGTTTGTAGGAAAGATGGCAGGAAAAGGAGCTGCTGGATTCCGATTCATAGATCATGCAGGGAGATTATACCCCAAAAAATCCCTTTACCCTCAAAGTAAATAATGTATTAAATTGGAAAAAAAATCCCTTTACCCTGAGAAGGATGGGACAGATCAGCCCACCCAAATCACAGCCAATGGGGTCTCACAAGGAGCGGTTCCCTCACCTGCAGAGGAGGGAAGGGATACTACACAGGCAAAACAACCCTGTACAGTTCAATAGGGTAAAAGAAGTTTGACAATAAATGTCTGGGCTACGGGACAGTCCTATTCCCGAGGGAGCCTGAGGCCAGGGTCAGGCAGGAAAATGGATCACAGCTGAGGAGAAGGCACCCATGCAAGAGCCCAGCCCCTGAGGACACCAGGACCTGCAGACAGTTTGGAAGCACATTAATTCAGCCCAGCAGGCAGGACCATGTAAGCTAAGCTTGGGTTGGGTCAAACTCTGTGTGTGTGTGTGTGTGTGTGTGTGTGTGTGTGTGTGTGTGTGTGTGTTTACAGGGGCAGTGTTCTACTGTGGCCCCCTTCAACAACAGTGGAGTGTGACTGTTTATGTTTCCTATCTTGGTCAGGCTTGACTCAGGAAATGGAACCTAGTGGGCCCCCAGGGGTAAGGGGTGGAGCAAGGCAGAGGGGATCCACGTGTCAGAAGCTGGGGATGGAGGACAACTGTCTACACTATCCATACATAAATCGACAGAGATTATGGCACACAAGTCATTGCAGTTTTAAAATGGCATTGGTTCAAAGGCAATTCTACCTGTCCAGCCTTCTCCACATTTACCACTGAACACCCTGCATCTTCTACATGTTTATTCCCAGAATGACTGAATCTATCTATCTATCTATCTATCTATCTATCTATCATCTATCTAACAGGATTATAGATAATCAGCTCAACTATTCACCTTCGATGGCCACCTCTTCCCTCTTTCTTGGGTCTGCTCAATGGCATATTCTCCCAGGTTTCCTCCTGGGAGATTCTTGGGCTGCTTTTTATTTAAAAAAATTTTTTTCAATCTTTATTTATTTTTGAGACAGAGAGAGAGCATGAACGGGGGAAGGTCAGAGAGAGAGGGAGACACAGAATCTGAAGCAGACTCCGGGCTCTGAGCTGTCAGCACAGAGCTGGATGTGGGGCTCAAACTCACAGACTGTGAGATCATGACCTGAGCCGAAGTCCGACGCTCAACCGACTGAGCCACCCAGGTGCCCCTCTGGCTGCTTTTTCTTAGACTCCTTTGCGCATCCTTAAATGATGGCAGTCTTCGGGGATGCTGTCATAAAACCTCCCTTCTTCTCAGTAGGCAATCTGATCTGTCCCCATGCTCTCAATTACTTGAGAGCATTTTTTTGTTGTTGTTTGTTTATTTTGAGAGACAGAGAGAGAGAAAATCCCAAGCAGGCTCCACACTGTCAGCATGAAGCCTGATGCAGGACTTGAACTCATGAACCGTGAGATCATGACGTGAGCTGAAATCAAGAGTTGGACCCTTAACTGACTGAGCCACCCGGGTGCCTTGAGAGCGTTTCTTTCTTAAAACCACTGCAAAACCTCCCCCTTCTCCTCGCAGCATGCACAAACGCGTGTTGTGTGTGGAGTCCCCATCTAGGCTTTCCCCAAGAGCCTGAGATAATGGGAATAATTGGTACACTGACACCAAGGCCCTCATAAACACACACACACACACACACACACACACACACACACAGGAGGACTGAAATCAGGTCATCTGGCAATCCAGATTTCCAGACTGCGGTGCGTGCCTGTGTGTGTGCACCCCTGTCTAGCCATCTTTCAGATTGCCATTTAAGTGAAAATATTTACGAAGACATTTGGAGAGGCTCTGACTGCAGCCCCCCTGAGAATATGTGGTTGCTCCATAAAATTTAATTGAGTAAATGTGTCCCTACGATGTGCCAGGCGTATGTAGTGAAGCTTACCAGGATGAGAATCAATGTCCTTCCCTGGAACGGGTGGGGGTGGAGCTGGGGACAAGCACATATGCGACTGCAGTCAGAATAAATCCCAGCAGGTCGTGGAATTTTGAAGACTCTAAAGTAAAAGTACCATATTCATATATTTAAACACTTGCAGTTTTTCACGTTTTGACATTCCTGAAGTCAGGCTGCATCTAACAAATAATTAGCTAAGAATACTTTGTTAGAACTTAATTGGCAGGTGTTTTTTCCTTCTTTTTGAACAAGAAATAAAGATGAAATTTACAACGGATCCTGTCTTAGATTAAACAAAATATGTTATTTGGGTCACTCAAAGGACAATGAGATCAAATATGTAATCTGTAGTAACATGCCCTTAAATCCCTGCTTCCATTTCTTTTGGTCTCTAACTCTCTAATACTGTACAGCCGGCTAGAAGCCTCTTTGTCTCTCCATCTTGGAATCTCTACTCTCCACCAGGGTAAGACAGAGCCTCCCTGACGTCTTCCCCACAGAGAATGCATTCTCTTTCCCTCTCCCTCCTTCCTTCTTCTCTCTGGGAATCAATCTCGGCCATCTATAAAGAACACACACACTAGCCACACTCCTCTGATTCTCCCCCAGCCCTGCTCTAATGAGAAAAGAAGGGGCAAATGTTTGGCAGGTAGAGTTTTCTTCAGCAAGGAAGGAGAGAGGCTCTGAATAGTCCCAGAGGAATAACTCTTGGGCCAGGAGTGAGAGAACAGGCAGATCACAGTGTGGGTCTAGACAGAGATGGGTGTACCAAGCGGCAAGGGGCAGGATTGGAGTGTAAATATGATAGAGCATCCTGGGAAGGCTCAGATTTTGAACCTGCATCTGTGACCATTGCTTTCCAGAAGCTTCACATGCATGTACACACGCATGCACCCATGCACGCAGGTGCAAACACATGCGCACATATGTACCTGTGCTTAAACAATTAGCCAAGGCCTTTCTGTCCTCTCTCCCATATCAACAGGAGGGGAGAAGGCAGGGCCAGGGTGATGGCCTGCTTTCCTGGGATGGGAGAGGCCCAGGGAGGGGGGCCAGGCTGGCTGGCCTGAGGCTAGGACACCACAGAGACTGGAGACCCCTCTCCTCCCCACCTACCCAAACAGAACTAACCACAGCAGGCTGGTCAATATGCTAAAAGAATGGCTGCCACTGGATGGGGCTGCCTCTCAGCTCTGGGGAGATGTGGCTTGGGAAGGTGGCCTTTAGGGAGGAGATCATGCTTCCCTAGGGCCTTGGGACAAGTAAGGGAGAAGCCAAAACGATGAATCTGCAGAGTGGAGAATCTGGCTGCCTGGCTGAGTTCTGGTGTTGGGGTTCTCCGCTTCCACGTTGTCCAGCAGCTACCCGGAGTCTCAGGGTTCTCGTGGCTGGGGAAGGACATTCAGAGAACTTAGGGGGTCCCTGATGTGAGGGTGGAATGCATCTGGCTGACTAGATCCCCCTTCTCTGAGCTGAACGCTGCCCCTGTGCCCAGGTCAGATGAGAAGCTGGTGCTGGGCCTGCTGGGTGTGCCTGGCCCTTTGCAGAGCACTGGGCAGTGGGAACATAAATAAGAAAGGGGAGAGGCCACTCAGGAGGAACTCACAATGGAGCTGCGGAAATCTAGCGTCAACACAGGTGGAGCCCAAGTCCAATCTGATCTGCAAATCCCACCCCAGGGCAGAGCCACCAAAGCTGGCTGCACCCTAGGAATCGCCCGAGGCCTGCTCAGAGCCCGTGGGAAAAGTCGGGAAGGCTTTAGTTGGGCAGTGGACTCGTAGGACTTCTGGCAGGTGGGAAGGAGGAGCCTTGAGACTCTTAAAAGGCTATGTTCACCCTCAGGGCATTGGGAGCCGCCCACACTGAGCTTCCCGGCTTCCTTCTCAGCCCCTGTTCTCGGGTGACTCCTGGCTGCAGGGTGTGTGTGTGTGTGTGTGTGTGTGTGTGTGTGTGTGGCTGGAACAGGTCAGGTTTAATTATTAATCATCTGGCTAGCCTGATCAATCTAGACCAAGGTCTCTCTCTTCCAGGGCTGTGAAATCCCCACTCACTGGGCTAAGCCTGTAGGGTTTTCTAGATGCTAGGAGAGAAGGGGGTAGGGAGGTTCCCTGCAGCCCCTGCGTCTTCAGGAGGCACTGATTAGGTGCAGGCACTAGGCAGGCAGGCGTGGTTTCCAAGGAGCAGGGTGAACCCAGGCCATCCCCCCAGTGTTGACACAACTGTCATAAACTGTGCTTTGTTCCCGGCCCTGCCTGCGGAAGGTCCCTGAGAACTGGGTGGGCCTGGCTAGGTGGGGACGCACAGTGAGGACAGATAGGTTTGGAGAGGGGACACCCCTGGGGACACGGAGGGATGAAGCTGGCGTAGGAAGCCCAGCTCTGTGGCTATAGAAGAATCCAACTGTTGAAAGGCCAAACTTCGGCAATCTAAGCCAGGCTTGTGTCTCCAACAGCCAGAGCTGCCTCCCAGTCCCGGGTGGGTGGGAACCCTGGAGGGCAGGATGGACAAAGCCAAGGGCAGGGGGCAGGTGCCCCTTGGTACCACTCCAAGGACACATCTTGCTCCTACAGCCAGCTGGTAACTGAACAGAGACCAGGGGCTCAGAGACGAGGATGGGCAAGGGGGCTGCTTAGTCCTTCAACTAACAGTCACTGATACCTATTCTGTGGCAGGCGCAGAGGGGGTGGGACACATTCCCTGCCCTTGGAGACTCACCGGCTAGTGTAGACCCCACCCATAAACTGATCCCAAGGACAACCTGTGAAAGAGGGACCGTGTCCTGGGACACAGCAGGGGAGCCGTAACATCTGTAAGGAGGTCAAAGAGAGTCAAGGAAGGCTTCTTAAAGAAGGTAACACTCACCTAGCATGTTAAAGAAAGTCATAGTTTCCAAGCGGGGGAAGGGTGTTCCAGCCAGGGGGAAGACCACGTGTAAAAACAAGGAGCTGAGAAGGGCCTGTTTGGGGAGGATGAGGCAGGGAGCAGGGCTGAACCAGAACGGTGGCTGTGGGGGCGGGAAGTGGGCGGAGATGATGCAGGCCTTAGGAGGTGAGGCGCCCGGCGGAGGCACCCAAGGGGCAGAATGCAGAGACCGGGGTGGCGAGTGAGGAAGCACCCACAGATGCAGCCCCAGCCGGGCGGGGGGCATGGGGGGGGCACACGGGAACAGCACCCTATCTCCAGACAGGCCTGGGGCCTGTCGCACTGGCGCTGTGGGAAGTACTGGGACAGACAGACCACCGCCCCTTGTGACCGACGGGGAGCCGTTTCCCCCAGGCCTCCGTGTCTCGCTTTGGCTCCAACAACCTCAGGCAAGCACAAGACACAGGTCAAATGGGCAGAGGGGCAGATGGAGGTGGCAGGAGGTAGACATTTGCCCAAGCCTGAGTGAATTCACTGCGGCTCTGACACAGGGACCCAAGGGTCCCGATTCTCAGCCCAGGGACCTGCCTCTGAACTGGAAAGTTCTCTCCCTTCTTGTCTTGCAAACCGGAGGTGCCCCCTGAACCCCTCCTCCCCAGGGTCGGTCCTCATCAGACAGGTCTGCGGAGGCCCAAGGATCAGCCTGAAGGAGTCGGCGCTTCCCAGTCAGGCTGGGCTTCCTCCTGGTGGTGTCAGACCCAGCAGAGAACCTCAAAGAGTAGATGTCTGCGAGGTGTTCCCAGAACCCAGACCAGCAGGATCCCCACCCAGAACGCTGGGGTGGCAGGTGACAGGGATGACAGCAGCAGCCTCCTCCTTGTCCTACGGACTTGGCTCCTGGAAGATCAGCTAAGTACCAGGAGAAATTTGAAAAACAGTTTGGAAAAAAAAAAAGAAACCCCACAAATTTGAGCCAGCACAACTGGCTCAGGTGGGCTAGGCAGGCATGTGCAAAGATCAGGTCTTTTGACACTGGGAAGTGTCACCCTGACATGAGGAACCCGTTCACACAGACTAGAAATCATCCACTGGTCTGTTCTCCTGTGTACGGCTGCCAGCTACCTAAGGATCTTTTCCAAGGCTCTCAGTGTCTCTGCCCACATCATATACAGTCCCGTAAGAGAATTCTAGAATACAGAGTCGAGTAGAACAATTTCCCCAAATCACCTGGAACACTTCTTCTAACAAGGAAAGCCAAGTACTGGACACTGCTTCCTCCTTTTGCCTTGGCTCCCAGGAGGCTCCCAGTCAAATCTCATGAGTATTCACCATGGCTCCATCAGCCCTTACAACTCACGTACTTGCCGCCTTCAACTTTTCTCAGCCCTCACCTAAAATTTTTCTGTTGGTAGGGGCGTCTGGGTGGCTCAGTCAGACTTCGGCTCGGGTCATGATCTCACAGTTCCTGAGTTCAAGCCCCGCATCGGATTTTGTGCGGACAGCGCGGAGCTTGGAGCCCGCTTCAGGTTCTGTGTCTCCCTCTCTCTGCCCCTCCCCTGCTCATGCTCTGTCTCTGTCTCTCTCTCAAAAACAAATATTAAAAAAAAATGTTTTTTTCTGTTGGTTCAAAACGGTCACACGTGGCCTGGGTTGTATATCATCTCAGCTCCTTGTTGGCAAGAGGTGGTGGGTAAATAAACAATGAAGTTTCACTCAGGAAAGAGAGGTTGAAAGGGCAAAGGCAGGCCGGCATGCTGGGGCCACGGGAAATCCCCTTTTGATCACACCCTTGTACCCCCAAATTACCCGAAAACAGAGACCACGGTGCTCTCCTCCCCTCCCTGAAGCAGGAGGAACTGGAGCAGCCCCCCACCCCCTGGGCCCTGCTCCCCTCTCACCCCTAGATCCAGCTCCCCTGGCAAGCTCCGCTGCCTGGGGACAGGAAGAAACTGCTCCTTCGGCGCGTGGGGCCTTCTGGTCTGTTTTTCTGCAGGGGGGCCAGTGGGGCCTGCCTTTAGTTACTTTCTAAGGAGGGCAGGTGTTGAGATCAGTTTCAGGCATTTAGCAACCCAGGTGTCAGTCATAAGACCTGAGGACAGCTAAATCGGGCTCTCCCATCATCCCGTGCCCGCTGTTCCTGGTGGGCCTGCTCTAGAGGCTCTAGGGAGATGTGGGAACAGAAGACTCCAGCCCTGAGACAGCCAGTGGAGAAGAGTCATTAAAAGCATGGTTTGAGAGTCACACGGACCTGGGTTTGAGCCCCAACTCGTCGTTTACTGGCTCTCTGACCCCCAGGACAAACCACTTTGGGTCCCTGAGCTTCATTTGCCCCATCCGTGAAACGGGAGAACGACAATGACCGGGCCAAGAGAGCACAACTGAGTGTGGCACGTAGACCTGCTCGCTAGTCTCCGGGGCTAATGTTGGTGTTAGTGGTGGCTCTCATGGTGGGAGAAAGAGTGTGCGAGCCTCACGGTACCTCGCTGGTAGTGACATGGCCCTGGGGGAATGCCCCTGTCCTGTGGGACTCCAGTCCCCCAAAAGGCCTGCTGACTGTGCACAGCTCTCTGTCCAGAGGGGCAGAGCTATCAGCAGATCTCAGGGGGTCTTCTTCTTTTTTTCTAATTTTTTTTTCAATATTTATGTACTTTTGAGACAGAGAGAGACAGAGTGTGAGCAGGGGAGGGGCAGAGAGAGAGAGGGAGACACGGAATCCGAAGCAGGCTCCGGGCTCCCAGCTGTCAGCACGGAGCCCAACGCGGGGCTTGAACTCACAAGCGGCGAGATCATGACCTGGGCCGAAGTCGGACGCTCACCCGACTGAGCCACCCAGGCGCCCCTCAGGGAGTCTTCTTACTAACCAGTATCCTCAGCCATTAATAAGGACAAAGAGACCATTGGAAAATGGACTTTTGCCTGAGCACAGGCGGTATAAATCCAACTGAAAAAATCCTGACACGTGCCCCAAACCCAGTCTGGTGACCACCCCTTCCACCACCAGCTGCCACCATCTCCGTCTGCCGTGGCCATGAGAATCCTCCTTCAAGCCTCTTTCGCGCTGGTGTCTCTTCTACCTTGAATGATCTCCATTCACATCTTGCCTGCCCTTCCCCCAGCAAAACAAATGCCCCTTCTATTCCAGGCGCTGCTGGGGAAGTCCCTGGTTGACTTCGAGGGAAGTGTTTTCAAAGTGTGAGCAGAGGACTCCGCCTGCATTGAACCACCCACAGCCTTGCTTAAATGCAAGCATCCACGTGCTCCTATGACCGAAGGAGACAGAGTCTCCATAGATGGGCCAGGAATCTGTATTTCTAACAAGTTCCCCAGGTGATTTGGATACACCCAAAGCATAAAACACAGTGATTTGTCTTGAGTTCTCCCTGAGAATCCAAGTCCAAGCTAGGGCTGGGCCTGGAAAATTTGTGAAGAATCTAACTGAAACAACCTAGATCCCTGGGTGTCCTCAGCAGGACCACCTGGGTCATCTGGATGCTCGTCTTGATCTAAGCTGTGTCCCCTTAGGCAAATCACTTCTCCTCTCTGCGTTTTCTTACCTGTGAAAAGAAGGACCAGGACTTGACAGTCCCTGTGTCCCTCCTGTTCTGACCTGCTTGGAAATCCGGTTGGGATAGGCTCCTTTGTAGTGGGAAAGGAGAATGAAGGGCTGTTGGGGGTGAGTCCAGATGTCCTACTGCCTCTGCGGACAGTCAACAGTTGCTTGCTAATGATGTTCCAAGTGGGGGGGGGGGGGGCAAGATCAGTATCCCAAGTAGCCTGGCCTAGTCAGGGACTATGAGAAGCAACCTCAACGTCTAGGCCATGGCAGAGTTGAACCAGGGGCAGTCTGGCATTGATCCTTGGAAGAGAAGTAAGCACAGAGAGTGCGTCTGAATATCAGGGCTCCGGCTTGGTAGACTGGCTCAGAACCAGGTTCTAGGGCCTTTAAGAATATCAGAGAGAAAATGGGAACACTCAGGCAAGGGCAGGAAGACTGCAATTCACAGAGTTCCTGGCAGGACATCTCCACTGCACAGCTCCAGGGAGGGCCATCTTACAGAATACAGTGTGCAAGTCCCCCCGCCCCGCCCACCGCCCCAAGAGCTATGCCTCGTGGAGCGACATGCTGGGTCTGGCACCAGGGACATAACCAGACATCCTGGATCCCGAACTTGGGGCAGAGGACAAGCTCCAGGCCCATTCACTGCTTTGGCCAGCTGGGGCACAGCCAGCAGTGGCAGGGAAGGATGCTTCTCCACCCCTCCTGGTTGGGAAGTGGAGGCCTGAGCTCAGCTCCCGGATGGCCACAATAGGCTGAGGGTGGGGCTTGGGAGCAGCAACAGGCTTGACAGGAACTTTCCTCAGATCTACAATGTGCTCTAGCTAATTACAGGCGGCCCCACTCACTTTGCCCTCTAGGGCCAGACTGTCCAGCCCCTCCCCGCTGACTTGGGAACACTGCCAACAGGAGGGAAGGGCCCGACACAAGGTTCCAGGCCATTCAAAGAACTGGCCAACTGGGCCCGGGAGACTGGCCTTGTTTTGCTAGAAGACGTGGCTGAGGAAGAGCTTAACATTCCAGAAGGAAACAAGGTTCAGGGCTACGCAGTGAACCACGTGTTTTCACCAGCAATTACCTTAAACCTGAAACAACCCAGAGGTGATTTATACTATAATCCCCCTTTATGCCTGAGAACTCAGGACTTAGGAAGTCACAGGGCTAACAGGTGCCCGGGCTGGGCATCAACCATCAGCTGAAGGAATGGCCAGAAACGAACCGACTTGTCCTGGTGCAGGACAATGTTGTTCAGCCCACTAGAAGAGTCGGGGCACTAGGCAGTAGGAATGAGGGGCTTATGAGAGGCCAGGAGATTTTTCTACCTGATACTTCAAAAGGGACAGCAGCTCCCCACTCTCCCAGGCTTAACTCTTCTGGAGGTCTACCCGTAAGAATCTCTGATTTCCGAGCTCCAAGTAGAAGCTGTTGTATCTTTTCTGCTCAACGTTTTAGAGACATTCTGGATTCGGAGAGGGACCAGATACCAATCTCTGTGCTCAATGAGCTTCCCCCAGCCACATGTCAAAGGAACCCTGCATGACCGACAGCTACCCACAAGCTTTCAAATTCTCTTTATTAAAAATCTTTTTTTTTTTCTTTTTGTAAAAACAAACATGGCGGTCAATTATACAGATCATGAAAAGCGATGACAATTTATAAGACACTCAACAAATTCCAATACTTTACAAGTTCAAGCTTAACTAGTGTTTTTCTTTTTCTTTTTCTCATAAGCTCAAAAAACAAACTCTGGTCCAGTTCAAGTACATTCTAACAGATCACAGCCTCACACTTGTCCAAGAAAGGGAAACCCGGATAGTAATGGCTGTTCTCACACCAACATCAAATCTACCAAATTCTTTGGGAATAACATCTGGATATACTTTATTTTGGGTGTTTACAATGAAAAGTACATCGGCCTTTTGTTATCTTAACCCAGGGTACAAATGAATCTGTTGCTCAAGGTAGCAGCTGCTCTCAAACAAGCTTTTTGGGGAGACACTTTGAAATGTTTGACAAACACTGAAGAAAAGCTTTAAAAAATAGATCAGTATTTTCCTGGTTTTCTTTAATACTGCCTTGTGTATGACACATGTAGGAGCAAGGAGTGCAAATTATAGAGTGGGTAAAGGACCATGCCAATGGAATTGTATAAAAATAAATAGAAATAAATATATATGTATATATATATATATACACACCAATACAGAATCTTAGATGATTTTTAAACTGAAGGTTCTGATTGAACGCAGAGAGCCTCTCCTCTCTCCCTCCCAGGGGCTCTTGCCAGATTTGCAATATGGAGAAGGTCAGTCTATCAGCAAGGGAGCCATTGCGCTACTTGGGAATGAGGCTGTTTGAACAGCTATCCTGGTTTCCATGGAAACAGTGCTGCGGGGATGAGCCCGTGGGGTCAGCTTCCACTTTGCTGGGAGAAAAGACTGCCAGCTTCTCTGAAAACGCTCAGTTCCAGCCTCTGACGGAGGTGGTAGGCTTTTCCCAGCAAGGTTCCCGAGGAGGCCGGGGAGCTGACCCTAGACATCCCCCAGGTGGGAGGAAAGACAAATAGGGCCAGAGATTTTCCCAGAAATGGAGGAGGCTGGTCTCCAGAACACCAGGTAAAAACCTGTGGAGGCAGCTAGAGCTGAGCCACCATTTTCAAAGCCCACTCTCTTGGAGACACCAACCTTTCCGAGGCCCCCAGATGGCCTAATGCCAAGGTCAGGCTTCCTGCTTCCTCCAGCCTCTCACTGCTCATGCCCAGGGGCTGGCTGGTCTGCCTCGGGTACTTGCCTTCACTGTTCTCTTTGACAGGTTCCCCGCAACTCTTCTCACCAGTGACCATGTGCCCCAAGGTTTACGCAGGATCATTTTATACATTGTATGTTCTATATTTCTTTCTTCTCCGTGCCTCAGACTTACTGATAAAATGTCAGTGTCAAACTCAGATGATTTTTCTATTCTTTCACCATTAGTGCAGAGGACAGAATGTGCAGTATAGGTATCTACCATAAAAAAATCTCACCTACTATAACAATTGCAAAAAATAATAGAAAACAAACAATCCCTTCCTGGTCTCTCTCTCTCTGTGGTCAGGAATAGAAACATAGGAACCATCTTCTAGGGGCTGAGCCAGGGAAGTAGCTTATTAGCTTGTGGAAACAGCACAAGGCTCCCCTCTTACCTTCTTGAGGTCTTCCCTACAGCTGTGGCCAAGCCTAACACCTCTGTCCCAAAGGCTCCCGATGGAATATCAGACCCTCTAGTCTCGGGCCTGAAGGCACTGACCTCTAGAATCAGAAAACCATGCAGGAAGAAAAGTTCTGTTCTTCATAACACTCCACATCAAAGTCTGCACATGGGGTCCTCTGAAATGCCCCTGACGTCCTGCCCCCCTATAAATACTTGGCAATCCCGAAATGCTGGTCTTCAGTCCTGCAGCCTTGCTCTTTCCTTAGCTTCTCCACCGCCCCCCACCCGCAAAGACCATTTTAGAAACCATCCCACTGAGAGGCTGCTGGGGCCCAGAGTGCAGGCACCAAGAGCGAGTCAAAGACAGATACCATTTCCTTATTACGTGTCTCTCAAGCAATGTGACCCATGGCTGGGAGGCCAGCATCTGACCCAAGCCCACACCAACTACGGTCTCAGCTGAAGGGAAAAGACACTACTGTTTTAATTTTTTATTGAAGTGAATCTACACCAAATTCATTGTCTGGAACAGAACCAACCCTGGTACCTCCTGAAATCCTGAGGACGGAACTAACTTTGTGGGGCGGTGGGCGGGGGGGGGGGGGGAACTTAACAGGTTCCAAAATGAAGAGTGGTTTTCCTCCTCTGTGGAATTCATTAACTTTATTTTAAGGCATGAATCTGATGGGCTTCTAGAATAGTTGAGAGGATGAAAGAGTTATTAAAAATGGGGGCTTTTCGCAAAAGTGGTCCCGCTGGAGAAACTCCCAGCTTCTGCCAACGGATGGTCTAGGGTGCCCCCCTCTCCGGGACTGCAGGGCCCGACTCGGCTCCCCTGCTCAGAACGCCAGGCAGGGAAAATGCTCCAGGCTCCCTGAAGTGGTTCTTGACCCAGGGGTTTCTGTGAGATCTCTTCCTTGGTTGATCCGGCTGGCCACCAAGAATTTGGACACTGTGAAAATCCCTGAGAAGTTGGGTTTCATGAAAAATAAATGACCCTTGGCACAGAAGGTGAGAGGAGGAGGGGAAAGAAGAGAAGCAAATTGAAGGAAACAAGAATCAACGGGGAGAGAGAGGGTAGCGCTCGGCCACTGGACACACAAGGTGACAGCTCTCACCAGGGAGACACTTGAGGGGCGATTTCATGAGTCTCCGAGAAAAAGCTCAGGCGGCCTGGTTTGCCTTCCTCCCAGGCTTTAGCTCCTATCCAGGATGTCAGGAAGACCCCGTCTCAGAAGGCCGTCCTCTCCCGACTGAAGTCGCTGCAGGGGCCTAGAGCTTCTTCCTCTCAAAGTGTGGCACGATGCCGCTGTCCTCGGGCCTTGGGCTGCCTGCCCCCTCGGTCTCCTTGAGGCCCTCCTCGGCCAGCTGGGACAAGTACTTCTGCAGCGGGAAGACAGGGAAGGGAAGGGAGAGGGTTAGCGGTGACCTGGCCAGAAAGGAAATGAGAGAAAAGGGAGGTATCTTAGCCTCTTCTCCTGTCTTGTCTCCCAGTGGGTGGGACCCCCCTCCCTACCCTCCCCAGATCCTTCTGAGGCTACCGGACCCATGCTAAGCTCCCCCACCCCAACTCTTTGCGTTAGTTTACAAGTAATGCATGATTCTTGCAGAAGACATCTCAAACACAGATCCTAACAACAACAAACAATTCCAAAGCCCTTATCCAGTGCAAGCACTGCTCTGTTTTTCTTATAGAAACTCATTTAGGGGCACCTGGGTCTCTCCGTCGGTTAAGCGTCCGACTCTTGATTTCAGCTCAGGTCATGATCTCACGGTTCGTGAGATTGAGCTCCATGTCAGGCTCTGCACTGACAGCATGGGGCCTGCTTGAGATTTTTTTCTTTCTCTCTCTTGCTCTCTGTGTCACCCCTGCTCACACTCACTTGCTCTCTCTCTCTCTCAAAATAAATAAATAAACATAAAAGAACCCACACCTCATTGAATTACAAAGACTACTTGTTTTCCAGGAGAGCTTCAGCACCCAGGGGCTGTGTGTATGACAGGTGGAGGGAGAAGAAGCCCGCTAGACCAATGGGCCTCCGGGAGGAGAGAAGCAATGTCCTTGGATTGTCCAAGGATTGTGAAGGACACCCTGCAGCCTCTCCTAACAACCTGTCTCCTGGTGGGTGGGTGGGCAGGCTGAGTGCCCTGGAGGTCCTTTGCTGGATTCCTGTTCTGCTGCTCACACGGCCCCCCAAACACTCACACGGCCCCCCAAACACTCGCCACTATCACTGGCCCCCAGCCAAACGTCAGGCCACGCTTGGGATTCTAGATTCCATGCAGGGAGACACAAGTAGAAAGGCCTAGGGCCCCAGCTGGGTCCTCTGACTGCCAGGGCAGCAGGGGGCAGTGCAAAGAGCACTGGGTGAGGAGTCAGCAGGGTTTGGTCCAGCGCAGTGGTCAAGTGTGTGGGCTCTGCCATCAGATGACCTGGGTTCAAATCCTAGCTCTCAGCAGGCAAGTGACCCAAGGTCTCTGACATCTGTAAAGTGTGGGTAGTAACAGTATCTACCACGTAAGGTTGCTACGAGGTCCAGGGAAAGTACCGTAAAGCACTTAGCATAGTGCCTGGCACAGAATAAACGCTCTGTAATGTTGCCCTTTATCATGAGTTGCATCAGGCATCTGATTCCGGGTAAGTCCCTCATCTGCTCTCGGCTCTGCTAACCTGGTCAGTGGGAGAAACAGTGCCTTCCCTCCTCTCAGGGTGATTCTGAGGGTCAGATGAGGGGATGTGCGTAAGACCACCTGCTCTCTCTAGAACAGACTGGTCGGCTCTGAGAGGTGGGTGAGCCCGATGGCGAGGGCGGCAGACAGACCAAGGGTCCCTGTGGGCCAGGCTGCTGATGGAGGCCTGGTTTGCCCTCCACCTCATCTCAGGAAGGCAAGTGGGTGATGCACTGTTTGTGAGCTCTGGACCTGCAACCAGGCAGGCACCTAGCTTATCTCTCTCTCTCTCTCTCTTTTTTTTTTGGGGGGGGGGGAGAGAGAGAGAGAATCCCAAGTAGGCTCCACATTCGGCACGGAGTCCTACTTGGGGCTCAATCCCATGACCCTGGGATCATGACCCAAGCCAAAATCAAGACTTGGATGCTCAACCGACTGAGCCACCTAGGCGCCCCTAGTTTTCCTCTCAAGCATTTGACCCCACCTGTTGTTCCAGGCCACTCGGGGTGGGTTATCTCAGGGCTGTGACCAGCAGTGGGGGCACAGCAGTAGCTGTGAGAGAATGCACAGAGAGAATGGAGGCTGCCTCCTACCTCAAAGAGTAATCCTTCACCCCCACCTCAAGGCCTCCTGGTGCTGCTAAGTTTACAAGTTGCCTGACTCAGGTGTGAGCAGCACCTGCTGCTCGGGTCTCAATTCTTCACTTTTCCCACGTGTAACTCGGGGTAGTGTGGGGTGGGCAAGGCTGTGTGGACAAGAGACATTCTGTCAAGGCCATTGACAGAAACTTTATCTGGGAAGCCCGCGGTGGAGGCTCCCAGCTCCCCAACAGGTGTACCAGGGAAACCTGATCCGCAGTTGGCAGGCCTAAAAGGCTTATTAGCCCATGTCTGGTCCTGACGTGCCTGGGGACCGCAGGAATGGCTCTGGCCTGCTATGGGGAGGTAAGGTGGCCTGGGGGGTTGGAACATAGTATAGTCCACTGCCCTGGAAAAGAATACAGGATTTAGAATCAGAGGCCCTGGCAAGCCTATACTTATCCTAATTTCCTGAATGACCTTGAGCTGTGTGGCCTCCTTGAGAGCTACATAAGCCAGCTGAGAATGCCACATGAGATCAAAAGTTCTCAAGTCGAGGTATCAGAACTTGCTGGAAAGATTTTTTAAATGAGTATTCTCAGGGCCAGCCCTGGAAAGAATGAATAAGCAGGAGTAGGGTGGGTCCAGGAAGCTGCATTTTTAAAAGATGCTAGCTGGTATGGGGACCATAGTTTGGGAAAATCAGGACCAGATGATTTCCAAGACCCCAATCAGCCCTGCCATTCTATAGATTTTATCTTGTTGGAGTGGAAGAGGAGGATGTCTTCAGAGTAGATGGCTGCCCTCAACTGGCCCTGTGGAGCCCAGTCTGAATCCTTGGTCTGGCCAGGTCAGGCCTTCACCGAGCTCCCCCAGGAGAGGGCAGGATTTGGGCCCCAGGCTCCATAGCTTCCTTGTCCACAGAGCAGCTGCTCCCCAGAGGGAAATCAAGAGGTTTAAATGACATGAGTTTGGGCACGGCCAATGACAGATGGTGACACAGGCTATGCTATTATGGGCCTCGGTTTGCAAGATCAGCTTAATAGAGTAAAAAAAAGGAAAGTGATTAACAATCAGGCAACCTGGGGGCACCTCGGTGGCTCAGCCGGTTAAATGTTTGACTTGGGTTCAGGTCATGATCTTGAGGTTTGTGAGTTCGAGCCCCACATTGAGCCCTGTGCTGATTACATGGAGCCTGCTTGGGATTCTCTCCCTCCCTCTCTCTCTGCCTCTCACCTGCTCTCTCTCAATATAAATAAATAAACTTAAAAAAGAAAAAAAAGGGGGCGCCTGGGTGGCTCAGTCGGTTGAGAGTCCGACTTCGGCTCAGGTCACGATCTCACAGTTCGTGAGTTTGAGCCCCGCATCGGGTTCTATGCTGACAGCTCGGAGCCTGGAGCCTGCTTCAGATTCTGTGTCTTCCTCTCTCTGCTCCTTCCCCACTCATGCTCTGTCTCTGTCTCCCAAAAATGAATAAACGTTAAAAAAAATTAAAAAAAAAAAAAAAAAAAAAAAAGAATCAGGCAATCTGTTCCCAAGCCTAGTAACTCACCATCTGCATGGCTTTGGATAAATCACATAGCTTCTCCGGGTCTCAGTTTCCCTTAGCCATAAAACAAGAGTTGGCCTGTATCTGCATTTCTTAACTAGGAATGCACATTAGACTCATACGGAGAACTTTCTGAAATTATGTATTCCTGGACCCCTGCCCCCAAATTCTACGAAGTATCTAACCTAGTATATACATACTTTCAAAACACTGTCCAGGTGATTCTATTTCATACCTCTGGCTAAGAAATGCTAGATCAGCTCCTCCAACGATTTAATTGTGACAGTAATGCCTGCTCAGGAATTAGGGCATGCTGCCACCATGAGGGTCTGTCCTAGTTGAGGCCTCCTGTGTCAAAACACCAGTCTGACTCCTTGTAGTAAAAACATGAGGTGCCATGAACTATTTCTCCCGGGCATCTGATATACCATGCTTTCTATTAAGTTACTAAACCCCAGCTGTTCCAACACGCTACATGTTAGGGGTATTACTTATAGAACATATTCCTGTAATTCTCTGATTTTAAGATGAGGGTTTTTTCCCCACACATTCACATCTCTGAAATTGAGATGTATTTTACAACTGATGGAGTCTCACCATTGCAACATTTTTTTTTTCTTGTTGGTCTCCGAGAAATGGGAGCGTGTCTTATAACCGACAGCACCTTACATTGGATGAAATCTGGTATGTAGAGTATTTTTAATATGTCCCCTGTTACTATACTTTAACTCTTATTTTAGTTAGCGCTTATCTCCTACACTAGAATGGAAGCTCCAGGAGGGCAGGGATTTTTGTCTGATTTGTTGTCGTCGTCGCTGTTTTATCTCCAGTGCCTAGAGCAGCGTCTGTACCTAGTATGCCTGCAATTAAGAGCTGCAGGATAGATTTAAATAGGACAAAACAGTGATTTTTATTCTAGCAAACAGGGATACTGCATGGGGGAACAGAAACCTAGAGAAATCTCTGCCTCTAGAACATCCAAGTCTTGTGAACAGGACTCAGCCTCACCCATGGGCCAGGTGATGGCTAGCTTGAATTACTCAGGCCAGAGAGAGAGAGGCAGATACCCCCAAATCCAGGCCCGAACAGAATGTCTTGTGAGTACTCCAGGAGAGACAGATGCCCCGAGAGCTCAGGGGAGGCAGCCACCATGTGCAGCAGCCTGGCGGAGTCAAGCCTGAGGAAAGAGCAGTTCTCCATGTGGTGGAAGGAAATGGAAACTCCCAGACACAGAGACCAGGGAGTCCCCGGTTGCTCGGCAAGGAAGGCGCTGGTTACCTGTAAGTTCCTGTAGTGAACAGCACTGCGACAGTGGCTTATCTTCGCCATCTCCTCGCTGGTGTAGAACAGCCCACACAGCTTGCAGTAAAACCCAGTCCTGGGCACCACGAACTCCACCCCTGCAGAAGGACAGGGGATGATGGACAGGCAGGGGTTAGGAAGGCGACGTGAGACCCCTGTGGCCTTGCCAGCCATCAGTGGAAACGGAAGCAGTAAGCTCCGTCCCTCGCTTGCCGTGGACTCTGGCTGGCTGGCCAGCTTCTCCAAGCCCAGTTTCCCCATCTGCCGAGCAGGCATGAGGAAAACAGTGTCGACTCCGTTCACAGGTGGTTGAAGGAAGGGATGAACTCCCTCAAGCGTGCTGGAACGCTCAGCAACTCTACGCTCTGCGGCTGCCTCTGCAGACCCAAGCCCTCCGACCACCAGCCTGCTTGCAGGGAGAGGAGGAGGAAGGAGGTTTCTCGCATTTCACTGGTTGGCTGTCATTTCTCCATGCTGTACCCCTCTCTGTAGCTGCTGTGGCCAGGACTCTGAAAGAATGCTCTCATTTTTGTTTGTTTTAGAATTATATTCATTAAAGAAAATTGTAAAAACACACAGAAGTGAGGAAAAATCACTCAGTCCTTCAATCAAAATATTTTCTTGCATACTATCTTTTGGTGGGGGAGGGGGGTGGGGGGGGGCCGTTTTGACCGTGCCCTAAATGCAATTCTGTCTCCTCCCTTTTCCACGTAACAGTTATGTAAAATCATAAACATTTTCCCACCCTTCTCCAGTCTTTACATCTGAGCCATTAACCAACAGCATTTTATTTGGGATTTGCTAAACAGAGGTCACAGGATTCTGGGAGGCCTTTTGATTTAAAGGAAAGAAAAGAGTGGCCCAATAGCCAGGGAAGTTAAGTGGCAGTGTCCCAGCCCAGAGGATTCACCTGAAAGAGAGGGCAGAAGCTCCAGCCTTCACCACGGTGTTCTGAGGGCCACGGTTCTCCTCCCTCTCTCTCTCTTTCTTTTTTTAAATTACTAGCCCCATTGCTGAGTTTATTTTTTTACTTTTTAAAAAGTGTTTATTTATTTTTGAGGGAGGGAGAGAGAGAGCGTGAGCAGGGGAAGGGCAGAGGGAGAGGGAGACAGAGGATCCAAAGCAGGCTCTAGGCTGACAGCAGAGAGCCTGATGGAGGGATGGACCCCGCGAACCGTGGGATCATGACCTGAGCCGAAGTCAGACACTCAACTGACTGAGCCACCCAGGCACCCCATGGTTCTCCTCTTGAAGCCACGGTCAGCAGAGTGGAAAGAGCCCAGGTCTGAGAGGGCGCAGACCAGACTCCAAGAACCTGTGGAACCTGGGGAGAGTCAGCTGAACGCCACCGTTGGCCGGGGCCTCAGTTTCTTCAGGTGCCTGATTGTGACATGCCAGCAGAAGAGCAGGTATAAGGGCTGTGAAAGAGCAGGACCCGTGATGGAACTAAAGGAACGGGGCTGGTGGCTCCGAATGCCTGGATCCTGCTTCCAGACCGGGGCCGCTGGTGTGTGTGCCTGGCCCTCGGCTGGGCTTTGCTGCCGCCCGTCTGGTTAGCGCCCGCTGCCCTGCTGGGGGCGGCAGTGGTCGGAGAGCTGCCCGCACGGGAGTTGGGGGGGGGGGCGGCGTGGGAGGATGGGGTGGGCGGGGAAGGGAGACAGGGGCTGGGAGCAGCCCACCAGGGGAAGGGCCGCTTCTTCTTGCACAGAGGGAGACAGGCCAGGTCCCCACTGAGGCGCTGCGTGTGACCACGAGTCCGGGCTTCCTTCGCTTTCCTGCCTCGGCCTCCCAGAGCGGAGACAGACCTACGCGCACAGGAGACCCTGTCATAGAGCAGCAGCTTAGACTTGTAATTACAATTTTTTTTTTTCCGTGTCAAAAGAGCCACTTATCAGTGTGCAGCAGGGGGCCTGGAGGGAGTGGGGAGCCCGGGAGGCCTGCCCCAGGCCTGCCTTGACTGATTGCTCCTCTGTGGTTTGGGGCCTGGTTTTGGCAGCCTCCTCAGCCAGTTTTCTCTAACTGCCACGCAGAGCGCTGCCCTGCCTCCAGCAGTCGCCAGCAGGGAGGGGGCCTCCCTCGGCCCTCTGCCCAGAGGGAGGCTGTGTCCTTCCCTTCCTCACCTTCCTCCCGCCCTCACTGCAAGGGACAGAAAAGCGGCCCCTGCCCTGCCTGTGGGTGGCCAGCTCCCCCCTCCACCCCACAAACAGGCTGGTGGCGAAGGAGCATAAATGAAGCAAGGCCCGCCTTCATCCCCTGTTCCCACAGAACGGCTCCCCCCTTGCTGCTGCAGAACAGGGAGATACAGGCAATTGGGAAGGAAGAAGCACTACCCGGAGACCATGCGGAGCAGGCACAGGCCTGGGATCAGAGCGGCTCCTTCCTCTGTCCTGCCCCAGACGCTGGCTGGGCCAGCTGGGTGGTCCCAGCATAGAAACCTGGGGTCTCACTGCAGGCCCCGGGGGTAAGGGCTCCAGCATCCTTCAAGTTTCCCCAGAGACCTTCTAACCGCTGCTCTGGGTCCCCCAGAAGGAGCTTCGCTGCCTCAGAAGCCACCAGAGTGTAAAGCTGGGCCCAAGCTGGCAGCTGTGGCCCCTTTCAACACAAGAAGCACAGCTACTGTGTGGGGGGCTGGTTCTGGGTGAGACTGCATTTGAACAAAGGCTCCCACTGCCAAAAAAACACAGAAACACAAAACGCAAAACCAAAAACCAAAAATAAGCTTGGAAGCCACGGAATAATGGAGGGAAAATAGAATTTAGAGTCAGACAGATCTAGCTCCTTGACTTACACTGTGTAACCTCAGGTACATTATTTAAACTCTCTGAGATTAGCTTCCTCCTCTGTAAAACAGAAATGATACCCCCACGAAGGGTGTTATGGGTAGCACCTCTCATTTTGCCTGGTGCTCAAAAACGGAGAGTTTCCAGACACATTTCTCCACAGAGGCCTTCTTGCCCTCTAACCTTTCACCAGGGCCGCCTGGAGAACCCAGACTCCAAAGGTTGGCAGCAACACTTCCCTGCCCCTGCCTGGTGCCCAGCGGCTGGGCAGGCGGTACCAGGTGGTGAGAAGACCGCGCTGAGGGAGGAGAAGCCTGAGGAGGATCCCCGAATGCCTGGCGACTCCCCCCTGAGTAACTGGGAGTTGCCCCGGGCACTACATGCCAACACCGTCTTGGATGCCTCTGGAATGTGAGGGCCACAAGTGACGCTACCGCGTCGAGAAAACTGTGAGCTCCCCACCCAGTCTGGAGCCACGTGGTCCTCCCATTTTTCAGCCTCTACTAAGGGAACGACGATTAAAGCTGCATTTGCTTTCTAATAATAGCTCCTGGCCCGGGCAATTCTAACTCGGTCATCCTAGCAAAGCCTGCGATGGGTGCAGGGGGACCTTGCGTTTTTGCAGACAATGCCCTTTGGTACTGGTAAGCACAGGCCCTGGCAGGCGCAGGCTGGCTAGGGTCACCCAAAGCTGGCCTGAAACACATGGGCAGTGCCCTCTCCCCGCCAGCCATGCCCACCCCAGTCCCTGAGCAATGGCACTTCACCTCCCTTTTACTCTGGATCCTGGCATTTCCCCTTCGCCTCCCTGCTCTCCGTAGGGACAAAGCCTGAAAGTCGTTCCCTGCCTCCCTAGAAGTCTCTGCAGTAGTGACCGATTCTGGAGGGTGAGGGTTATGCAGCCTGAGTGAGAGGAAACAGTAGGTCTCCATTACTACCTCATGAACGAGTAATAACAACAGACAACCCTTCAGTACCTCCTACTGGAAGATACTAAGACCTTACAAGTACTCATGCGTTTCATCCTCAAAATAACTGAACACAGTAGGCTTCTATGTTACTACCCTTATTTATTGATGAAGAAAGTCAATAAATCAATGAAAAGAGTCAAAGAGGTTGCTCATTGTCTCCTAGCCAGCTGGGATTTGAACCTGGGGAGTCATTTTCCACAGTTTGTGCTCTTAACCACTGCACAAAAATTGCCTTTCCTACATTGTGCTTCCTGTGCCAGAGGAACCAGAATGGCAGAGTGGTCTCAGATTAGAAGCCCCGAGTTCTGACCTGAACCTGATGTGTGTTCTTGGGTAAGCATCTGGGCTTCCATTTCCTCTCCTGTCAAATGCGGAAAATAGTACCATACCCCGACCCCCTGAGATAAGATAATGGGTCTCAAAGCTAACCGAAGACTACATTCAAGACAAAAGTACAATCTGTAAAAGGCCCAAACTGGAAGCAACCCAAATGCCCATCAAGAGACGAATGAATCAACAAATGTGGTTTACCTGTATCCACAATGCAATACTCCTCAACAATACAAAGAAGCCAACCATTGATCCACCCCACAATTATCAATGAATCAAAATAATTATGCTGGGTGAAAGAAGTCAGGCAAAAACAATGTATCCCATATGATTCCCTTTCTATGAAATTCTAAAATGCAAACTAATATTTAGTGACAGAAAGCAGATCAGTAGTTACCTGGGGACTGAGGTGTGGGGAGGGAGGAATTACAAAGGAGCACCAGCAAATTTAAGAAGTGATGAATACGTTCGCTCTCTAATTGTGGTAAGGGTCTCACAGATGTACGTATATGTCAAAACTGATCAACTGTACACCTTACGTATGTGCACTTCATTAACGTCAATTATATTTCATTAGAGCTGTTTTTAAAAACAGAATGAGATCCCATTTTCCTAACAGGTTGGTAAAGATTAAAAACTGATGACATCCAATGTTGGTAAGGAAGCGGAGAATGAGAATCCTCACTCCAGCAGTGAAAACTGGTATAATCTTTATGGAGCGCAATTTAGCAGCAATTATGAAAATGTGAAATGCAAATATATCTGATGCCACCCCCCCACCCCCCCCGCCCCGCAATCCCATGGTCTAGGACGCTGTCCTACAGAAACCCAGGCATGCACACAAATGTAAGAGCATGTCTGGAAGGCAGCAGAGCATAGAGGCGGCAGGGCCCCATGAGTCAAACTACTGGGATTTGAATCCTGGCTCCAATCTTTGCTAATCATCACCTTTGTAATTCCGCATCTGAGATTCCTAGCCTATAAAATAAGGATGAAAATATTACGTACCTCATAGGTGTTTTGAGAGAGTTACATGAGGTAAGCACTAGCAATGGTGCCTGCATGGTAAATCATAAAAATAAAAGCTTAACTATTATAGCACTTTAATAATGGGAAAAGAAACTGACAATATCCTAAGTGTTCACCAGGAGAGAAATGGATAAGTAATTTATGGTGTACATCTTTTAGGATGGAATATGTGTGCTGGTTCAGAAGAATGCATTCTCTGTGTACTGATGTGAAGAGATCTCTAAGACCCACTGTTAAGTTAAAAAAGCAAATTGGAAGGGCGCTTGGGTGGCTCAGTCGGTTGAGTGTCCGACTCTTGATTTCTGCTCAGGTCATGGGCCGGGGGTCGTGGGATCGAGCCCCGTGTTAGGCTCTGTGTTGAATGTGGAGCCTGCTTAATAAGATTCTTTCTCCCTTTGCCCCTTTCCCCTGCTTGCACTCTCTCACTCTCTCTCATAAAAAAAATTTTTTTTTAATTAAATTAAAGGGGGTGGGGGTGCCTGGATGGCTCAGTTGGTTAAACGTCTGACTTTGGCTCAGGTCATGATCTCCCAGTTCTTGAGTTCAAGCCCCATGTCAGGCTCTGTGCTGACAGCTCGGAGCCTGGAGCCTGCTTCAGATTCTGTGTCTCCCTCTCTGCCCCTTCCCTGCTCACACTCCGTCTCTCAAAAATAAATAAACATTAACAATTAAAAAAAAAAAAAGCAAACTGTAGAACATTCTGTGTATAGTGTGATCTAGCCCGTGGGTATGATCATGGCTACCTCTGGAGCTGGGGAGAAAACTGGAGGGAAGAGACACAACATTTAACATATACTTTATATGGCCCTTATTTAAAAAAATTTTTTTTAACATTTATTCATTTTTTGATAGAGAGACAGAGCACGAGTGGGGGAAGGGCAGAGAGAGAAGGAGACACAGAATCCAAAGCAGGCTCCAGGCTCTGAGCTGACAGCACAGAGCCTGACACGGGGCTCGAGCTCACGGACTGTGAGATCATGACCTGAGCTGAAGTCGGACACTTAACCGACTGAGCCACCCACGTGCCCCTATATGGCTCTTAGTTTTTAAATTTGTCATAATAATCTTTCACACTTTTGGGAATGAAAAATAATAAAAGAGACGTGAATTACAAGGTAGCAGAACTTATTCTTAACTTTTGCTTGTGTGGGTCATACAGATTCCAAGTTCTTGGAGACTTGTGTTACATTTCTCAACTGCCCCAGAGTGCTCTGCATGGTGCCATGTTATCTAGTAAGCGCTGCTCAGTACCAAGGAGTACTCTATGAAAATGGAGCATTTGGAGGACAAAAACAGTAAGAAATGTTTAAAAGGAGATGAAAACAAAAAGAGAAACCTGATGGAAAGGGTGAGCATCTGTACTGACCAGCCTCTCCCTGAATAAGCAGACATGTGGTCATTGGTCATCACATAACCCATTCTTCTCGTGCTTCCTTGTGACGCCTTCCCAAATGACACCTGCCTAAGCGCTCTCTCAAGCAGCTGCTACTTCTCCTTTGTCTCATTGCTTTCCAACCTCTCAAAGTCAAAGCAAAGACTCAAAGATGATGTGGAGTGGGAGTCACTGGGTTAGCGATAGCGTCAGAAGCTCCCAGGTGCCCTCACTCTGCCCTGAGACTTTAGTTAACTCTCCCCTTTGAAAATGTTTCCTAGTTGATTTATTATTTTTTTTTATTTTTTTATTTTTTTTTTGAGACAGAGAGAGACAGAGCATGAGCAGGGGAGGGACAGAGAGACAGGGAGACACAGAATCCGAAGCAGGCTCCAGGCTCTGAGCTGTCAGCACAGAGCCCGACGCGGGGCTCGAATTCATGGTCTGTGAGATCATGACCTGAGCTGAAGTCGGATGCTTACCCGACTGGGCCACCCAGGCGCCCCTGATTTATTATTAACCTCCCTTCCCATCCCCCTCCAACACTTCCACCATTAAAACACCAGTGATCCAAGTCAATCCCATATTATAGGTGAAAACACTAAGGCTCAGGAACCCCAACCTATCATTCCCTGTCAGGCCTCTGCATTTGCACATTCCCTGCCCGAGGCCCGAGCCACCCCCTTCTCATTGCCCCCTACCAACTGGTCCCCTGGATCCCCAATCTCCATTCTGCCTGTGGCTGGGTTGACTGCCAGGTGGGTTCTGACAGTACCTTCCACTCCAAGGGCCTCCAAGAAAAGTAGTTTTACCTCCCAATCTTTCTCTCTTTCTTTTATTGACTTGTTAATGAAGGACTTGTAGTGACTGGGGAAAAAAAATCAAAATACATCCTGGGGATGGGTTGTCTGAGATTACGCAGTCATCCAATAAGTAGAATAGGAAGGAAAGGGGACCACGTCTCTCTCTGTTCAATGCTCCTTCCGTCAACTATATTGTATCTGCCCCAAATGCAGTCTCTTCAGCATCATTGCCTCACAGAAGCTCGTCCTTCAAAGAACAAACAAATGTTTTGGGAAGGGTTGGGATAGGGAAGCCAGTAGCTGAAGAAGTTCATTTCTGCTGACTTTGGGCAGCCACTGGGGCCTCTGATCCCTGCCTGAATAAAGCCGTATGGTCAGAAACAAAGCATTCCCAAATAGGGAAATCAAGTCCTTGCTCTGGCTCCCAGGGCAATGCTGCTCAAGGCCTGATACCATGAGGTATCTGGTCTATCATGGGAGAACGAAATTGCAAGAAACTTTAAAGATACGCACCTTGCGTGTCTCGGTCATTACGTCAGACATTAAACACAACAACAAAATGACAAAAAACCCTCTGGAGCTCCTAGGTGTGTCCGTGGAGCGATCATTTCCTGGAGCTGAATTCTCAGGAAGGACTGTGTACTTCACCTACCTAGGGGAATGCTAAGTTCACTGAACACATCCTCGGGCTCCCAGGAAGGCAAAGAGAGGGGCTGTTTCAGCTCCACTTCCGTGTATTCCGGTGACCTCACATCCAAAGATTTTACTTCCATGTACCTGGAGTTTTCTGCAAAACATGAGCCAAGGCAGAGAACTAATGAAGCACAACAGACCTCAAAGATTCCCTGCAATTCTATTCTTGCACTGTGTGATCAGGAATGGTCCCTTGCACGGCTTAATAACACGAAGCTAGGGCAAGGACTGCTAATTAGGTCCAAAATGCTGTAATTAAGAGTTTGCTCTGCTGCCAAAAAGAATGCCACACCTACGAACCCTTGGCAAACCTTTGCACTGGGTCTGTGGGGGATGGGCTGTTGCCCCTTTGGGCTGGGAGGATCCCTACCTTGCCCCCCAACTCACAAATCACTCCATCCCTGCAGGCAGAAGGGCAAAAATTGTGCTGACGTCTGTAGGGACAGAGGCTGACAGAAGAGGCTGTGCCGTTTCCACCCCAAGCTGGTACAGCAGTGTTATTAAATATGAACTCCAAACACTGGGTAAGCTAATAAGCCATTAACACCAGTGCATGTCGAGGCCTATCCGGCAAACTAAAGGGGTTCAATCAGGGCAAGGTGAACATTTTGCTCTTTCTTTGCTCCTGCCTTCTGTAGACACAGCCCGGGCCTCAGTGTTTCTCTGGCAACAAGAAGGCAGCGCGTGGCAGTTTCCATGGAGACTCGCAGGTGGAAAACAGCTCAGGTCAGCTTGACAGGGAGGAAAGCCGGAGCCTCCAGCTCCCTGACAGGCTCATTTGGGCCGCAGGGCGCTGGATGGAAATGTCTCTTTTCAAGCCTTTACTCAACGGCTTCTGTCCCCGACTCTCGGCCCCCCTACTTCAACCTTCCAAGTGCCACAGGCTTTCTGCGAAATGGAGCTCTAGTTATTTCCATGTGGAGAACACTGAGGGCTCCTCCTCCTCCTCTGCCCCCCCTCCCTCCCGCCGTGGCCCTTGATGGATCTTTGTTTCCACTTGGCAGAGAAGACAGGGCTTAGCCTATTTTAAACTCCGTCTCTCATGATGTCATAGCGCCGGGCACAGATACAACATCACCTGCAGTGGAGGCGGAGGACAGTCTGGGACAAGCCTTGTTTCACCACCAGGCCGTGGAAAAAAGGGGGTCTGCGGTGGTAGCAGGGGGAAGCGGCCATACCCCTCGGCAGCACCTTGATCCTAACCTCCGCCCGCTCCTGGCTGCTTTCTTGCCTCCCTGGCTGCGTTTCCCGCCCCCTCACTCGGGCCTCACAGAAATAACAGCCTGGGTGGTCCACCACTGTGCAGCCATGACAGGCTGCTTGCTGACCGGAGGACCCGAAGCCCCTTGGCCTGATAACTCAAAGCTTTTGCTACGTTTTAGTTGTCAGAGTCCACCTGGGCTGCCGTAAATTCAGAGAAGTCTGCCCTATCTGAGTTTGCTTCTCAGAAAACATGTGGCCTCCTATCTGATTTCCTTTACACCATTTGCCTAAAAGCGCTAAGGATTTAACCAGGCCTTTAGAAGCTGGCTTTCTGCACCGACTTTAATGCTGGCTGAAACCTTAGTCATGTTCCTTCCAGCCTGCACATGCCCACACACCTCCCTAGGTGAGCAGTGGTCCCATCAACCCAAGCGCACAGGAGAAAAGGGAGGTAGTTACCCTGGGTGGACACTCCTTGGCGAGCCTGGCTTTGGAGGTCAGTTTCGGTGCGGGGGCTGGCTTTCCCCTCCAGGGGACCGCCTTCACAGGCCCCATCTTCGGGGGGCCCCCCGGCCTTGCAGTCATCGAGAGGTGGGCTAGGCTGCCGGGCCCCCTCCTCTGCTGGCTTGGGGGAAGACATTTGCTGGAGTGGAGGGGCCGGATGAACATCGGAGCTCTCCCCTCCCTTTGCCTGCTTCTCGTAGCAATCTGAACCCTCCAGTGAGAGGTCTGTCTTACGTTCAGCTGGCTTCCGCTCAGCGTCCAGATTTAGGCCAGGCATTTCCACGTCCATGTCACTGGGACAGCTCGTGGAAGCAGAAGGCAGATCCTTGGGTGACTTGAGGCTGAGTTCCGTAGCCCCGTTACCTACGGGCTTCACACACTCGTTGGTGAGATCCTTGGTTACGTCCAGGTCTAAGGTGGACGTCACACAGGGACATATTTCTGGGCAGATTTTGTCCTTCTGGTCAATGGGCACAATTTCTTCCAGTTCTGGGATGTCTGGTTCCATAATAAAATCTTCCTCCTCCCCAACCTCGTCCACTGTAACCAACTCCTCCATGTTCGTGGGGTACCAGCTCTCCCCTTCTGCCTCACTTCCACTCTCCCAGTCTTGCTCCTGAACAAAAATGCAGAATAAGGGTCAGAGAGTGACTGAGAAGCAGGTCATAGTATTCAACCAGAGGGCGCAAACCTTGACCACAGGACCCCTAAAAACCAGAAAGATCCTGAGCACTCTTACTTCTGCCTGGGAACATTTGCTGGGCAATGAGGAGCTGTAACCCACTCAAGTCCCACATCACTGATTCATCTCTAGGTTGGGGCTCAAAACAGCATTTGGAATAAGCCCTTAATGCTTCCTCTACCATGTTTAAAACGGCCCAAAGAATTTCAAGCCCTGGTACGTAATAGGTGCTCAATAAACAGTTTTTAAATGAGTGAATGACAAACTTACAGACTCTAAATAAATCAACTTGCTGGAGCTATTTTCTTGCATGTAGGCCATCACTGAAGGTAACAGTAGCAAAGTCCCCCCAGCCCACCCCCACACTAAATCCCCCCAAGGTCCCTTTCCCAGCAAGGGTGCAACCTACACAGCCATGGCTCATACTCAGCCCCTCCTGAAACTTCTCTTCACGTCCCCAGCAGCCAGATTTCAGAGATCAACTTCCTTGCCAGTGATACCCATCTCTCTACCTCTCCTGACCAGAAAGACACAAAGCTGGCCACGTTCCAAACACATTTCTTTTTGCTGAGGCAGCCCCAACACTGTAAGTGGATGTTTTACTTTAATTAAGTCAAATAATCTTTGCAAGCACAGTAGATGTTTTGTTAGTCCCAGGGTCTGGGCATGCTGAAGTCAGGGCCCCAGCCTGTGCATCCAAAGCTCCCCTCTTCCCCCAGCCCCTCCCAAGGGACCTATTTTGGGAGCCTGGCTCTGAAGCCCGAGTCTTTTTTGGGCACATGTTTTCTCTTACGAGCACAGCCAAGTCGTTGGAGACTGAGGCAGAGCCCAGGCATATGGTAAAGAGCTCCTTAGTAAAAACTATGCAAAGATCCCAGGGAAAACCATTCTCCCAAAACCATTCTGGCTTCATTCGTGGAATCACAGGTGGGGTGTTGGACACATCCGTGCAGCGAGCGGGGCATCACAGGGCAGGATGGGGACTCCAGAGACGTGGTGCCCAATTGCCATCATGCACATGCGGCTCTACGCAAACTTTACCTTTGTCCTTGTGTCCTCAGCATCAGAGGATTCTGTTTCTTTCTCCTGCCTGCCCACTGATGCGGTGCTTTCTTCCATGCCCTCCTGCTCCTCTTTTCCAGCCTTACCAAAGGAAGAACAGAACAAACCAAATCAACAGTGAGCAGTGGCAGAGAAAAGAGGGAGTGCCAAGAGAAAATGATGCTGAGCACAGCTAACAGTCCCCAAGTGTGTTTTCACAGACACCATTTCCTTTATCCTCACAAAAACCCCTCGGAGGCAGGTGCTATGATCTTCATTTTACAGATCGGGAAATTAAGGCTCAGAGAGGTTAAGTAACTTGCTCAAAGTCACACAGACAAAGGAGGCACAGAAATGTCTTAATGGATGGACTGATGTCTTTAGCGGGGCAGAAATCCCTGGCAAACTGGGTGCTTTTCATTGTTATGAAACCTACAGACAGGAGAAGTAAAGGGACCAAGGGTGAACTGGCCCTGGGGTTAACAATCATCAAGGTGACATCTCCCCCAAAGATCTGTTGCGGCCATAGAAGTCCCATCCAGGGCACTTATGAGTAGGAAGGGGGCGGTCAGCCGACCAGTGTCCTCTCCACCCCTCGTTTGTCCTCTCTCTTTCCTAGAGCTACAGTCCAAACTAGCAATCCCCTCCCTTCTTCCTTCCTTCTATTCCTTCCCTCAAATTCAGTCCCTCATGATAGACAGTGCTCATGTCTGAGAAAGCGAACAAGTAGAAGCAGGTGTTCGGTTGGAGAATTAGTCTCTGAGCAGCCTTGAAAACAGGGTCAGCGAACACTCATCCTCAGGTCAAATCTGAGCTCCTTTTATACAATCTGTGAATTAACAAGGCTTTTCACATTTTTAAATAGTTGCATTTTAAATGATTACATAAGTGCCTACATAATATCTTCACGTTGGCCTCTTGGCCCACATAGCCTAAAACGTTTGCTGTCTGGTGCTTTGTAGAACAAGTTTGCCAAACCTCATTTTAGAAGTTTTTGGAAGATACTCTCCCCTGACTTAAACTTTGGCCACCAGATCAGTGACTCTTCCTGGACTTTCTCAGGGGCCAGCTGCATCTTCCCGACGATTTTGGCCGAGGTTGGCTCTGAGTAAGTGACTCTGGTTCTGATTTCTTACAACCGGACACACCCCTCTGGCGCTGACACGGAAACAGCTGGGGCAGGAGCTCAGAGCTGACTGGTTTAACCAGTTATTACCAGACAGGGGAAGAGAGCTAACATCCTCAGGTCCTTGCTCTTTCTGGTATTTGGAGCGGAAGATTCCAAGCTCTGCTCTGGTCTTCTAAGCTAGCCTAAGTGCAGAGCAGCTCCAAATGCCTTTTTAGCCATCAGAATCCATAGCTTCCACCAAAAGGAGAGGTCTTGTATTTTTATCTCCCTGAATAAACTACCTTACCCTCCCCAAGCAAATTCCTCCAGCCACGCTCCTAGGTGGACACAACAGAGCCCCCTCCAATTCCAGTTGGGAGAGGCAGGGGCAGCCTGGCCCGACGGAAGCACCTCACCATTTGCATCTAGGTGTTTCTTCCCGCAGGCAAAGGAAGAGCAGTGCCTTCAGTGTGCCCCTCGCCCTGGGATCACTTCAAGTGAGAGCAGCAGTTTAAGGGAAGCCGATAAATGCAATCAATGCACCCAGCTGCCCGCACCAGCTCACAGACTAAGATATTGGGCCCCAACTGTTGCAAGCAGAGCTCTGCCTCCACAGAGCTAGGCCTACGGTTAAACCACCTCCTAACTGGTCTCCCCCTTCTGCCCTGTAGCCTCCTCCCAAGTCTATTCTCCCCAAGGCAATCAAGAATGATGACTCCACAAGGCAAAAACTGTCCTAACCTCACCACACCTTCTTGCTTAAATATTTCATTTGTTTCCCTTTGCACTCGGGATAAAGACACAAATCCGTAACCCGCCTACAACCTTGCATGGTAAGGCCCGTTGACAAACCAGACCTATGTCTCAGCATTCTAACCCTGGCTGTCTCTGTTCCTGCAACACTGACCCTCAGCCACAAGGCCTTTGCACATGCTGTTCTGTCTGTTCTCCTTCCTTTCACTCAGTGAAACCCACCATTCCTTCCAATCTCAACAGTTGCATCTTAACCCAGGGAAGCCTCTAATTCCTTGCCACCTTAACAGTAGTATATACCTCCATCTCCTTCTTAGCACTTAACTCATGCCCTTCTACTCATCTGAGGAATTATTTGATTAGTGTGTCTTTCCATTAGACCATGAGCTCCTGCGATCAAGGGTCATTTCAGTTTTCACTCAGAACTGTAGTCCCAGTGCTAGGTGCTCTGTGGATATTAGTCAATACAAGGATGGAGACTGGAAGGAGGGGGTGGAGTGGTTAACTAGCTCACACCTGCCTCTGCAATGCTTAGGTCTCTGTCTAGGCTCTGAACTGAGCATAAGTAGTTTTTCTATTTCTCCCTTCTGTGGACTGCCTATACTGGGGGCTGCATTCTAGAGAACCTTGGGCTCCATCTGGCCTACAGACATGTTCTAGTCTATACAGTTTCTAAAATGTGGAAAAATTTCAGAGATACGTGGATTTTGGTGCTGCTCTTTAAAAAATGGGGGATCTAATAGCACCCGGCTTGCATTCCTGAATGGCAGCCATAGAACAGAGCTGAGGAGTGGCTAACTGCCCCCAGTAGACAGGTACCCCTTCCTTGGTCTGCCATGATTACTTCTTTCCACGTTGGCTTCACCCCTGTTACCAGGTCTGTGTCCCCTTCCTGGCTTCCTTTCTCCAGGCATCTGGGTCTATAACCCTTGATCACCCTTCCAGTAAGGTGGAGGAATGTTTCCTACCCATGTTCACCCTACTCAGTGACTTGATCTCTTTCCTTCTTTCTATGGCCTTGTGGTCAAGGTTGAGTCTCGGGTGTGGACTTGGCCACTTACAAACACTGAACAGCACACACACTGGCCTCTCCACCATGGGCACTTTCTCCGGACATCTTAGAGGTTTTGAATGAGCACAAGCTCATTAAAGCCCTATGACAGACCTGTGATCACACCCATCTCACCAATGAGAAAATTGAGGCCCAGAAGAACAGGGAGTGACCTGGTTTTCAGAAGCCAGGCCTTTGTCTCCAGAGTCTGGGTCAGTCATTCCTTTCTTCCTTCAGCAAATACTTACTGGGCACCCACTCTGTGTCAAGCCCTGATTTCGGGACTGGGGACATAGCAGTGAGCACAGCAGACAAAAATTCCTGCCCTTGTGGAGGTTATGTTTGGAGGCTGTAGGAGACAGACACTAAATAAAATAAAGACAGACCAGGGGACAGGTTGGACCTAGGAGAGTTTGGCAGGGAAGGAAGACAAGTGAGTTGGGACACTGTGGTTTTATGTTGTGGGATTTCTCTCCAGGAATAACCTTGGGGGGGAGCAGAACAACAAGTGAAAGGTGGGGAGGAAGGAGCCACGTGACACCGTCCTCAGCCAAGCTGTCTTCCATCTCCAAGTTCAGTCACTGCCTGTTATCTGACTCCTGTGGCAGCCCTGGAGGATTTGGGTCATTTTCAAGATTGTTATATACACTTTGAGATCAGTGAGGGAAAGTCTATGCTACTGATATTCCATCAAAAAAAGGGTTTGGGGCTTCCTGGCTCCCAAACCCACAGAAACAATCCATTGGGGACCCCAAGTCCCCACCGACTCCACTCTAGGGCTATTAGAGGCAGAACCAATTAAAGAGACAGAATGTGTGGAAACCCATGGGGCTTTCTGGGCATCTCTTTTTTGCATCAGGGCTGTGGGGATGACCCATAGCATGTGTCACCTTAAATGGGCAAACCGATGAAAGCAGGTGGGTGAAATAGTAGGAACAATATCGAGACTGAAGAAGAGTCTCAGAAATGTGGGTAGGCTTGTGAAGGGGCAGCTCCATCACTTTGCCATGGGGACACAGGGCGCTGGGCTGCTGGCGTGTGTATGAGGCCCAGGCTTGAGCCCTTGGCTCAAGGGGCTGCTGCTCTCTGTCCCTCTGTGACTCTTTGGAGGCACTGACCCATCACCAGCCCCTTAGATACCTCCAAGTGTAGACACACTTCTTAAAAACACCCTCTGGTTCACAGGTCCTCGGGATCCAGTTCAAGTCCTCAGCAAGGCACACAAAGGCCTTTGTGGACCCACCCCACCCAGGTGCCTAATCTCACCTCCTGAGCAACCCCTGCCATGCCAGTCAGGAAAAACCGTGGCTGACTTCGAGATGGGCGAAAAGACAACAGGGTGTTCTTTCCACGGACCGCTGGGCAGTTAGCTGTCCAGCACACCCTTTCCGGGGTGTCCCATCCTTAGGAGTTGGGGCCTTTTGTTATCTGGAACTATTTTATAACCCTGCAAACTACAGAAGACGGATCGTAGTGCAAATGATTCTTGTTCCTAGAGATGCAATTTTACCTGCTGGAGATGCAGCTGGCTTCCCGTGGAAAAGGCTTTATGTCTCTTAGCAAATTCATTTCGGCGTTCTCAATTGCCTTTCCATGTTGCCTGTTCTTTGGCTTCTCCTTTGACCCAGCTTTTACATCTTACGGATCCCTCGTTAATTAATGGGTTAAATAACATCTTTGACATGTATTCATTTTATGTTTGCACAAGAGCCAGGGTTTTACTGTTTAAAAACATTATTCTTTAATATGCCCTAAAGACACCGCCATGCTGAGTATCTCTAGGTTCTTGAAAACAGTCTTCTTTTCTCACTTTTGCCTTCGCTGCTTCCCAAATTGCTTTTGTCCCCACTTTCCATGCCTGGCCAAATGTCACCTCCTCTGTGCTGCTTTCCTCCTCTCCTGGTGCAGAAGTTAACGCCCACAGAACAGCCCATCCGCTACTCCACTCCAGTATGGGTCCCACCGACCGTAAATCACTTTTGGCAGCTCTCCTTCTACCATTAGACCTTGGTCTCCACTACAGCCTGGACCATGTCCCCTTCACCTTTGGACCCCCTGTGCCTAGCACGCTACCTGTCAAAGTGGCCTCCCACCAATGCATATAGGAGTGAATGCAGTAGTGAACAAAAGCGTGACTCTTCAGCGTCCATGGCCTTGAGAACTGGGCTCCTTATTTCAACTTAGTCACTGTCACTAACTCCTGAATCAAACTAGGAGACAGGCACGTAGGGTTTTTTAAATTGAGTTCCTTATGAAGCACCCCCTCCCCGACCTCCACGATCCCACTCCTACTTAAATGTAGGTGGTTTTGGGAAAGGAGGAAGTATAAACCAAGCCAGGATGTAAATTTTGTACCCAGAGTCCTCGCAGCTCACTGTGTGAACCGAAGTTATATAGCAGGTTATAAGCCCTTCCAGACGCTTGGATGAAAGGTGCCAGCCAACTGCCGAGCATTTTTATTACGGTGGAAGTAAAACACTGGACAGTGTCTAGGGAGGCACACCAAGCCCTGGGCACCCAGTGTCACGTAGTGGGTGGTGGCTGCTTCTCCTTTACCACCTCTCATTGAAGCCCCAGGCTCGGCAGATGCTTTTGGCAGGAGAAAGAATGGAGCAGACCAAAGATCTAATCTCCCTGAGCAGAGTCCGCGACGCCGCAGGGCGCCTCCGCTCCGGGCACACGGGTCCACAGACCGCCTTTGCATCATGTCATGTCGCTGCCTAACTTCTAGTAAAGGTAGCCACGCACCAAGGGATTTGGAGCCCGATCGCTCTGTCATTTCCTGACTGTGTGTCCTTGGACAACTCCCTTAAGCTCTCTGTGCCTCAGTTTCCTTATCTACAGCAATAATAGTATTATTTCCATTATTACCTCATACAGTTGCTGGCAAGATTAAATAACTTGACTGAGACAAAGTGTTTAGTACAGTGCCTGGCACAGAGTAAACATCCAATGAGTGTTCCATTCATTTAATAAATAAATGTTCATCATCATCATGTTAATATTACTGTCCTCGGGAACCTGCCTCTCCTTACCTGGGGAAGAGATTGCATCGTTACCTCATTCCCCGCCATTCTGCTTTCTTTTCTATCATCAGCTCCTTCTTGGTCTCTATCAGGTCTCTTGGTTCTGTTTTTCTCACTCTGCTTAGACTTGACGCTCTCAGGGGCCCTAGTGACCTTCGGCTCCAGCCCGTCTTCCTTGCCTGAGTCCTCGGGGTGGGGGTGTCTGCTCTCCCGCAGCCTGGCCTCCTCTTTCCTCCTGGACCTCCCGGGAGCTTCCTGCTGCTGCTTTACATACTTGTCCGATTTGCCTTTGGGCTCCTTCCGGTAGTAGCTGTCTTCTCGGCTTTTGTAGCCCGACGCGGAGTGCAGCGGGCTGGGGGACCCGGGCCTTGGGTGCTTTTCTCGGTGGCCCCGCCCTCCTTCCAGCCGCTCATCTAACTCCGCTTTGTCCAGTTGCCAGGGGTAGTGTTTTCGATCATGTGGCCACGCGTCTGCCCTGTCCCTCTTGTCCTCTCCATTCTCCCTCCAGGGGCTCGAATCTCGCTCTTCCTCCCTTCTGGCATAGGGCGAGTGCTCCCACAAGTCCCGGCTGTTGCCCCAGTCGGTGCGGGTGGGGCCCAGAGGGCTGTGGGAAGAGCTGCAGGAGGTGAAGCTCGGCGTGTGGGACCTCGGGGACAGTGACCGGCTCACCGGACTGCGAGACCGTGGCCTTTCTGGGCCGTATCTGTGAAGGAGCCAAGGAGTGTGTTTTATGATCTGCACGTCCCCTGCCCCCATGCACAGATATGCCCAGTGGACATACTGTGCACTTAACCCCATGTGGCCATACACTCTTCGCCACAACCGCACAGCCAATACAGAGAGTGGTGCAGGAGAAAGCTTTTCCTCCCCTCTGGCTTCTAAGGAGGAGGATTTTCCCAGAGTACAGTCCTGGCTGTCTCTGCCCTTTTACTCATTCTGCTTCTGGGAACTGGGATAAATAATTGGACTGGTTAGGCTCAACTCCATCTTTCTTCCTCTTGGAAGGAAGCTAAGCTCAGGGGACAGGCAACTCTCCCTCTGGATGTGTGGGGGTGGGGTGGGAGGGGAGGCGGTGGTTGCCCTGGTCTAGCCTGGTGGGCAAGGCTGCCTGACCCTGGGGTTCAATTAGCCAGTGTCTCGACTACAAGACCAAAGCCACAACTCCACCTGACTTTTACTGTAATGAAGGCAACCTCTTGGCCTCCATTTTTCTTGTTTGTTTCTCATCTCAGTTTGTTCAGGTCTTGGGCATAGTAGAAGATGCTAATTACTGGGGGGACAAGAGTGAGGAGGGCAGGCTCAGAGATTCCAAAACCAAAGAACTAGGAGGGCACTTTAGGGTTGGAGGGAACCTTAGAGCTCTGACCTGCTTGTGTTTCAGATGAGGGGACTAAATCCCAGGAAAGGGATTCTCAACCTGCCTAAGATTCAGAGTAAGTTCTTCCAGACGCTCCGCTGAAGAACTGTAGGAAGCATGATCCGCCTTTAAACGCATCTTTAAAAAAACCCCAACCAACCATTTAAAAAAAACCCTAACAAATAAATGGGGATCCCAAACCTGAGCAGCTAGATACATACAAAGACACACACACACACACACACACACACACACACACACACACACACACACACATACTCCCAGCCTCTCTCTCTGGGGATTGTTTGGTAATTAAGCAGATCTAGTTAATCACGTACCCATTATTCTAAAAGAATGGGCAATTTTCGTTTGGTTTCCAAATACAGAAAAACCAGACAGCCCTCACTTACCAGGGGACACCCAGAGGTGGCTCCCTAGGACCAGGCTGCCTTGACCATCAATGGGGAAACAGCCTGGACCCAGCCTGGTGAGAGCACTATCTGTGGCAGCCCCAGGTAGAACCATGGAAAGTGCAGGCCAAGTGCTGGCTCCTGTGGTCTCTCCCTTGGCTCTCCACAAGGGCTGTTTTCGTAGGGCAGCGACAGGGGGAAACTTGTACCCCCAACTTGACACGGTCCCAATTTCAGTTGGAAGAAAGGAGTTGGAAAACTGAATGCATTCAATGTTCAGAGTAGGTGACTGGGCAAGTCACTACTTTTGGGGGGTTCACCTACATTCCTGTTTCTGTATCTACATTCAGCTCATGAAAAACCAACAGCTGGCTCTAAATAGAACACACACACACACACACACACACACACACTGACTTTAAGGTTTTTTAGCAGAGGGTAGCCTTGCCCCAAAGGGCCAAATATCAACAGAATCCCTCCTATATTCCTTTCTAACAAAGGAGGTGCAGATGAGAGGAAGCCTACCATCTTGCATTTTCCTGAGGCTTAACCTGAGCAGCAGTTCTGGACGGCATCCGGCATGTGGAAAAGTAGGGCCCAGAAAGGCTGATGGACGGGGCAAGGGCAGGGCACAGTGTGACTCAATACCCGCAAGAATGAGAGACAAGAGAGTGTCCCAGCTGCCCAGAATCCTCCATGATGCCCAGAGCTGGGGCCTCACCTGTCTGCTTCCCGGAACATGTCCCTCTCCCTCTGGGAATGCATGTCCTGGATGATGGCAGCCACCGTTTTCCCGGGTTTCTAGGCAAAGTCAGAGAGGTCATCATCAGACCAGAGACAGCCATGCAAATACCAAAGGGAAACAGAGAGGACTTGGGTCCATTGCCCGGTCCACCCAAGGGGAAAAAAAATACCTTTTTAGAGGAAGAAGAAGTTTAATCCAGGGAATGAGGAGTGTGAGCATAATGCTGAATGGAGGGGCCCCGACATTTTGGGTACCTCTTTATTGTAGAACATTTTAAATATATGCAAAAGCACAGAGAATGGTATGTTGAACCCCCATGACTCCATTTCCATTGTCAACAATTCTGACCAACCTAGTTCATCTGTACCCGAACCCTTTCCCCACCCCATAGAATATTCTGAAGCAGATCTCAGACATAATATCTTCTCATCCATTCTATGAGGACACTGATATGGCTCAATAACGCCATAGGGAACCATCCATGGTGCTTCTGGTCAACACATCTTGCTCTGTTTAAGACAAGGGTGAGAGGCCAAGCCCCATGCTGTTCCAGGGAAGTGCTGGCATACTCAAGGGGATGTACCTCACCTTGAGAATCTCCACCCAGGAAGAACAGCTCTGCTTGGCCTCTAGCTGCCTGAGTGATCTGGGGTCAAGGCTCGTTGTCTGTGGGAGGCTCCCTTTCTCCACCTATAAAGTTCAGATAATGAGGCCCATCTGGCATCCACCAATAGCCTCAGGGCACAGCAGACTAGGCTGATAAAAGCCACAGGTGCTGGGCCAACATAAAAGGAGCTGTTGGAGGGTTTCACACCCTCTGACCCCTCTGTGGCTGTTTTCTAGGCCATGCCTCAAGAGTCCTGTGAAGATGCTGAAACTTTCCAGATGAGCCCTTAACTTGTCATAGCGAGACCCTGTCCCAGCAGCCCTGATAGTTTTCAACATTACTGTGCTTTCCAGGGTCTGCTTCCGTCCTCACCTGACTCCTTTTGCCTGGACACCCTCTCAGTTTATCTGACTCTCCTCATCCTTGAAGGACCTGCTCAGTAATCTTTCCCTTCTTTATACAACCAAGTCATACTGGCTTTTGCCACTGAACTTCTAGGAGCTCCCAAACTGATGCACTCGCTTAAGTCTTGTATAATTTCCACAAGAATAATTTCCCTCTTCGGTTACACAGCAAACTCTCCCCAAGTGAGGACCAAGCCTCCTATCAGCTGTAGCTCTCAGCACCATTATCTTACATGAAATCAGTCACCGTCTGCTGATTTAATTTTCCTGCGAGCACCACAGGAACACACACAACTGCTTCTCAGGGCCAGAGACCTCCTCTGTGGCATGGAAGCTGGCAAGACCAGTGGCCCTGAAACCAAGGCCTCTGCCGCCAAACTGCCTGGGACCCTCAATCCCACCCCGAATCTACTGACGGGAAACCTCAGTAGAGGGAAACCTCTGCTCCAGAGAACCTGAAAATTCCCCTGATGACTGGGAGACACTGGTTTAAACTATCCTAAGTTCCCTTCTGCATGTGAGATGCTATGATTCTGGAGAAGTCTCTATGGAACAACCCAGAAAATAGCTTATCCTTCTTGTCTGGGTCTGCAGGAAGGAAAACTCACTTTTTATTGTTCCTTCAGATTTACTCTTCCTCATTCATTCCATGCATTTGCTGGATACATGTTATGTGAAAGGTTCTTACCCAAATGCCCTGAGGAATAGAGCCTTTGCCGCAAAGAGTGTATAGAGACACATGATTATCAGCATGAGGAAATATTCAAGACAGGAGATGAGAGATACCTTAAATCTCTCTTTTCTCTCCCTCCACTTTGCCTGGTGAGCAAAAGGTAAAGTTAGAGGAAAAAGACCAATCAAAATTTCCCCCCACCTCTGCAAACCCTGGTGGGACCTCAAGCGGTGGCCCCTTGGGCCCAGAGACACATATGGATACAGTGTTTTGCTGTCTACCTCCCTAGTAGGCCATTTCCCCTTTTCCACCTCTGCTCTGGGGTGACACAGGCCTGGCCAGTCACAGCAAGGCCTTCCCTGGCCACAGAGATTGGTTCAGGTAAGGACATGTGTCCCAAACTAGCTCGAGCACAGACAAGGCCTCTCAGCACTTAGGAGGAAGCTACTAGGAAAAACTCTGGCTCTGTTGTTGAAGGAAACGGGAGGCCAGAGCTGCTGAAGTCAATGAAGCCACCACGCCACCTAGAGGCTGGAGCTGGGGGCCATCCAGGGGGACCCCAAAATAAAGCAAAGTGAACAGAAGGCAGAGTGCAGAAAAGCCAAGTCCTAATGATATCACTTAGGCCCTAAATGCAGCTCTGCCCGCAGCCACAGCCAGGGTTACTCCTGGACTTTTCATTTACATGAGCCAATAAATTAATTTCTTTCCTTACTTTAGTTGATGAGCTTACATGAGACAAATTTCTGTCACCTACAGAGAAAGTCCTAGCTGGCTTATGTCAACCTAGGGGCCATGATCATGCATTGCTATGTAGTTAAAGTAGGTTTTGATATGCTTTCTATTAGAGGCATTGTGACAGTTTGGGAGCAGAAAATCCTTCCTAAAGGGTAGTTAATGTGTTCTAGACACACTGCAACATCTCCTGGGAGCTTGTTGGAAAGGCAGAATCACAGCCCTGCCCCAGATCTACTGAATCAGAAATCTTAACAAGACCTGTAAGTGACTTGTATGCACATTAAAGTTTGAGAAGCCCTGTTAGAATACTACCTGCTGCTTACTAGCTGGGTGACCATAAGCAAATTACCTGATTTCTCACGTGGACAATGGAGACCCTACTAACACAATATAGAAGTGTAGATATTGTGCAAAACCAAAACAGTCCTAGGTTTTAATCATGGCTCTTCCAGCAGCTATGATCTTGTGCAAGTTACTGAACTTCTATGAGCCTGGTTTCCTTACCTATAAAACTGAGATAATACCTGTCTGACAGCACTGATGTCAGGATTACAGAAGATAACGTATATAAGGTGTTGGGCACGTGACTTGACCCAGAGTACCAGGACTCGATTAAAGGTATATTATTCTTATTATTGTTGTACTGTTATAGTTACTGCTATTATCCACCCTACACACCTCATAGGGGAAGGTGATTGCAAGACTCATAATACATGGAAAAAAAAGTGCTTAAAACAGAAGAACTCAAGGTGGAGTCCTTTACTGATCCGGCACCTAAGGTTCACAGATGTAAAGCACCTTGTCCGAGCTCCTCAAAGCAGGAAGGGGTAAAATCTAGGCTGCACCACCACCCTCCGGTCTGAAATAGGTCACATGATCGTCAATGGTGCTGTTTTCCCTTTCTTCCTCACACCAGACTGTGAGCTCCTCCACAAGCTTGCTATGTCTATAACCATGGTGCCTGGTCCAGTGGGCACGCGGTGAACATCTGCTGAATGCAGACCTTGACCACGTGATCTCTTTAACACATGGTGTCTGCACCATCCTGAACTATTTCCCTCAGTAAGTACTGCAGTGCCTCAATACCTTAATTTAAAAAGCTGAGTACTGCTGTTCATCCGAATTAGATTCTTACAACCACATCTCATTTAGACACCAAAGATCCACTGGGAATTCAGTGCAGAAATTCAATTTTAGCCTCCAGGGGAGAATCCAGGAGAACAGAAGCTTTGGCTGGGTACATAATGGGATAGGACCTTTGATTTGTTGAGAAAAGCAACATGCTTGCATTCGCCAGAAAAAAAAAAAAAAAACCCAACCAACCAACCAAACAAAAACCAGGTTCTGCTAGAATTGTTGGTGAAGGATCTTCAGAAGCAATAATTGCAAGCAAAGCTGAATCAAGACTGGCAACTGACAACAGGCTGACACATTACCATGTACGTACGTGGACTTGTCAGATCCTAGCAACAACCACTGAGCCTCTGTCTTCTGCCTTCAACCTTGAAGGCTGATTAAGGGCTGTGGGTCTTAACTAACTGGACCCTATGTAAATATGGAATAAGCTGAAGCAAACTGGAAGATCCCTATTAAAACGGGACAGTAGAAAGCACAAAATGACAAGTAGATTGAAATATAAATATGAGGCGCATGGGTGGCTCAGTTGGTTGGCATTGGATTCTTGATTTTGCTCAGGTCATGACCCCAGGGCTGTGGGATTGAGCTCCACATCAGGCTCTGTGCTGAGCACAGAGCCTGCTTAAGATTCTCTGTCTCTCTCCCTCTGTCCCTCTCCTCCACTCACATTCTCTCTTTCTCTCTAAAATTAAAAAAAAAAAAATACATACATAGCAATAGTTACAATAAATCCAAAGGGACTAAGTGCTCCAGTTAAGTGAACTCCTTCCTGGAAACCATTAAGAAGACACAATCTAAAGATCAGCATGGGCAAATGACCCTAGAAGAAACTTTCCACCACAGAAGACCCAAATGGAATAGCCAACGAACATAGGAAAAGGGGCTCAACCTCAATTAGTAATCCGGAAAATAAAAAATAAAACCATGATAAACCATTATACTCTCCCAAGACAGGCAACACTTAAAAAGCCAGATAACAAAATGTTAGCAAGAATGCAGGCCACTGAACACCCTGACACTAGGAGGAATGTAAATCTAGGACAACTAATTTTGAAAAGAGCTTGCTACTATTACCTAGCAAAGTTCAGGGTAAGCATGCCTTGAGATCCAGCAATTCCACTCCCAGTTATGTATGTGCCCCTAGTTATATGCTCGTGTACCCGTGTACCAGGATACCGTGTTCAAGAGTGTTCACGGTAACCTTGTCCCTGATACCCTAACACTGGAAACAGCCCAAATGTCCACAGACAGTGGAACATATAGATAAATTTATAGTCGGACAATGGAAATTTACATAACGATGAAAATAAATAGACACACCCAGCATGGATGGCAGATGTTGAATGAAAGAACACAAAGAGTATAATTCCATTCATGTAAAGTTCAAAAATAGGCAAAACTAAACAATCACCTTAAGGGAGGCATAAGTGGGTTGTAGAGCTGTAAGGAAAAGCAAAGAAATGATCATCCTCCAAGTCAGGAGAGTGGAGAGGGAGGGGTAAAGCTTGAGGAGGGACTCAGAGGGGCTTCTGGGTGCCGCCGGTATCTTATTTCTTGACTTTGGTGGTGGTTTTGTGGGAGTTATGGGATTTCAACCATTACTACTTTTAAAACTATACAATATATAATTAGTCATTTTTCCGAATATATGTTATACCTCACAATAGAGCAAGAAGAAAGGAAAAGAGAAAAGAAAAGGAAAGAAAAGGAAAGGGAAAGAAAAGGAAGGGAAAGGAAAGGAAGGGAAAGGAAAGGAAAGGAAGGGAAAGGAAAGGAAAGGAAGGGAAAGGAAAGGAAAGGAAAGGAAAGGAAAGGAAAGAAAAGAAAAGAAAAGAAAAGAAAAGAAAAGAAAAGAAAAGAAAAGAGAAATGTAGAATAAGCTAAAACAAACAAGCAAAAGCCCTGTTTGGAATTATCTGAATTCATCCCTGATAGTCGTTCTGACAGTGGCCAATTCAGTCATGTGTTGCTTAGGAGGATTTCTATGGGGCTTAAGATATAATTATAGAGGATGGAGGAGAGAATAAGAGATCAAGGCAGGGCAGTAGTGAGAGAGGAAGTGAACATTCCTGAAGACCCGTACTTCAGTGCAGAAAAGGGAGTACTATTCAGGAGGTTATACTCAGAGCTCCCACCTCTGAAATGCAACCACCTTCCCTTTCTTCTTTCATCCTTCAAGACTTCCCCTGCAGAATCCTCCTTGGGTCCCAGGTAGCTAGTCATCCTGTCCCTAAAATCCCTTTGCATTTTGTACTCACCTCAATAAGCATTCCACATTATAATGGCTGGACTTCCCACAAGATATCCCCAAAGGCAATGGGCAATTTGAGGACTTTCCTTGTCCTCTCCTTCCCGCCAGCACTCAGGCCAGTGCCCGACAAGGAGATGCTCGGCTGATGCTTGCTGAATGACTGAACAGTCAGAAAATGCTTTACCTTCAGCTGCAATTCCTTGTATCTCTTGGACATCCGAATGAGCAACTTCTCACCATTGATCATGGCAGATTTTTCTTGGTAATACTGGACCATGGCCTGGGCAGCTTCTGTGTAAGCCATCTCTAAAAAGGCCTAGGAAAAAATGGAAGGACATATACTCAAGTTGACTTGTATGGTCTTCAACAAAATTCAGTACCAGGTATAATTCTGTGTCTATGAAGTTGAAGAATAGGCAAAACGAATCAATGCTGATAGAAGCTGGGGCTGAGCTCCCCTCTGGGGCAGGGGTGAGGTGCTGACTGGGAGGAGCATGAGGAAACCTTCTGAGGTTCTGGAAATGTTCTCTATCTTGACCTGTGTGGTAATTACGTAGGGGTACACATGTAGAAAAGTAATACACTTGTGTATACTTTAGAATATATACTTCACACCTCAATAAAAAGAAAAAAGACCAGTATAAGAGCTCTCTTTGATCCCATCTGTTCAAAAGAGACCTATTTATTAACTTCACCCAAAGAGTTCATTATAGGATGGCCCCTCCCCTGATCCCCATGGTTACCAATGATTCTTAAATTATGTATGTCCATCCTGTGCTATATCATGCCACAGGAGTCCCCCTGGGATGGGAGGGTCCATTAACCCACAGTACCCTTAGGAGTAATAGGGGGGACAGTGGGTCTGTTGTATAAGTGACCTTGGGCTGATCCCTGCAAAATGTGCTATTTTGTTGTGATGATGGCAGAAGACAGAGACACAGCCATGGGTATTTGAACTCTCACTTTCTTTGCAAAGAAAGAAAAATACTAAACAACTCAGGGCTCCCGAGGCTTGAAAGAAGGCCATGCCTTTTTGAATTACAGAGAGAAGAAAACCCTCAGTTATATCTCCACAGCATTTTTCCTCTTTATTTAACTGTTCTGATAAAACACAAAGAACCAGGCTTTGGCATTCAATCAGTGTCTCCAGAGAGCTTCTAAATAGACTGTTTTGACTGACCTGCTGGTTTACCCCAATAGCTGCTGCAGAGGTTCACTGTCATTATCGTTTCTTAGATTCGTTTCATTTGTACTATACTGATTGGTGCACTGATCTGGTCCCTTGATGTTGGAAAGGAAAAGTGGTCTGTGACAAGAGAGCCCTCTCTGTGAGCCCCTATACTCCTGATTCCTTGATCTGAGTGGGTTAACCAAGCTGGTTCTCCATCCTTCACCCACATTTGTTTTTGAATTTCAGAGATGCTTTTCCCTGCTGTCACAGTCTATGGCAGATGTGTGGGAGATGAACAAGTCAAGATTCTTTAGCGTTTTATTTCAGATTCTTCCACCCAGTTTTCTAAGTGCCTCTCTCTTGATGCAAACATTTTAGCACCTCCAGCTCTCAACTGTCAAATGGGAATAATACTAATTCAGTGTCTCCCACTGCATTAATGTTGCAAGCTGAATTTTGTACATTTACCCAAAATAGAACAAAGAGACTAAGTGAGTAGTCTAAGCCCACGTTGATGGAGAAAGACCACTGATGATCTGATGTGGCTCTGATCTCTAAAGTTCATGCCTTAATCAAGAAAAGGACTTCTATGTCTGTTCCTCTGGTTCACAAAATAAAAATATTAAAGATAAAATATTTTTTAAAAATTCTTATTTCTGACCATTTCTCGGTATAAACTCCTCCTTTAACTTTAGAAGTGAAGACAACCATATTAACCCTCAAGTTCTCAGTCAATCCCCACAGGTTAAGGGTTCTTTGTCCTTGAGACTTACCAGGCACCCATCAATTCCCACCCACTCTCCTGCTATGAGACCCAAGGGCCTCTGGTGTTAACACCAAAGATCTGTGAAAAAAACCTGTTCCCAGTTAGCTGTTGGCTCACTCCAAATACAGGCCCTCAGATATCAGAAGCTTCTAGCATTAGCTCAGGGGGTTCATAACAGTGAAAAGACTCGTGTCCATGGATTTCTATTTTGGGGGCTTTTCTGTGTTAAGGAGTACCTCACTCTGAAGTATCACCTTACCTCTAAGCAACTCACAAAGGCCTGTACCCATCACAAGAAGGGTAAAGTGAGACAAGGGTAGACAAAACACCACCACCACCAAAAACCTCTGTGCTGTCCCAGCAAGAGGCCAGCTGTGTATTACCTCTTTAAGACCAGCTTCTTTAAAAAAAATTATATAGTTCCCCTCCACCCATGTGGGGTCTCTCTGGTACACACCAATGTGAAAGTGCCCAGACCTACCTGATTAGTAGATTTCATGAGGATGTAATTAGTGACCTTTCCAAAAGGCAGTCCCAGGTTAATGACATCATTTTCCGTGCAGCTTCCTTCAGGGAGATTGCAGATGTGCACCACGCGGCCAGCACCCGTTTTCCGCTGTGCATACTGATGGGAACAAAGAGCAGAGGCTGGTCTTCAAAAGACACTTCTCTCTGGTCCTCTATTCCAGATGTTCCTAATGGCCATCTTCCCCCAAATAATGATTGCAGGGATATAATTTCCAAAATTAATGCAGAAAAAGAACCCAATGACAGACACATACAAAATATCAATTTTATGCCACCCCTTTATAGAAAAGATTTGCAACAGTTTAATTTTTTTTTTTTACATTTGTTTATTTTTGAGAGACCGAGTGAGACAGAGCACCAGCGGGGGATGGGCAGAGAGAGAAGGAGACACAGAATTTGAAGCAGGCTCCAGGCTCCAAAGCAAGTGGTCAGCACAGGCCCCAACGCAGGGCTCGGACCCACAAACCGTGAGATCGTGACCTGAGCTGAAGTCAGATGCTCAACCAACTGAGCCACCTTAGGTGCCCCAAGATTTGCAACAGTTTAATGAGCAATCACATCCAGGGCCGTCAAAGATATGAAGACATGGGCTTATCCATGTGTCACTGTGGGGAAGCTGTTCAGCTATGATCTCTTGACAATATACTTTAGCAATATTTAATGAAACTTAAAGTATAGATAGCCCATGATCTTGCCATCCCACTTTTGGGAAATCTATCCTACAGAAATAAATGCACCAATATATAAAAACCTATGCACAAGGATATTGCTGTTACTTATAAGGTGGCAAAACATTCTGGAGACAGCCTGGATGTCCAAGACTAGGGGAGTGTTTGAGTAAATGATGGTTCAAGTACCGGAAAACTACAGAGCCACTGAAAGGCAGAGGTAAATGAACTGATAAGGAATAATTTTAAAAATGGTGAAGTAAGTGGGGTGCCTGGAGGGCTCAATCAGTGAAGCACCAACTCTTGATTTTAGCTCAGGTCATGATCTCACGGGTCGCGAGTTCGAGCCCCACATCCTGCTGCAGATCCTCTGTCTCCATCTTTCTGGCTCTCTCCCACTTACGCTTTCTCTCTCGCTCTCAAAAACAAATAAACGTTAAAAAAAATTGATTAAGTAAAAAACAAGCTGCCAGGCAGCACGCGCAGTAAAATGCCATTTTTTTTAAACAAAACAAAAAATCAGAATATATGAGAAAGAGATAGATAAGACAAGTGTTATAAAGTTTTAATAATTATTGGAGTTGGGGAAGGAATATACAAGGGATAAATTATTCTAGTGTCTATTGTTCTGTATGTTTGAAATTTTTCACAATGAAAAATTTGTTAAGGATATCAGCACAGACAGAGAAAGGCAGGCCAGGCAGGATACATATCAACCTGTCAACACTAGTTGTCTTCAAAGAACAGAACTGGAAGGGAATAAGGGGAAAGATGTTTTTAACACTTCTTATATACCTCATGTTGTTTGACTAGAGAAAAAGGAGCACAGCAAGCATTTTGGGGACCTTATCTATAGACATTCATGACAACAACCTGTGATTCAGGGCAGTGGCTCTCACAACTTTGTTAGCCGTGGAATCCTTTCCTCCAGCAGCCGAATATATTTCACAAATAAGAGCAGCTGCTGTAGACAAACTCTGGGGTCCGGCACCCTGCCACTACCACCAGCCAGCAGTCCTAAAGAACACAGTTTGGAAGCCATGACCTGGGCCAAATCAAAGCTCCGGGAGGGAGGAAGTGTGTCTGTTTGGTCTGCGCAAACCTTAATCAGACTGGAAGTCTCCAGGAGGTTCAAGAATTAGTAACCATAAGCCAATCCAGTGTGCAAGAGAAGGATGCAATTTTCCAAACCTGAAACATATTCTAATAGCATAGCCTACATCTGCATGATCACCATTTGCTAACATAAAGTGAACTTCAACATGTAATTACATTTGATGTGGGTCTCATCCCTAGCAAGGCTAATACTTGGGTAATTCTCTCGCAAGAAGCTGTCATTTGTCTCATCTGGGCTGAGGACAATTAGAGTCAATAAGAATTTCCTTTCATGGCTCAATGCTGCATTGGAGAAACCCAAGTGCCCCTTGCAGACCTGCCCCTCTGTGGTGTCCAGAGGTCAGGCGCTTTCCCAAAGAGGAACGGGATTTGGTGTGCGGCCCAGGCAGTTCCCAGATCATCCCTGGGCCTCCACGGAGTGCAGACAGAACTCCCCGTAAGATGTCAGACTTTGAGCCTGAGCCTGGCTCCCGGGGACTGACCTCTTCTCCAGGGATGACAGGAGGATCTTTGCCTCTCATTAGGGTGAGTGGTCTACACAAAGACACAGACCCAGCCGAGCTCTGAAGCAGGGCCAAGGGGCTGGTCATCTGAGTTTATCAACAGGCTGGCGGAGCACGTTTCTGCCTCACGTGACTTTGCTGTGATCGGCCTGGGCCAAGTCGTGCTTGACCGACAGGGGAGACACACAGAACCACAGGGCCATTCTGGGCTGTGCCCTCTCCTTGCCTGTCCAGTTGCTTAGTGACCATCACAGAGGCCAGCACCTCTCTCACTATCTCCTGCAGCCTGAAAGAGCAATTCAAGAGGCTTGTATCCGAGCTGCTGGGTGGTGGAACGTGCCTCCTGCAAAGTAAGCACCCTCTCACCCTCTTCACTCCTCCCAGAAGCCTTGCCAAGGCTAACCCCCAAGATCTAGGGCAATGATCAAGCTCGAGAGGAATTCATGCTGCAGACGTTGTTAGGTCCTAAATGAATGGGTCTCAAATGAGGGTTTACACACGGGGTGCCTGGCAGGCTCAGGTGGTGGAGCAAGTGACTCTTGATCTCTGGGTTGTGAGTTTGGGCTCCATGTTGGGTGTAGAGATGATTATGTAAAGACAAGATCTTGATTTAAAAAAAAAGGTTTACACTTCAATTTTATTTTACCTTTATTTGTTTATTTAAAAATGTTTAATGTTTATTTATTTTGAGAGAGAGACCATGTGAGCAGGGGAGGGGCAGAGAGAGGAAAGAGAGAATCCCAAGCAGGCTCTGCCCTGATAGCACAGAGCCTGACGCAGGGCTCAATATCACAAACCATGAGATCATGACCTGAGCCGGAAACCAAGAGCCCGATGCTTAACTGACTGAGCCCCCCAGGTGCCCCTACATTTAAATCTTAAAAGTACGTTTCGTGAGCACTTTCTTCTCCCAAGATTTTTTTTTTTTTAATTTTTTTTTTCAACTTTTTTTTTTTTTTTATTTATTTTTGGGACAGAGAGAGACAGAGCATGAACGGGGGAGGGGCAGAGAGAGAGGGAGACACAGAATCGGAAACAGGCTCCAGGCTCTGAGCCATCAGCCCAGAGCCTGACGCGGGGCTCAAACTCACGGACCGCGAGATCGTGACCTGGCTGAAGTCGGACGCTTAGCCGACTGAGCCACCCAGGCGCTCCTTCTCCCAAGATTTTTAATCAGACATAGAAGCTGGATTTTATTAATTCCCTGGCTGTCACTTAATATCAAAGAACCATGAGACTTTTTGTATTCTCACAGTTAATTATACTAATTAGGAGCTTCTCAACTGGCGATGTGTACATGGGTCATAGGTTCGCAAAATGCTGGCTCAGGGTAGAGGCCAAGTGCCTCCAAAGACCACCAGCAGCTTCTTCATTTCAACCAGATTACTTCCGTTTATCACTTTCTAAGCGACCCATGAAATGAAAATCTTGAAACTATTTTAATTGTTTCCATGGTGTCTGGCTTCAGGGCGGGTGAAAGACCCTATCCAGCCAGAAAAAGAAACATTTATGTGTTATATTCTTTCACAAATATTTGATTTAGGATAGTTTGGTCTACGTTCTTCTCTGTCATTGATCTAAAATACCTTTTTGTTAAACTCGATTAGGTTCAAAATCATGTTTGATTCACAAAAGGTGTCCAGTTACTTGTATAATCATTCTAATCTATTCTTGGGACTGTTTACATAAACGTGGCTATTATTTGCCTTATGCCCTATGGCAGATTTGAATGATGAGGCAGAAAAGGAGGGAGGGAGGGGAGTGGGGAGAGGAGTGTAAAGGAAAATGAGGTCTTCAGGTGGGCAGTTAGAGCAAAATTTGTCCACTGGGGGCACGGATGACCCTGAGTGCCTTTGAGCACGCAGCACGATGCTGTACATTGATTTCCAGCCTGGGTTCTCTAATACTTCCTTAAGGGTCTTTGAGGGTAACAATAGTTCAGTGGGGGCGGCTGGAGGGGGGGGGGTGTTATGATTTTTGATATTTAAAAAACCTGAGTTGAGTCTCTTTCTCCTATCAATACGGTAATCCTGGTTAGATCTTAAGCTGATGAGAAAGTCTGATTGGTATGTCTGTGGTTTTGATTAATAAAAATGAGTTAATGAGTTAATTACTCATTAATAGAAGTACTTTCTTTGGCAGATACAGTACTTTTCCAGACACGGAATGCAGGGCAGTGGCTGCTTGAGGTAGGTAGGAGTCAATGATGAAGGGGATGGACTGTAAAAAGCTTGCGGCTTCCTGATGTAGTGGGAGACGGAGGACCTGGATTCGAGTCCCAGCTTGGCCACTGGTTGGGTGCATGACAGGGACAGACTTACTTCCCAGGGTCTGGAATGAGGGAGGCCGCCTATATGTCTAGAGTCCTTTCCAGATGTGAAATATCCACGTTTGTGTGGCTCTAAGTTCTACAGTTTCACTCCTCCCAGAAGCCTTGCCAAAGGCTTGCCTAGGACCTAGGACAATGATAACCTTCCCCAACTGTGATGGGCATAAACAGAAAACCTGTGTCTTCCCCAATTCCTGTCCCAGTGAATATAATGTTTTTGTCTTCCTTCTCTATGGGATCGGCTGTTCAGCATGCGTACGTTCCCAACCATGTTCATCTTAAAAACATGCCTGTGTTGGGGGGTGGTCTCATCTTTATAGAGCTGAAGATCAGCTCCAAGCAGTGAGTGCCTTGCTGATAAGCCCTCCCGCTCCCTGAATGTCTCTGTGTTTGCAGCTCCTAGAAGAGTGGAGATGATATATTGAGATGAACTAAAGATGCAGGCCTGGTGTCTCTATGAGGACAGACACACAGCGAGTCTGAGCCTTAAGGCTCTTGGCACGAGTGCCATGGCAGTGAGAGCCTCAGACAGACCTGGATCTGCGTCTGTTCCCCGGTGACTAACCCTGAGCAAGTAAGTGAATTTTTCCAAGCCTGAGTCTGCTTATCTATCAAGCAGGGAAAATAAAAATTGATTCCACAGGACCCTTTAGAAGACAAAAATGGCACACAATGTAAGTAAACTGCCTTGGTGCAATGCCTGGCATCCAGCAGGTTCCTTAAAACATATGTCTCTTTGTTTCCCTCAACAGTGAAAGGATGTGCTACAATGCTGCTAGACTGAGAAAAAAAAAATGCAACTATACTGTCATTATGTAAGAGAAAGCCTGTGTTGAAATTCATGCTGACATAGTTAGACATGAAGAGGTACACTGTCTCCGATGGTTCAGGAAAAACACATCATTGATTAGATGGATGGATGGATGGGTGGACGGACAGAAAAAGATGGGTGAACATAAGGACAACAGAGAGAGACAGAAACAGAATAAATGTAAAGGGCATACTTTACATATTCCAAAATGTAAAGGAGTAGTGGATCTGGGCAAAAGGTATACCTTTCTTGCAACTTTTCTGTAAATCTGAACTCTATTAAAAGTTACAAAAAATGTATTTTAAAAGCTGTGCTATGGGACAGAAGAATAGACGGGTTTAGAGAATATCGTTTAAGACCTGGCCAACTTGAATTTTTGATGTGAGGTGTTGATGGGCTCTGTTGACATCCCACTCACTGTTCTGCCTGGGAGGCACGTATGTGACAGGTGCATTTGAAACTTTCCAGCCTAGAGTAGAATCTCCAAGAGAACTAAGGTGTCGGGGGTTGTAACCAAAGTCCTAACAACTAACCCAAAGGGACAGTAATCCTTTCCCAGGCTGGGGGACATTTCAGTTAGCATGCAGGCTGGCACAGACCTGGAACGCCCCCATGTGCAATCAGGGGACTGGGCTGTACATTTTCACTTGCTGGGGCCACTTATTTAAAACCAGATGCCGCTTCTAATGGTTCATGCGGCTGGGTCCCAGACCTCCCAACTCACTCAATCTTTTATAAACAGATGGGAAGGTGAAAGCAGCAAACAGTTTGTATAGGAACATTCTGAGACCTTTCAATACCCTCTGATGCAGGTGGGAACAGGCTTTGTAGATGAGTTCAAAGAGGAGACTCAGTTCAAATAACTCACAAAGTTGCAATAAAAATGTGGCTTAGGGAAACTGGCCTTCGGGGTGAGAGTAGTCTCTCCAAGTTCTTCCTAGGGCAACAAAGTGTAGATTGGATCTTCAATAAACAATTTCTGTGGTCCAGCGTGATCCCTTTCAGGTGTGACCTAATTTCACCTGGCACACAGTCTCTGGTTTTGTGCTAAACACACCTCAAGACAGTCACAGGGCAAATATTTATTCCTCATGGTACTGATTTTGAACATGTTATGCAGATAGTAAATGGACATGGGCTGAATAGCTATGGACCTTGGCTTAACTTGGGAGGGTAGATGCTGATGTCTTTATTGACACTTTCATATATTTCATAAAGCATACCAGCTTTGACTTGAAGTACATCTAGCTACTTTTACTGGTGCCAGACTTGCCTACAGGCTTTGGGTGGTGCACCTGCCAGGTAACTTCAATGTCCCTGTAAACTTTAAAGTCACAGAATCCTACCCTATGATGCTTAGGAGAAGCTAAGGCGCTCGAACTGTAGGCAACTAAATAGTGGCAGATTTGTGATTACAACTCTGGTCCCGCAGAAAAATCGATCAATAGTAGACTTGATAAATCAAGGTAAATGTATACAGTAGTAATGTTACAGCATAAGAGAGGGTTTTACGTTTAGAAATGGAAAGATATAGAGCTATCAATTAAAATATGTATTGAGAGCTTGTTGAAATAAAAAGAACCAAGTTGCACAATATTATGTGGCGTTAAATGATTTTTACAAAAATACAGACTTCTGAAAACACGTTTTTAAGTTTATTTATTTTGAGAGAGACAAGAGACAGCGTGAGCAGATGAGGGGCAGGCAGAGAGGGAAAGGGAGAGAATTCTAAGCAGGCTCCTTGCTGCCAGTGCAGAGTCTAACTTGGGCCTCACCAACCGTGAGATCATGACCTGAGTCGAAATCAAGAGTCAGACACTGGGGCACCTGGAGCGTCTGACTCTTGATTTCGGCTCAGGTCATGATCTCATGGTTCATGGGATCACGCCCCACATTGGGCTCCAAGCTGATAGCACAGAGCCTGCTTGGGATTCTCTCGCTCCCTCTCTCTGCCCCTCCCCTGCTTGTGTTCTCTCTTCTCTCAAAATAAATAAACTTAAAAAAAAAAAAAAGAATTGGAACACTTAACTGAGTCACCCAGGTGCCCCTATACTTTTAAAAATTAAACATGGACATGTACACCAGCTAGAGATAAATAGTATAAGACTGTCAATTCTCTCTATAGGGCTAGATTTTCCATTTTTTTTAATTAAGAAATTTTTTTTAATGTTTATTTATTTTTGACAGAGAGACAGAGGATGAGCGGGGGAAGGGCAGAGAGAGAGGGAGACATATCATCTGAAGCAGGCTCCAGGCTCTGAGCTGTCAGCAGGCTCGAACTCACACTGCGAGATCATGACCTGAGCCGAAGTCGGACGCTTAACCGACTGAGCCACCCAGGCGCCCCTAAGATTTTCCATTTTTTAAATATTTCTGTTACTGTTTGGATTTCTTATACCATGTTTGTACTACTTTTGCAACAAGAAAAATACTTAAGATTTGTAAAAAGAATAGGAAACAAACCCAGAAAACAAAACCCATTCAGGTGTCCTGTTTTCCTCTTGCTCTTTGCTCTTTGAAAATGCACAAGGGGAGGAGAGCAATGACAGAGCTGGAATCGTGGGGGAAGGGCCGGTATCATTTGCCACATCAATTACTGCTCTTCATGTTTCTCTGGATGGAAGTCAGGAGACGACAGTGATCTGAGCCATGGACCAGGAAGGCCAGAATGGACAGACAGAGAGAAGTTCTAGAAACAGCCAGCCATCTGAGGGGCAACCTATGACTTAAACCTCTGGCCTTCCACAAACATTTATGTTTCCCTGTGCCTCAGTTTCCTGATTTATACAAGTTTTCTAGTGTGCAGGGTCCCAGTGAGAAAGAAAACATGAAAATGATGTCTGTCCTCCTAGGCTAGGGAAGCCCATCTGTAGCACCAGCACTAAATAAACTCCAAGGTGGCTGTGAAAATGGCAATGCCATTCTATGTGGACAGTCAGCAAGCAAAGTGCATCTTGGGCAAGCACGAGAAAACTATTTACAGCCTGAGAAGGCCCCAGTGGCCCCTTCCAGAAACCTGATTACTCTGTTTATGACGACTCAGGCAGCCAAGGATAAAGTGCCTCTGCTCTGTCAAATGGCAAAGCGTAAGTGAAAGTGAAAACCACTCTCTGGGGACCCTGGGGTGGCAGGGACAGACACAAGTCCCTCCCTCCCCCCAGCATACAACTGTCAGTTTAGTGCCCCATCTCTGCCAACAATAAACATGGAAATGAAAGGCTCACACTCCCCACGGAGCTGACGGAAGCGTACATTCAGCCAAGCCTAGGGTTGATGGAGGTGGTCGATGGGCTTTTGGGTGCTTTTAGATTTTGTAGCAGTGCAGAGACCTTCTAAAAGCTCATTCCCAAAGCCCTGGGTCAATTTGTTTTCCTGCTTGAAAACAGGGAGCTTTAGAGACAGCAACTGCTCTTTGCTCTACAAATATTATAATGGTGGAGTCCTGGCTGGTTCTGGCTTTACTCAACCAAATGCATTTCTGAAAAGATGTCTGTAAGTAGAATGGGACCGAAAAAGCCCGGCACAGAACCAGAAAACATTTCTGGAGGAAAAATGCATCAAAGCTTTTATGGGTTTTGTATGAGGGTTGGGAGGCGGATAATGGAGGAATTTTCCCTGTCCTCATGAAATATTTCTTATCCATTTGAATTTTCACAAAGAGTATGAATTATGCAAGCAGAAAAAAGAGTAGAGATGTATATGCAAAAGGAGCCCACTGGCCACTCCTCCAGCCTCACAAAGTGTCTTTTGGTAACAGAGTAATTACCCTTTGATGTATTCGTTTATCTTTGGAGGTCAGGACTTGTAGGCAGAAAAAAGAATCAATAATTTCTCTGAAGGACTCCCCTGCTACTTAACTGAGCCTTGCAAAGTATCTTTCTGTAGCCAATTAATCAGCTCTTCACTTCTCAGCTTCTCTTCAAATGTCAGTATTTGTGTATTTCCAGTTCTCCTAAAGACAGACACAAGCGCATTCGACGGACCAGAATCAGGTAGAAGAATGTGCCCATCCAGGCACTGATGATACAGGGACTGGTTGGGGCAGCCATTGTTCTTGTCCCCTAGATGTCCTGGGGAAGGCTCATGTGACGAACAAGACCTCACAGAACTTATAAGACCAGTCAGGTGATGACTCTCCCCTTCACTGGATCTGTAGAAAATGTCTCCAAACAGCTCATCTTGGGGGACACTGTCACAGTACAGAATTTGGGTGCCAGGTCTCACTGGTCTCCTTGCCTTGCTCCATGGCCGATGTCTAGCTGAGGCCCGAGAAGTCACTGCCATCCTCAAGGCAGATTCAGATCCCACTGAGCAGCGTGTAGAGTGGAAGCGGATAGAGGGGAGAGGAGTGGGCTTGCTAAAGAGAGACTCATAGCAAGGAAGGAAACTCAGAAACCCTCAAAAGGCAGCAGCAGGGCTTGATGGTTACAAGGGAGGCACCTAGAGTCAGGTCACCTGGGTTCAAATCCCAGCACTTCCATTAAAGCCATCAGCTATAAGACTTTAAGCAAAGCACTTAGTCTCTCTGTGCCTTGGTTTCCCCACCTCACAGGGCTGTCTGGATTAAACGAGAAAATACAAACGAAGATGCTAAGAAATTAGTAAGCACTGTATAAATGTTAGCCATCGTCATCAGCATCAGCCTACAATGGCCTGAGGTCCCCATCTCCTGCTGGCTGCCAGTGCAGAAAGCAAAGTGTTCCTTGTGTTGCTCCTCCTCAGGCTCAAGCCGGATGAACTCCCATCTCCAGGCGTTTGGAGGAAGCTGCACTCAGAGCTTCTGAGTATTAACACGAATTATCGTGAATCATTATCAACACATATCATCAGATCGCTTGTGCCTGTGGCATGAGGAAGAAGAGTGCTTCCATGGGAGCCTGGCCATGTCTCTAGAGGAAGCAGACATGACCACAGGAATTACCAGACGGATCTGTGCAGGAGAAACACCACATACTGAGACTTGCCCAAGGTCACAGGGGTTCTCCCCTGGGCCGGCCATGGCTGTGGGGCAGTCACGTGACGACGTGGCCTGGGACAGGATAGGTTCCCACGAGCGGTTAAAAGGATTTGCTGCTTAGTAACAGCCATTGGTGCTCCTTACACACTGTGCAGCTAGCACGTCACTGTCCATCCGTGTCACGTTCAGTCCTCGTGACCGCTTTGGTCTGCCCTCAGCCTCGCTCCCACCTTTGGGCTCTGAACACCCATCAGGAGGCTCTACTCGGATGGTGTGAGTGTTCCGAGATTTGAGGCATCATCAAAACGGTCAATTACACAAGTCTGGTAAGAACACAGCTGTTTGCTTTACTTTCAAAAGTCTTTATTAGGGGAGTTATTGTCCCCATTTGAAAGGGAGCCTCAGCGTAATGAAGTGACTTGCCCGCAGCCACTGAGCCTGTGTGCTCCAGAGTAGGGTTTGAACTCAGGTCTCTTGGCTCCACATCCGCAAGAAAGGGCTTCTTGTTCCCTGGTCAGTGCCGGAGGGTGGGGTTGGGGCACGGGACACACGCAGAGGAGTCGTCCTGCTCTCGCTTCTCCTCTGCCGCTCAGTCCCTTCCCCTTTACAAAGGGGCTCAGTGGACATCGGCTCGCTTTCCCTGCCCAGATCCCTGGCCCACCTCTCACTGCCTGCCCATCTGGTCACAGTCCCCTTCCCCTCCGTGCTGAGAACTCAGAGCAGGGTTTTGGGCACAGACACGCCACAGTGGGAAACAGACGCCGGGGTGGGGGTGGTGCTGGAGCCGCCCACACCCCTGTCCAGACACAAGGTCAAAGACAAATGACAGGCCTTACTACCCTCCCGGGACTGACCCAAAGCTGCACCGATTGGGCGTGGCCCTCAGCGCGGTGAGCGCAGAGAGGGAAACCACAAAATTCTCTTTCACCAAAACGTGCGTGGGCTTCCAGCCCAGAGCTCTGTCTCAGGGCGCTTCTCCTGTTAAACATCACACACAGCCAGACACACGCAAACAGAAATCTCCGCCCAGGCAGGCCTCCCCACTCACTCATCCCCGGGGGGGCCTAACGCCTACACTTCTCAGCCTGCCCTTCCGAAGCTCTGCATGAACACCCCCACACATGGAGGGGATGGCACTCGAGCTCGTGCTCACTCGTCGCATGAGGAGAAAGAGGATACAACCGCTCGCACCACAAACTGAAAGAAATCCAGGCATGGCCACGAACACACACACACGCGCCCTCTGGCAGGGCTGGGCCACACATTTTGTTCCACAGTCGGTTCTGGTTCTGCCTCTCCCACCTCCCTCCACATGTTCTGGAGTAGAAGCTTCTGGAGGAAGAGGCTACATGTGGTGACCAAACAGAAAAACCAAGAGGAAAGGGAAATTATCACAATAAGTAGGCAAAGGGGGAGTGAAGCTTTTGAGTTTGAGGGACTGGAGAGCATGTTGTAGAGAGAGAGAAATGAAAACACAACTAAAACAAGGATTTCACAGAAGCAACTATTTCCCCAAGGGGCCAACAAATCCCATCACTGCATGGTCCTTACTTTCAAACACATTTTCTCTTTCTGGTTCAACTTCCAGAATTACCCATCATAGGAAATAATCCACGTGAATAAAATCGCGAAAAGTCTTACACACACACATACATACAAAAGCTCAAACCTTTTTTCCCCCTTAAACCAATGCTGAATGCTAGAAAGTCTATGTGTGCTTTCGATTTTAACAACGCATGTCAGTTTTGTGTGTGTGTGTTTCAATGCTAGCTGGACTGAAGAAAACACCCATTGACCTCTGCCCACAGGACCCGGTTTCCTGCCCTACACAAAGCCGCATCTGTGCCAACTTGATCCCAGCATCCTTTGCACCTCTACACCCAGGAATAGCGGGTGACACAAATGCTTTGATGATGACTATGACAGTGGAGAACATGCTTCTGTACTCACGTTTGTCCCCGGGGAAGCCGAAGGAAATGCAGGATTTGACTGAGCAAATGACCTTGCTGGAATGGCCGCATACGATGATCCAAGGTTTGAGGCATAATCTAAATGATAAATTACACCAAGTGTGTGAAATCCTAGTCATTTGCTTTACCTTCAAAAATCATGATTAAGATGGGGGCACCCGGGTGGCTCAGTTGGTTAAGCATCCGACTCTTGGTTTCGGCTCAGGTCATGATCTCGTGGTTCTTGAGTTCAAGCCCCACCCTGTTAGTGCAGACTCTGCTTGGGATCCTCTCTCTCTCTCCCTCTCCCGTACTTGTACTCTCTCTCTCTCAAAATAAATAAACTTTATTTTTTTAAAAAAAGTCATGATTAGGATGTAAATTGGAAGAAAAAAATTAAAATTTCCTCTCAATACATTGATTAGTGATTGGTGTGATTTTACCCCTGGGCATGTTGGTAACCAACAAAGCTTTATGTCCCTAAGAGCCTAGAGCGTAGGCCAATACATTTTAGTGTCTTGGGATCTGTCTGCTATACACACACACACACACACACACACACACACACACACACGGCACATCAGGGAAGTTTGGCTATTAAGGATGTGACATAGTAAGCCTTTGGGAAGTTGGTTTCTGCTTCAAGTGGCTGACCTGAAGGGCCTTACTCACCTTCAGAGTTCCCAGCAGGATTATAAACGGCTGTGCTGTTGGGAGAGGCACCCAGCGTTCCCTCTGCTGAACCGAGTATACACCGGATGCCAGCACTGGAGAGAGGTGGAAAAGGGGAACCAGTAACTCAATAAGTTAAACGAAGAATTACCATAGGACCCAGAAATTCCACTCCCAGCCAAAGGCCCAAAATAGTTAAAAATAAATGTTCAGGGTCACCTGGATGGCTCAGTCGGTTAAGCATCTGACTCCTGATCTCTGATCAGGTCATGATCTCACAGTTCATGAGATTAAGCCCTTCAGTGGCTTAGAATCCTCTTCTTCTCTCTCTCTCTGCCCTTCCCATGCTCTCTCTTTCTCTCTCTCTCTCAAAATAAATGAACTTAAAAAAAATGTTCAAACACTTGTACATGAATGTTCATATTAGCACTATTCACAATAGCCAAAAGGTGAAAAAACAACCTAAATATAGATCAAAAGATGAATGGATAACCACAATGTGGTAATATACATATAATGGGATATTATTCAGCCATAAAAATGTGGTAAATACCACAACATAGATGAACCCTGAAAATATTTTGCTAAGTGAAAAAAGCCAGCAATCAAAGGCCCTATTATTAAATGGTTCCATTTGCACAAAGTGTCCAGAAGAGGCAAATCCATAGGGACAGAAAGCAGATTAGTGGTTGCCAGTCTACAAGGGAGGGGGAAAGGGAATGAGCACTTAATGGGTATGGGGTTCGGGGGTAATGAAAATGTTCGGGAACCACATAGTGGTGATATCTGCACAACCTTGTGACTCTGCTAAATACCACTGAACTGTACCCTAAGTTGGTTAAAATGGTGAGTCTTACGTGACCTTTACCGCAACAAAAAAAGAGGGAGCCGGAAAAGGGAGACCCTTATGAAATTAGTTTTTGAGTTGCAATCAAATATACCTAAAATTTGCCATCATAACCATTTCTAAGTGTACAGTTCAGAGGCATGAAGCACATTCATACTGTTGTGCAGCCGTCCCCACCGTCCAAGTCCAGGATTCTTCGTCTTGCAAACCGGAAACTGCCCCCATTAGAAAACAAACACCCCTCTTCCCTTGCCTGAGCCCCTGGCTGCCACCATTCTACTTTCTGACTCTTGCAGCAACTCCTGTAAGCGGAATCATCCAGTACGTGTCCGTTTGTGACTGGCTTACCTCATGGACGACAATGTCCTCAAGGTTCAGCCATGTGTCGCTTCATGTGTCAGAAGTCCCTTTCCTCAGGCTGAATGATATTCCAGCGTAGGGATATAACACATTGTTTACCTATTCATCTGTCGGTGGACATTTGGGTTACTTCCACCCACTGGTTATTGTGAATAAGAAAGGGGAGCCTTTGGAATGTGCTCATTTCAGATCACTTCACTCCAGCCGGTTGGTCACACCCTAGGTCATGTGACCTCTTCTCTGCCCGCGTTACCACAGCCCCCTGCTTACTGGTCTGCCCACAACCCGCTCCTGTCTATTCTCAGCCCAGCAGCCAAGGCCCCACTCACTGGAGCCAGAGGGCACCACTCCTTTGTTCAGCCCTCACTCTCAAAGCAAAACAAAAGTCCTCACAACAAGCCCAGGAGCTCAGGACCAGGCCCTGGCACGTCTCTGGCTCCTCACTCCAGTACTCTGCTCTGGTCACACTGCTGCTGCCTGAGCATCCCAAAGCCACATCAAGTTTCCAACTTGCTGTTCCCTCTGCTGGGGGTACATGTCCGCCAGACGGCCAGGGGCTCATTCCCCACCTCCTGAGGTATCCTCACTGAGGCCTTGCCTCGGCCACCCTATTTAAAGACCAGGGGCTCCTGGGTGGCTCAGCTGGTTAAGCGTCCGACTCTTGATCTCAGCTCAGGTCATGATCTCATGGTTCGTGGGATCAAGCCCCGCACTGACAGTGGGGAGCCTGCTTGGGATTCTCTCCCTCTCTCTCTGCCCCTGCCCTCCTCTCTCTCTCAAAATAAATAAACTTTTAAAAAAAGCAATAAAATAAAATGCAAGGACCAGCCCCTGCAAGTGCACATGTGTATACACACATGCTTCCTGCCCCTGCCCTGACGCTGTTTTCTGCTTAGGATTTACCACCAGGGATGCTATATAATTCACTTGCTTATTTTCTTTATCATCTGCTTCCCGCCCCCCAACCCCCACCGTTAAGTATAAGCTCCTTGAGGACAGGGTCATTTTCCTGTTTTGTTCTCTGTTTCCCCAGCACCTAAAACAGAATGTGACACACAGTAGGTGCTCAGTGATTACCTGCTGAACACACGCACGGACCTGTTCTCTCGGCCAGCACTTACTTTTCAGAGAAGACCAGGCATTTCTGAGCGTGTAGTTTCCCTTTCACATGAAGCTCCCAGTCCTAGACCGGAAGGAAAGGAAAAATGACTGAAGCAGAAACTGAGTCCATGAGAAGGTAAGGGATGAGTGCAGGCTTCCCCATCAGGCAGGAGGCTCAGAGCCCAGAAACTGGACCAACCCTGCAAACACATCTCCCTCTGCTCCTCCTCTCCCTCCTGGCTCCTCTCCATACCTGCCTTCCCATCTAGCCCTCACTCCATCGGCCAGACCCGCATATCCCTCGCTCATCGTGGACAGAAGCCCGGAATCCCAAGTCGGGTTCTCTCCTCCTCTCTCCGGGCACCCTTAGTCCCATGGCACCTCCCACCTCCCACTCCCTCCCTCCTCCCCCAGAGAGACCCCACCCATTTCTACGTCTGGTTGGGAAAATCTGAGCTGCAAAGCCTTAAGAAAGGCTTATGAGACGAAATCCACCATCGCCTCCCAGTGTCAGCCAGCCCCCTCCCCGTGGGTGACAGGGATGCACCTGCACAACGTGACCCAAGCAGAGGTGAAGGACACACTGTGGTGTGACTTCCATTACATGGGAATCACTATGCTCTGCAGATGGGATGAGAGAAGAGAGGCAGCACAGCCCAGTGCTCAAGTGGCACCGGTTCTGGGAGAGCGAGACCCGTGTTGGAATCTCCACTCTGCCACTCTCTAGCTATGGGGCCCTGGGCAAGTCCTTTCCTCTCTCTGGGCCTCGGTTTTCTCATCTGCAACATGAGAATAATAATAGTATCTACCTCCCAGGATTACTGTTGACATATGGAAAGGATTTAATATATGTTAGCTGTCCGAATCATTATTGCTCTGGAGTATTTCACTGCATCACTAACACGTTTTGGCGGGGGGTGGGGGCATGGATTTATACTATAATGAACCTTTGCTTAAGGGGCCCAAAGCGTATTACAACCACTGGGAAGGTACGATGAGGCCCCATCTCCGTCTTGCAGATGGGAAGCTGAGGCACTCTACAAAATGTGTCCAGATCTCACCTGAGAGGTGCTCTCTTACCCTCATCCAAAATTCTTCCAGCGTTTTCCTCCCCTTCCATACTCAGTACAATGTACTCTGGGCATACCTCGCAGGAAGAGTCCTCCTCAAGGAGGCAGGAGACCAGGCCTTGAGTCCCTTCTCTGTCACCCAGGTGGGGTCACCTGATCCCCGACTCAGCCACAGCTTTCTCATCCATAAACATGGGAAAGAATCTCTTCCTTGCCTTAAAGCAAGGGACTGGCCCTGATACATTTCTGAAATGAACTTTGGTTCTAACCCCTATAACTTTAATCAAGGGAACTGATGGCAAAATGCTGCTACCTAGTCCCCGACGGTGACAGTTCCTCGCTCTTGAGTAGCAAAGAGCAGGGTTGTGGCGGGGAGCACCCCCAGGCTCCAGCGGTGGCTCCCAGGCTATCTCGCAGGACTCACCTTCAAATCAAACACCTTCTTGTCGCAGATGCTACAGATGTGTGGGAGGTGAAGGGGAGCCACACCGTGAAAGTCATTCAGCTCATGAGCCTGCAGGGGCCGCACGGACAGCATCGCCTGCTCCTCCTTGGCCCGCCTCCGGGCACCGCTGAAACCCTGTTTGCTGTTGTTTAGCCGACCCCCAAAAGAAGGAGGGGTCCTGTCTGGGGTGGGCTCCTCGGGGTCATAGAGCTCATAGGGCTGGCTGGGGGGTGGAGGCCACAGGCTAGGGCCTGCTGTAAGATCGGGCTTGCTTTGGCCAGAGAATCCATGGGGGGTCTCCCATTGGCTGTTTGGACCCTGCAGCAGTGGACCTACCTCGCCTTTCATGCCCCCGGCCTGCTCGGCCGCAAATCCACCTGCCACATGCGACCCTTGGGAGTTGGGTCCGTAGAAGTCCTTGGGAAAGGCAGCTTGGCCATCTTGCCCTGAGTGGCTGTAGTGCCCTTCATAGGTCACATTGCCCGTGGTAGAGGCCGTGGCTGGCAGGAAGCTGGGCTGACTGTCTGTTTCAGAGCCATATGCCTGGCTGGAGTTGGCTTTGCCATACTCATAGAATCCCGCCGCAGCAGGGGCAGGCCCAGTCTTGCCAATGCCCAGGATGACTGCTGGCTGGGCAGGGGTCTGAGGCAGGACTCCACTGAAAGGATGCATCACCACGGCATTGGGGGGTTGGCTCACAGAGGGTACCGGGCCTCGCGTCTGGCCGGGGGGTGAGAAGGCAATGGCATTCGAGGGAAACCGGGCGCTGGGCACGGCCGCAGCATGTTGAGGCACCCCCGTATGGCTCTGGGGGGCGCTGATCACAGACGGATGCCTGAGCTGGTTGAAGAGAGGCTGGGACATGGCCACTTTGGAGAGGACTTGGTTCAGGACCGTGGCGGCTGCGGTATTGTTGGTGACAGCTGTCTGTGCCAGCTTCAGCCGGTGGAGGGTGAGCTGGGCTTGTAGCTGGGCCAGCTGGAGACTGGCAGGCGAAGGAAGCAGAGGGTTCGGGTTACTGACCGAGAACGGGTTCTTGTCCAGGAGCTTGGCGGCACTGCAGAAACACAAAAAGTCTAGATGCACAGCTAGTTTTCACCCAGGGAGCAAGGGGCTCTTTCTTTGCTCATCTGTGGTCCCCCCGTCTCATATAAAACCCAGGGCCCACCTATATATGAGTCTGCAAAAAGCCTGTACTCATGCATACATGTCAACGTTTTTAAAGCTCTGATGGAAAATTATTTTATGACAGAATGGTCAACCTCACTGCTAATCAGAGATACAAGCTATCACCATCAGAAAAAAAAATTTTTGCCTAGAAAAATAGCATTTTTTTTTTTTTTAGTATCATTCAGGACTGGAAAGATAAGGTGGAGTGGACACAATGGTATCGATAGTCTAGATCTGTGTGACTTTGTTAAAAGATAGTCTGGTCATATCTACTCATTACAACATACTCTTTGACCCAATAATTCAATTCTGTAAAACTATCCTAAGAAAATGAGCTAAAATGCAGACATAACTTGATGCCCAAAGATGTTTAATAATACTACATTATTCAAGAGTCCAAAGTTGAAAATTACAAATATCTGATAATGGGGGTGATGGGAGGGTTTAAACAAAGTACATTATGCTATACCTATATAACAAGATGTTAAGGAACCATTTACTATAGTAAATTTCTACTTTACTCTGTAATATTTAAGACCATTCAAAAAAGTACACCCAACACCAAGGTTAAGATAGAAAACATTCCAGCCCACTAAATCCCCCTTGGTATCTGTTCTCTCCATTCAAGCCCCACACCATCTTGCCAACGGTAGACACGGTTGTGAATTTGGTCAAGTCACTGTTTACAACAACAACAAAAAATTAGCGACAGGAGTAAATCCATATAGTCTACATGTGAAGTGAAAGAAAAAGCAGGCTATAAACTTGCATCCAGAGTATATCATGTGCATTTTTGTGCCAAACACATTTTCATCCTGATCCTCATTTCACATCCAAAAACAAGAATCAAGGTCCCTTCAACCCACTCTCAAACCCAACTGGCATGAGGAATAACACAAAAATTGCAAGCGAAGAATCTGAACTTGAAGTCGTCAGCAGTGCCAGGCTCTCACAGAAGCTTATTGTGGGGGTGCTCTGTCTGACATGTGCCTCTCATGGCAACTCTATTGGTTGGTTATGGGAACTCTGTTGGTTGGTTATGGTGTTTTCTTGACCAATATAAGATTGGATGTGTGGTTACCATGGTCAGGGCCCTTTTGTAAGACCACATTTTCTGTGTCTTCAGCTCCCCTTCTGGGTAGTGGGTAATCAGGGAAATGTGTTTGGGATGTGGATGAACTAGAATTCCCAGGACTTGTTAAAATGGGAAGAACAGGACTGTGCATTTGAAACTGGGATTACCATGGAGAACCCAGTCATACATTCAGTATGGGGAAGAAACTGCAAGGCAGGGACACTTCAGACAAGGTCCGCACTGTCATGGGTTCTATACAGAAGTCTGATGGAACAAGGAAAAGAGTCTGGGAGTGGGCACGGTGAGGAAAAAAGGGGAGATGTGAAAAGTGTGTGTCATGTCACAACCCTCCCACTTTGGAGACATTGCGAGGAAAGAGAGCTTCTGCTGAGGCCAGCACTTTGCACTGCTCTGAGAGAAAGGTGGGGCGCAGGGAGGAGGTGTGGAGGTGGTAGGGAGGAAAGGGAGCAGGAGAGAGCCTAACATTTACTGCACGCAATACTCCTGTGTGATCAATGCTCAGCCTGTCATCCCATTCGATATCTCCATCAGTCCTCCGGGGTAGAAAATGTTCACCCCAAATTTGCAAAGCAACAATCTAAAGCCAAGAGAGATTAGGTGACCTTCCCGTGAACACTCAACTGTTGGTGAATACAGGCGTGGGATTCAAACCCCAGCCAGGCTTTGAAAAGAAAAGAAGGGGCAGACGTGGTCAGGGATGCAGTTCTTCAGCTATCCCTGAGGACACCCTCTGCTCATGGGCTGCTCCATGGCTCTGTCTGAAGTGAGTTCTCAGAACATCAGGCACACCAACATTCAAATACAAGTGCAAAATACATGTCAGAGCCAGATAAAAATGATTCCGGATTACTCTTTCCCATTCTGTGAGAAATCGAGAACTTCTATCAGTCATTAAGGAGACATCATCTTCACCCAGCCGGCAGCCCTACTGTGCTCCCAGGACAGAACAGGTTGACTGCATTGGAAGATATTGGAGGCCTGGGGGAGTCACGGTTAAAGGTGATTACAGACCTTTCCTCCTCTGGGTAGTTGTGCTGGGTGCAGCCAAGCCTTGATGGCCCCAGTGTGGCCCAGGTACAAATCATGGCAGCCGCAGAGGTGGGGAGGCGCTAATGGTCTGCGAAGGTGAGACTACGAAGGGAAAGGAGGGTGGTCAAGAGTCTGATGATAGATTTCTACTCGTGTTGTATTAAGTAGCTGAGCTTTAGAAGAGCAATTAAGCTTAACTCAAAACCCTGCCCACACAGGGCCAACAGTTCCTACCAGGTTTGTCCACAACACAGCCAGTCCCTGCTAACAAGGCGATAATGAGGTGCCAATTTAGTTTCCATGACCAGGGTAAGACAAGGTTGGTTTTGTTTTTCCCAGAGAAGTCAGCTGTATTTTCTAAAACTGTGTTCCGGGCTGCAGGGAGCTCTCACAGGAGATGCCCCTTTGCCTCGGAAAGAACACACGAGGAAGAATGGTCTTTCCAACCAGGAAAGCCAACCTTGCTGGGTATTTGTAGGTCAGCCACAAGAAACAAGTGCTCTTCTGTAGTACGGCCCAGGTTACAGAAGTTACCCATTCAGATGCAACATGAAATGAGAAGTCTCACTTGATTTTCTTCCCAACATCTGCTGTGTCTAGCAAATTCAGATTGTCTCCAACCTTAACCAGCCTTAAGCAAAAGCGATTTCGCATGAATCATCAGAGCCAGATACCTCTTTTGAACTAAAGAGGCTTAAAAAGGAAAAGACACACCATCCTATTTAAAAGAAAGAAAGAGGGGTGCCTGGGTGACTCAGTCGGTTAAGCTTCTGACTTCGGCTCAGGTCATGATCTCACAGTTAGTGAGTTAGAGCCCCACGTCTGGCTCTGTGCTGACAGCCCAGAGCCTGGAGTTTGCTTCAGATTCTGTCTGTCCCTCTCTCTCTGCCTCCATCCTGCTTGCGCTCTTGTCTCTGTCTGTCAAAAATAAATAAACATTAAAAAAAATTAAAAGAAAGCAGAAAATAAAGCCCTAAAATCCTTAGCCTACAAAAGTTAATAACCTAAAATTCAGGTACCTATAACAATCATATTTCTAAGCCGAAAATTGGGCCATGTGATGGCTGGAACTAATGTCACCTTCTTATATTCCTGCTATCTGAGTCTGTCACTGTTACATCACTTAGCACACCTGGCTTTGTGTTAAAAATAATTGCTTATGGGGGTGTTTGCGTGGCTCAGTCAGTTGAGCCTCAGACTTCCGAATTCACTCAGGTCACGATCCCAAGGTCATAGGATCAAGCCCCACGGCCAGCACCTTACATGGTAAAGTGGACTTTGCAGATGTGATTAAGTTAAGGGTGATGAGATGGAGAGATTATCCTGGGCCCAATGTAATCACAAGAGTCCTTATAAAATGGAGGCAGGGGGATCAGAGTCCGGGAGAGAAGATACGAGGACAGAAGCAGAGGTGAGAGACCAAAGAAGATGCCACACTGCTGGCTCTGAAGATGGAGGAAGGGGCCATAAGGCAAGGAAATGAATTTCCCCTAAAGCCTCCAGAAGGAATCAGCCTTACTGTTACCTTAACTTTGGCCCAGTGAGACCGACTTTGGATTTCTGACCTCCAGGACTGTAAGATATGAAAGTTGTGTTGCTGTAAGCCACTAATTGTGTGGTAATATGTTACAGAAGCAACAGGAAACTAATATAATCCAGCAGGAAAATTAGATGTAAGAGAAGCTTCCACTCAGAGAGGCAGTGGTGGGGGTGGGGGGTATTGGCTGGATCTTACTGGTAATGAACAAACTCATGACCACCTCCCCCGGGGTCCTAGGAAGCACAGACCATCTGACTAGGTGTCCATCCCAAGACTCTGTGGCAATTCTTGCCGGGAGCCAGAAAAGCCCAGAGATCTCTTCCTTTTCAAAGTCAGCTTTCTTTACCCAGTTGCGTTAAGCTTTGAATTGCAGACTCTTAAGGATCAAATCATCCTCTCACCCCCAGAACAAAGACAGAAAGTGATCTGCCCAAAGCCAACTAGCTGGGTAGCAGTAAGACCTTAGTGAGAACCCAGATCATCCAAACCAGCTTCTAGTGCTTGACAGAAAAGCCTTACCTCTGAAAGCCCTAAATAAGTCCCAGAACTATCTATTTCACCAAATTATCATCTCCACCCACGTTTATCTCCCTGCCCTGTTCAGAGAGATACTGACTACCTTTGATAAGCAAGGCACTCCCTGAGCACCAGGGAGACATAAAGCTACAGGCCCCTTCTAGAACCCCCATAAGCCCTGCACAGGGGATAGCAAGGGAGGGGGTGGGGGCAAGGTTCTCTGCATCTGCCACATTTCTTCCCCTAAACCTGTACAGTGATACAGTTTGCAGCCAAGGAGTTGAACCACGGACCAGGGAGCAGGGAGTGCCACACGGGGAGTTATGTAGTCTGGGCATCTGGCACAGAGCTGGAACCGCCTATCACTCAGCACAGCCACTGTGACTCACCCAGGCCTCTGCAAGGCTAACTGCCCCCAGGGACGAGGTTGCCTTTCTGAGCCATTCACTGTTAGGAAGAATCCTCGGTGCATAATTACATCAAAAACGTGGGCTCCAGGCTCACTTAGACAGCTTTTTTAAATTAAAGCAGCATTTCTCTCAAGAGTTGTAAAAATAAAATACAACATAAAGGAAAACTAGTTGCCTTTAAATGCCAGGATATTTAGGAGAACCAGATGAAAACTGTTTCTAATGGTTTAATTCCGTAGTGTTGAAAGGATGGGCAACATATTGTGTTCACTGGGAGAGCAAAACAGCTGTCTCGGTTTGAAAATGCTCATTATTTGTCCCAAAGCTCTTTCATATGTTATTCTGAGTCCCAAGCAGGATGCAATGATGGATTAGTATTTGTGCACAAGGAGTGAGGCAGGGCCGTTCCTCGGTTCAAGTCAGGGACGGTCCTGAAAATTCAGCAAGATTTTTGTGACATAATCCATCCGGTTCTGAAAGTAAGGGAGAGCAACCAAGACGCGGGCAAGGGGCTGTTGGGCCTCTGCTCAGAAAGAGTCCTTCAAAGGGGCCAATGGGGCATTTATGTGTTTGTTCATACAGCCCACATGGATGGAGTGTCTGTTATGTGCCAGGCAATGAAGCTAGGTGGTGGGGATCCAGAGATGAACAAAGACAACGTTCCTGAGATCGCAGGGGAGACAGAGCAACACAGAGGGTGTTGAGTATTCTGAAACCGCCTAAGCACAAAAACAGTAAGGCACAAGAGGAAGTGGTTCAAGCCTCAGACGTCTTAGAGAAATGTAGTAAGTGAAAGAAAAGGCTGTCTCAAGGGCTGTCCCCGAACTCTGAACAAAGACAAACATTCTGGACTAACTGATCTAGCTACAGATGCAAAGATGCATCCACTGTTGGTGAAAGGTAGCTGTAGGGTGAACTGTGGTCGGAGACTCAGGCTTCCACCTGCCTCTTACTGGTTGTATGGGTTGTATGATGGGGGAACATCGCTCGATTTTTCTGACACTCAGAATTTTCTCATCTACAAAATGGGACGGTAATCTCTACCCAATGTGACACAAACCCGGGCAATCAGAGCCCCTGGCCATAATGACTGGCTCAAGGATGGACACTCCCTGACATTTTGTTGGAACTTCTGGAAGACAGGCACTCTTTGGTCCTGCCATGACTGAGTTGCTATACTGGTTGAATTTAAGGCACCACTTAAGGAAAACCTGCCTGAGAATAAAGCCGACCCAAAGACACTGGCCCGGGAACAGCGGCACGGGCAGCTCCTGAATGACCTCATAGGGATTCTTGGAGCCAGTATCCCCTGCATCTGCTTGGCCATTTCTGTACAAGAATCAATGCATTTCCTTTATTTGCTTAATAAAAGTAATGTAATAAGAAAGCCAACCTACCTGAACGTCTGTTTTTAATCCAGATGGTTCCCCTCCATGGCACCACGTTGACTCAAGAGTTCCCTGTCACTCTCCAGTTTCCTCTACACAGTGGACTGACCATAAGGCCCCAGCAGTTGGAGCTCCAGGGTCACTGCAGGGGAAACTTGGGCAGCCACTTTGGTGCGATTATCTTCCGACCAGAGACACCTGCTTCTTGGAAGTTTGAGACACAGAATGCTCCTCCCTTCTTGGTGGAATAGGAGCCTGTACCATGGTCAGTAGGCCAGGGTGTGAATGGGGTGCACGAGTAAAGTCCCCACAAGGGCACGGGATACACAACAACCTTTTATAGGTACACAGATCCAGCTCCGGCCACACAGGTGCTCCTGTGAGCAGGGGATATAATGCCGTGACCCTCACCAGGGGACAGTTTCTAGCTGACTGAAACACCATTTTGTTTCCCAGCACCTAATGGGCCATTTCTGCTACACTAAGAGCTGGCTTTATAAAAGGCATTAATTATCCTGTTAGGAGAAAAGAATCATTATTAAAAATACAATGGTTCTTAGTCTTCATTCATGTGGAGCAAAGGAGGGTATAGAGTGAGTGCCAATTGGGCTGTGGACTGCCTTGTGGGACACGGGGGTAGGAATCAGGCATCGTGAGTTCTAGACATAACGTGAGGCTTGTCAGCTGGGTCACAGTGGACAACAGACTCCAGCCTCGGTTTCCTCAACTCTAAAAAGAGAAGTCACAATCTTTTCTTGTTTACGTTATGAGGATTGACATGGGATTAAGTAAAGAGTTGCCAGACCCCTCTGCAAACTGTTAGGTGCTGTACAGATGTCCAGAACATTATTGGAAAGAGAACATTCTCTGTGTGATCACAACACACCCTTCCCTTTCTGAAAACATTCCTCTACAGAGGAAGTAATATTGTCACTCAAGTCCTTGCAGATCATCTCATTGCCACTAGGATTCGGGGTGGGATGAGTTAAAATCAGTTCAGCCATATTTATGGAGTAGCAGCCATATCAATATGATTGTGCTCTGCATTCTGGAGGAGGCAGGGATGGGAAGGAGCACTGCCCAGAGGCTGAGGGCACAGGTTTCAGAGTTTGTGTCAAAATGGGTTGGAATTCCAGTTTGCGACTTGTAAACTGGGGGCTAGGGGCAAATACTTAATCCTCTCTCACCCTCAAGGTCCTCATTGTTAAAGCTGGGATGGCTACGCCTGAGCAACGGGCTTGTCCTGAGAGTTGTGCCTAAATTGTTCTTCGTAGTTCCTAGCATACAGTAAGCATTCACTAAACAATGTATCAGTGACCGTTACTGCTACTAGTCTTTCTACCATCGTCATAGCCCTGGGCATCACTATTACCATCACGGTCGCTACTGCCATTGCCGTCACCATTACGACCCCCTACTGTCATCACCATTACCATCACCATTATCAATATTACCATCACCATTATCAATATTACCATCACCATTACCATCACCATTATGATTGCCATTACCATCACTAATAATATCTCCATCACCGTTGCCATCACCGGCATCATCAGTGCACATGGCAGGTGAGCTCTGCCAGGGCAGACAGATAGAGATGGAAGAGGAAAACTCAGAGAGATGTAAATATGGAGAGGAGGGAAGTAAAAACAAGGGTGGACACCCGCTGAGAGAAGAAGCAGGAGTGTGGATTGGGACTTGGGGAGAACAGAGAGAGCTAACAACAGCTGCTGGGTAAACTGGTAAGTAGTCGGCAACAGACGTAAAGGGCTGTGGATTAAAAACAAAGACGGACGCAACTGAAGTTCAGCCGTATGGATGTGTGTGGACTCACTGCGAGCTTCGCCCTGGTAATGTTCAGCCACCCGGAAGCAGAAGCCAGGAACCACAGCCCAGAGCACAGCAGTGCCTAAGCCAACCTGAATGGACACATTTTCAGTTAAGCACAGTATCTTCCAAGATAACCCAGCAGGGATTTAAATTCATTTCCACTTCCACACAGTTCCCTTTCCTGGCCAAGCAATGAATGTGTCATTTCTTCTCATGTGCTAAGATATAAAATATAATCCAGGCAAGAGAGCTCATGACCAGGTGAGAGAATGTTTTCCAGGTTTGGTCACACCTTCACTGTGTGGCCAAATCAAATAAAGGGCAATGCTTAGGGCCGGGGCACTGCTGAGTCCTGCCCTTCCATTGTCTCCTGGGAGCCGAACTTCAAATCGTAAATTCTTGACTCTATTGTAACACTTACAAGCTAGGTCAGGACATGAACCACCGGGAACAGTCCCTAAAGGCCAGGTTACAAAGACAAAAATGATGATACCAGGTAATATTGGAGCTAAGGTTCAAACTCTAGCTAACTGTCACAAATGTTAGGAGCAAGAAGAGGCCTTAGAGACCGTTTCTGTTTAATGCACTCATCCTACAGAGGAAAGAAGTGAAACCCAGTGAAGTTGGTGTGACATGTGATCACCCCAAGTCACAGAGCTGGCTAGAGAAGAGCGGGACTGGACCCCGTGTCTCCTCATTCCTCAGGGCTAATGGGGCTTCTAGTCTTCTCCTTTGTGAGAAGGAGGTCTTACATTTTTTGATAGTGCTCTTCTTGGTAACGACAGAACTACTGGATTATCACTTAGCGAGGCCTCTGTGAGTAATATCAAGATTACTGGGTCAATGCTGGCGTTATCCCACGTGTGGGCTTTAGCCATGACATTACCATAGAGTGATTTGTAACAGCGTGGCGCGTCTGGGAGGCATTCGTAACAGCGATAATAATCCTACCATCTCTCTCCTGTTCCATGTTTTTTTAGTTAGGTTGTTAATCAGTGTTTTCTTTCACCTCATTAGCTATCTGATTTCCAGGATGACCAAATGGGAAGGAAAGTCAGATATGACCATTTCTGGTTTACATTACAAAGACTGAGACCAAAAAAGGTCTTCCGGAATGCACGAAGGCATCCAGTAAATAAGGGATGCGGAGCAGGGTATTACTTCAGGCCAGGATTCTACCCTCTGCCTACACATTCATTAAAGGGCGCTTCTAAAACCACATTCCTGGCTCTGTTTCTTTGGATGTGATTTGTTTTACAGGGGTCTTGGTTTGTTTGTTTAAAGGTACTAAAATATAAAGAATTTTCCTCTATTCTGTGGTTTTTCTCCCAATTTGTCACAGTATTTTATTTTATTTTTTCCGGCTTTATCGATATATAATTTTAAGTTTTTTAGTCAAGTAATCTCTGCACCCGGTGTGGAGCTCGAACTCGCAACCTTGAGATAAAGAGTCGCATGCCCTTTTGACTGAGCCACTCAGGTGCCCCACCAGCTTTATTGATATTAACATCGTGTAAGTTTCAGGTGTGCAAATAATGGTACGACAAATGCAGATATGTAAAATGACTGCCACAATAAGTTTGGTTAATGATTTACGATGTTATTTTAAATAACACATTTGGTGTTATTAAATGAACCGTTTTCTGTACCACTGTATTCTGTTCCACTTTCATCAGAAGAAGATTCTCAGAACCAGGGACGTGCAGTCACCAAGGGGCCACTAGCGGTTCCATAACTCACAAGAGAGGCCTGACTTTCCTGCTGGAGTTCCTAGAAGTGCTCAAAATGTGCACAAGGGAACCGATGATGTAGCAAATGCAGAGCAAAGAAGAAATATTCTGCTAATGTCATAACAGGAAAGACTTAGAGCAGAGACAGAATGAATGTCAACTCATCCACCAAGAACCACGTATTCGTTTCTTTTTCTGCTCCTTCTTCTGTGCCAGTTTTCTTTCTTTAAAATATCCTTGGGGCACCTGGGTGGCTCAGTCGGTTGAGCATCCCACTTCGGCTCAGGTCGCGATCTCATGGTTCATGAGTTCGAGCCCCACATCGGGCTCGCTGCTGTCAGCACAGAGGATGCTTCGGATCCTCTGTCTTTCTCTCTGCCCCTCCCTGCTCTCACTCTCTCTCAAAAACAAACAAACAAAAAAAACCTTAAAATAAATAAGTAAAATAAAATACCCTTTATAAAATGATAGTCCTGTAGGTCGTAATTTATTTTTAATATTCACATTTGGCTTTCTTTTCAACTTTAAAACCTTAAAAATATGAAGAATATAACAAATCTTTACAAGTTCATTGCCTGCCCATCACCTCAAATTAACAAATGCTATGATGATGGTAATTTTTTTTTTGCCTCAGATACTTTTTATTAAAAAAAAAAAAAACCCAAAACTATACAGATAAAGAGGAAGTCCCCTTTGAGACTCTGCCCAGTCTAATTCCACCTCTACCTCCCTAGTGACATCCACATGTGGTGCGTCTGTTTATTTATTCATCTGTCTGTCTCTCTCTAAACATAGAAGAAAGTATAAAAATAAGAGACTTATCTATACCTGTGTGTGCTCATAAACCAGCGTGTAGGACGGGGTTCAGCAGTGTTTCTCCTAAAGAAAGAAATGCACATTCTCTCAAGTTTCTTTTAACACAGTAGGGCCTGCAGGCGGTGTATGGTGAAGTAAAAAAAAAAAAAAAAAAAAAAAAAAAAATGCTGAACTGGAAATTGGAAGACCCAGGTACCACAGCAGCTGCTTGGTCCCTGTGGGACTGGAGGCCAGTCAGTTTCCCTTTTTATGTAGAATGAGAAAAGCTGGATGAAAGGACCTCCAAGATCTCCTCCACCTTTGAAATCTGAGAACTCTCAGGTTTAATTTCCTCATCTGTCAAGATAATAATTCTGCCCTGCTAAGTTGCTATAAAGAACAAACATGATATGCAAGCACTCTGTAAAGCAAGCTGATGCTGATGACAGAATCAAATAATATTAAATCATAATATCATAAATATTATAAATAAACATTATTTAATACTAGATCGTTATTTGTATATACTATATGATGTTAGTAACATCATATAGTATGTAATTGATATACAATAAATGCAAAATACTACACTTTATTATTGTTACGTCTCACAAATTAAGCGATTATAAGCTACCGGAAATACCTTTTAAGCAACTATTGTCATATACGTGGCTCAGATAATATGTGTTGCAGGCCAATCAGCATGAAATAACTTAATTTCTTCTATCCCTGTTCTCCTGGGCAGTTTAGCACAAGAAGAGGCTCTCTTGACTCTGTCCATGAAGATTCAGTGATCCAAATACCAAAAGTGCCTCATTATAAGATGTTCTCTACAAAGGCATTCCACAGACCAAAGGAGCCTTTTACAGTGAAATTCAGCTCAAATCTCTTTCAGGGCTGGAGTTGGGTTTGCCTGAGACACAATTTTTCAGAAAATTCATGTTGGGCAGAATTTCACTGGTTTTGTGCAGGCTAAAATTAAGGGAGTTGGATTGACTTCTGGGGTTAGGAGAGATCTTTGTTTTCTCAGTAACATAAAATAGGGTAACCTCTCAACCAACAAACTCTTCTGGAAAACCTCAGTCTTTTGAGATGGAAAAGCAAGCTGTTTGAAATGTATATTTAAAAACTGCTACACAAGTTCCCCAAGGCACCAAATGTTAACGTTCATACATGCAAATGAAGCATTTAGGGGTTTATAGGCCAAAATTGCCCTCCTGAAGGACAACAATGCAAACAAACATGAATGCCTTCGCATATATTGTTCCCTCTCCCCGGAAAACCTCTGCCTATTCCCCCTCAGGGTCCTTCAACATGCTGCTCAGAGGGCGCCTCCTCCAGGCAGCCTTCTCTGACTCCTGCCCCCATCCAGTGTGTGCTGATGTCCCTTCTGTGATTCCCCAGAATGCCCAGCTGCTCCGGTAGCCTCAACTATACTCTCTTCTAGCTCCTACCACCCTCTCTCATAATCGTCCATTCAATGGCTCATCTGGTGTCCTCGCTGCCCCGTGATTAGTTCGAAGGCAGGAATTATGTGTTCTATTTCATGTTACAGTACCTGGTACATGGTTGGTGTGTGGAACCATGAAACACTTCTGTACAAGTACACAACTGTTCCCTGTGTATGTGTGTGGACTTAGTAGTTGTGTATCATATTCTCAATTTGGCTTCCTGGCTAAATGTGTCACATATGCGTTGCTACGAGGCTTTAAAGATGAAGCTCTGTGGACAACATGGATTCGATTCAGTCTCTGACCACCATCAGAATTATGTACATACCACAACCACATAGAGTACCAAATTCTAAAATATTCAACAAATAGACAGTTTTTCCTTTTAACTGAACCTGAAGAAAATGCGATTTTAGTGTGTGATCTGAGAAGATGTAAGTGTCTAATCTACATGATTCTGAGATAAAACACATGCTCTGGGAATGGCCCCTGTGTTCTCGTACCTTTATTTTCGGTAATTTATATCACTGAGATTTTTCTGGTAAATGTACAAGGATGGTTATAAAATGCAAGCCAATTTTATTCTATTTATTTTATTGTTATAATTTTTTTAAATAGGTTTCATGCCCGGCATGGAGCTCAACCCGGAACTTGAATTCCCAACCCTGAGATCAAGACCTGAGCTGAGACAGAGTCAGAGGCATAATGTGACTGAGCCGCCCAGGCGCCACCCCCTCCCAAGGCAATTTTAAATCAAGATAAAATTTCAGAATAATTTTTAAAAATTAAAATTCTCAATCAATACAGCTGTTCTCTTCCCAGAGTTGTCTATTAGCCTGGACATTTTAACCAATGTGACTTAAACCAAATACTAGAAGTCTATATGAAGCTGAAGAGGCAGTGTGGGGTAGTTTGGGTGGGGTAGCACTGTTTGGCTCGTAAGTAGACCTACTTCTTAAACAGGCTTTGCCCCCAATGACTGTACATCTGATTGTGGTCATTTCACCCTGTAGACCTTAGTTTTCTCATCTGTGAAATGGGAGGGTCAGATGAAACATTTTTAAGGTCCCTTTATGCCTTATGATTTTAGGATGGTGGGTGTTTTCTTAAAGCTGTCGTTGATGGCACAAGGAAAAGTCAAATTCATCTGGTCATGGTACAGTATAGATTTCTGTCCTGGGAGATCGGAGTTTCTAGCCTTTCCCCCTCCCCCAGCTCTGGGTGACTTCAGAGAGAGGCATTTAATCTGCACTAAACAAACCTGTCTGTAAAATGACAAGGTGAAATGAGGGCAGTGGTTTTCAAGAGTTAGGTGGGCACTGGGAGAGCTTCTTCTAACACAGATGCTGGACTCACCCCCAGCTGCTGTCTCAGGAGGTCCGGGCAGGGGCCTGAGAATTTACTTGCATTTCTTTTTTTTTTTTTAATTTTTTTTTTTAACGTTTATGTATTTTTGAGACAGAGAGAGACAGAGCATGAATGGGGGAGGGACAGAGAGAGAGGGAGACACAGAATCGGAAGCAGGCTCCAGGCTCCAAGCCATCAGCACAGAGCCCGACGCGGGGCTCGAACTCACAGACCACGAGACCGTGACCTGAGCTGAAGTCCGACGCTCAACCGACTGAGCCACCCAGGCGCCCCTACATTTCTAACAAGTCCAAGCGATACTGATGCTGTACTTTGAGAACCACTGGACTAGACTATCTTGAATCTACCTTACAACTCCAAGAATCAATGGTGAGGTACAAAGCATTCGGTAACAACTGTATTTTTAACAAGCCACACCTGGGGCGCCTGGGTGGCTCAGGCGGTTAAGCGTCTGACTTCGGCTCAGGTCATGATCTCGTGGTCTGTGAGTTTGAGCCCTGCATCAGGCTCTGTGCTGACAGCTCAGAGCTTGGAGCCTGTTTGGGATTCTGTGTCTCCCTCTCTGCCCCTCCCCTGCTCGTGCTCTGTCTCTCTTGCTGTCAAAAATAAATCAAACATTAAGAAAAAAAATTTTTAAAAAAACAACAAGCCTCTTCTATCTCCTAGGCACCCAATACACCAACAAGGGGCCCCCTTTTTCACAGGGGTTTCAGACACTGCAAGAGTAACATCCAGGGCACTTGCCACTACTCTTCCTACCTTCCTTTAAGAGAGTCAGTCGACACGTTCAACAATATTTGGCCTCCCGGAATCAAAACACTCTGGGTTCATAAAACCTCCGGCAATCTAATTAGTTCGTTGACTGGCTTAGCGTCACGTTATCGGTTGCCGAATAGGAAAAAAGCAAGTTCCATTCACTCTGAGTTCACCAATGCAGAAAATAGAAGGATCAGACTCCAGAATGCCAAAAATTCTTCAGTCAAGCAACATTATGAGAAATATCAGGAGAAAGTCCACCTTCCAAACTCACCCTATGCTAACAAAAAGTGTTTGACAAATCATCTTTATTGTTAAACTTCAAACGTGGTGGCACTGAAATCACTTGGGGTGTTTTTAAAACACTAATGCTTGGATCATATCTCCATAGATTCTGATTCACCCTAGACATTGGGATTTTTTTTAGTGTTTACTTTTGAGACAGCACAAGCAGAGGTGGGGGCAAAGAGAGGGGGACAGAGGATCTGAAGCAGGGTCTACACTGACAGGCTGACAGCACAGAGCCCAAATGTGGGGCTCAAACCCACAAACCCTGAGATCATGACCTGAACCAAAGTCAGACAATGAATCAACTGAGTCACCCAGGTGCCCTGACACTGGGATTTTTAATAGCTCCCCAGGAGAACTATTGTGAGGCAAAGTCTGAGGCTTGCCAGTCTATAAAGGAATAGAATCAATCTGTTCTTCATTATTTTGAGCCACACAAGCCATTTTTGTCACCACAAGCAGCATGACCATTTGTTTTCAATTATACTTAAGAATAAACACTGAACTTTTTATAAGCCCACAAACACAGTGGGCAATCAACCGATTTTTCTTAGCTATACACTGAAGCATCTCTCACATGGTTTGATAAATATTTTTTGTGGCAAGACTTTCTCCACAGTACGCATATAGTTTCTGCTGTAGACAGCCAGATGATGACTGCCACGGGTGACCCTAGCTTTCTAAATTTTAAACACCTTGAAGACCTCATCCACGTCCTAAAATCTTTCAAATTCCTGAGTGTCTGCCTGGCTCCATGCCGGGCAAATTAGAGGCACTAAACAAATACTTATTCAACTCACTTGAATTTATGACCGTCTCTAAGCATATGGAAATGGAGGTCTTGGACGTGTATGCTCAGCGTTTCATTGCGAAGTATGAGGCATACATTTCCTATGTGTGTTGGGATCATGCACTATTTAATTCTGTTAAATTCCTTAGAGCAAATGAGAACATTAAGGTTGGAACGTTTTATAAATACACCATGGAACTATGTATTTGAGAAAGCTTCCATTTCCCAATGTTGATGAAGTTTCTGGTGCCTTAAGACACATACCTTTCTGACTACAGACAACAAATCACAGGTGCCACCCAAGGCAGAGAATATTATCTGCAGGTTACTTCTGGCTTTTGTCTCTATTTAACACAGCTGTGGCCATAGGAAAGCTACCGAAGGGAAAAGATAGGAGACAAAAAGCAGCAGCCGTCAGATGCAGCCACCTCGGTTACGTCTGCACGTGCCGTTCTAGGATTTTCTCAGTTCACCACAAACTAAACCTGAGGCTAAGATCCACGGAGACTGAGGACCGCCTTGGCTGAGGCGAAAAAGAATGGTTAAAATTCGATGGCTGACTCTTCTTTCACTCCAAACTGCTCTCCGGCACTTTCCTCTGCTACCCCATGCATTGCTAATCAGGAGCAGTCAACGCTGGACATGTACACAGTCCTCTATGGTAAAATTGATTATTATATTACTATGGAAAAGAAGGAAGTCGTTTCGTTCAAAATATCAAATTCCACAAAATCATACGTGGCAGCTGTTAGTGGATGCACGCGGGGGAGGGGCAAGTGTGTGAAAATATCTACCCTTCAGTTTTCTGACATCTTTGCAAAGAACGTGCAACATAGAAGAAGAAAAAAGATTCCAACACATATAAGGCAGAAACCAATGAAAGCTACATGATGCATTTTTTTGAAGGTTAAAAAATTCCCATGAGGTAGGATCCATCACACACACTATTTTACACGCCATTTTACGAGTATGGGTTTGCTTTTCCACACTTGCCAGAAGAAAACCAGTACTCCTGTCCCAAACGTGTCGAGGAGACTTTTAATTGCATCAGACAGAGAAACGAGGTGAGTCATGTTTGGTTGTGCGTGAGCCTACTCACAGATCAGCACAGTCATGTCCAAATGTGCTCCCTGAACCTCACGACAGATGTTTATACACTTGCTTGCTCGCTTGGGGACTATGAAAATAGTTTTGTTTTGAAATTTAACTTTACTTAACGATACCTAATAGTTGCTGAAACACGTATTGCGGCTCCTTCAGAGGTGCTTAGAAGCAACTTTCAAGCATTCTTTCTTGGCAAAATGTCCCGTGCTTCCGAATCCTAAGACCGTGCTCCCCTCCCGGGTCATGAGCCTGACGGCACTCGGCAGACACAAGACATTTCGAACGTTCATTTTCCATCGCTGACAAATTCCAGCAATCAACACCAAACACCTCCGCCTTACGAGACCCCCCCCCCCACACACACACACATCCCATCATTCATAAGGTTTCGGGATTCCGAAAACGTCCGCTCCCTCAGGTCTGATGATAACGCGATCTGTTTCCCCGGTGGCCACACAACTTTTCTTTATAAGAGTTTAGTAACCAGAGTAAAAAGATCATCTAGACTTGCTGACGTTGGGATCGCTGATTTCGCTGGGGTCATGGGGAGCTGTTTTAGGTCACATGTTACCCTGCCGTTGTGAATCATTTATTACAATTCTTTTTTTTTTTTTAACAGGAGGGGGTGGGGATACAGACAAATCGCATACTCATGCACAGATGCTTAGCGCCAAGAACATGGTCAGAAGTGCCGCCCTGACTAGAGAGTAAAAAGAAAACCCTCGATTTCCTTCTTGTGCTGGGGGGAAAGGTAGGATGATGTCATGCAACCTTACCTTTCTGAAAAAGACCCAGGCGCCTGGCATCGAACGCTCACCTGAGGCCACCGAAGCCGGGAGTCATTTTGGGCGTCACGCATGTGCCTCCCTAGAAAATTCCAGTGACATTCTACCGGCTTTCTGCTTGCCAATCATGACAAGCGTCCACTTAAACTCTCACGAGTCTGGGAAGGGGCAGAGGAGGGGGAATGCAGGCGAGGGAGCAAGCGACAGAGAGAGAGTGGCCTCGGTGCACGCCGGGCTGGCAGGGGAGTCACATGCCGCCAGGAGCCATTCCTGCTGCATTACACATGCCGAGTTAAATGGCAAACAATATCAGTCGATGTTTATGCCACATGTTCTCAGCCTCTTCACATAACACCCAAGCCAGCTCTGCACAGACAGGCCTCCTGAGAGCGCCTCGGAAGGAGGGGGTCTTGTGCAAATCGTGCAGCCATTTTAAATAAAATTCCAAAGCCTCCCTCCTGTCCCGGTTTCCTTTCCTATGGTTCCCTGGTGGTGGTGGGAGTGACGGTGGTTTGTTTGTTTGCTTGCTTCTTTTTTTACTCTGGGTTTTCACAGGCAACGGTCTGGTCCTCAAGGTGCCCAAAAGGACATTTAGCAATGCAGCCACATCAGACAGCACTGCACACTGACTCCTGGCCAGCCAACCTCCTGAACAGCTTGCCCTTCTTGCTTTTATTTTTATGGAGCAGGAGATGGAGAGAGGTGACCCATCATATCACCCGCCCAGTGGTAACTGCAATAATGCTTTTCAGCGGAAAAATGGACTTTAAAAAAAAATGTTTATTTATTTTTGAGAGAGGTAGACAGAGTGTGAGCAGGGGAGGGGCAGAGAGAGAGGGAGACACAGAACCTGAAGCAGGCTCCAGGCTCCGAGCCGTCAGCACAGAGCCCGATGCAGGGCTCACACTCATGAGCCATGAGATCATGACCTGAGCCGAAGTCAGACGCTTAACTGGCTGAGCCACCCAGATACCCCAAATGGACCGCCTTCTGCTCGAAGAGGCTCTTCACAGTGGTGATTCCCCCCTGCAGGGCGTGCTGGAGGCATTTTTGTCTGTCAGAACTGGATGCTGCTAAAACCCCACAAAGCACCTGACAGAAGCCACAAACCAGGACTACCCAGCCCAAGACATCACGAGTACTTCAGTGGAGAAACTGCTGTATGACTAGCCTTTCCAGAAGTCTTACAGAAAACAGGATACAGAACAAAAAAGAAGAAGAAAAGAAACTGAAAGCCAAGAGGTTGCGGGGGCCAGGGATGGGCTTTGCTTGAATTGTGGTTTAATTCCTCAGGAACTTGTTCCCTTTTCTCTTCAGAAGCCACCATTCTCCTGCCACATTGTTTCCTCTTCTGTTTCCAAATCTCATGTTGTAATACTAAACAATCAAAGGAAAACTAAACCTTTGGTGAGTTTCTGAATCAAGACCAGCTGTCCACGAAGACCTCGCTGCCATGGTATGTAAAGCAGCCATCGTCCCAGTTTGTCCTGTCTGGATGGTCTGCTGTTCATCTGTGACGCCCAGTATCCAACCTAATCTCCTCTTAAAACTATTCAGGAGAGCACGTTTTTTACTAGGTAAAACCTCCCCCAAAGAGCTTACAGAAGAAGGAAGGACTAAAGCTCACTGGGGTCTCCTATTTTACTTTGACCCATAAAGGCAGGGGTGGTGGGGAGGGGTCACTGGCTTCAGGAAAGCTTCTCTCTGCTAGGACTTCAGCGCGTGACCTTCCTGCAGCCCGCTCAAAAGTCGAAGTGAAAGCCGGTCATGTCTGTCCAAACAGCCCATTTCCAGCTGACCACCAGAGGCCTGTGCACTGCCCACCTGCCCAGCGAGCTCCAGGGAGAGCCCAAGGGTTCTTTCTTCCTAATATAGCCAAAGCCCACAGGCTGCCCTAAGCTTGCCTGGCTCTCTGCCGCTGACTCAGTCACAGACACCCAAAGGCGCCAGTCCCAGATCCTGACCTACAGGAACCAGCCAGCCTGGCCGCAGCTGCATTTCTGCTCCGGCTGTGGGTCCCTCCCATGATACACCAGGTTTCTGCAAGGCACAGGCTCAACTCCAATCAGCAACTGCACATTTTTGCCCCTTCCTCCGTCTCTGTCTTATCTCACTATGCTCAGGACTTTCTTAGGATAGGAACTCAGTCGGTTAAGTGTCCAACTCTTGATTTAGGCTCAGGTCACGATCTCACAGTTTGTGAGTTCAAGCCCCAGGTCAGGCTCTGCACTGACAGCATGGAGCCTGCTTGGGATTCTCTCTCCCTCTCTCTCTGCACCTTCCCTGCTCATGCTCTCTCTCAAAACAAATAAACGTTAAAAAAAAAAAAAAAAAAAAAAAAAGAGTTTACTGAAAAGCACTCCACTATGCACATCTCCCCAAACCTAAGGAGGAGAAAAGTCAGTACTTAGAATGAGCCCTTCTAATTGTGTGATTACCCAGAGATTAGGACACAAAGCCTGGCCCCATTTGGAAATGAAGAGTCACAAAATGACCATCACAAACTGCAATGTAATAGGTGCATGGCGAGCACTTACTGTATACCAACACTGCCAGACGAGGAGGGAGGGAGGAACATAAGTTGATACTGAGTGTGGATGCACAAGGTACTGTGCTACCCATCCCACATACTCTCTGGATCATCAGCAGTCTTTTTCTTTTTAATTTTTTTCAATGTTTTTATTGATTTTTGAGACAGAGAGAGACAGAGCATGAGCAGGGGAGGGGCAGAGAGAGAGAGGCAGACACAGAATCCGAAGCAGGCTCCAGGCTCTGTCACAGAGGCCGATGCGGGGCTCGAACTCACAGACTGTGAGATCGTGACCTGAGCTGAAGTCGGACGCCCAACCGACTGAGCCCCCCAGGTGCCCCTGGATCATCAGAAATCTTAAAAACTTAAGATCGCTATGCTGACTTTACAGATGAGAACAATGAGGCTCCAAATGGGTCACTAACCCAACATCCCAAAGTCAATATGTGGTCATTTGAAACAATCTACTTGATTCCAAAGGCTGGTCCTTCCACTAAAACATCCCCCAAGGTATGAGGTGAGCCAGTGTACACAACAGAGTGAAATAAGATCAGTGCTGCAGGTAAGTGTGTGTTCACGTCTAATAAGAGCAGGACTGGCTACATAGTATGTGGGGCCTAGTGCGAAATGAAAATGCAGTGTCACCATTCAAAAATCATTAAGAATTTCAAGATGGCAACAGCAGAGCATTAAATTAAGTGTAGAACCCTTCTAATAAAAGGGCCCTCATGTGAACACGTGCCCGTGTAGCCAGTCCTGAAAGGGAAGGAAGAACTCTGAGAAGTAGGGGGCAGGGGGTGGGAGCCATGTCACCCGTCCGCAGTGACAGCAGCAGAGCACCACAGCCCAGGACCATCTGCTGGACACCCAAACCTGTCCCTGTTTCCTTTGGCCATTCTTTCTCCTGCTACAGAGCTAGTATCAATGCAAGGTCATGGGAAGGGGCCAGGGTGGAACTTGGGCTGGAAGAAGCAGGAGGCAAATCTGGCCCAAATAAATAAAACTATTCCTTATGATACTGTTTCTTGAAGTGACATGATGGAAAGGGATCATTTGGCCTCCACCCCTGGGGAGATGCCCCAAAGCAGGTGGCAGAGTGATCCTCAGTGGAAGGTGGGGAGGAAGTCATACACAATAACATAGCAAGAGACCCAAGAGGCAGGGATACATAGCCAGCTGATGTGTGAGGAATGAGGGCAGAGAAAGGTTGAGAACCAGTGAGTATAAGGAACACTCAGCTGGAACTGGAAGCGTGGGGTCTGTGCCTGGCTTGCTCACCAGCTCCCTGTGTCACCTCCAGCCAGCCACCAAGTCCTGGTGGTTCAAAACACTCCAGGGCCAAGTACGCAGGAACTTAAGGGTATGCCAGGTGGCCATTAAAAGTGATGCTTACTGGGGCGCCTGGGTGGCTCGGTCGGTTAAGCGTCTGACTTCGGCTCAGGTCATGATCTCGCGGTCCGTGAGTTCAAGCCCCGCGTCGGGCTCTGTGCTGACTGCTCAGAGCCTGGAGCCCGTTTCAGATTCTGTGTCTCCCTCTCTCTCTGCCCCTCCCCTGTTCATGCTCTGTTTCTCTCTGTCTCAAAAATAAATAAACGTTAAAAAAAATTAAAAAAAAAAGTGATGCTTACTATTCACTTTCTAATGTTAAATTAAAAATCAGCACACAAAATTGTTTCTATATTACGGTTACAAACATGTAAAAGGCAAAATAACCCTTAGGTAGAAAAAAAACAAAACAAAACATGATTACAGAGCACATCAAAATGGGGCACCTGGGTGGCTCAGTTGGTTGAGCGTCTGACTTTGTCCCAGATCATGATCTCACAGTTTGTGAGTTCAAGCCCTGCATCAGGCTCTGTGCTGACAGCTGGGAGCCTGGAGCCTGCTTCAGAATCTGTGACTCCCTCTCTCTCTGCTCCCCCCTTGCTCGACTGTATCTCTCTCAAAGCTAAATAAACATTAAAAAAAAATTTTAGTTTTAATGTTAACAGGGACAGTCGTGTTTAGATAGCAAAACGTGGGTAACTTGTTTCTCCTTTTGTAAATGTTCCAGTATTTAACAAACATGTTTATTGTTTAGAAGTAATTTTTTTAGGGAAAAATGAATTCAGTTGGGCTGATGATGCCCCATCTAGCTTATAAGGACCTTCAAACGAGGCCCCTTTTGTTGTTGTTAACACAGCCCCTTTGCCACAGCAGGCATGTCTCACCTGGAGAGCCATATGCCAAAAGTAAAGGCAAGATATATGGGAAATGAGGCATCTACGCAAGGCAGGGCCATGTTCATCCTCTTGTGAAAGCCAAAGCACATGACTCAGATGGGTTTTCACACCTGTATTCCAGGAAGGCACCATGTACAAAGCAGGCAGAAGACGCCAGCATGTTGTTCAGCGATAAACAAAGCTATGACCTCAGACTTCTCACCAGAGAGATCAAAGTCATTAACATCAAGCCAGTTTTTTGGTGCACATCACAGTTCAAAGTCAACAGCCTCTACACTTCCCTTGCCTGCCCCCCAAACCGCTGCCGGTCTGGGGGCGGGGAGGAGGAGCTGCGTTACCTGTCGTCAGGTGGACAGAGGGGAAAAGGCAGGGTCACCGAACAACCCCAGAAATGGGCTTTGGTCTCTAATTTAACATTTCCATCTCCGTGGCTCAGTTTTATATACTTTTCAGGGCAGTGCTAAGTAGTTGTGTTGTCTTTTGGATATGCAAATTCAAGACGAGTGCTAACCAATGAACAGTCCGGGTTAGCCCAGGATTACAGGCTGTGTCGCTGGGCCTCCTCTGACCTTCAGGACACTGAGCCAACAGTGGCCACCTCATCTGTGTTTCTCAGCTGTGAATCTTGCGGGAGCCAATCTCTGCCCACACCGGATGGGCTGAAACTATCTTTCAACCACCACTTTCCCCTTATAACCAGGGCTGACTATGCCATCTTTAGCAATGGGGGGGGGGGGGGGGGGTCAAAGAAAAGTTAAGCCAGAAATAAAGGGGGTTTCAGGCCTCTCAGAGGGATGGAAGGCAGCGAGTGACCCCTTGATAGAGCAACGGTAGAAGTTTCAGTCTCTTGTCACAGTAAGATGCAAGGAGAGAACAAAGACAGGATTCGTTCCCAGAAAGAACAAGCTTGGCCTAGTAATGGCTATATCCTGCATAGACAAAGGCCAGCCACAACCCGTTAGCAGAGGAAACCAGTCAAGAGTTGTGAGTCACACAATGTGGGAATGAGCCCTTCCTAGAAAAGGAAGCTGGTTCTTTGTTGAGCAGGGGTTTTAATTCCCTTCTGGGTAACTGTTGTTCCTTGGTAGGTCCTCCAGGGGCCCCCAAAACAGAAGCAGGAAGTATTTTTAAGTTTCCCAGATTTGCTCTTTAGAGACTGAACATAGCTTCCAGAGATAAATTCCATGCTGGGTTCTCAGGGTGACTGTATCCTCAGGACCTCTGCACAATCTGTTCCCTCTGCCTGAAAGTCCTTCCTCCGGACTTGCACTGTGCAACAGGGTAGCTATTAGCCATCTGTACCTTTTCAATTTAAGTTATTAATATTAAATGCAATTCAAAAACGAATTCCTTAGTCATACTAGCCACATTTCAAGTATTTAATAACTATATGGGACCAACGGCTACCCTACTGGATAGCAAAGTACTCAGTATCTCCAGCATTCAGAAAGTTCTACCAAACAGCATTGCTTCAGATTTTCAGTGACTGACACCTTCTCAACCTCAGGTCTCTGTGCTACTGTCACCCTCCCAACAAGGTCACCATAGACCCATGGGAACCTAAAGAACATATGGTGACTCCCTGTCCCCTGATCCTACCTTTATCACTACCTGAAATTACCTTGTTTGTCTCATGCTTTATTGCCTGCCCCGCCCCTGGAATATAAGCTCCATGAGAGCAAAGAGCTTGTCTGCCTCTTTTATTGTTGTACATCCAACACCTAAAACAGTATCTGGTACAAACAGAAGCTCAAGTCAATATTGTTCAATAAACGACTTATGGTAGAGTCTACTCCATCACTTTGGGATCAGAGGACACCAGCTACTCAAGATAGCTGCAACGTATCTTCCCACGGACCAAGACGATATGTAAGCCTGCGTCCCATTTAGGGCATTTGGGATTCTGGGGGTTGTGGAAGCATGTAGGTAGAAGCAGGGCAGTGGAAACCCAACCTGGTCCTGATTCTCTTCCCAGAACACCAGTTGCCTTTCATCACCTCCATCAGTCTGTCAACAGGGCTGGGCCCAGCTCTTGCACTGTCCTTGTCCTCTGCTTTTGCAAAAGATCAAAATACCCTCACACATAACATTAGACCCTCTCCAACACATGATCATTTTCCCTCCATGTGCATATACAAAAGCAAATGATAGGATGGGATCTTAAGTTTAAACAGTTGTTGGTATTTTAATACTCTGCATACTCTGTGAGTGCTTTCTGACGCCATCTCTGGAATGGGAGGAGGAGGGGGAGGAACCAGTCTGCCACAACTTCGTTTTGCTATTAACTTCAATTACAATGTGAATGACAAGAGTATTACATTCAGCAAAACATGATCCCCATGGCTGAACACCAGAAGAGCATAAAGGTATAAAAATTGGAAGACATACCACATGTCACACGTTATTGAACTGTCATTACAAGCTGAGTACAAAAGTCGCCCTATCAGAGGAGCTGAGCATGGAAAAAGAGCATTCACAATGAAAAGAAAATAATAAGCAAATAGAAAGCAAAAATAGGAGCAGGTAGAATCTGCTCAGAATCAAACTAAGAAAGACTTCCCAGAGTCAAGGCGGTTGGAAGCTTGCCAAAGAAGAGAGGGCAGCTTGGAGAAACTTCAGCAGTGTAGCCTCCAATTCCTGCTAAGGAAACAAATGTGATTTTAAGCTGGTTTCCTCTTTAAGGCACACATGGCAATTGTTTGCTAAAACTCTAACTGCTCTCTTACTGCCATTAGTTAATAAACGTACCAACCTTGGGGCGCCTGGGTGGCTCAGTCAGTTAAGCGTCTGACTTTGGCTCAGGTCATGATCTCATGGTTCATGGGTTCAAGCCTGCTTTGGATTCTGTGTCTCCCTCGCTCTCTGCCCCTCCCCCACTCGCGCTCTGTCTCTGTCTCTCTCTCAAAAATACATAATCATTAAAAAAATAAAATAAAATAAATGCACCAACCTCGCTTATGTAGGAACATTACAGGACAATGAGTTTTGAGAGAACTGGCAAGGAGAACAGCCACGTTTTATTAACCAAACTCCAATATCCATTCTGAAATGATTTATAGGAAATTATATCTACTCTGATGTATAAATCATGAATTAAGTTTTGTTTCTTTGGCCATGACTGCATGAAGCCTCGTGATAAGCAGTAGGCCTGGTTCCCAACTTCAGGCTTTCTCCTCTTTGTCTTTTGCCAAGTCTTAAACAGAGAAGCACAGCCACCTTTGTATCCTGACCAAAAGATGGTCCTCCCCGAGATGGGAAGGTCGCTCTCACTGATGTAAGCCCAGATCTGGGAGGGACACTCACTGAGGTATATGGAGGGAAAAGAACACCAGGCAGATCAGCCAAATCAATGGAATGACAAACATCACAGTTCACAGCCCCGGGGCCCCGCTAAATCTCAGTTTCTCTCTTAGGCCCTTCAGCTCTGTCTGCACAGGACAAGATTATAATCATTCTGATGGCAAGGACTCTACAATAACCAGCACAGTGCATTCCACAGACTAGAAGTCCATTAAATGTTTTCTGAATCAACAAATGACTTACACGGTTTTCCTCATGTTGATTATAATTTCAGAGGTTTCTATCCATATTTGGGATAGAAGAACCAAGGATCAAAAACTCATTCTTGATATTCAGGATCTAAAGTTTTAAAAACTGGATCCAAGGCCAACTAGTATCGTGATGGTGAGGGTGGGCCAAAGACTGGACTCACAAACCTGGCCCAAGTGCATCCACTTATCCATGGCCAGAGTCAGGAATCTGCCTTCATTGTCACAGACACACATTGGCGTGCTATAGCCTCAGGCCATGAGAGAAGAGGCTGCTGACTAATGCTGTCTTACCGCCTGAATCAAAGCCAGCTGCCCTCACAGCTGGCCCTAACTTGAAGCGGCTGGACCTTGGCCACCACAGGGCAGCCCAGGACCCGGCTAAGGTTGTTGGGAAACCAGCTAAGAGTGGTTTTCCTTTGGTGGTTATTTTTTCAAGGCAAGGATGCAAGTCATTAGCCAACCAACTGAAGTTATTACCCCTTTTGAGGAAGGAACAGTGGCGCATCAAGCAAGATGGGCTCTTCAGTTTCATCCATCGCAAGTCTCACACCCTGGGGGCACCTGGGTGGCTTAGTCGTTAAGCGTTGGAGTTTGGTTCAGGTCATGATTTCACAGGTCATGGGTTCAAGCCCCGCACAGGGTTCCCCACTGCTAGTACAGAGCCTGCTTGGGATTCTCTCTCTCCCTCTCTCTGCCCTTCCCCTGTTGGCATGCTCACATGTGCTTTCTCAAAATAAATAAATATTAAAAAAAAAAAGTCTCACACCTTTTTACCCCCAAAGTCTACACCAGATCAGTCTTCCAAATGGTTACTACTAATCTATTAGAACAAATAAAAACTTGTGGGCCTATATTCCCTTGATTTTTTTTGCACTGTAAAGTTCCTACACGCAAATATCATAGCTGTTAAACACAAACGCGTAGTTTTATAGAGTAAAAGTGTAAGAACTGTTTCTCATGAGGCAGGTTAGGTAGTGGGTTATTCGGATAAATCCTCTGGCCGAAAACAACTCTGGATAAATCACCTGAAGGGCAATGAGGAGTTGAAAGGACAGCGCAGTCCTGCCAGGTCAATTCTGGAAAGGAGTTTGAACCCAAAGAGGCCAGACGATTATTTGAGCGCCACGGTTGTTTTTGCCTTGAAGACGCTGGAGGGGTACAGGTGACGGAAGACGAGGTGCGGAGCGCATTCAATGTAAAGACTTACAGGATACCTTTCCCTGCAGTAAGCTGGGCTCTGAAGGGCTGCAGTCTCGGGGGAACCAGACAGACCAGAACTAATCCGTCACACTTCCTGTTCCTCTCCAACCCCATGGGCCCAGGAAGAAGGCTGCTCTGTACCTCGGCAGAGCAGAAGGAAAAGTAAGGGAGACAAAATACTCTTGAGAAGATGTGACCACAGACCCACCCTCACGCACATTTCACCCCAGGAACACACAGCAGAAATGAGTCTGGTTTAAAGTGGTCCCCAACTTGTGCCCCTAAAAGGCAGCCAGAAGGCAGAAAGTACATTTATATTCCAAGCCTCAAGGAATCTCCACAAATACTTTTTTTTTTTAATTTTTTTTTTTTAACGTTTATTTATTTTTCAGACAGAGAGAGACACAGCATGAACGGGGGAGGGGCAGAGAGAGAGGAAACACAGAATCGGAAGCAGGCTCCAGGCTCTGAGCCATCAGCCCAGAGCCCGACGCGGGGCACAAGCCCGACGCGGGGCACAAACCCGCGGACCGCGAGATCGTGACCTGAGCCGAAGTCGGACGCTCAACAGACTGAGCCACCCAGGCGCCCCCACAAATACTTTTTTTAAGGGCAATAACGAGCCAAACAGTTAAAGATAACCAGATGCATAGGGAATAAGCAGCATGAGGAGGAACCAGTATAAATAACTGAGCACAGAAACATACCTGGACAGGCTTCAGGTACAGACTTATTAAGTTTATATACGCTTACCACATGCAAAAAGGAAATGACAAGTTTGTAAATATCAGCAGGGAAGGGAAAAAAACTGTAAAAAATTGGGGCGCCTGGGTGGCTCAGTCGGTTAAGTGTCTGACTTTGGCTCAGGTCATGATCTCACAGCTCACCGAGCCTGGAGCCTGCTTCGGATTCTGTGTCTCCCTCTGGCTCTGCCTCTACCCTGCTTGTGCTCTCGGTCTCTCATAAATGAATAAATGTTTAAAAAAATGAAAAAAAAATAGAAAAAAGAAAAAAAAAAAACGGTAAAAAATGACCCAGGAGATCTGGAAGAGAATCAAATGGAACTTCTAGAGAGGAAAAACTCAGTAACGAATTAAAACCGCCACAGAAGTGCCTGGCAGCAGATTAAAAACAATAGAAGAGAGAATTAGAAACCAGAGGTTAGATCAGAGGAATCTTTCCTGAATACAGCACAGAAAAGCAAAGATGTGGACAGTGCAGGAGAGTGGATTTACGATGTGGAAGACACAGTAAAAAGGTCCAACACACATTTCACAGGGTGGGGGCTGAAGGGGGTCTCTGAAGAGGAGGAGAGTTAGGACAGGACTGAGATAACACTGAGGAGATAAACTGAGGATTTTTCCAGAGCTACTGAAAAACACCACGAATTCGAAAGACCCGGAGAAGACTAAAAAGAATAAGTATAAAGGAATGCACACCTCGACACATCACAGTGATCAAAAGTAAGAGTAAAATCTTTTTTAAGTGTACTTATTTATTTTGAGAGAGAGGCAAGAGTATAATCTTAAAGAAATAATATAGATTACCTTAAAACAAACGATGGTAAGGCTGAGAAATGATGTCTCAGCATCAAAAATGGAAGCCAAAAGACAGTTGGATCATATATTTAATATGCTGAAACAAAATAATGACCAACCTATAATGTCATATATACCCATGCAGAGATAAATAATGGCCCCCAAAGACAGCCGGGACATCATTCCCGGAACCTGTAATGTTACCTTATATGGCAAAAAAGCCTTTGTAGCATGATTAAGTTAAGGATCTCCAGTTGGGCAGATTATCCTGCATTACGTGGGTGGGCATGAAGGGCAGCCACAAGTGTCATCACAAGAGAGAGGCAGAGGAAGACGTGACACAGAGGAGAAGGTGGTGTGAGAGAAGAAGACAGAAATGTGAAGATATTACAGTGCTGGCTTTGAAGATGGAGGAAGGAGCCGTGAACCAAGGTAGGCAAGAAATGTGGCTCTGGAGGCTGGAAAGGCAAGGAAATGACACTCCCCTAGAGACTCGAGTGGGGGTGGGGGATGGGGATGGGGGTTCAAAGCTCTGCTGACACTTGGATGTTAGCCCAGGGAAGCGAATTTCGAGCTTCTGGCCTCCAGGACTGTGTGAGAATAAATGTGTGTTGTTTTAAGTCACCGAGTTCGTTGCAGCAGCCACAGAAAACAAATACAACTGCTAAAACCATCCTTCCACAATGATGGCGTTTTCAGGACCTCCCGAGCATACGGAACCTGAGAAGGCTCCCGACCAGCAAAAGAAATTCTACAGGTTGTCTGTCAGGCAGGTGGAAAGTGATCCCAGATGGAAAACTCGCAACACGAAAAGGAACAAAGAGTAAGGACAGTGAGGAATGCATGAACTCAATCAACAAATGTTGACTGGGTAGGACAAACTATTTGATGTTCCTTAAGATACACAGAATTAAGACACACAGTAATGAGAGAAAACAAGGTTGGAGGGGTAAGTGTTCTTAGAGTGTTCCAAAGACCTGGTATTACCCTGTGGGAAATGAAAGTTTGGACAAACTTTAAGTACAAATACTGTAATTCTTAGAGTAGGAAGAGTGTGTGACTTTCCTAATAGAGGGAAACAGAGGTGGTAAAGCTACAGACAAAAGCAAGGAAGTTATCATCAAAGTGTGAGGAAGGAGGCTGGGCTGCATCAGGGACATTCAGAGGCTTCTGGGAGCCAGGAGGATCCCATTTATTGACCCATGATAGTTACACAAGTGTTTGCCTTATTTGTTAAACTCTGTATACATGCTTTAACACGTGTGTGTGTGTGTGTGCGCTCGCGCGCGCAATATTTTACAATGGGAAATGATTGAAAAAATAACAACAATCACATACTTCTCCTGTTCACCAACACTTCACGTCCAGACCTTTCTACCTCAGCTCAATGTTCAGCAAATCAAAAACCCATGAATGAGTTCTCCAGAGACCATCTCATGCAGCCTTCTGTTTACAGACAAGTAAATTCTTACTATACCCAGTTTACGGATGAAGCAACTAAAGTCTAATGAAGTTGATTGATTTATCCAAGGCCATAGTGATTTCATCCAGCAAATTATTTTTACTTTGACTTTTCAAAAAAAAAAAAAGCAAATTCTATTTATAACTCACTTCTCCCCATACACTCCCTCCATATGTCACAAATTCATCTGGAAGATTTCCCAGTGTTGTCTGTTGCACTGAGATAGCCCCAGAACTCAGTCTGCATCCCCTGGACCTAACTATTCTGCCTATTTCAGAAGGACACGCTGGTGGCCAGAAAAGTGTGGGTGCCTGTAATTAACAGGGCTTTTTCAAGTCTCTCCCTTAATATTGATGCCATGATACAATTCAGATGGCACAAGAGCAGGGATTAGAAAAACAGGACACATAATCAAGCCTGGACTTGAGGGTGGCTTCCCAATGAGATGCTCGCCAAAAACAATGCCGCTAAACCACAAATCATGCATCACGCTTTGGGAAACGGCAACACACGGGGGGAGCAGCCACGGCCCCAGACCAAGGAAATCGGGAGGAAGCATCACCCAACCTGGGGGGGATGGGCAGAGACAGTAAAGACGGAGAAGCACAGACAGCAGCAGCAGCTTAAGAAATAAACCTGCACAGAGTTTTTGGTATTTTTTAAAAAGTTTATTTACTTATTTTGAGAGAGAGAGAAAGAGAGAGAGAGAGAGAGAGCACAAGCAAGGAAGGGACAGAGAGAGAGAGAGGGAGAATCCCACGCAGGCTCCACACTGTCAGCAGAGTCTGACATGGGGCTCGAACCCACAAACCATGAGATCATGACTTGAGCTGAAACTAGATGCTTAACTCTGCGCCCCTGCACAGTTTTAAAGAAACCAATTTCATCTTAATACAAATAAATATTTAGAGAGCAATTTCATTTACTGCTAATCCTTTATACAATCGTCTAGCAGATAAAAACAACTGCCATAAAGCATAAGATTTTCAACACTAGTCACTGAAAACATAGGAACGTCACATTTGCCTCCGGGCACTGTCTGCTCTTCCCCGATCCCTCTCACTCTCAACTTTGCTATGCAAACACCGTCACTTCAACGAACGCTCTTACATGAGAACACTCTCTTCCTGGATGTCAGCAAGCTCGTGATAGAGTTTAAAAGCTGCACAGTCAAATCCCAGCCAGTAACTTTGGGAACCGTGCACTTCAAAAAGCTTGGCTGCTTTCACGGGAATGGTTCAGGTCACAGAGAGCCTTCGTGGATTCGTCTTCGGGCATAACCTAAAAACCACTATGGTGACCACAGAATGGAGCCTCTGAAGGCCCCTTATTTCTCAAACCACCTTGCCGGGAAAGAACCCAGAAGATGCAAAGAGGACATGCTCAGATGTAAGGAAGAGGGGGAGAAACAGAGAAGAGAGAGGAAAAGATAGGAGTTAGGCTGCAGTAGAAAGAAAATGTCTTTAGTACATGCGGTGGGAAGGCCAAGAGGAACAGAGGGAGTGTGTGTGTTGCAACTGCCTCTCAACTTAAATTCTCAGTCGAGTCTTAAAATTCATCCCTATGGCAAAGAGGGGCCATGAAAGGGTTTCCTGCCTTTCAACTCTGATTTTCTTGTCCTTTAGCACCCAGACCTGTTTTACAGGGATATCATGTAAAGTCGGAAGCATCTGTACACACACACACACACATTATTTAAGACTGACTGAGGTCTTGGTTGCACTCCCTGCTTGGATTGAGAGCAGCGATAACTGTAATTACAAATGGTGAAAAACTGCAGCACCACCTCCCTTCTTTTTGTTTCAAAGCCCTCTCTCTGCAGACGAAAAGGAAATGATCCTCTACATCACTCTGGTCTCATCAGGTCGACCCATTTCACAGATGAGGAAACTCAGGCAGGACAGGCCTGCATTATCCATAGGTGAGGCAGGATTCCAAGGCTCCTGTTTCTAAACTACCAGCCCACAGACAACCATCTTGACCAAGACACTGGTATGTCCCTAAACACCCCGGACACACTTCCTCCCCCCTCCCCACCCCCCACCATACCATACAGGGTATATTTCTTGGCTCCTTTTCAGGCTACGACTTCGGAGCAATAATGGAGAATAATGGAGACCAATTAAGCAGGTACATGAACGTCAGCAGCATGCCGCTCCTACTCAGTCCCAGCTAATTAAGATCTCTGCCACTTGGCAGGGAGCACACTTATCAGGGCACCCAGATCCATCCTCTGCCAAGGAAAACAGAAAAGTCTAGGGCTTTACAGACATCAGGCAGGGTCTAGGAGCCAAGAGGTCGGGCAAGCACAAACTGAATGTAATAATAATCACTTCCATGCACTCGTATGGAATTTATGCTTATGTGAGGGCTCTTCCCCATGCATTCTTTCTTCTCTGCTCCTCCAGCCACGGTAACCTCTCCCACGGAGAGAGGAGAAAATGTGAGAGCTACCAAGAGAGAAGACCTCAGCTGACAATCCGTTCAATCCTCCTGTTTTCCAGGGTGCAAAGCCCCCAAGAGGGAAGGTTCTCACCCATGGACACAGCTTGGTGATGCCACTGCCAGGACCAGAATCAGACTTTTGAGGCCAGGCAATTTCCTGGATACAACTGTAGCTTCCACCCTGCATGCTGATCTGGGTCGGTAGTTGCTCTGTGCTTTCTTTTTGTAGTATACACGTGCTGCTGAAGCGAGCATTCTTTGTGTTTTCTTGGGGAAAAAAAATTTAAATACAAAAATATGCATATTGGGGAGCCTGGGTGGCGCAGTCGGTTAAGCGTCCGACTTCAGCCAGGTCACGATCTCGCGGTCCGTGAGTTCGAGCCCCGCGTCAGGCTCTGGGCTGATGGCTCGGAGCCTGGAGCCTGTTTCCGATTCTGTGTCTCCCTCTCTCTCTGCCCCTCCCCCGTTCATGCTCTGTCTCTCTCTGTCCCAAAAATAAATAAAAAACGTTGAAAAAAAAAAATTTTAAATTTATAAAAAAAAAAAAATATGCATAAATGTAGCAATCTGTCATATTCCCACCATCTAGGATCAACCAATGTTAACATTTCCTGCATTTTAACACTGAAGATCAATGTCTCATCCTCCACCCTCCCATTCTGTCCAGAAGCAACATCTACGTGTGTACTTCTAAGCCATATTCTCACAGTACAGATCCATAAATCGTAGTACTTTAACATAGATTGGCCAGCCTTTTCAAATTTGTCAACCTTCTGAGTTATTGGGGTTTTTGGGGGGAAGTATCTTTTCTAAAGAATTCTTTTTTAACCCCAAGGGTCAAAAGGTATTCTCTTGAACTATCTTCTAATCGGGTCCAAGTTTTGATTTTCACATTTAGGGCTAGCTGAAATTTATCTTTATTTATGCTATGAGATAAGGATCTAATATTTTTCTATGGAAAGCCAACTGTCTTGGCATGAGTCACTGAGGACTCAGCCTTTCGCAGTGGTGTATAAAACACCACTACCCATGCCAAAATTTCACGGGGTGTCTTAGGTCTGTTTTTCTGCTCTCTAATTTGTTTTATTGATCTCCTTGTTCTTCTTAAAATTATTTTGCCAAAAGTATCAGATCTATTTATGTGCCCTACTATTCCAAATGAATTTCAGAAATGGTTGGTGTAGTTTCAAGAGAAATCCTATTGGAATTTTGATTAGAATTGTATTCAATGAGATGCTTTTATGCTAATAAGCTCTCCCATCTGTGAACACATCATTGCCCATTTATTATATACTCTAATAACATTTTATGAATTTCTCCGTCAAAGCCTTATCTATGTTTTATTTCATTTATTCCTAAGTACCATACAGTTTAGTTGCTATTATGAACAATATCTTTTTTTCTATAGGTTACTGTTGTTACACAGAAATGCTATTGTTTTTTGTATGTTGATGCTGTACTCTGCAACTATGTTTACCTCTTTTATTATATATAATACTTTAGAAAATTCTTGAGTTTTGAAGGTATACCATCAAATAATCTTCATATAACAAGAGCTTTGTCTCTTATTTTCCATCCTCACCTTTCATTTGTTTTTCTTATCTTGTTGCATTGGCTTGGTCCACCAGCACAATGTTGAACAGCAGTGGTGATATCTAGTATCCTTTTTCTTATTTCTGATCTAATTGGCAATGCTTCTAAAGTTTCCTTAGTAAGCATGATATTGGCCACAGGATAGTTATTGCCTTTTTTCATGTCCCCAGATGTTTTCAGACATCTTCCCAACGAGTAAGTTCCTTTGGCACAAGGCCTAAATCTAAGTCTTATACATCCTTCCGTCCACTATAGCACAGTGCTTGTCACACAGTAAGTGCACAATAAATGTTTTCTTATCGCTCATATCTTTCCAAACTCTACTAGTCGGTAGACACTTTTGACACTTCCTGCTTCTCTGGCCCCGGCAAATGTGGTAGCTGCTGCAGCAACATTTGGCTAGATGGTTTTAAGATGAGCGCTCTTCGTGTGTGTGTGTGTGTGTGTGCATGTGCATATGTGTACGTACTTGACTTTACAGATATGATGGCTCATGTAGTAATGTTCTGAGAGTTCATGAAGAAATCAAAGGAGTCTGGTGATTAAAAAGTGAATTCTGGGGGCGCCTGGATGGCTCAGTTGGTTAAGCATTCAACTCTTGGTTTCGGCTCAGGTCATGATCTCACGGTTCATGAGTTCAAGCCCTGCATGAGGTTCTGGGCTGACAGTGCAGAGCCCGCTTAGGATTTTCTCTCTCTGCCCCTCCCCACCCTCTCAAAAATAAATTTAAAAACCCATTTTTTATTCAAGTGAGTTCTGTCAGGGATTTGGGACTTGACTACCCTGTGAAAACTATTTGTCTTCTCCCTCCTTGTTCACCCCATGTGAATGAGGATTTTTTTGGAGATTAACTGGCCCCTTAATGGCCCACTGACTTTTCCAGAAACAAAAGGACCTATTCCTTTGTGCAGAGCAGCAACTCGGGGGGGAGGGGGCTGCTCACACAGTTCAGCTGGAGTGATGCCACACACATTCTGGCTTCTCAGCAAGAATGCAATTCCTGGGAATGTGGCCAGCACAGCCCCCCATAGCTGCACACACAAAACCAACAGGAGCTCCGTTCAGTCCTGACAAGAAAACGCTGGTGGTGAGGAAGAGACAAACAGAACTGCGGCCCACGATTCCTTCTTAGGCTCAAGCTACTTCTCCCTTGGCCACTGGAGGGGCCATTAGCTGCACTCCTGAGTCATTTCCCCACCTCTTAGCTCACTTGCCTGAGGTACACCGAGGAATGCGACCCTCTGAGGATGATGGTCGCCCCACGCCAACCCTCCTCAGCCTTGTCTGAGCAAACTGTCAGAAAGGGGTAAAACTGGGTAGTGTGCATCGGGGTAAAATCGGAATGACTGCAGGCAGTGACCCACTCCTCAGCAGCAGGAAGCGCAAAGGCGGGAACACGCACAGTCAGTGAGAGAAGATGCTGCTTCTCTTGAAGCAGAGGACCTGCGTTCAAGTCTCAGCCCCACCATTTACTTGCAATATCATCACAGGCAACCTTTCGAGCTCTAAGTAGCTCATTTGCAAAATGCAAACAGGCACGGTGGTCTCAAGTCCTGTTGCAGCGTGGACCAGGGATAAGGGACAGTCTGCTTAGTCTCTGAAATGTCCAAAGCTCCTGAAGGAAGTTTGCACAAAGGCTGGAGACAGAAATATCCCTGAATGGATGGCGTGAAGGACCAGGGCAAGCTGAGAAGACTGGGAATAAGCTGTTAGCTGGGCTCTGACAGGGAGACCCACAAAGCTGTCCCTTACAGTGTCATTAAATTGGCTTTACTGCTTAGCAGCCCCTCAGGATACAACCAGCCCAATGCAGAACAAAGCAGAGAGGAGACAGGCTGAACAGGACGGCTGGACTGGATCCCTCTGGGCCCATCTTCCCCTCCTCCTTTCCCGCAGCTCCCCTCCCCCCAACCACAGCCCCCATCCATACAGGGCCTCAGTCTTTTGAGTCTGTCTCCACTTTGAAGGGCAAGGGTAAATTCATCCACTCTACTATTCCCACTGCCGATGCCCCGGTCAGCACTTTTGCCTCAATTATTCTTCTACCCCTTACATCACTCCCCACCCCAAATAAAGCTCCAGAATTCCACAGAGCGGCTTCCTGAACAGCAGGTGGGGCACTTCCGTCCTCTGCTCAAAACCTTCAATGACCTGTCACTGCATCCAGACTTCTCAGAAAGGCATCTACCCGAGCTGGGTTCATCTCCCAGCCTGTCTCCCTACAGGCCTCACCCATCAGCCACGGACCACCTGCATTTCCCCAAGAACACCACGCGCCTTTCACCCCCGGGCTTGGGTGCTCTTTTCTGTATCCAGCATGAACAATGTTTTATTGTTCTAGCCACGGCCCACAGTGCCTTTAACATAGGAAGTTTCCAGAAAGCAACACTGAGGCTAAGCAACAGGTATGACCCTTGAAAACAAACTCTGTGTGGAGAAAAAGAAGCCAGACACAGAAAGCCACATACTGATGATTCCAGGCGTATGAAATATCCATAATGGACAAACTTATCAGGACAGAAAGCAGATCAGGGACTGGGGGAGGAAGGAGCAACTGCTCAGTGGGCACGGGGTCTTCTGTGTGGGCAACAAAATTGTTCTGGAACTAGAGGGTGGTGACGGGGCATGCCCTTCGTAATGTACCTGATGACACTGAACTGTGTACTTTAAAATGGTAAGTGGTGGGGTGCCTGGGTGGCTCTGTTGGTTAAGCATCTGACTTCGGCTCAGGTCATGATCTCACGGTTCGTGAACCCCACACAGGGCTCTGTGCTGACAGCTCAGAGCCTGGAGCCTGCTTCCTTCGGATTCTGTGTCTCCCTCTCTCTCTGCCCCTCCCCCACTTGCACTGTGTCTCTCTCTCTCAAAAATAAACAAACATTAAAAAAACTTTTTCAAATAACAAATAAAAATAAATAAAATGGTAAGTGTTATGCTCTGGGTATTTTACCACACCACATACACAAACTGAGGCTCAGAAGATACAAATAATTATTCCAGACCACACCGCTAGTAAGTGATTATAAGAGTTGATTTTAAGAGCCCAGTGTTTCACTGCAATGTTAAGAGTCAACACAGAGTTGGGGCGCTTGGGTGGCTCAGTCGGTTGAACGTCTAACTCTTAATTTTGGCCCAGCGCATGATCTCATGGTTCGTGAGATCAAGCCCCACATCGGTCTCTGCACTGATGGCGTGGAGACGGCTTGGGATTCTCTCTCCCCACCACCACTCATTCTCTCTCTCTCTCCCCCCCCACCCCTCTCAAAATAAATAAACATTTTAAAAAATGGAGAGCTATCCCTCTCCATCTCTACAACCAGCCCAAGTCCTGTGCATTCTCCCTGATGCCTCCACTGAGTGATCCAGGCCTTGGTAGCCCTTGGTTCCAGAAACGTCCATGGCGCACAGCCCGGCATAAAATCATGCGTGTCCTGTGTTGTTCTCTGGTGGCCTCCTGCATGCTGGTCTTTGCCTTGACAGCTGGACTGCGAGCTCTCTGAGGTTGGCAGGTCCTGTTGTCCAGCCTTCTTCCCTTGGAGCTCCTTCCCCTTGGGCTCCTTCCCCTGGGGCTTACTGCCTTCATTGGTGTGGCGGAAACTGAAAGGCGTGCTGAATCCTGGTTATATTTTTCACAGTTTTAACTTGCATTTTGGCTGAAAAGTTCCCACATTGTTTGGCTCAGCAAAACATCACAGAGTCTCCTTTTGGCATGGATTCAATCTCAGGAAATGCCTTTCTGTCACAGAACTACTAAGCCAACTGGTACCTACTGTTTTCTCATTGATGGGGAGAAAGTTAACACCACTTTATCCACTCACTCATGAGAGAAAGTTTCATTTCTTTCCCTCGAATGCTGCATGAATATTATAGGCTGCAATTTAATAGAGCAAGCCAATAAACGAAAACATGTGACATAATGGCTTAGAGTTCACACATGGCAACTAAAAAACACGTTTTATTACTTCACTTGAAAAACAATTTTTTTTATTTTTGGTATATTTAGGAACCAGCAAGGGAGACCAAGGCTGAAAGTCAAGGCTAGCAGTGGGTCCACCACTTACTTATGACCTTGGCCAAATCCCTTGACTCCTCAGAGGCAGTTTTCTTATCCACAAAATGGGAATAGAAAGTGCCCTCCCATGAGCTAGAGAGAAGGGATGGAAGACACCACTGAGATACCAAATGGGAAGAGCTCGGTGAAGGCAGAGTCTGGAATGTCAGGCATCTTGGGGCAATAGGTCTCTGAGTCCAGAGGGGAAGGAGGGACGTGAATGCACTGTCCTCTGCACAGCCAATCAGCTGGTCTAGTAGGTGATCTCCCTCTGCATATTGTATACGTGCAGACTCAGCCATCTTATGTAACTGTATTACCTTGTCAAAACTGGGACCTGAGCACAACATGATGAGCTAGACTACAGATCTCAATCAGACGTCATCAGTGTTTGCATATGCTTTCATTTTTAAGTTTACAAACAACTCAGGGCGCCTGGGTGGCTCGGTCGGTTAAGCATTCGACTTCTGACTCTGCTTCTGACTCTCTGTCTCCCTCTCTCTCTGCCCCTCCCCCACTCACCTTCTGTCTCTCAAAAATGAATAAACATTTAAAAAGAATGAATAAGTAAATTTACAAACAACTACAATGGAGCAGAAGGTAGAGAATTATTTGCAGGGGAGTGTGGGTGGGTCAGTTGATTAAGCATCTGACTCTTGATTTGGCGCAGGTCATAATCTCACAGCTTGTGAGTTCAAGCCCTGCATTGGGCTCTGTGCTGGCGGTGTCGAACCTTGGGGTTCTCTCTCTGCCCGTTCCCCTGCTCTCTCCCACTCTCTCTCAAAATAAATAAAAATAAACATTAAAAAATTATTTGCAACAATGTAATGAAATCAATACACCATGATTTTGACAGGCAGTTCATGAGCCTGCAGAGGTTGCTTTATTACAATGTCTCTTTGTGATTGTGTCCATTGTGATGGGATGACATTTACAGCATCTGACTCCAATTCCTATTCCAGGAGGTGAAGGGGCTTCACTGATCCTCCCTTTATAAGAATAACAGAGAAAGGACTGTTGTTCTCTTTTCCAGAGGGGCAGCCAACACCCATCGCAGGCCTCATCTCAGTCCTCCCCTATAGTCAGCGCTGCCCAGCCCTGATCCACGGAGGCAAAAATCACTGAATTTGCTCCGCCTTAAGAGCATATCCAGGCAGAATTTGGTGCCGGCCTCGAAATGCTCCAGGTCCACTGAGCAATGCCGCCATCTGGTGGTCACGCAAAGAACTAAGAAAATCAGTGATCATGCGTAGTTCTGTTTGTGGGCTTGAGTTGTTGGGACACCTTTTAAATCTACTCCAGGAGGCTACTTAAGGTACATTTGTACTGAATATTCTCATAAAGGATGTTTTCTATTAAGACTACTGTGTGGTAGACTAAACATGGCCACAAATTCTCTCAAGCCCCTCCCATTAAGAGGTGGAGTTATTTCCCTATCTCTTGAATCTGGGCTGAGTCAGTGACTCGCTTTGGAACAGAAGGCACAGGAAGTGATGCTGCATAATTTCCAAGCCTTCACGTCAAGAGGCCTGAGTTTCCCTCCTCTCCCTCTCAGAACACTGCTGCCTTTCAAACAAGCCCAGGCAGGCCTCCTTGAGGATGGGACTCCACGTGAAGAGCGGAAGAAAGGACCTGCTGTGTCAGCCACTTCTTCTGAGGTCCTAGACAAGTGAGTGAGGCCATCCAGGACCAGGCAGTCACAGTGCAACCACTGTCAAATGCAGTGACGAGTGAGCCCGGTTAGACCTGCTAAAGCCAACCCGAATACTAGCCCATAGAACCATGAGTTCTTGTAAGCCACTAAATTCTGGGAGGCCTGTGACACAGTGGCAAACACAGCAGTAAATAACCAATGCACAGCCTCAAATTTAGGTTTTAAAAATCTGTACTCCAGGGGCGCCCGGTTGGCTCAGTCCGTAGAGCATGTGACTCTTGATCTCGGGCTTGTTAAGTTCGAGCCCCACACAGGGTATAGAGATTATTTAAAAATACAATCTTTAAAAAATTTTTTAAAAAAATCTGTCTTCTGGCCTATAAACATGAGGCTTATTATTACTCTTTTAAATTGGAGGGAGGGACAGCATACATCACCATTTCCACATGGTGAATCTTGACTGTTGCACAAATTTTGAACGTGGCATACTCTGATTTTCTCATGTGTGTTCAGACCCTGCCACATCTCCTCCTTCATTCATTCATCAAACACTAACCGAGCATGTCACAAGTGATAGCTACTGGGGAGGCTCTAGGGACTTGGGACTGAATGGGATTATGACACCTACTCTTGAGAGGTCCCAGCTATTGAAGACACATGTGCAAATAGATCATAACAAAGAGTGGCGTATGTTACGTTAGAACAGAGTAGTGACTACCTGCGTGTGGGGGCAAGGGGGCACTATTAGTCAAGACCCAATTAAGAAAAGAGAAAACAATCCAAGTATTTGAACAAAAAGAATTTAATCCAGGGAGTTTGCTATATAGGTGAGAAGGCAAACAAAACATGGTGGGGGGGAAGAGGGGGTGGGCAGAACCCTGGAAGAAGGTCAGCTACCGCCAAAGACACCACCAGCCAAGGAGAATGAGGGGCAGAAATACCCTGGCATTTCCTTTTCTCCCCCTCCAATCTCCCACAGTGCCTTGCATTGGTCAAACCCAGAAGGAGCCTAGGTGATGCAGCCTGCAAGCATTAGCATAGCACTCTGGGAACACAGTGAGGGAAGGACGACGGCAAACAGGATTAGTTAGGACTGCCATGGGGTATTGTGGGCTGTTTTATGCCATCCATACAGTTCTCTGCCACGGCCTCCTTCCCCCTCCCCCACCCCAGAGCAGTATCAAGGTCCTTCTCAAAGGAGAATCTCAAACATTTGAATAGGAGGATTAGGTTATGTGGGGCAGTAGACAGAGCACTTGCTTGTGAGTCTAGATCTCAGCCAGAGGAACCACCGCCCGGCCCCCCACCCTGAACAGTAGGGGGCTGGGCTAAGGGAGCAATGGCTCCTCCAGTCTCACATTTAGACAAGCCTGGAAAAGTGCCTGGAGCACCTCTTCAGCCCATGTAACATAGGAGATCTGGTGGACACTGTGGCTGATGATGGGCAGTGGCTACAGGGCTTAGAGTCAAATCCCAGTTCTGTTCTTGCTATGCAAGACTTGCATAAAGTTGTTCTCTCTCATAGCCTTTGTCTCCTTGTCAGTAAAACGGGGTAATCATCCCTGATTTGCAGGGTTCTTGTGAGAATGAAGTCAACCCCTTGAGCACCTGCTGGATGATCTATGGCAGGGCCTCTCAGAGCGGGGTTCCCGGACCAGGAGCATCAGCAGCCCCTGAAAACCTGGTAGGATAGAAACTTCTGGGGCTTCACCCCATATTTACTGAGTCAGAAACTCTCAGGCGAACCCAGAAATCTGTGTCTGAACAAGCCCCTCTAGGGGCTCTGATGCCTGCTAAAAGTCTGAGAACCAATCATCTAGCTAGAACCTAACGGACCCTCCATAAACAGGAACTCTATTGCTATTTTTACAGCCTTAAGGAATGAGTTTGAAAAAGGAACATTTTCACCTATCACCAACTGCTCATTTGGGATGAACCAGAATCTGAGGACACCCAAGGCTTTGAGTTCCAACACCAACTGTCAGTGGTTTGGGGTTCACCCAGCCAGCCCACAGACGGCTGATACTGGCCCTCCCGCCCACATAACCTCAGAGCTAACCCCTTCCCAGGCTGCAGGTAAACCCCTACCTTCTCAAGATAAGATGTTCTCTCACATTCCAGAGGAGTCTGAGAATATCTCAAATGGGGTAAGGGGGCAAAGGACAGAGAGGCTTTCTGAGAGAGGGAGAAGGTATAAAAAAAAGGAAGCAATAAATATTCAGCCTTAAAAAAAGTAGAAGTGAAAATCTCAGGAAAAAAATCTCTGTCCAGAAATTTGGGGGTGGTGGTGGGTAAGAACATTGGAAGAAAAAGAAAACAATAGGTAAGATACCATGATACCCCACAAAAGTAAAAAAAAAAAAAAAAAAAAAAGGTGATGTGATAGCTTCAGGGAAGCAGGAAGAAGCTGAAATAATTTATACAGAGCTAAAGTAAATAACGTTCCTTTCCTTTATTGCCCCTTTCCTGCTGGTCCTGTGTTAGAAGGGTCTTAATCTTCCATAGGAAGCACTGTGATGTTTGTTCCGTAACAGAAACAGCAGCTGATTCCACCCACTAGAAGCTACACTCGTGGGCAGTCTGGTGGCTCCACTGCCACTAGATGGGGTTATTGCCACTGGATGCCAAACTGGGTGCGGGACACTGTCAGAAAAATGTGACTCTATTTCGAGATGTTCTGCAGTCACCAGTTGGGCTTGTCCAGAGAAGCAAGGACAAGAAGGCATTCAAGTGTGTGCTCACAACACTGACCCAAACAAGGATGAGACAGAGGGTGAGGGAGAAGGATGCTGGTCCAGTCAGGAGGGGGCATGGGGGCTTTCAAGGAGCAGAAAGAACATCTCACCCTGGGCTCCTGCTGACGCTAGGGAAAGGTGGGGTGGAGGCCACCGTGTAGAGCGCCCTTGCCATCCGCTCCTCTGGTCCACATGCTGGCTCACCACAGGACAAGCAAAGGACCAGGATGGACTCAATGCCTTTGAAATATAGAAATATATTTCAGAAATATAGAAATATAACTGAGCCCCCATATCCATGGATTCCTTTCTTTTCCCTTCTTGGCACAGGTGAATGGGTCTTTAGATTTCTTCTCCAATTGCTACATGTACCTCTAAACTTATCTGATAGGAAATAAGGCACTGGCTCCTTTTTTTTTTTAACATTTGTTTTTAAGTTTATTTATTTTTGAGAGAGAGAGAGAGAGAGAGAGAGAGCGAGCACAAGCAGGGCAGGGGCAGAGGGAGATCGTGACACAGAATCCGAAGCAGGCTCCAGGCTCTGAGCTGTCAGCACAGAGCCTGATGCAGGGCTCGAACTCCAAAACCAGGAGATCATGACCTGAGCTGAAGTCAGACACTTAACCCACTGAGCCACCCAGGCGCCCCTAGGCACCGGCTCTTTAATTCTAAGGCTTGGTTCTCAAACTTCAGTATGCAGATCACCAGGAGGGCGAGTTAAACACAAAACGCCTAGCATCTAGCCCCCCCACCCCGCCCCCCAGGTTTCCCATTCAATAAGTCTGGAGGAGCAAGGTCAAGAATTTGCATTCTCTCGAGTTCCCAGGTGACGCTGCTGCTGGTCTAGGACCACACTCGTCCTAAGGTAATAACTTTCCTCCAAGTCCTTTTGCTTTATAGATCCAGTCACCCTTATCTTCTCGCCACCCTGGTAGCCATCCCCACCAACCCAATAATAAGCATCAGCTAAGTGCTGGTGAAACTACAGCCTCCCAGCACATCCCCCTCCAAATTCTGAGGGTCTCAGATGCCATCCTGAGGCCCCAAGTGAGGCGCATTAGGACCATGGGCAACCTGCAAGCCTACTGTGTGCCAGGCACTATCCTAAAGGACTGACAGGTACCACTTCATTTAACGCCCGTCGTATTTCGACTTGCATTTCCTCTTTATGGGTGAGTTTCTGAGGCTCCGAGAGGTGAAGTAACTTGCCCAAAGTCACACAGCGGGCAAGTAGAGTAGCTGCATTTCAAACCCAGGAAATCCTACTTCTGTGTCCTTAATCGATCTGCTCTATTTCCTCCTAATGAAAAGGGCTCTGGAGCTCCTGCCAGGGATCACACTGACAAATCTCTCTGGTGAAGAGAAACGGATTCCTTCCAAGAAGGAAAACCTAACAAAGGTAAAACAAAGGGACAATGCAGGCGTTGAATGTGAGTGAGTGAGTGAGTGAGTGAGTGAGTGAGTCTGTGTGTAAACCACAGCTCGGCAGGCTGTGGAAGGTGGGAAGATGAGTTCTGGAGTAAAGCTGACCCAGTCGCCAGTCGGTTCATGAACACAAGCCATTTAACTTCTCCGCGCCTTGGTTTAATAATCTGTAAAATCTGGGGGCGCCTGGGTGGCTTGGTCGGTTAAGTGTCCGACTTCGGCTCAGGTCATGATCTCACAGTCCGTGAGTTCGAGCCCCGCGTCGGGCTCTGTGCTGACGGCTCAGAGCCTGGAGCCTGGAGCCTGTTTCGGATTTTCTGTCTCCCTCTCTCTCTGCCCCTCCCCTGTTCATGCTCTGTCTCTCTCGGTCTCAAAAATAAATAAACGTTAAAAAAAAAAAAATAATCTGTAAAATCTGTCTTCTTTTTCCCCACTGGAGTTGAGAGAATTGAGATCATGTATATGAAAGTTTTTATTTATCTCATAAGGCTTCTAAAAAAAAGTTTCTGCCAAAATTCATGCAACATAAAATTCACCATTTTAGCACAAACCATTCAGAAATACTTTTTATGGGGCGCCTGGGTGGCTCAGTCGATTAAGCGGCCGACTTCGGCTCAGGTCGCGATCTCACAGTCCGTCAGTTCGAGCCCCGCATCGGGCTCTGTGCTGATGGCTCAGAGCCTGGTGCCTGCTTCCGATTCTGTGTCTCCCTCTCTCTCTGCCCCTCCCCCGTTCATGCTCTGTCTCTCTGTTTCAAAAATAAATAAACATTAAAAAAAAGAAATACTTTTTGAAAACAGTTTGTCTAGCTCCACAAACAAGGTAGCGATTAAACCAGGAGGTTCTCAGAACCCTTTCAGGCCTGAGCTGCTTGGAGAGTGATGGCTTGCATCATAGCAAGGAAACGTCCAGCACTGGTGTGACAGCCCAAGGCCTGTGCCCAGCTAACTCGTCTTTCCAGGATCCAAGCTCACCAGAAAGCAGACCTTCCACCACAGGGGGAGCTGAAGTAAGGAACGTGGCCGAAGAAGATGGAAACGAACTTTTTGTGTTTCTGGCATCAGCCCTGTACTAAGGAACCAGAAGCGTCTCTGCTTTCTGCTTTGGAGGTTTAAAAACATTAACAGATACTCTCAGCTGCTATCCAGATGTTTTTAAGACACAAAATGCTAAGAGTTATTCAAATACAGGTACCGGGCCAGCTGTACATGAAGAGTTAAGCAGGATTACTTGAACTGGTATGTAAAGTTTGGGTTCTTTTTTCTTTTAATATGTCTATCATAAAAGAAAGAAATCATCTTATGAGAAAATAGAACTTCTGTACAAGCAAGTTTGTGGGTAAAGAAAAAAATGGAAAAAAATGTTGTGGGTGAATTAAAAAAAAAAAAAAATGTTTAGCTGATCTTCTTTCCTTTAAAAACAGCCCCAGAAAGAGTCCCGACGAACACACTGCAAGGGAACTGGCCCAAGCCCCAGCCTCCAGACCAAGGTGCAGGAGTCCATGTAGCTAAGGTTCCAGAGATTTCAGAGGCTCAGACAGTAACACTGTCCAAGTCCTCTGTCTTCTTGTCTTTGGACATGAGGAGATTTGCACAGGAGGGACTTGAGGAAGGACATCCAGGCTGAAAGCTAAGGACGGAATGGCTCAGGAAGCTAATGTAAGGTAAAGGCTTTTCCTCTCCCTGGACCCCCACCAGGGACACGGTGGTGCAGAAGACAAGGATAAAGAATGTGCTGGTGGGGACAGGAGACACTGGAGAAGCAAGATAAACTGAAAGAAGTGCTGGGGAAATGCTGAAGGATGCATAGCTTCACCAGAGATGAGGGCTGCCATCTTGGAAGGTCAGGAAGTTAAGGAGGGCCCAGCTGAATGCCACAGAATCAAAGGAAAAGGCAAATGCAGTCTGTCATGTAGAGAAGGATCTGAACCCCGGATAATGAGAGCCATGTCACCCTGGACAGAAGTGTCCATAACACCGGGAATTGCTAAGGATATTTCTCCCACGCTGGATCTCTGAATACACAGGAGCTAACATGGGTGGGCTATGCATCTGTTGAGCCCTGCCCTTGGAGCAAATACGTTTCCATGTTTTCACACAAATAATGATGTAATATTTGCTGACGTCCTCCTGAGTAAGGAGATAAATGAAGGTAAGAAAAAGCCAGGTCACCTTAGCCCAGGAAAGGGTCCCCAGTCTATTACCAATGGAGATCAAGGTGGCCACAGATTGCGCTCTCTCTCTCTCTCTCACACACACACACACACACACACACACACACACACGCACCTCCCACCAACCATCACGGGTGAGGAACCTGTAGGAGTACACAGGAGGGAATACGGGCTCCACATCTCTGGCAGATCCTTCTCTGCAGAAAGGCAGCTGCCCACACTGGGCTCCCACAACCTCTCCCACGGCCTCCCTCTCTAGCTGGATCTTGGCCAACTTTTTCTTCCCAGATCCCACGAAACACTCACATTCACCTGGTACTAACTCAGGGGCCCAGGTCTGCCCACCCCATTCAGGTTTGGCTCACTTGAAAACACCCAACCTCAGAAAAAAAAAAATTTCGTTTTCTAATACCCAAGCCTGGCAACCTACCTTGTGTGATTCCATCAGAAACAAAAGCATCCTAACTTTCCAAGGTCAACATTCCTCCACCCCAAACCACAGCCAAGGCCATGAAACACATACCAAAACAACAGACTTACAAAATTCTAAACTGCCTTCTTTCCAAAACTCTGGGGTTTGTGGCCCTGGGGCCTCCGACCAGACTTCCTTCCTTGGCCCGGCTTTGACCATGAACCTGTCTCAGCTCAGCAGTTGGCCGGAAATGCCAAGCTGCCTTAGCACCCAAGTTCCCAGACAAGTCTGCATTGCTGAGGATCAGAGGAGGCCAGAACAGGTCTGGGCACTGGGGCAGGAACGAGAGGGAGGCCGCACGGCTGGGGCTGAGAACACCCAGAACCAGAGGGCACTGGGTGAGGTTTTTTTCACCGCTGTGTGGGGAGTATCTGGGAATCCTCACGCCCCAGTAGCCAAGAGGCTTGACCTACATGATGTCAGTTCAGTGATTCTTCATTCATCGTCACAACAATCCCGCTGGTGGGGATTATTTTACGTCTTACAGATCAAAGTTTTGCAGATCAAAGGGGCCCAAAGCCACATGCCCAGGAAGTCACCGAGCTTGGATTCAAACTGATGCTGATGCTCTTTCAGGCTCTATCTACTCTGCTCCTCTCTCGATCAGTCCTTAAATAAAGTTCTATCTGGAAAGTTCTTGAAATTTCTTCCTTTCTTTTTTCCTTATGCCTACACACAAGCACTTGTTTCTCACATTAAATTTTCTGAGGTGTCAAGAGATCAGGCAGCTCAACCAAACACTCGTATTATTCTGAGAGAAGACTATGGATGAGGGCAACATCACGAAGACTGAGATTCTGTCTGTTTTGTTCACTGCTGGATGCCCAATGTCTGGGACAGCGCCTGGCACGTGCTGACACAGGTCAGGCATCCAATAAATGTCTGTGGAACAAACGTCCTTCCAGACCGCAGATTCTCCCAAAGTTTTCATGGTTTCCTACTCAAACCCCTTCCTAGAGAACAAGGGCAAGGTTCCAAGAGCCCTGAGCTGGACTAAAGACACGGCATAACTCAAACAGGTGCAGGTTCAACCTCAATCCTCAGGAGACCAGGCTCCCCTCAGTGAGTGGAAGGACGTCTGTCTGACTTACCCTGTCCAGCAGTTACCTCCTGGAAGGACACTGACAACTCCCCACACCCTCTTTCAGTCAGGTATCAGCTCCCCGGGCTGTGAGCAGTCATGGAGCATCTCAAACACTTCCCGCTAGTTCTGCAGCAGAATGGGCCCTTCCATGTCAGTGCTGCTGTCCCCATCACAGTCTCCTGTGTCCCACTGAGGAATGACAGGCTCTCACAAAGCTCCTCAGCCAGACTCCCTTTATGAGACACTGTGCCAGAAGATCCTGCAGTACCATGTATTTTCTTTAGAAGGAGAACAGACTAATTGCAGTGGACCTGTTGAAACGGAGCAAGCTCCCCGGGCCCCACATTATTTCTGCTGACCTGAAGGAAAAGCACAGCTAAGAAGCCAGGCCTTCTATCAGCATGGGGGTGGGGAGCGGGGGGTAGCCCCCAGACAGGAATAAGACAAGGTCCCGGGCTCAAGGAGCTTACAACTAGTTTGAAAACCAACACAATTTTATTTTTATTTTATTAAAAAAATTTTTAAAAATATTTATTTATTTTTGAGAGAGAGACAGACAGAGCATGAGCAGGAGAGAGGTAGAGAGAGAAGGAGACACAGAATCCGAACCAGGCTCCAGACTCCAAGCTGTCAGCACAGAGCCTGATGAGGGGCTCAAACCCATAAACCGAGAGATCATGACCTGAGCCGAAGTCAGACGCTTAATCAACTGAGCCACCCAGGCCCCCCTGAAAACCAACACAATTTTAAAATTGGCTTTAAAGTGTTTTAAATGTAATTACTTAAAAAATACATTTTAAAATAATTTTAAATAATTAAGAATTTTAATACAATAATTTAAATTATTTTTATTGCGAAATTTAAAATGTACAACAGGAGTGCCTGGGTGGCTCAGTCAGTTAAGTGTCCAACACCAGCTCAGGTCATGATCTCACGGTTTGTGAGTTCGAGCCCCATGTCGGGCTCTGTGCTGACAGCTCAGAGCCTGGAGCCTGCTTTGGATTCTGTGTCGTCTTCTCTCTCTGCCCCTCTCCCACTTGTGTTCTGACTCTATCAAAAATAAATAAGTGCAAAAAAATTTTTTTAAAAAGTACAATAAAGTCTGTAAGGGGCACTAATCTTACTAACATACATATATACCCATCTAACCATAGATACACAGATCAAGATACACAGAATATTTCCAGTACCTTAGAAGGTTCTTTCATGTTCCTTCCTCCCTGATCTATATGTACCTCCCAACAAGGTAGCTACTTTCCTAACTTTTATTATTGTTGTTGTGATTATTATTATTATTATTTTATTTAAAAAAAATTTTTTTTAACGTTTATTTATTTTTGAGACACAGAGAGACAGAGCATGAATGGGGGAGGAGCAGAGAGAGAGGGAGACACAGAATCGGAAGCAGGCTCCAGGCTCTGGGCCATCAGCCCAGAACCCGATGCGGGGCTCGAACTCATGGACCGCGAGATCGTGACCTGAGCTGAAGTCGGACACTCAACCGACTGAGCCACCCAGGCGCCCCTATTATTATTTTAAAGACAGAGCTCGAGCAGGAGAGAGGGGCAGTGGGAGAGAGAAAGAATCTTAAGCAGGCTCCATACTCAGCACAGAGCCTGACACAGGGCTTGATCTCTAGGCACTGGGATCATGAGCTGAGCCAAAATCAAGAGTTGGACACTCAACCGACTGAGCCACCCAGGCACCTCCACCACTTTCCTAACTTCTAATATCAAGTATTAGTTCTGCCTGATTTTGAACCTCCTATCATTGGAACGGTATTGTACTGTTCTATTTTGTGTCTGGCTTCTTTTGCTCAACAGATCTCTGAGATTCATGCATATTGAGTGTGTGCTTGTTCTTTCATATTTCTGAGTGGTATTCTGTTGTATAAATGTGCTACAGTTTCTTTATCCATTCGCCAACTGATGGAAACAACCAAGTTTCTTCCAGTTTGGAACTATCGTGAATAAGGCTGCTATGAACATTCTTACAAGGCTTTTTGTGGCTACATATACTCAGTGCTTGTGACACAAAACTAGCAGTAGACTGGCATGGTCACAGGGTAGACATATATTTAACTTTAATAGAAATGGCTTGTGTCCCAAAGTGGTTGGACCATTTTACCTTTCTACCAGAGTCCAGTTGCATGGGTAAGCATTTCATTCCTTTTTATAGCCAAATAATACTCCAGGGTACCAACAGACAACAGTGTTCATCAATTCATCAGCTGACGTGCATTTGAGTTGTTTCCGTATTTGGTTACTATGAATAATGCTGCTATGAACATTCATGTACAAGTATCTGTGAAGACGTACGTTTTCATTCGTCTTGGGATATACCTAGGAGTGGAACTGCTAGGCCATATGGCAATTCTACGAGTAACCTTTTGAGGAATTGCCAGACTGTTTTCCAAAGTGGCTGTGCCATTTTACAATCTTGCCTGCAGCCAATGACGGCAGTGAATGATGGCTCCACATCCTTGCCCACACTCGGTATTGCCAGTCTTTTTAAATTTTACTCATTTGGGGCACCGGGGTGGCTCGGTTGATTAAGCATCCAACTTTGGCTCACGTCACGATCTCACAGTTTGTGGGTTCGAGCCCCGCATCGGGCTCTGTGCTGACAGCTCAGAGCCTGGAGCCTGTTTCAGATTCTGGGTCTCCCTCTCTCTCTGCCCCTCCCCTGCTTGCACTCTGTCTCTGTCTCAAAAATAAAATAAACATTAAAAAAAAAAAAAGACCTTTACTCATTCTGGTGGGTGTGTGGTAGTATCTCATATATAGTTGTAATCTGCATTTCCTAATGAGTAATAATATTACGCACCTTTCCTACCCTACACTCTCCACCTCCATATCCTTGTATCCCCCACACATAGATGTCGACACTGAGAATCACTAGACAGGAACATCTGCTTGGTTTTAATTCCTACAGGCTCTATTATAAAAGTTGGCTTCATCAATCAATAATCAAGTTATGTTAAAATATTAAATAGGTTTTTTCAAAACCTCCCTTAGGAAATTCAGTTACCCACCCATCCAGAGGAATGTTCCAACACTGCTTCCTTCCCCAAGAACAATAGCAGTTGTTAGAAACTGGAAAGGGGCAAATAAGTGTGAGTGGGAGTAATCAGGGAAGGCTTCCTGTGGAGATGAGCTCACCGAGGACAGGAAGAACAGGTTGAGCGGATAAACAACGGGAATATCACTGATACAAGGGGAACTTTGCGAAGGAAAACAGAAAGACTCTGGAATGCTGGGGCCAGGAAGGAGCCTTGCTTTGGCAGGAATACTGCAGTGTTGTTTGTAGGGCCAGACGAAGTGGAAGGGATTTATTAACGTGAAATCTATGAAGAGCTTTTCTTTCTTTTTTTTTTTTAATGTTTATTTTTGAGAGAGAGAGAGAGAGAGACAGCACACACACACACACACACACACACACACACACACACACACAAGAGTTGGGGAGGGGCAGAGAGAGAAGGGGGGACAGAGGATCCGAAGCAAGCTCTGTGCTGACAGCAGAGAGCCTGACGTGGGGTTCAAACTCACAAACTGCGAGACCGTGACCTGAGCTGAAGTCGGACGCTTAACCGACTGAGCCACCCAGGCGCCCCAAGATCTATAAAGAGCTTTGCATGTCACAGATGCAGTGAAGGTTTGGGGATGGGAATTGAGAGCCTTTTTTCTGGGAAAGGTGATGAACCAAACAAACAAACACCAAGGGGACCGGTGAGAGGCAGGTGTTAACGATTTTGTCCACAGGGTCACACACAAAACCCACACAGACCTAAAGGGACCATCAGCCAATGCCCAGGCCAGATAAGGAGACTGACCCAAGACGGATCGTCCAGTTGGCTGATGGTCACTTCTGGAAGCTTTCATTCTTCAATTCGGTCCCACCAGGCCAGCCCCTCCTTGTTTCAAAGGAGGATGGACCAGACAGAAGAATAAAGAGGGAGGTCCTCATGGTCCTTACAGATCACATGACACCATTCTAGAACACCTCAATGGCCTCCCCTTGCTCCAGGAAAACCACGAAGGCCTGCAAGCCCCACCCCTGTGTCAGCCTCACCACCCTCTCCATCCCCCCATCCCGGCTCTGTACTCTGGCCACCCTAGCATTCCTTCCACTCCAGGAATTTTCCCTGCATGCTCTTCCAACTGCCTGGGAAGCTTCTCCCATCCCTTTCAAATCCCAGCTTGTATCACCTTTTCAGGAAGTCTTCCCTCACATACCACTCCTTTTCTGAGTTCAGATCAGCTCTCTTGGAACCCTGCTTTTTTCCTCTTTAACACTTATCTCTTTTGCAATTACAGCACCTCGTCTTGGTGTTTGCTGTGTCTGCACTGGAGAAAAAGCCACATCTGTCTCTGCTCATTACCATGTCCCAGTGTTTTGCACAGTGCCTGGCACATGGATGAGTGAATGAACTAATGAATGACCACAGAGAGTGATTAGCAAGATGTGGTCCTAGAGCCCCTGGTAAGACAACCCAAAGACCCAGCAATTCTATTCCCAGGTGTGTATTCCCTGGCAGAAATGTGCACACATGTTCTCCAAGAGACATGTACAAAAATGTTCGCGACAGCCTTACTTGTAATAATCAAAAACAAGAACAACCTAAATATCCATGAACAGCAAAACAGAGAAGTAGATGCTGGTAGGTTCATTTCGTGGAATACTTTACAGCAGTGAAAACTGACAAAGGGCCATTACTTGCAACAATGTGGATGAACTGGAGCAAAGGAAAGTTAGACACAAGAGAGAATATAAAATGTAATTCCAATTATGCCACATTCAAAACCAGGCAAACTAAACCACGGTCAGAATGGTCAAAGCTATCATGACTTTTGGACGGGGAGTAATGACTGGAAAGGGACAAAGAGGCCCCTAGGGTGTTGGTAATGTTCTGTTTCTTGACCTTGGTGCAGAGTTTTAGGGATATGTTCACTGTATGAAAATTCATCAAATGTTCACTTACTAGTTCTGTAGGTAAGTTACACTGCAGCAAAAAGCTTACTGTAAAAAAGGAAAGATAATTCCTCCATTAGAAGGTGCAGGATCTCGGGGTGCCTGGGTGGCTCAGTCAGTTGAGTGTCCGACTCTCGATTTCAGCTCAGGTCATGATCTCACGGTTTATGGGATTGAGCCCCGTGTTGGGCTGTGTGCTGGCAGCATGGAATCTACTTGGGATTCTCTCTCTCTCTCTCTCTCTCTCTCTCAGCCCATTCCCCCATTTGTGTGTGTGTGTGTGTGTGTGTGTGTGTGTGTGTGTGTGTTTTCTCTCTCAAAATAAATACTTAAACATTAAAAAAAAAAAAAAAAAAAAGAAAGAAAGAAAGAAAAAAAGAACATGCTGGATCTCAACAGGCCAAAAGGGTGTTTTAGGGGTTTAGGAGCACAGCCCCCAGTGAGGTTGGTGCATTTTTGTCTGCCCAGAACACACAAGCACTTGCAACCACTATGTCCCTCTCTGTTTCTTCCTCTCCCAAGAAACACAAAATAGAAACAGGATTATTGCTGAATGAGCTAATCCAAAAATGTATGAAATGTAATGCAAAAAGTAGAACAAAACCCTTTGTTCCATACAGCTGTAAAAGTGTTGACAAACACATAGTGCGTGTGTCCGGGAAGAGAACGAGTAATGGAATTCAGTGCAAACCGAGTGTATTTCAGGCAAACGGCACTGCAGAGAAGTAAGCACATGACTGAGAATGTAATTTGGGAAGGTGGACTCGCTCTCTTCAATTGTTGTAAAAACCGCCTTATGAGTTTGTTGGTTTAAGCAACTTCTTCCCAAGCCCTCCGGTCGCAAAGAAGTTGTGACTTTGTAATTCTAAATGCATGTTATTTAGCATCTGAAGATTGAGTTTCACCCTCTCTGGGGCTGAAAGTGTGAACATTTTGTGCAAATGCATTTCTGCTCTCCGAGACAGACCAGCTGGCACAGAGAAGGTTCAACGGTTTGCCCACTGCCCAGCTAATCAGCTGTCAGGACAAAGGGTGGGGAGTAGTGTTTCTTCATGGCTGTGATATTATGATTTATAATACTTATGTATGCTTGGTCTTCATGAAGTTTCTAGTGCAGAGCTCCTAAAACCCTTGGAATTTCCTGTAATGAAAGTAATTAAAGTGTCTTTTGCTATATTAATAAGTTGGCTTTTGCTGGACACCTAAGGATGCCGGCTGGTAGCTAGGAGGTCCGATGATGTGATTAGAGGCTCGGGACCCAATGGCCAACGATTTAATCAATTGTGCCTATGTAATGAAGCCTTCAGAAAAATCCAACAAGGCGGTTTAGAGGCTTCTAGGTTGGTGAACACGTGGAGATTCAGGTACAGTGGTGCACTCGAAGAGGGTATGGGAGGTCCTCACCCCTTCCCTATACCTTGTTCTAGTGTCTCTCCCATCTGGTTGTTCCTGAGTTATATCCTTTTGTAATAAATCAGTAATCTGGGGTGCCTGGATGGCTCAGTCAGTTAAGCATCTGACTCTTGATTTCAGCCCAGGTCATGATCTCATGGTCTTGGGATCAAGTCCCCTATCCGGCTCTCTACTGGGTGTGGAGGCTGCTTAAGATTCTCTCTCCCTCTCCTTCTGCCCCTCTCCACTTATGTGTGCGTGCACACATGCACTCTCTCTCAAAACAAACAAACAAACAAACAAACAAACAAACAAACAAACAAACCAGTAATAAGAGTAAAGTGTTTTCCGGAGTTCTGTGAGCCACTCTAGCAAATTAACTGAACCCACGGAGCAGGCCACTAGAACCTCCAATCTATAGTGGATTGGTCAGAAGTACAGGTAACAACCTGGGTTTGCAACTGGCATGTGAAGTGGGGACAAGGGGGAGCAGTCTTGTGGCTCAGTCTGTGGGATCTGACACTATCTGACACAGGGATTCCCCCGTCTGTGGGATCTGACACTGTCTCCAGGTAGATGTGTCAGAATTGAGTTGAATTACAGGACATTAATCTGGTGCTAGAAAACCACACACACATTGTGCAGAACCTTGAATAGTCTAAGCTTGTTATTAAATTCCTAAGCCTTTCACTCCTTGGACTGAATGTTCACGCCATGAAACTGGCAATCCTGGGCAAAGTTCCCAAACTCCAGCCAAGATGCGTATTAACTGGCAACTCTGCTCACGTACCTTTTGTGCGTGGGGCAGGGTCCTGGGTTCTACGGGTGACAGCAGTTTAACTAGAAGGCATAGACTCTAGAGATGAGGGCCGACTGACGGGGCAGACACGCACTCTCTTACCCTGGGTGGTTATTTTTACCAAAATAAAGATTCAGACACCTTCAACCCAGCAGTCCTACTTAGAGAAACTGGATCCTTCCAATGGCCTCATACATACGGATATCATCTGGGCCTGTGGTTTTCTTTCTAACACACGCAAAGATGCATGCGTAAGGGTGCCACTGCAGGACTGTCGGTTAATAGTGACAAGGAAGAAACAACCCAGATTACATGGGACAGCACACATAACTTACGATAATTTATACCATAATCAAATACTATTGGATCAAGACAAAGGCAGGAGTGGGGGTTGTACGTGCTCATAGGCAACAATGTCTTCAGAGACAACAGTGTTACAAGAAAGTTAAATGTGGTGGCTAACAACTGTACATACGTTCCTTCTTGCATGAGAAAGACATACATACAGATACATGTTTACGCAAGCAGAGAACGTCTCTAGAAAGTGACCCAAGAGACTGAAGAGGGGAAGTACGGTGAGTCTGAGGAGGGAGGGAGGCTTCTGGGTTATCATAGACACCTCTGCAACATTTGTGCTTCAATCACACGCATGCATTTTCTTCAAATAATAAATTTCACTTTGTTCTATTCACTGGAAAAATACACGTCTGGAACACAGAAACTTAAGTTGTCCCCAGATAGCTATGTGCCAAACAACAGCATAGATTGTGAGGAAATATAAAAACAAAAGCTTGAGCCAATCCAATTATTTGGATCATCTGGGATGCCTCCAAGAGCTGGTCGGCTCTGAGCAGGGCTGCAGGCTATGACACAATTCGACCATCCTCTCCTCCCCCCACACAAAAAAACAATAATAAATCCATGAAATGTTTTGTACCTTTGGTCACCTGTGAAAGAGCCCAACCCACTTTTCCTCCTGGCCTCAGATATCTTGATGTTGTTATTATATTCATTAAATTTACATTTCTCCAGGGACTAGTTAAGGACACACCTTTAAAGCCAGATGTGCTCTGGTAAAAAATCCAGGCTCTGCCATTTGCTCGCTGTGTATCATTAGGCAGATGGCCCTCTGTCGATAACACTTCCTCATAGGGCCCACTGTGAAGGTCAAATGAGCTCCTGTAAGTAAATATGCCTAGCCCAGTGCCCTGAAAACTGGGATAAAGTTAGAGCTCGGTGAATGGTAGGGAGTGGTTGCCATCACGTTTGTCCCCTTTGCTTCCCTGAACCAGCTGCTCCTGAGGACAGCGATGGGGAACGCGGAGGTGTGACCGGCCTCCAACACTTTTCCATTCAGTTTTCCAGTAGGGTAGGCAAGTAGGGTCCAAGTGTTATTGTGGGGGCTGGAGAAGAGTGGACGGTACCACCGGCCTCCATGTCTCACCAAGGAGCCAGTCCTGACACTCAGCTTGAGAGACAGGCTGGACGATGCACAGCCACAGATGCGCCTCAAGAGCCACCTGAGCCCAGACGGCAGACAGCAGGCCTGGGCTTCCCTCACTGTCATGGCTAAGCTGGGCTGAGTGGGGGCCACTATGGCGAGGATGCTATTGATTCAGCTACCTGAGTGGTGGCCAGGACCACACACAACCTCATCTCATGCTTGCAGCAACCCTATTTCACAGATGAGAAAATATCCACCATTAAGATTCAGATCATGGGGCACCTGGGTGGCTCAGTAGGTTAAGCGTCCGACTTCAGCCCAGGTCATGATCTCATAGTCCGTGAGTTCGAGCCCCGTGTCGGGCTCTGTGCTGACAGCTCAGAGCCTGGAGCCTGCTTCGGGTTCTGTGTCTCCCTCTCTCTGCTCCTCCTCTGCCCCTGCTCACACTCTGTCTCTCTCTCTGTCTCAGAAATACATATTAAAAAAAAAAAAAAGATTCAGATCACTCATCTTGGTTGATTGGGGTCTAGGTCTCAGGATCCTCTCAAAATGGGAATATGAGGCAATCTTCATAATGGATCCATGCCAAAATGGTAGTAACACCTTGGCTTTTACAGGATAATATGAGTTCCTCCACAGGATTTAACAAGGTAGGCTGGCACATGAAATTTGATGTAGAGGTAAATACAGTTTTAAAGGAGGAAGAGACTGAACAGAGGGAATCCTGTCCAATGACATTTATAGTTCAAAGAAGCCTCAAAACTATACCTGAAAGTAAGTTACAAGTTACAAATGGATATTTTGCTCCTGGAGCCAACTTGACTTCACTTCCACACCGAGAAGGCAGTATTTCTCAACCTGATTTTTCCTTGCTCTTATCTCTTCTCCATTCCTCCTTCTTCTCACAACCTCACCATCCTTTTGCTCGACATCTCAAGCATATCAGCATCAAAGGAAGCACAAATCAATCTCTCCAAGGACACACATGAGACCCCCTTCTTATACTCTATGACACTACAAAAAAATCAATCAAGAAGATATTTTTGAATTCATATGCTTATTTCAAGTTTTTTGCCCAAAGATCGGTAATTCAAGACAATGCAGACCCTCGGTGCATGATGACAATTACCTCCTCATCCAATGAAAGGAAAGGGTTGATTTCATTTTTATGAAAAAAGGGATGGAATGAATCTAGTGAATGTAGTTTAACAGATGTTCCCCGGTACACTGAAAAGACAAGGAGAAGACAGGCAGGTTCCACATCACACCTGCACAAGCTGGTTAGTTGAAGTCATATGAGAGATGCTTCTCTTGAGAGAGCACTTCAGAAGACCAAACCAAATTGCTGGGGATAAAATATGTCCAGCACCTCACTTAAGAGGTGATCGTCTTTAAAGTGTGAGTGAAAGGAGCTGAGCAAGCAGTTCTTGGGCACTCTGTGAAGTCACGGGCATCAGGATGTCAAAGGCAGCCAGAAGGTGCTGAGTCACAAAAGCGGGAAATGTGTGGCTAGAGTGAAGCCAGTATTTCTCAGGTTAAACAGAAACCACAGACAAGATCCTCAGGGATCATGGAAGGGTCTGCACCCCTGATTTGCCATAACCATAATCAAAGCACACACACCAAGGAGCTGGCCCTGCATGGGCAACTCTATCCATAATAATCACAAATCATGGTGTTGGCCTCCTCTGTGTATCAGGAGATTATTTATCCAGAGGCAGCCTTCTCTAAAAGACCCCCACCACGGTAGGTATTTGGAACCCACATCAACAACCCTCTTAGCCATACACCTGGCTCTGAGCCTTGTGGTTGTGCCTCATAATTCTGCTTATCCCTACACAAGAAGCATCCCCAGCAAAGGACAAAGGGTAGGGTAGGGGTCACTGATCTGCCTGAAACAAATGTCAGGGTGGAACAGGGATGGACAGAACTGAGATGCCATGTACCAACCAGCTCTGAAGCTAGAAGCATGGAAGGGTCTCAAGAATGACGTCAAGCTAGGGCGCCTGGCTGGCTCAGTCAGAGAAGCATGCAACCCTTGATCTCAGGGTCGTGAGTTCAAGCCCCATGTTGACTGCAGAGATTCCTTAAATAAAATAAGAAAGAAAGAAAGAAAGAAAGAAAGAAAGAAAGAAAGAAAGACAGACTTCAAGCTGGTAGTACAGAACTCCATTTCCCCAAAAGTATTGTCAATGGTGTAGACATCATTTCAGAGCCTCACCAACCTCCCTCTTACTGTATTTTTAAGTGGTGATGACACAGACAAGAAGGGAAGGAGCAAAGAATCGTGGTGGAAGCAGGATGTCCAGCAGGGATCTAGGCACCTGTAAGAATTGATTCCATAAGGTGGGGGGTAGGGGGGACACTTGGGTGGCTCAACCAGTCAAACCTCCAACTCTTAATTTCGGCTCAGGTCAGGATCTCACAGTTCATCCAACTCTGCATTTTCTCTCTCTCTCTCTCAAAATAAATAAACATCTATAAATAAATAAATAAAATCTTTTAAAAATAAAAAAGAATTCTCGTAGAAGAGACACAGAGGGATCTGGAGAGAAAGGTCGGGGAAAGAAAGCTCAACAGAAGTTCGGAAACAAAAGGTCAGGAGAGAGCAGAGGGAAGAATGGGGAAATGTGAAGGCAACATCCATTAAGTAGACAAGCAAACAAAACTGCAATACAGAAATATGTCTTTAAGTAATCTCTACTCCCAACGTAGGGCTCAAACTCACGACCCCAAGATCAAGAGTCACTCCGCCAACTGAGCCAGCTGGGTGCCCCGGAAGGCTGCTGAAGTAAAAGGAAATACCCTGAAGAAAAAGGAGAAAAAGTGGGGGAAAAGAATGTCAGAATCAGAAGTGAAGCATGATTGTTAACTCAGATAAAAAATGGCAGTCATTTGAGATACATGATCCTTCTGGGAAAAAAGCAGGTGAGAAGATTAAGGAGACAAGAAAAGACTCTAGATGATGCACACATAGGGTTGAGGTTGGAACCATCTTCATGTGATTAAGAGGCGTCTAATGCCAAGTGTAAGGGGAGAGAATTCTGCAAGACAAGATTTACACCTTGAATCTTACCACAACTGTAAACTAAGGAAAAAACCACAGACCCACGTTTTGCAAATTCCGCCAAAGAGAGCATTCCACTGAGCATAAAACTAAGGAGAATTAATCCCTGCAGAAGTCCAAACTCTATTGGGCGGCAATTTGAGTAGGACCAAGAAAGGTCACCTTTGCCTTTGGAAGCCACTCTGTCATCAGGACTTCTACTTTCATTAGCACCTTCACAGGAAAGTCTCAGGTGAACTACCCTCAGTAACAAAACAAGGAGGAAACTGTTTTCCAAAGGTACGAGATAAAGAGCTGCTGAAAATTGAAGAATCGAGAAAGGTGGAGGCCCATGTAGAAAGCTGTAGAGCTGTAACTGAAGCAGATTCATGGATTCAGTGAACAACGTGGATTCCTGGGTTTTTCAGAAAGACGTGGGACATGGAAGAGGAAATCTTGACCTATGGCACAAGCGTAAGACAATATGGAGGGACTATCACTGTTCTAAGTGAAATTCCAAACATTTCTCCCTCTCCCTCACCCACTGCATGCTTTTATTGATAACCAAGGAATCAAATGAGTTACCTCCTTCATCATCTCAAGGAAAGGATAAGAGCAGGGAAAGGAGCAACTTCTTTGCTTGCCTGCTTATTTTCTGTTTGAGTTGGAAGGCAAGAGGGAAGGGAGGAGGAGGAAGGGACCTGATTTGTTTCCCAAAGATAACAACCAGCTCCTGAATTGCAGAACTGGCCTCAGAGTAACTAAGGCCAGATGACCTTTCACACCAAGGAAGAGTAAAACAGAACAGTTTCACACATACAATGTACCGTAGTCATTGAATGAAACACTGGAAGGCTTACCAGAAACAGCTCAACACAAAGCATGTAAGTTACACCACTAGAGAAGAGGTCTAGCAGACTGGTTTCTAACTGGGACATCTGGGGGGACTGGCCCCACATGCATGTTCTAAGCAAAATAGGGGAGGGAGTTTGGCCCCTCAAGCAGGGTATGGAGAGGGAGGAAGAAATCCAAAAGGATGCCTCCCTTCTTTCCTCCTGTTTCCCTGCATGCTGGCATCTCACACACAACTTTGCCCTGGCATTGTTGTTTCACTGGGAAGAGGAAGCAGAAACTGAGTACGTGGTTCCCAGTCAGGATTCTGAGAAGGACTGGAGGGGGAGCACTCCTCCTACCCTGAAGAGCTTCTGAGAAGAGGTGATGCTGACAGGCACTCTGCCCATTTTACAGATGAAGCTCCTAGCATCTTAAGTTATTATTCAAGGCCACGGAGATAACAGCATAGCCAGAAGGAGACCGAAACCTGTCTGAATGCAAAATCCGTGCAATGCTGTCTCCCTCTTCCAGGCTTGAGAAGGAGTGCTCAGGACCGGAACTGTGTTCACTGCTGCCAGAGGACTTGCAGAAGGGCTGGGGAGGACGGGGCAGGGGGTGCAGGGATCTGGAGTTAGATACCCAGTGAAGGGGTGGAGGTGGGGAGGACTCCCAGCCAGGATTAATGAGGTTAAAATTAGGGACCTCGATGTGGTTGCTCTGAAATCTATGCCACAGAAGCTCTGCCCGAGCACTGCTACATTAATGCACAATGAGGAGAAGGCAGGTCCTAGGAAACCATGTTAAATGTGTTATAAGCAACCACCTTGCTGCTGTCTTCCATCCAGGGAGCTGTTCCTCCCAGGCAGCGTGCAGAGCTAAGAGCCTGCACAAACATCTGGCACTTGGGACTAGTCTTGAAAAGGAAAGATAGGACATTAATGTTGCCAAGAGACAGGAGGTCAGCAGGGTGCCTCTCCGGGACTCCAATACCCTGTACGGGGTGCAGGTGCACACAGTCTGGGCTGTGGGCACCAGTGGCTGTAGGCTGCCAGAGCACAAGGCCAGTGCTCTCCAAAGTAAGGGAGCCATCTGGGAATCAACCCTTGGAGCCTCGGAGAGATCCCACGTGGCTTTTATGACTGTATAGACTGGCAGCATCATGCTTATCCAGTCTTATCCAGGAGATAAGATCCCATCTTCGGCTCCCGTGGGGCTCAAGGCCTAGCAGAAGAGAGATATTAATCAAACGGTCAGAGAAATGTGAAAGTGCAACTTGATAAATGCTTCCAAGGAAAGAGTAAGATGGGCGGTGTGAGCCTCCGCTGGGGTCAGGGAAGAGCTGGGCCTTGAAGGAGATGTGCAGTGTCCTTGGTGAGAGGGGGGCAGGATGCGCACAGAGGAGAGGCCCAGGGGCCAGGAATGGAAGGTAGGCAACTATCCGGCAATTATCTAAGAAGCATTCATGACGGCCCCAAGCTATCCTCTCTGTATTCAAGAAATCTCATTCCGAGTTTCTTCCGCACTTGGCAAAATGCTTGATGAGTCTTTGCTCTTGTTGCAGCAGTAAGTGTAACAGTGAACTGGTATCTGTACTAATGCCCCACATTGGCTACCAGTATTATGAGCTTCCCCTTCACATGCTTGATCTCATGGAATTCTGACAACAATCCTATTGGATAGGAGAGCGATGGCAGAATCTTCCCAAGATCACGCAGCCGGGGTCCCTGCAACGAACACCAGGTCCATCTGGTTTAAGGCTGGGTACGTAAACCAGAACGGCACGGCTTGGGGTGAGCAGGAGGTAAAAAGATACTCAGGACTGCTGTCTTTATTGCTGTGGTCGGTCCTGAGTCCTGGTGACTGAGCGAGCCTCCTATGAGGTCACCGCCTCCCCTGGAAAATTGGGATGGTGACACCTGTCTACCCACCCCATCCGGTGTTGTGAGGTTCAAGCAAGCACATGTGAGACTGATAGGCCCTCCATGGATAAGAAGCATGATCATTTGGCAAAAGTACACCCCAATACTGACTTCAAATAAGCAAGGTGAGTGACACCCTTTCAAGACCACAGACATCATTAAAGAGCAGGGAGAAAGAAAGAAAATGCACAGAAGAAAACACTTAGCCTCACCTTGACCCTGGGACGTAAAAATGAGAGCTAACAGCAATTTCCTGAAGTCTTCCACATTACCAGGCACTGCCCAATGTAGGAAAGAATCGACTTCCCCCAGGAAAGGTCTGGCTTTTTCCTTTCCCTCGATGCCCGGAGGTGATGTTTAAACCCTCAGATTGTCCTGCTGGTGGGTGTCTGTTTACCTGGAGGCCTTAGGTCATACCAGGTGGCCTAACCACAGGTGATGTGGTTTATGGTGGGGGCTCGGGCCACACCTCCAGAAGGCCTTTCCTCAGGCCTTTCCTCCAGAAGGCTAGAGACACAGGTCAGCCACACAGGCAGTCAAGCATGTCTACGTGACCGAGCCCCAGTAAAAAGTCTGGACGCAAGGCTTACGGGAGCTTCCCCTGTGGGTGACGCCCCACGTGTGCTGTCACACACTGTTGGAGGAAAGGAGGCATGCTTTGCCTAATTCCACTGGGAGAAGACCATCAGAAACTCCACATGTGGAACCTTCTGGACTCTCTCTGCGTACTTTCTTCCCTCGGTTTATTTTACTTGGAATCCTTTCACCATAACCGTGATTATGAAAGCTTCCAGCACGTTCTCCAAGTCTTTCTAGTGAATTATCACACCTGAGTGTGGTCTTGGAAACGCCCGAACTCACAGCCGGTGTCAGAAGTGAGGACGGTCATAGGGACTTCACTGTCCCTCTCCACTGTCACTGAATCCCCACATAAACCCAGGGAAGGAGCTGGTCCATTCCCATCTCACAGACAAGGACACTGAGCACTTAAAGAGGCCATCACTTGGCCGTGATCCCATCGCAGCGGGTGGGGAACCTGGCGTTAATCAGCAAGCTGCCGTGTTGGCTAGACTGTCACCTGAGCACACAGCGGTTCTGCCACCAGCTGCCAGGCCACATCTCAGGCTACCCCGGGGAGTTGCAGACAGATGCTGAACAGCAGCTCATGGTGTCAGAGGATAAAGGGAGATCTTAGAAAGTGCCAGAGTATGAAAAAAGAAAAGTACCACGCTGTATAGATGCTAAGTGGTACTGTGACCTTACCGTTGCAACTCAGAGCCAGGCCACCTAGGCCAGAGATACCACAGCAGCCGTGAAACCCAAACCTCAGCCCTTTCATGGTCAGAGACATACCAGCCCTCAGGAGCAGGAGCCCGGACAGCAGTGATGCAATGCCTCCCAGGACAGGACATTCCACCGAGAGGCCGGCCAGTCGAGGGGCCACATTAGGGGTGTGCAGAGAGAGGACTCAGGCAGGAGGGGCAGAGGGGCAGCCAATGGCACATCTGCACCCAGGCGGGATGGCGTGTGTCTGTCTGCCACGACACCTCTGTCTGCCAGCGTGGGGAGGGGCAGGAAGGAGGCTGCACACACAGCAGATTCCCCCCCCATCCCGGGGACCAAGCTGTGCCTGTCAATCCTGCCTCCGCGTCTCAGGAAACCTGGCGTGGCCAATGCCCTCAGCCTCCTACACCCACGCCATCCCAGCTATGTGCCATAAAATTAGTTTTACAAGAGTGGTGGATTTAACACTGCCCCCTACACACAGTTCTGTCAGCTCTGCAGCCCCCAAAATACATAGCCAAGCGAAGGGTCGTACATAAAATCGAGATTCCTGTGCTCTGTTTGTATATTAAAAAAAAAAAAAAAAAAAAAAAAGCCTGCTCCAATGCTATGGTTTTCTATTTTATTTTATACATGTATACAAGGACAGAAGAGAAATCTGGTCAGATTATCTTGTTTTTGCTTTATCCTTGGGGTTCAAGAATCTAAATAATACCTCCTAAGGGACATTTAGCAAAGGAGAAAGGAGAACGTTTTTTGACACAGAAATAACTGAGAAACATAGTATTCTTAATAATAGTAATGTGAATTACCATCTGGGATTTTTAAAACAGCCTTCCAGGAATAAGCTCCGAAACAGTGCTATTATCCTACAGGGGTCCATGGATGGGTTTCAGAATGCCCATGAGAAACCATGACATTGAAACGGTTCGCAAAATCAGGTGCTCAAGAGTAATTTTTCCAAGGTGAAAGTCCAAAGCTTTCATCAGCTCCTTAAAGGAATCTCTGACCCCAAAATGTTAGAGCTCCTAGCACATTCTCGATTTCCCCTGCTCCCAAGGCATCCCTGTGAATTAAACAGGGGAAGAAGGATCACCGTTCCCCACATAAGGGAAAGGGCACTGACGGCCCAAGTTCACAGGGTGTGCCTGTCACTTCATTAGCAGCGCGGTAGTGAATGTATATCATGGTCCACCCTGCAGTAGTATGGTAGTTCCTCCACCCCCAAGACTGAAAACTTCTTGAGAACACAGACTAGACTTCCTTCCCCGAGCACCCAGCACCTGTTAGGTGCGGGATCAGGGTCCGAGAGGTCAAGTTCCTGGAAGGAATGCTGGACACGGCCACAGTAAACCAGGCACACCCACAATAGGTGCTTGGTAAATGCTTTTTGGTGATAATGATGATCCTGTCTTCCTTGCCTGCTGGGAGGATTATTGTCACTCCTCAGATGATTCACACGCAGCAAAAATATCTGCTTTGGCCACAAAGAAAGAATGTTCCCTCTCTAGGTCTCTAAGTGCCAGACCACCAGCAGGGCAACAATACGACCCAGAATACCGGTGGCTGCAGGGACCAGGTATTGGAAAGAACGCTGGGCAGTCTAAATAACCGACCTTTCTCTCCGCAGCTCTACGCGAGCCAACGATCCAATCACGCAGTGACCTTTCCTCTGCCCCTGAAACCGAACTGAGGAAATCCTGATGATGCTCTCCTGGAGAGCTGCCAGTAAAAAGTCAGAGGCCTCGGGAGGCACCTTCGAGACCCCTCCCTTCCACAAAAAAGTGGAGATCAGCTGTAAGGCCACTTCAAGGCTTGTACAGCTCCCAGCGTGGAGCAGCCTGTGGGCACAGAGGTTGTCCCTGCAGGAATGGGGAGGGACTGCTGGTGGATATGTCGTTACCCTCTGGGGTATGAAAATGTTCTGGGAGGAGACAGTGGATGGGTGTTCCATTCTGTGAATATACCCCAAAATTGCTGAATGGCATGCATTAAAAGGGTGAGTTTTATGGTATGTGACTTAACTATCTCAACAGAGCTGCTCTCAACCACAGGGTACCCTCCTCCTAGCTTGAAAGCTTGCTGGGGGGATTGTGCCAGCCTGCAGTGTGCAGCCCCCTCACCCCGGCCCAAGGGCTCCTCTGTCAACAGTACTCGAGGTGGGATTAGCATCACTGCTCTGTGCTCCATGGTTCCTCAGGAAGCAAAGGGCAGGATACAAATGGACAACGGTGACTGATTCTGGGGCAGGATCTGAGATTTGAGGTGGTGGGGAAAAGACCTTTTCGTTTTATAGGTAATGTTTTAATATATGTTTTAAGTTTATTTATTCATTTTGGGGGGGGGAGGGGCAGAGAGAGAGGGAGAGAGAGAATCCCAAGCAGGCTTCATGCCATCAGTGCAGAGCCCGACTCGGGGCTGGAACTCAGGAACTGTGAGATCGTGACCTGAGCTGAAATCCAGAGTCGGACACTTAACTGACTGAGCCACCCAGGGGCTCCAATGTTTTAATATTTTAAAGGAGAATGTATTCATATGATACTTGTGTAGTTAAAATTGAACTTTTAAGGGCACCTGGCTGACTGACTCAGTTGGTGGAAGGTGTGATTCTTAATCTCAGGGTTATGAGTTCAAGCCCCACACTGGGCACAGAGCTTACATTAAAAAATATATTTAATTTTTTAAAGTCTGCTATTGGGGTGCCTGGGTTGCTCTGTCAGTGAAGCGTCTGAGTCTTGATTTCAGCTCAGGTGACAATCTCATGTTCTCGAGTTCAAGCCCTGCATCGGGCTCTGTGCTAACACCACAGAGCCTGTTTGGGATTTCCTCTCTCCCTCTGTCTCTGCCCCTGCTCACCTGCACTTATTCTCCCTCTCTCTCTCTCAAAATAAATAAACTTAAAAAAAAAGAAGTAAAAAAATAAAATGCCTGCTATTATGCTTGAAATACATCTTTCTATTAACCATTTCAAATCATCTGGCCTAATAACCATATTTAAACACTGACAGCAACTAAAAGCCAGGAAGTCCTACAGAGGAAATTCTGTCATCAAAAGAAACGGTCATTTCTAATACAATTAACTTCACTGCTCCAAATTACAAAGTACAGCCACTTCCGCACCCCCCCCCCCCCCGCCAAAAATTAACCAATGGTAGAGAAAACGCAGCAGTAAGAGCTGGGGGCTGGGCAGGTGCCCAATGGGGAGAGGGCCCCCATCTGCCTCATTCTGACATCTGCGGTCTCAGGGATGCACCCCCCACCTGCTCTGTGCACCGTGTTCACGCATCTTGCACTCGAGCTGTAAGCGAAGTGGGAGGACAGCTCTGCAATAAATTGCCTTAATCTGCTTATCACACCTATTTTTAGGCCTTCATTTTACAGCCTGGTGAAGTGAGAAGGTGCAGGAGATCCAAATACATGGCCACATTAAGATGTTTCCTGAGAAGCAGGGAGATGCTTTCACAAGCAAAACCAGAGTCGGAAGCCACAGGTTGTTTTTGAAGAGGACGCCAATTAGGGGAGCTGCTGAAGTGCCCGTTCATTTGCCCTCTGATCACCTGAAAGGCGGGGTCTGTGCCCAGGGACTTACTGCTGGGTCGACATCGCCTGGAGGGCTCCAAACACGGCAGGGCAGCCATGGGCAAAGTGACCTCTCCTGCCTGGCAGACCCTGCAGGAGACCTGGGGAAATGGTGGCCATGCTGTCCACCCTGAGCTGGCGAGGAGAGAGTGGCCAGGGTTCTCCCAGCAGACTGGGCCCTCTGCAGAAAACAGTCCACGTGAGACATTCCCATGAACAGGTGAGGGACTTGGCTACACTGGCCATCGATGTAGATGCCAGAGATTCAGTCAGCAGGAAACAAAACAAAGTCTCTCTTCTGGCAGAAATTGCATTCCGGTACAGGAAGACTGAAAACCAGACAAATGTTATCATGTGCCAGGCAATGATGAGGACAAGAGAGCAAGCGAAAAAGGAACAGGGGGCAGAGAGAGATGGGACTGCCGCTTGGCCTGCAGGCAGGGTAGGGAAGCAAGGCCGTGGATGCTGCTGGCCTCTGGAAGGACAGGCCCCCAGGCAGCAGGAGCAAAGGCCCTGGGGACAGCTGAGGGGGAGCAAGATAGCCAGAGGGGAGAGTGTCACAGAGAGGACAGGAAGGAAGAGGACATGATGGTCAGGGCCAGGGAGGCCACACAGGCGACACCTCTGGATTCTATTCTCAGTAAGGTGGGGAGGGTCTGGAAGGTTCTGAGCACAGGAGGGAAACAAGTAGACTTGCATTTTCAAAGGTCACTCGGCTGCTGGGGGAGAGCAGACTGGAGGGGCCCAAGACACAGCAATGTCTGGGTGAGAGCCCACCTAACACAGGTGGCAGCAGAGGAGGGCGTGAGTGTGGTAGATTTCGCGTATGTTTTAAGATAAAGCCAACAGGCTCTGCTGATGGGTGGAGGTGGAGAGAGAGGGAGAGGAGAGGCCAGGATGCCTCTAAGGTTTCCGGTCTGAGAACACCTTGGAGACCCAGGGCTGTGCCCCCAACTGTAGACCAAGATCACGGATCTGAGGAGCATTCTGCTTTTCCAGGAAAGCAGTGCTTCGGTGAGATCCTGAGCACCCCCCAGGGGTAGGTGAACACAGGGTTCTCAAACATTGTGCCCGAATTCCTCAGCATCAAAGCAACATCCCTGAAGGCTTGTCAATGCCACAACTGGCAAGGTGGGAGAGGCAGAGAGGGAGCCAGAACCCTTTCTACACAGGATCTCATTAAATCCTCAGGAGATACAGATCATCTTCATTTACTGATGAAGAAACCATCATATAAAGATGACTATGCTGGATGAAATATCGGACTTTTTAAAAAATGTACATGCAGAAACTCTAATCTGGGATGGGAAAGGTCTTCCCAAGCAAGATGCAACACTCAGAAACCATAAAGAAAAAGCATGAAAAATTTGAAATCTGGGGCACCTGGGTGACTCAGTCGGTTATGCATCTGACACTTAATTTTGGCTCAGGTCATGATCTCACAGTTTGTGGGTTCAAGTCCCGCATTGGACTCCATGCGGACAGCTCAGAACCTGGAGCCTGCTTCGGATTCTGTGTCTCTCTCTCTCTCTCTGCCCCTCCTGGGCTTGCACTCTGTCCCTCTGTCTCAAAAATAAACATTAAAAAATTTTTTTCCATTAAAAAATAAAAAATAGATAAAATAAAAAAAAATTTGAATTCATAAAAATGTAAAATGTCTGCCTAATCAAAGATGAACAAAGACGAAAGCTGAAATGGCACGCACATACACCCCAGAAACAGACAAAAACAGAAACAAAATCCAACCCATTCATAAACAAAACAAAAAGCACTACCTAAGAGAAAATATTTACAACATAAATAACATGAGTTGAGATCTACAATGCACAAAGAATTTACCCAAATCAATAAAAATACAAACAACCACATTTTTAAAAAGGCAAAAACTATGCTAATATCAACTGACACAAAGGAGAAATTCAAGACCCCTGTGAAAGGTTGCTTATCTCGCTTATCTCGCCAGCTCCCAGAAAGGCTCACAAATGAGGACCTCACATTTTCAAGAAAAGCATTTACATTCGGTGTTGGGGAGGGTGTGAGAAACAAACATTCTACTTAGCAGGTGGGAGTGTAAGCCAGTAGGTCTTTTTGGAACAAGATTTGGCAGAATCTATCAAAATGTTTCATGTGTATGTCCTATGACTCAGACATTCTACTAGAAGACTCCACCTACAGATATACTTCCATATGTACGCAAGAAAACGTACTCAAGCTTATTCACTGCAGCATGGTTGTAACAGAGAAAAAAATACTCATGACAATAATAACTAACTGTCCTCCAACAGATTACTTAAGCACATTTTCCATGCGATCAAATGCTATGGCATCTTTAATAAGAATGGAGTAGAAGTATATGTACCAGCATCAAAGATCTCAAAAAAACAAACAAACAAAGCCCAATGGTGAAAAGTTACAGAATACATGTAACATGGTACTCTATCTGTTAAAAAATAAAGCACAAATTATATGCATGTGTCTACATATATATGGATGCAAATGCATAGAGAAAGGGCTAGATGTATATACCCCAAACTGCCCTCAGCCATTGGACTTCGAAAAGAGGATTCAAATGAGCAGAATGGGAAAGAATGGAGGCCTCCACTTAGCACTCAGAACTCCTAAGGACACACTAACGTGTTAAAATGTTTATAATCATCAACTCATATATTGCTTATGAACAGAAAGTGTTTTAAAAACTAAAGGATGATAATGATACTTGTATTCCAACTTTTTTTTTTAAGTGTTTGCTTATTTTTGAGAGCAAGTGTGAGAAGGGGAGAGGCAGAGAGAGGGAGAGGCAGGGAATCCCAAGCAGGCTCTGTGCTGTCAGTGCAGAGCCTGACATGGGGTTCCATCTCACAAGCCATGAGATCATGACCTGAGCTGAACTTAAGAGTCGGATGCTCAACCGACTGAGCCACCCAGGTGCCCCCGTATTCAAGCTTTTCATTGCACATGGGAGACACCCAAACTGACGAAGAAACCATCATATAAAGATGACAAGACACACATCTTCTCTGTGGAGCAGCCCTACTGCAAAAGGAACCATTTCCCTCCATTTGTTCATCCCTGGGTTACACGGCCAGGGGTATGTCTCTCTCCCACAGTGAGTGGGACCAGCACAGTGGAGTCTGGCGGGCCACCTGCCCACTCCAGTGAGTGAAACCCCCTTCCCGAGTCTACAACTGACAGTCCCAATAGGGCCACATGGATTGGGAGAGGAGTGCCCCCGAGGAAGGAACCAAACCCGAACTGGAGGAAGGGGAATGGGAAAGCGTGACCGGCAGGGCAAGCAAATGGACCACACCATCCACAACAGACCAGAAATGAACAAGGTCTGAAGTCGCCGCCCAGTGTCACACAGCTGGTCAATGGCGGAGGTGGAATTCAAATCAGGTGTGAGAAACTGCAGAGTCATTGTTCCCTCCGCGTCACCTCAGTGCCACTCTTGGCAGCCAGGGGACACCAATCTCAGTAAGCCCTGTGCCTGAGAAGGGCGTGCTGCGGGCCTGTCATCCAAGAACTCCCGTAAGCCCATCCCAGTCCTTCAGGTTCCCTCCAGATTATCATCCTTAGAACAAAATGGAATTTGCACAGACAGAATTTGCTGGATAGAGGGAGGTGAAGGGCAAGAGAAGACAGACGGGTATTTGAGATATGAAGGACCAGAGAAAACAGGTTCCAACAGGACTTGAAAAGAACAGGAAAGGACAAAGATGCAGAGAATGAGGATGGGGATTCTTCCCGCAGACTAACCTCCACCAACGTCATCCCTTAGGGGCACCTTGTGTTGCATTGTGGAAGGGGCTGTGTAAAAACAGTGCAGCAGACGTACATCCCGCAGCTCTGTCCTCAGAGGACTGCAGTTAAAGATGGACACACTGGTACAGGTGACTGTCACGGGATACACAGACAAGACAAATGTGACACTGATACGGCCAATTACTTTTTCTTTATGCAGAATCCAAGCACATAAGGAAGAAAGCTCAGTCAACAGGTGATAAAAATACAATTGCAGGAAGGATAATAGGCACGGTTATAAATTCAAATTTTCGCTATTGTTTAATCCCTTTACCCCATACTCCACCTATGTATTCAACCAATATTTCCTCAAATACCCACTGCCTTCTGAAATCCTGCCCACTCCTGTGCTCTCGTTCTAAATTAGGACATAATCTACATTTTCTACTATTTCAATCGACCAGATTACCGCAATCCCAAACCACATTCTTTCAATGATGGTGAAATGTATCAAAGCAGACAATGCATTTCTTAGTTAACGTTGGCTGCGGCATAATTAAGACTGTGTTCACCCAAGCCCACAGACAAAGAGAAGCCGGGCACTCGGGTGTTCAGGCATGGGGTGGCAGCAGCAGGTCCTAGCTCTGGTCCCACGGTAGGAAATGAGGTCCAACCCTGCCTTGGATTGAGGGGTCTGGGCCTGCTCAGAGAGCTGTCTCCATCCCTAACTGCTCACCTCTCCGTTACCAGGACAGGGAGAAGACAGGCACCTTCACACGGAAGATGCCGAAACCACGTATTACTAGTCTTTTCCAAGCTGGACAATTAGCTATATACACTTCACCCTTCACAACTTACATCCCTTTTTACAAATGAATGTGAGACTTCCCAAGACAACTTTGTTTCAAGCCAATGAGAGAACCAAGAACATAATTAAGAGCTTGTGTAGATGCTTCTAGTGCTTGCCCTTGCCCGGTTCTTTTCTTCTAGCACATGGGAGAACTGCACTTCCCAGCCCTCTTGGTCAGGTGGGCCCATGGAGGTCACTCTTGCCAACAGGCTGTGAGAAGCGTAATGCCACCTCCAGGCTGAAGCTCTTGATTGCTGGGTGAGCATCTCTCATCCTATCTCAGTGACCAAGAAGGTCACATGTTCCAGGTAGTGAGATGGTGGAGCCTCTGACATCTTGAGGGACTGTATAGAGCAGCCCCCACAATGTTGGCACATGGGAATGAGTGAGAAATACATTTTATTGTACTAAGCCTCTGGGATTTGGTTATAGCATACGTCTACCGTGACTTGTAAAAAAAGTTTTTCATCTAGCAAAAGGTTAAGATATGTGTACAAATAAGTAAAATACAACGAAGGAAGGCTGACACTGGCCTAGCCTGCCAAAGGTACTCACCCAATGTATGGTGAAGGAGTGAATAAATGGATGACCTAAGCACGGTATAGACAGATGAGAGTCTCAGAGTAGGAAACATTCACTTCCATTTGGGAGTTAATCAGGCAAGGGTGATGGAGCAGAGGAAACGTAAATATTAACAACATAAATATTGAAAAAAAATCTGTTGGATTACTGACATTTTTCAAGTTCATTTGAGAAGGTCCCTACAAGGGGAATCCTTTTTCTAAGAGCCTTTCCTCCCAGGAACCTGAAGACCAAGGGATGCTTCAAGCCAGCTGGAGCCCCCTCCCTGAGCTGGTGGGTCTCCAACCAGGTCACCTAATGGAAAACATTTCTTCTCCCTCCTCACTGACAAGTATGTTGGAAGAGGGACCATGTCGCCCCTCCTCAAGAATTCCACAGAGCTGGGACTCCTGGAAGGGATTCCCCAGCCTGGCACTCTCTCTGCTGCTCCCACTGGTGGCTTCCATGGGTCACTGGCAACCCACAGCTCCAAATAACTGCTCTCTGGGGGCAGCAGCTTCCTGTGACAGCGGCCAGCAGATGCTCTCTCATTAGTAGTTCACTGAACAATCCCAGTAGCAAAAGTTGCTGCTCTCAAGGAATGTGATCTTCCAATGCCACAGGTTGGCAGCTCTTGGGGTCCTCAGTACCCTGTCCCTCCAGCCTGGATGGCCAGATGGCTAGCCCAGCATGTGTACAGCCACTGCAAAGCACCATTCAGAGGGGACAGCGCTAGGCCAAGCTTCTTTGTGGCAGCATTGGTACTGGGGACATATGCCAAAGAGCTCCTCCTTTATAAAACCTTTCAACCGCCCTCCAAGGACTGCAGATATGGTTACACTTAGAGCTGCCCAGCATGGCCAAGACCTCATGAGCCTCTTGAACCAAGGAACACCCTATCTCCCTTAAGAGGTTCTCCTACTCTGCCTCAATCCTTAAGTGTGCCGAGGCTCAAGTGTCTACCCAGTGCATTAGCCAGCAGTCCCAGCTCCTGTTTTGCATCCCATCTGCAGGACCACATCTGTGACCCCGACCCCAGGCTCTGACCTGCCCCCAGGAGATGGGTAGGCTTCATCCTAATAATATTCCTGGGTTATGATCCTGTAGGACATGCATCTTCTAAGGATTAATATATCTAAACATCGTCAGTGTTTGCAAAGACATATTTCATGCTGTTCCCTAACAGCCTCACAAGGCAATCCTTAGTGGACTAGAAAATATGCTGGCACAGGAATAAGGAGCCCCAGATTCTGCTTCCAGACTTGCCACTCAGTAGAGGAGACACTGGAAAAATGACCACCTCCCTAAGCCTCAGTTTCTTCACCTGTAAACTAGAGTCAGATCTGTTCTACCTACCTCAGGGAATGGTTGTGGGACTGACATTAACGTAATGGAGGTGAAAGCTCTTTTAAAACACGACACTAGGTGTTAAAACACAGACACTGAGCCTGGGTGGCTCAGTCGGTTAAGCCTCTGACTCTTGATTTCGACTCAGGTCGTGATCTCACGGTTCCTGAGTTCGAGCCCCACGTTGTGCTCTGTTCTGACAGTGTGGAGCCTGCTTCAGATCCTCGTCGTCCCCCCCCCCACTCTCTGCTTCTCCCCGCTTTCTCTCTCTCTCAAAATAAACACTTTCATTTTTTATTTTTTATTTTTTTAACGTTTATTTATTTTTGAGACAGAGAGAGACAGAGCATGAACAGGGGAGGGGCAGAGAGAGAGGGAGACACAGAATCCGAAACAGGCTGCAGGTTCCGAGCGGTCAGCACAGAGCCCGACGCGGGGCTCGAACTCACGGACCGTGAGATCATGACCTGAGCCGAAGTCGGACGCCCAACCAACTGAGCCACCCAGGCGTCCCTCAAAATAAACACTTTTAAAAAAACAGTTTAAAGCACTATACTAATGCTGAATAGCATTAGTGCATTTATTCCTTAATTTGCAAGGACTGCATATATTTAATTAATAAAAAGTTCCTTATCAATGCCATAAATGCTCAGATTGCAGTACCAAATTACTAAATAACTACCCTGTCCCTTGAGTGTGCAAAGTCTCATGAGGGACACAGGAAGGTTTAAGGCCTGGTCTTTTCTCCCTAGTGATTTAAACCCAGTAGGGGTTATAATCCAATTTAATCTTGCTACATTTAAAGAGAGTAGAGAGGACTCAGAATATCATCCAAGCCATGTCCCTCACTTGACAGGGAGGGAAACTGAGGCTAACAAATAACTAATAACTAATACCCAACAACAGCTATAACATTAGCTAGCACTTACTGCATGGTTCCTCCTTATGACCCTCAGAGGGACTGTAGCCCAGGCCTGGGACCCGATTGTCCAGACTCCTTAGCCAGGACTATTCCCATGAGTATATAAAAATCTACTTCTTGGGGCACCTGGGTGGCTCAGTTGGTTAAGTGTCTGACTTCGGCTCAGGTCATGATCTCGCAGTTTGTGAGTTCGAGCCCCATGTCAGGCTCTCTGCTGTCAGCACAGAGCCTGCTTCGGATCCTCTATCCCCCTCTCTCTTTACCTCTCCCCCACTTGCACTCTCTCTCAAAAATAAATAAACTTAAAAAAAAAAACCAACCTCTTAAATCTACTTCTCTGCATCCGCCCTGGTCATCAGGCTTTTAGGTCAACTACTTCTCTCTTGAGATCCTCACACTGAGTGCCCTTAAAAGACGAACAAGAACTGAAACAGCGGGCAGAGCAAAAGAACATTCCAGGAGGTAGCGTGGGGGAACTGAGGGGAACTTCCCCACCAGGGAGGAAGTAAGAGACACTCAAAAACCAGAAGCCAACGTGAGGATGACCTAAAATGACTGATGATCATTTTAAGCTACTCTACAGAGAGCATAATAGATGTGCTGGGGAATTAACAGAAAAAAAAAAAAAATACGGTTTCAGCCAAACAGAAACGTATAGTCGGTCCAGGTGACAAAGTATACACCTGTGACATAACAGAAGAGTAATTACTGGAGTCTCTAGGACAGTTTTCATTAGGCTTAATCAATAAAGACTGAAAAATCCTAGAGAGTCTTTTCATGCCATGCTTGGACTATTGCAGTAGCCTTTAGTTTAAGAGTACTTATCTCTGTTCATGATAATCTACTACAATGGCGACCACAGTGGCAACTACTCCTGCTGCTGCTGCCACACACACCATCGTCACCTGTGGTCTTTGGGCTCAGGGAGACTGAGAAGAGCATCTGTCCCAAGACCCTCCTCTTGAGGAACCTGGGGAACTCTGGATGCCACCTTCCGGGAATGGCATCTCATGTAAGCCCTTTCTGTGCGGGAGCCTCCTTGTTCCCCAAGCAAGAGTAGTCCCAGAAGACTGTGGCCCACATGTCGCCAGCTCTCCCCCACATTCTAGGGCCTGGGGCTCATGCGGGACCTGTCCTCCAGGTGATGGCCTTCCCTCCAGTTCTCCTCCTGTGTGGGGAGCCCAGAGCAGGTCCTAACCAAGCAGAGGTCCAACTGGGAAACTAGTCACCAGGGTGCCCAGTATTCCCAAGAGACTTTGGGAAAGGAAGCCCCACCCCTTCTCCCCCAAAACAGGAGAGTGAGAGAGGGACCAGCCTCTCTTCAAGAAAAGGTGAGCTTCTCTCTCCCTCATCAGCCTCTCCCCCATTGGGCAGGCCTGGGGTGGGGTCCGGGCTTTGGCTGGGAAGCTGAGAACTAAAGGTGGAAAGTGGCTCTTTCAGGAGACCCCATGCAGCAGACCCCAAATTCAGACGCTCTCTAAACTCAGAACTGGAGGTCCGGTGGGGATAAGACGATGCTGATCCGTGGGGTTATTGTGAAGATTAACTGAGCGAACATGCAGGAAGGGCCTGCACCCGGTATATGCTGAGCACCCAGTATATGCCACAGAAGTGTGTGCATTATCATCACCAGTTAGAGTCCTGGCCGCATTTCCAGATTATCTGGGCATACCCTGCTCAACCAACCACCAACCTCCTCTGCTAAAAATTACCTCACATACAAAGCAAAATGTTCACTATGGTCGTAGCCCAACTACTGGTAACTGTTTTCACTCATCAGCACAAATGTTACAGCTAAGAGACCTTCCATGCAGAGGATGTAGCAGCATGGCAAGAGACTGATCAAACTGTGTGGTTTTCACATTTCCTGCTTCTTAGCAGTGAACTCTCTCTTCGTACGAAACACTAGGCAGAAGACTAAAATATAATGCTGACTGAAGCAGATCCAGAAAATGTGGGGTGGGGACCCTCACCCTATCCTGCCCTCTTTGCGGCAGCCCCTGGGCCTCTGAGGGACACGAATTAAAAAAGAAACCGGCTGAGGGACGCCTGGCTGGCTAAGTCAGTGGAGCATGTGACTTTTGATCTCAGGGTTGAGAGTTTGAGCTCCATGTTGGGTGTAGAGATTAAATAAATAGAACTTTAGAAATAAATAAATAGGGGCGGCTGGGTGGCTCAGTTGGTTGAGCGTCCTGCTCTTGATTTTGGCTCAGGTCATGGTCCCAGGGTCGTGGGATGGAGCCCCGTGTTGGGCTCTACACTGAGCACGGAGCCTGCTTGAGATTCTCTCTCCCTCTCTCCCTCTCTCTCTCTCTCTCTCTCTCCCTCCTTCCCTCCCTCCGCCCCTCTCCTGCTCACGTGCTCTCTCTCCTTCCCTCTCTCTCTTTCTCCTCTAAAAACAAAAAATAGGGGCACCTGGGTGGGTCAGTCAGTTAAGTATCCAACTTCAGCTCAGGTCATGATCTCACTGTTCGTGAGTTCAAGCCCCCCATCAGGCTCTGTGCTCTCAGCACAGAACTTGCTTGGGATTCCCTCTCTCTGTCACTCCCCCACTTGCTCTCTCTCTCTCTCTCTCTCTCTCTCCCTCAGCCCCTCTCCCTGCCCCTCCAAATCTCTTTAAAATAAAAATAAATAAAAATTTAAAATAATAATAATAAGGGGTGCCTGGCTGGCTCAGTCAGTTAAATGTCCCACTCTTAGTTTTGGCTCAGCTCATGATCTCTCTCTCTCTCTCTCTCTGTCTCTCAAAATAAATAAATAAACTTAAAAAAAAAATCTTCTTTAAAATAATAATAACAATAGGGGCGCCTGTGTGGTTCAGTTGGTTAGGTGTCTAACTTCAGCTCAGGTCATGATCTCGCAGTTTGTGAGTTCGAGCCCCGCGTTGGGCTCTGTGCGGACAGCGCGGAGCCTAGAACCTGCTTCGGATTCTGTGTCTCCCTCTCTCTGCCCCTCCCCCACTTGCACTCTGTCTCTGTCTCAAAAATAAATACACATTAAAAATAAAAATAATAATAAAATAATAATAACAGGGCACCTGGGTGGCTCAGTTGGTTGAGCATCCAACTCTTAATTTCGGCTCAGGTCACAATCCCAGGGTCATGGGATGGAGCCCCAAGTGTGGCTGCATGCATTAAGTATGGAGCCTGCTTGAGATTCTCTCCCTCCCTCTCTCGCTCCGCTCCTCTTCCTGGCTTCTGCTCTCTCCCTCTCTCTCAAAAATTAATTAATTAATTAATTAATTAAAACATGTTTAAAATAAAATAATAACAATAATAGAATTATGTTTAAGACTTGTCAGGGCCCTTACTCAAAGTGTTTCTGCCCATCAACAGCACAGACAGAAACGTAAGAGACAAGCCCCAGCCATCAGGGCAGAGCTGGCTGGAGCGGGGCTTGTCCTCCGCTGGCCGGGTGTCTGTTCCAGTGCTCCCAGCACACCCGCAGGGCTGCCCTCGGAGGCAGTCGTCCAGCAAGAAAATGCCAGGGTCACCCATTGGTTCTTTTACTCTTGACCCCAGCATTTAAATCCTGGCTGCCTCGCAAGCAGCCCGAGGGCTTCAGTGGAGCCACAGTGGACGGGAGGTGAGAGACATGTCAACAAGGGTTTACAGGCTGAAGCTGTTTATCTCACACTGAACCTGACCCCTCATCACAAGAAGGACGGCCCCGTCCTAGTTCAAAGGCGAGCTGCAGCTTTGGGCCGCATTTCCGACCCGCTATGGAAGAGTTGAGACAAGCCTTTAAAACAAGAAAAACAAAGAAACACAACAATTGATAGCCGAGGACTAAAATGAAATAAGATTCCATCGGTGCCTCGTGTAAAACTGGATGCCAAGCCCAGCTTATCCTCAAGTTTACAAACACCCACTGAGCATTTCTGTCACAAATAGTGCCACCCACTCTGGGCCACGCTCGCTCCCAAGCTATTATCTTGAACTGTACTTCACATTTCTGTGACTGCCCTACAGGAATGGGAACCCCAGAGCCCCAACTCCACAGGCCGCCTGCCTAAGCAAAACAAGCAACACCTCTTCTTAAAGCTACAAGTTAAGGGGCTCTTTCTTTTTATCTTTGTTGTTCCTTCCCCCCCACCCTCAAATTACAAAAATAATTTCTGCTTGTTACAGACATTTGAATTCAGAGCTATACACTTGAAAAAGTGAAAATCTTCTGAAATCCCAGCCCCTCATGACAGTTACTATTAAATCATATGAACAGGTATTTTATTTCTTTCTTCAACAGGTATTTACTTAAGTAATCTCTGTGCCAGACATGGGGCTCAAACTCACAACCCCAAGATCAAGAGTTGCATGTTCCATGGACTAAGCAAGCGTAGTGCCTGCCCCATTAATAATTTGAGAAATAGGGGCGCCCAGATGGCTCAGTTGGTTAAGTGTCCGACTTTGGCTCAGGTCGTGATCCTGTGGTTCGTGGGTTCGAGCCCCCGTCAGGCTCTGTGCTGACAGCTCAGAGCCTGGAGCCTGCTTCCGATTTTGTGTCTCCCTCTCTCCTCCCCTCCCCCACTCATGCCTGTCTCTTTCTCTCTCAAAAAAAATAAATAAACATTAAAAATAATAATAATAATAATAATATTTTGAGAAATAAGAGTTTTATTTCACTTATGATCCAGAAAATATCATAGAACCTACATATTTGAATAGATACTAGTAAAGAAATGAGATTTTAGTTTTATATCATATGCAACAAAATTAAAATGTTCAAAAACACCCCTTTATCCAGCAATTACAACTGTGAAAATTGTTGGCAAAACACATATCTAAACAAAAGGTCATGAGGCTGGTTCTCACAAATTCAGGTAATAGAAAAGAATATTTGTAAAAAGCTGGTGAATGTCTACTTAGGATTAAGCTGGACATTTAAAAGCCCCCTCAAATTAGTTTGAACTGAATTACCAGGTAGCCAATACATAGAACCTGCTACATAATTTGTGGAGGCCACTATAAAATGAAAACTTGGAGCCCTTTTTTCAAAAAATATTAAGAATTTCAAAATTTACTGCAAAACAGAGCACTAAAACAAGCACATGCCAGCAAAGCCAAGCCTGTCCGTGCACATTAATTTAACCACATGACCAAGTGTGTACTTTACTCTGCATTTTTAAGGCTTCAGATCTCTGTTTGGCTTTCAGATCATTCATTACATTTTCTAAAAATGTTCAGCTTTCTCTAAGGAATAAATCGGCAAGATGAGACTAAGGCCAGGAAAAACGTCAAAAAAAAAACCCCAAAACAAAAGTTTATTTTTAGCTTGACCTTGATTAAATTATATGTTTTCTGATGCATTTTCCAGTTGAAATGAATTGGCTATGCAGCTAATATCGTAGAAATATAAAACATTCTGGAATATCAGGTTAGCCAAAATAAAATCTTAAGCTCCATTTCACATCCAAAAATCTACATCTGAGATTACTTACAACATGAGACAGTTTTTCTCAGAGAAATTCTGGAATACGCTTTCAATTTTTTCAATAACAAAATATGTGCTTCCTTTCCTATACTCTAATAAGCCGTCTCTAAATGGACTTCCCGCAAAAGTAAAGGAAAAGAAAACCTTATCACTTGGCGGATTAAACTGTATAAAATTAAGAATTCTCTTTGGCTCCTTTAAAGTGGAAAAGGTTCGTTTTATGACAAAAATTTGCTACACAAAGTAGTCATCCTAGCGCCTCCTTGGATCATTTGTACGTATTTCCATGTTTAACTTGAGCTGGGTCATGCATAAGAATAGCTTGATCTTTAATACACGATAGGAATACCAAGAATTCTTTCTAAACTGCTATAAAAGGCTCACAAAAGCCAACAAAAGGCCTGAACCACATTCCTTGGCAATTATCAGTGGGAGGAGGAGGCAGACAAAGAGGAGAAAAGTGATCTGTAAGAGGCACTCAGCACCACAACCAAGCCTCTTCCATTAGGAGGAACAGGTGTGGAACCTCTCCTCTCTCAAGCAAAAGACAATCACTTTGGACCCTGAGGTTTACCCCTCTGACAGACCAACTGAAGATATTGTCCTGAAATTCCCCTCCCTTCAGCTCAGGAGGGACCAGAACAGCTCTCCATACCCATTCTGATGGACGCATCTCAGAAGCCAAGAGAGTTTTTCAAGCTTTCCCTGGGGTTCAACACTGTCACCCAATGAATGCTGCCTGGGGGACTCGGTGGGGGGTGGGGGTGTCAGAAGAAGATGGGTCAGTCTGCACTCTCTTCTCAGGGTCCAGGGCTAGTCTCAGAGACACACAGATGTTGCCCATTCTAGAAGGAGAAGGGAAGACAGCTCCCATTTCTTGAGATCCTACTGTGGAGCTTAGCCCAGGGTCTCTGTGCACATTATATTATTAACCCCCACGAAATCTTACCATTTTGCAGATAAGGAAGGTGACTACAGCTAGTGAGGAAACTTGCTCAAGGCCACAGGGCTACAAACAGGCAAGGCCGGGCTTCAAATGCTGGTCAACTGATTTCCCAAATCTCCTGCTTTTGTCATCAGTGTTGAGACCCAGTGTGGGGCTTCCCCGGTGCAGGCAATTAAGGCAGGGCTTTGTCTCGAGAGAATTTAAAACAATTGTAAAACTGCTGGAAGTAATTTGCTTTTTTCTTACCACCAAGCATCACCAATTCTAAATGATGGCAGCGAGAAGCTATTCCTCCTGGAAAACAAATCTTTTGTTAGCTGAAGTTCTAAGCAATTCCTACAGTTACTGTTCGTTTCGAATATCATATATGTAAACTTCAAATTAGCACATTTGTAATATTTACCCTTTGATAAACATTGTATTTATAGGAAAGGTAATTTGGAGAACTCCTAGCTTTGCAGTTGGTCCCAACACACGCCAACCCAGACGCCAACTGATTTCGAAAATAAATGTATTAATAGGTCAGAATCTTCTGATTCCACTTAGACACAGTTCTTGTCTGCAATCCCGGCAGTGCTATATATTCCTATGTTTAAACAGACTTACAATAAACAGTGACAGCTCAGTGATTAAAAGAGCAAAGAAAGCAAACTAACAATTCCATTACTCTGCGGCCACTTGGAGCTTTCGATTGTGTTATTGAAAATTTAAAACAGCAAACTGCAAGATGTAATCATTTTGTTCGGTAAGCGCACATTTTAATTCAGCCGTGAAACATTGGATTAAATTCGCCCAGTATCTTTAGAACTTAAACATATTTTTTTAATTCCTCATCGTTTACAAACTAAAGGGAGAAAATCAAGAAAACAATGGCTGCTGATCGCGCGGTTTTTATGGAAAATCGTTTCATCACACGGAGAATAGGAACGTGAAAAATTATCTGCTCCAGGTTTCAAGCATGCTGGCTGAACTTTCACTGCGCGCCATCAGACCCCACTCCACAGACGGGAACCGCATCCTGCTGGATCCTGGAGAAGCTGGTGTGAATCTGGCCAAGGGGCCAGCTCTTAGTCCGCAGCGGTGAACCTTTAGATCCAGTTGGTCTCCCAGCAACTTCTGTTCTCTCCTTGTAAGAGTGCTCTGACAAATTTATGATTCTACAACGTCCTTACCTTTGACCCAAACACACTCCCCATGCAAAATTGATGCTTTTCTTCAAATCCAAATGTTGCCAAATTTTTCTCAAATACAAAAAGACCATCGAATTCCCAATCGCAGGCATGGTGGAAACAATACTGACAAGCCTTTCCCAGACCTTCACTCTCTCCCCACCAAGCTGTCCATTGGGTTTTTTCAAGCCTTCGATAATCTGGCAGCGCACAAGCTACGTCGGCTGTTGTTTGTGACTACTCAGTTCCCAGACCCAAGGTGAAACATCTGTTGAAGGCCAGAATGATCACCATACCATTCGAATCTCCTTCCCTCATCTTTCCCTTCCACAGTCTTGGACATGCTGTAAAAGTCAGTGGCTCATTTTAATTTATTTAACAAGTACTTACACAACGTTTACTGTAAGTCAAAGAATTGAACATAAATTTATTGCTGGGAGGCACAAATTTAAATAACAAAGTGTTCTACGTATTCCACTAGTAAACCTAAGCATGCAATTACCATAAGACCCAACGATGGCACTCCTGGGCGTTTATCTCAGAGCGATGAGAACATATGCTCACACAAAAACCTATACACAAATGTTCAGAGCAGCTTTATTTGTCATAGCCAAGGGCTGGGGGAAACCCAGATATCCTTCAGTAGGTGAGTGGTTGAACACCCTGTGTTTTGTTTACACCAGGGAATACCAGCCAGCAAGAAAAAGGAAAGAACTGATAGGCACAACAAGGTGGGTAAGTCTCCAAGAAATAATGCTGAGAGAATAAAGCTAATCCCCAAAGGTAGCAAATGATATGATTCCATTCATGTAACATTTTTTGAAAGGACAAACTTTTAGGGGCGCCTGGGTGGCTTAGTCAGTTGATCGTCTGATTTTGGCTTAGGTCATGATCTCACAGTCCGTGAGTTCCAGCCCCGTGTCAGGCTCTGTGCTGACAGCTCGGGAGCCTGGAGCCTGCTTTGGATTCTGTGTCTCCCTCTCTCTCTGCACCTCCCCCACTCGCACTTTGTCTCTCTCTCTCCCGCAAAAATACATAAACATTAACAAAATTAAAAAATAAATAGCAAAGAGAATGTATTTTTTAAAAAAAAGAAAAGAAAGGACAAACTTTTAGGAATGGCGATCAGATTAGTCATTGCCAGGGCTTGCTGGGGAAGGGAGGGAGGGAAGTGTGGTTATAAAAGGGCAACAGGAGGGATAAAACTATATGCAACTAAATGCACATACACATACAAATGAGTACACATAACACTGGGGAGATGTGAATAAGATAGGTGCATTGTAGGGGCAGTTGGTAGCTCAGTCGGTTAAAGGTCTGACTCCTGATCTCAGGGTCATGAGTTCAAAGCCCCACCTTGGGCTCTGCACTGGCTGTGACGCCTACTTAAAAAAAAAAAAAAGAAGAAGAAGAAGAAGATAGGTGGATTGTATCAGTGTTGCTATCCCGGCTGCCGTATTGTGCCGTAGTTTTGCAAAATGTTACCAGCAGGGGGAAACTAGATAAATGGAACATGTACCTGGGAACTCTGGATTGCAACTGTATCTGAATCTACAATCATCTCAACAAAAACTTCAGTTAGAAAAGTAGTAAGCCAACAAAAATATCTCAAGCTAGTAAGATTTACTTAACAACACTTGCATGCCGCTTACTAATTGCCAGGTCATATTTTAAGTACCTACAAATTGACTCACTGACTCCTACCAACCATGTGTGGCATGTACTATAAGGATTGTTCCCATTCTGCAGATGAAAAGACTGCTGTACAGGGAGCTTAAATAACATACCCGAAGGACACACAGCAAGTAGGTTAACTGTTGGGATCTGATTCCTAGGCAGGCTATCTAGAACCAGAACTCTCCGCTCAGAGATCTCTTCATTTCACTCTTAAAGGCTGGGGGAGGGAGGGGGCGCCAGGCGGACTAGACTCCGAATCCCGACAGTGCCTCTTCTGGAAGATGCCCAAAATCCAGCCGAAAGTATGACAAATCCTTCTGATCACAAAGCCAATTATAAACTTCACAGGCTGGCAACTTTATAAAGGAAGAAAGCCAGAATTACCGGTTTTTAATGTACAATCTTCCGCCAGGGGAGGATGAGTACCTGTGGCAGGAGCAGCGTGTCACAGGGTGACATCCACTCCTCGTCTGCGGGCTGGAAAACCAAGAGGACACTTGGGCACGCTTGGGAGCACATTTTGGTGGGGAAGAATGAGGGGACGGAAAAAGCAAGACGCATCTGGGAGGAGATGAAAAGCAGGGGCTAAAACAAGACCATGTGACAGCATCATGCCTCCCAGGCCCTTGCTCCAGCCGGCAGTCCTGCTGCCCCGTCCCCAGAGCACGGTGTCTTTTCCGGCCCCCTCGGAATGGCCTCCATTAGCTCTCTGTCTTAGCAGCTTCAAGCCCACAGGCTCTTGGGTGGGCCCTGGGGACTGAAACCCAGAACCCAGGTGGCATTCCAGAGTTGCAGGCCTGTAGCAGGGCAATCTGGTTCGGAAGATTTTCAGATTATCAAGTGGGGAAGACAGGAATGTCACGGCCTCTGGGTGGACACGGGGACATTCATCAAAAAGACAGCTACCATGAAACCACAGTCGCCTTTTCCCACTGGATTGGTGGAGAGCTGGGGTATGTGCAGATGCATGGGTGTGGACACGCATGTCAGAAACCAAAATTATTTTAGCAGAGAAATAATTTCCCAGGATTCAATGCTAGAAAGGGCAAAATGAACACTAGACCCAAATTTTCCAAAAGATAAACTTCCAACCAGAGGGCAATGTAACTTAACACTAATCCACGAGGTTAATGATGTGAACAGTATGTTACCCGTGGTCCAGGCTGATATGATGAACCACCCAGAACCACCCAGATAAAAAAGGGAATCACTAACGGGGGTAGAGGCCAGACTTTATTGGTCTCCAAGCCTGAAGCTCATAAAAATTCTCAGTTTAGCCTTGGTCCGTCAATGAAAATTAAGCCCAACTGTGAAGAGACCGCACAGAAATGAAGTTCTTCACAATCTGTGATGTTGAGAAACAACAACTGTTAACACAGAGTTGGGAACGGTCTCCAGGAAAATGGCGTCTCCACTCACACTGCCACCGACAGCCCGAAATGACTCAGCCCCATGTGTCAGCTTTTATATTTAAACAGCATTTCCTTTGCAACAAGGATCCAAAATATCCACTCCCAGATGAGAGAGAGGTAAACAGAGACCCCTGTTGCCTGCTGCCCATTCCCCACATGCTTCTGGTTGCTTGCATGAAAATATAGGTCTCCTGGAGCCTGTCAAGAGGACACCACACACATGAGAATAAGCGCATGTGTGCACAATAAGGACATGGCGAGGGGTGACTGGGTGGCTCAGTCAGTTGAGCGTTCAACTTCAGCTCAGGTCATGATCTCACAGTTTGTGAGTTCGAGCCCTGCATTGGGCTCTGTGCTGATGGCTCAGAGCCTGGAGCCTGCTTCACATTCTGTGTCTTCCTCTCTCTCTGTCCCTTCCCCACTTTTAATCTGTCTCTCTCTCTCTCTAAATAAATAAACATTTAAAAATGTTTAAAAATAGGGGCGCCTGGGTGGCTCAGTTGGTTAAACATCCGACTTTGGCTCAGGTCATGATCTCACGGTTCGTGGGTTCGAGCCCCACGTCGGGCTCTGTGCTGACAGCTCAGAGCCTGGAGCCTGTTTCAGATTCTGTGTCTCCCTCTCTCTCTCTGCTCCTCCCCCACTCAGGTTCTGTTTCTCTGTCTCTCAAAACTAAATGAACATTTAAAAAAAAAAGAAAAAAATGTTTAAAAATAAATAAATAAGGACACGGTGAGGTGGAGGTATGGAAAGACCTTGGGTCTCTGAAGTCCCCGTTTAGCCACTAAACCAATCCTGGGCCACTGGCCTCTAGACTTTTCTTATTAAGTAGAGGATAAAGGTCCCTCTGATTTAAGCCACTCTCTGCTGGGTTTTCTGTTGGCAGTCAAACATTTCTTTCTTGGTACAACTTCCCCATAATGATTTTGCTCAACAAGCGTATTATGATGGCCAGTGTCACCTTCCCTAACTGGCTGATGGCTGAACCCTGAAAACAAACCTATAGGTCTCACTGACCTGGTATCTAAATCTGAAGTCCCCAAGTACGAGAATGTAGCCCCTATGAAACTGGACAGCCTTGTCACCTGGGAAATCTGGGGTTGATGCCACAGGCACAACAGACAAATACAAAGATTCGGAAAGAGGGGAGGGAAAGGAAGGTGGAGAGAGGTTAACACACATACACACACACACACACACACACACACACACACACACACACGAAGGGGAGAGTATAAGGGAAAAAAGAGAGACAGGAAACAAATGCCTTTTAAGAATGTGCATTTTTTTAAAGGGATGCCTCGTGCTTGTCAAAATCAGCCTGCTCTGAGTAAGAAGCCACTGTGTGCCTGACCTCCATCATCCCATCGCTCTGAAAAGGCTAAAATCCCATCCGCGGAGCCCCTCGGCCACATGGTGTAGACGTGTGAATGACCGATGGGCTTCTTGCTTTGCCCGTGCGTGACTTGGAAGGGCAAAACATATTTTACATTAGCTTAGGTCCTGACATTCTATCATGTTCCCTGTCAGGAGGCCAAGTAGTTCTTGGAACCCTGCACACCCAGTGACATATAACAGAACCCGAGCAAACGAGATGGCTCTTGGCCCTTAAATTAAAGGCTCTTCTTACCCCTCCCACCTCCACAGCAGTGGTCTGGCCTGCTGGGCCGCGAGCAGACGTCTACTAAAGAAAGGTCACCGTTCTTTGCCAGCAACTAAGGTACGTTTTCCGGAGGGAATGCTCCAAGGTGGGGGGCCGCTGCAATGGGTTACTTTTGGCGATCTCCACAACGAGCCAGGGACCGAAAGTGGCGCCCCAGGCCCTTGGGCCGGAGGCTGAGGGAATGGCCATCAAAATGACACCTTCCTTTTCCAGCCACAAGCTGTCTTCAGCGAACCTTGTCCTGCCACCCCCAGGGACACTGTGTCAGGCTGTAAGGGGATAACCTCAAATGCCACCTCACATGACACTGCCCGGAATGCCTGCGGCCCAGCGACCGGAGTGTCTGTACCCTCCTTGTGGGGTGTCAACGCTCTCACAAGGACGCTCGGTCCTCACAGACGGGCAGGACTCCTAACAGCTGCCAGCAAGGGCAGCTCCTGGTGACGAGGCTGGGGCGTCTTGAAAGGGCTTCCCTCTCCAGCGTTCCCCCAGGCGCTGCCGTCTGCAGCCTCTTCTGGGGCTCGGCTTTGCTCCCCAGCCCATCTCCTGCATTGGCAAGGTGCCTGCCCGGTGCCCAGGACCGTACAGGGCATTATGGGGCAATGCCAGGAAACAGAAGACAAAGACTCTGCCCAAAGGGCATGCGATATCTAGTTTAAGAAACAAGGCCTGATTTTGGCTCAGGTCATGATCTCATGGTTCATGAGATCGAGCCCTGTGCTGGGATTCTCTCTCTCTCTCTCTCTCTCTCTGCCTCTCCCTCGCACATGTGCTCTCTCACTCTCTCAAAATAAATAAACATTTTTTAAAAAGTGAAACAAGCCCCCCCTTTTCTCAACATGAGGGAATCAACAAGAGAATCAATTGTGCGGTGATATGGGAGATGCACTGAGGGGAGTTCAGAGGAGTCCGGTGTCACAGGACAAAGGAACAGTCAGAGAAGTTTCTTAGAAGATGTAGGACTTGAGGAAGTGCTTGAAGGAGGGGTAGAGTCCAGACAGAGAGGAAGGAGAGAGGGCAATGGGGATGGCAAAAGTGTGATGGTGGCAGGGGTGTCTGGGTGGCTCAGTCCATTGGGCATCTGACTTCGGCTCAGGTCATGATCCCACAGTTCGTGAGTTCAGGCCCCACGTCGGGCCCTGTGCCATCCGCGTGGAGGAGGCTTCAGGTCCTCTGTCCCTGCCTCTCTCTGGCCTTCCCCCATTTGCGCGCTCTCTCTGTCTCTCTCAAAATAAACACATAAACTTAAAAAAAAGTGTCAGGGTGGTTATAAAGAATGAGGTGGGCTCAGGGACCGGGACACAGCCAGCATGGGTGACATCCAAGGGGTGTAACGAGTAGTAAACTCACAAAGACAGGACTGTGCCATACATCTGTCACCTGCATTGCAAGCCAACAAATAATGCGTCATCTTTCTGCAGTGAACACCTCTGTATTCCCAATACCTGCCATGTGCCTGGTTCATAGTCAGTCTGTGCTTGAAAAACGCAGTTGCGTGAATGAATAAAAACTGTTAATCACCCTCAGCCATGCTGGAGGTCCCAAATCAAGAAACAAAATAACACTTAAAGGCAGGGATTGCAAACTCAAATGCCACAGGGCCAGCAGGTGACTAGTACAGCTAGAAGTAAGCAATAGGGTACTACCAAAGAGTGGATATCCGATCTTCAGGGGGGACTGTCCCTACCTGCCACCAAGGTGCATGAGCCCTGTACTGCCAGATCTTTTAATTGTTATGTGAAATCCCCTGATTTTTAAGCATTAGCGATGAATTAAAAAAAAAAAAAAAAAAGTATGTGCCAAGCAAAAACACTTCATTTAGAGCCATATTTGGTGTTAGGGATCTTTGGCTATCTGGGACAAATTTTTTTTGTTGAAGTTTATTTAGAGTCTAAAAAAGTCGCCAATGCAAATGAATCTATGGTGACAGAGGTGAGTATGAGGTTCCCTTTAGGGGAGGGGCTATGGCCGATAGGGGGCCTTTTGGGAGGCTGGAAATATTCCATATTTTGACCTGGCTGGTGTTAACAAGAGTGAGGACACGTTTAAAAATCCATCCTTGGGGTGCCTGGGTGGCTCAGTCAGTTAAGTGGCTGACTTCGGCTCAGGTCATGATCTCACAGCTTGTGAGTTCAAGCCCCACATCGGGCTCTGTGCTGACAGCTCAGAGCCTGGAGCCTGCTTTGGATTCTGTGTCTCCCTCTCTCTGCCCCTCCCCTGCTCACACTCTGTCTCTCTCTCTCTCTCAAAAAATAAATAAATAAACATTAAAAAAAATTTAAAAATCCTTCCAGCTGTGGGGTGCCTGAGTGGCTCAGTAGGTTAAGTATCTGACATCAGCTCAGGTCATGATCTCATGGTTCATGGGTTCAAGTCCCATGTCAGGCTCTGTGCAGACAGCTCAGAGCCCGGAACCTGCTTTGGATTCCCTCTCTCTCTCTCTCTCTCTGTCAAAAATAAATAAAGATTAAGAAAAAAATTTTTTAAATCCATCGAGCTGCAAACTTAAGAGTTAAACATTCTACTCCATGTAGGTTATAACTCAATTTAAAAAGTAAAACTGGAGGCACCTGGGTGACTCAGTTGGTTAAGCATCTGACTCTTGATTTCAGCTCAGATCCTGACCTGTTTGTGGGATCGAACCCCAAATCAGCTCCATGCTGACACCACGGAGCCTGCTTGGGATTCCGTCTCTCTGTCTCTCTCTCTGTGCCTCCCCCACTTGCTCACACACATACACACACCACAGTCTCTCTCTCTTTCCTTCTTTCTCAAAATAAATAAATAAAAACTTGGGTCGCCTGGGTGGCTCAGTTGGTTGAGCGTCCGACTTCAGCTCAGGTCACGATCTCACGGTCCGTGAGTTCAAGCCCCACATGGGGCTCTGGGCTGATGGCTTGGAGCCTGGAGCCTGCTTCCGATTCTGTGTCTCCCTCTCTCTCTGCCCCTCCCCCGTTCATGCTCTGTCTCTCTCTGTCTCAAAAATAAATAAATGTTAAAAATAAATAAATAAGTAAATAAAAACTTTAAGGAAATAATTAACTTAAGTAACTTAAAAATAAAATAAAACATAAAACTGATAAATATAGAGTCCCCAAAAGCTGAATAAAGCCCTCTCTGGAGTTTGCTTGCAGTGCTGCCCCTTCCACCAAAATTCCCTTCTGCCCCTACCTCCTTGCACCCTGCTGCCACCCTACTTGTCCTAAAAGAGGTGGCCCAAGCAGCACTTCCTCCAGGAAGCCTCTCCTACCCCACCCTGGCCCAAGTGTGAGCATGGCTGAACAGGGTGCTCCCAGACACAGCCCAGTGAGTGGCCCAGCACCCATCACCTCCTCTGGGGCTCCTGAGGTCCCGGAGACAGGAACTGCGTACTGTTCACTGTGGCCCAAGCCTAGCACAAGGTGGGCATCCGATGAGTGTCTGACACGATAACTCACCCTCCTTCTGGCAATGGGCAAAATGGAAGGATGCCTCCCACCCACCCCATCCCTACTGCCCTAGAAAAGGCGGAGTACAGAATCTGGAAACATGAGATCTGAAGAAAAGAGCCAGGAGACTAACTGTGTCCTGAATGAAAAGCTGCGGGGGCGGGGGGTGAAGAAATATGTACATGTGAGATTTAAAATACTGTTCCCTTGCAACCAGCTGTGGTCACTTCCTACTGAGAGAGGAAGGGAGTCTATGTCAGATTCTTAAGTCCCTTGCCCTACTGATGCAACTCTAGACCAGTGACGTTCAGATTCTAAAGGGCATCAGAATCACCGGAGGGTTTCTTAAAACAGAGTCCTGGGTCCTCCTCAGAGATGTGTGTCTGCGGTTCTGGAACAGGGCCTGAGGATTTTCATTCCTAACTAGTCTCCAGTTGATGCTGATGCTGCTGGTCTGGGGACGTCCCCGTGAGTGGCACTGGACCAGACAAGACCACAGCTGGCAAGTGCAAATCATCACGACATCAGTGTTATTTCTCTTGCTCATTTAACACACTTCTGTTGAATTTTCTACCATGTGCGAAACCATATAAATGATACAGACATAATTAGAACCAACAGTGTGTTCTCACCTTGGTCACCAGAAAATGGATTGCTCCTCCTCAGTGCCCTTTGTCAGATATGCTATTGAAGCAGAAAATGACACCAACTTTCAGCCACTCCCCAGTGCTCAGATGGTCACAGGTTCAAACTCTTAACTCTGAGAATAAAGTTTTCAAGGTCCCCCCCAACAGGAAACCCATCTGTTTCCCCCAACGTCTCCAATTAAGTGAGTGATTTTCCTGGGCCTTCCTCCAACATATCACCTCCCTCATTTAACCAGAAGAGGAGTTGATTATAGTTTTTATTTTTGTTTGTTTATTTTATTTATTTGGAGAGAGAGCAAGTGCACGAGCATGGGAGGGGCAGAGAGGGGGGAGAGAATCCCAAGCAGGCTCTGAGCTGTCACTGCACAGCCTGACTCAAGGCTCGATCTCATGGATCGCGAGATTATGACCTGAGCCAAAATCAAGATTCGGACGCTTAACCAACTGGGCCACCCAGGTGCCCCTGGTTACGGTTTGTAGTATTCAGGCCTGGGCAGGAAGCAGATGAATTTCCCTGGAGACCATGCCAGCAAAGGGTCTCCAGAGGAGTCAGAAGGGGGAGGCAGCCTTCCAGCAGACAGGCAAGCACAGTGCTCTGAAACAGCATCCCTGCCTTGTCCCGGCAGGAGCCGCGTTCTGACGTATTTGGTTACAAGTGAGTGCCTGGGCATTAGATCTAAATGGCCCAAGACACGGAATGTCCGGGCAGCATGCAGTTGGATTATTTGCACCCTCTGTACCTGTGGAAGCCGAGATTTAATTATTTAGTCCGTGTTAAATTTCCAATCCTGGGCTTCCAGTCGGCAGATGAATAAAGCACCTCAGTTAAACTGCAGGGGACTCTGGGTCAACACTCAGCAGGAGCAGGAAAACTTAGTGATTTCTCCGCCCTGGGAGATCATCTCACTCTGTCTAAGAATGTGTCCTAAAGAAATTCAATCACATATAAAAGTCTTAAAAACCCTTTGAAGCAACAACACCTGAAAAATTCAATTCTGTCCTCTCAATGAAAATGTAATTCAAGAGGTAAAGGCACAATCTTTGAACCATGTACATGATACTCTGCTAGTATATCTTTCCTGACACATGTCTGACTCGCTGTAGGAGACTACTGGTGAGATTTATTCCTATTCCTTGAGTAGAACGTATTTCAAAATTGTAGAAACTCTCAAGTTAGGCACCAGTCAGCTTCTCGTGGTATCCAATTAAAATGCAATACTAAGGTATAGTCTAACAGAACTAGTTTCCTTTTATGGTAAGATCCAGTGTGCTGTTGTTGAAAGGCCTATGGTTTGGAAATGACTATTTTAACCCAAAGCATCATTAGCCCCTCACTTCAAGCAGAGCTACTCACAATCCAAACCTCAACTCTTCTCTCCATCTGTCTCTCTCTGCCTTAGTAGTCTGAATGCAGTGAAACGGTTACATCCCATTCCACCATATATTTTCCTCCATGGTGAGGTGGCTCACACATAATTCTGGAGGGCTTCCAAGGCCCTGAACAAATTCACCTACTGCTTCATCAGGGTCCTCTTCCCCTTCAACGTAGCCACTCAAGCTTCCAAAATGGGGGTGAACCCGGTCCCAGCCAAGATGACCATGCCTGCAAATAGAGTCACTCCATTCACAGGAACAGAACAGTGTGAACGGCAGGCTCATTTTCGTTTTGAGGACCAATGTTGCCATTCGGTTTTGGTTTCATCCCTTGGTTCTTCCACCATATAGGAAGCTGCCTGTTTTGTGTGCGTCTGTGTTAGGTATCACTGGGATATCTCTGTCTACAACAGTGTTTGGCACATGGCAGGTGCTCAGTAAATAATCACTGAACAAATGACTCCCTACCAGTAAATACCCACCATGAGGACCAGGTGGAAGCATAGAGGAAAGTCACCAAGCTCTCATGCCACACACATGGGCACTGCTCTTCTTAGTTCTATCTGACTCAGTTGCTGGAAAGAAACTTGAGACATTCAAACTGAGCCCAAATACATCATTGGTCCATTCCTTTGTACCAATTAAATGGGCTAAAAACTATGCAAAAACCAGGTCACTTGGGCGCACCTAGCTGGCTCAGCCAGTGGTTGAGTGTGACTCTTGATCTTGTTACGAGTTCAAGCCTCTCATTGGGTGTGGAGATTATTTTAAAAAATAAAATCGTTAAAAAACAAAAACAAGGGGTGCCTGGGTCACTCAGTTGGTTAAGTATCTGACTCTTGATTTTGGCTCAGGTCATGATCTCATGGTTCGTGAGATCAAGCCCCATGTCAGGCTCTGTTCTGACAGCATGGAGACTGCTTGGGATTCTCTCTCCTTCTCCAATCTCTCTGCCACTACCTGGTGTTCTCTCTCTCTCTCTCTCTCTCTCTCAAATTAATTAATTAAAAATAAATAACTTTTAGAAATCAAGAAACAAAAAACAAAACACAAACAGGGGCACCTGGGTGGCTCAGCTGCTTAAGCATTTGACCTTTGATTTCGGCTGAGATCATGATCTCACTGTTTGTGAGTTCGAGCCCCGTGTTGGGCTCTGCCTGCTGACAGCACAGAATTCCTACTTGGAATTCTTGCTCTCTCTCTCTCTCTGCCCCTGACCTGCTCATGTTCTCTCTTTATCTCTGTCTCTCTCTCAAAATAAAAATAAGTAAACTTTAAAAAATAACACACAAAAATAAACCCAGGGCAGTTTACCAAGAGTAGGGATAATTGTCAGTTGATACCAATACTTTCCCCAAAATGCCACAGAAACCATGTAATTAAACTGTAAGTCACTAGTAGGTTTTTATATAGTCTTGATAGCCTTATGTATAATTTCCCACTTTTAACGGGTTACAAGACACACAATAAAATATCTTATTATGTATTTGACAAAAATAGGACACACATCAACATTAATATAAACAAGCAAAACCTTCATATTCTTTGGTACTTTATTTTGTAAAGAAGTAACACACCATTTACAATGAGAGTTTCACTCTAAGGCAAGAAAATTCAATAATACAGAAAGAAGTAACTAATTTACCAATATTTCAGTTTAAAAACAGTCATAATGGACAAGTGCCTAGAAACAAACAATTTGCCAAAACTGACCCATGAAGAAACTGAAAATCTGAGAAGACCTATAACAAGTAAGGAGGTTGAATCATTAATCAAAAACCTCCCAGGGCACCTGGGTGTTTCAGTTGATTGAATGTCCAACTTTTGATTTCAGCTCAGGTCATGATCTCACAAGATCAAGCCCCAGGTCAGGCTCAGGACACTGGGCATGGAGCCTGCTTAAGATTCCCTCTCTCTCTCTCTCTCTCTCTCTCTCTCTCTCTCTCTTCCCTTTCCCTGCTCACTCTCATGCCCTCTCAAAACAAAATGAAACAAACAAAATACCTCCCAACAAGGAAAATCCCAGGATCAAATAGCTTCACTGATAAATTCTACCAAACATTTGAAAAAGTAACATCAACTTTCTCAAACTTCTCCCAAAAAATTGATGAGGGGAATACTTCCTAACCCATTCTATGAGGCCAGCACAACCCTGATACCAAAGACAGATAAAGACACTACAAGTAAAGAAAACTAAAAACCAATATTCCTTATTAATATTGATATAAAACTCTCAATAAAATACTAGCACAGTGAATTCAGCTGCATATTAAAAGAATTATACACCATGACCAAATGGGATTTATTCCCAGAATGTAAAGATGGCTCACCATACAAACATCAATGTAATATATTAACATATTAAAGGGGAAAAAACACATGATCTTCTCAATTGATGCAGAAAAATCATAAAAAAAATTCAACATGATAAAAACACTCAATAAACTAGGAATAGAAGGGAACTTCTATTAAAGTAAAGGCATTTGTAAAAAACTCATAGCTAACATCATATTCAATCATGAAAGACTGAAAGCTTTTCCCCTAAGACGAGCATCAAGACAGATGCCTGTTTTTATCATTCCTACTGGAAATTCTAGTCTGAACAATTAGGCAAGAAAAAGAAACAAATGGTACTTGAATTGGAAAGGAAGAAGTGAAGTTATTTCTGTGTGCAGATGAAATGGTCTAATATGTTGAAACCCCTAAAAATTCCACATCCCATAAAAACCTATTAGAGGCAATCAACAAATCAATAAAGTTGCAGGGTACAAAATTAACATACAAAATCAGTTGCATTTCTATATACTATGCAATAAGAAAACCATAAAGGAAACCATGAAAATAATTCCATTTACAATAGCATCAAAAAGAGCAGGTGAAAGACTTGTACACTGAAAACTACAAAACACTGCCAAAAAAATAAAGAAAGAAAGAAAGAACACATGAATAAATGGAAAAACATTCCATGTACATGGATTGGGAGACCTGATAATATTGTTAAGATGTCAACACTACCCAAAGTAATCTACAGATTCAACGCCATCTCTATCAAAATCTCAATGAAATTTTTGGCAGAAATAGAAAAATCTGTTCTAAAATTTATATGGAATCTTAACAGACCCTGAGTCATCTTTAAAAAGAAGAATAAAGTTGGAAGACTTACACTTTCTGACTTAAAACTCACCACAAAGTTATAGTAATCAAAACAATATGGTACTGGGATACCTGGGTAGCTCAGTAGATTGAGTGTCTGACTTCAGCTCAGGTCATGATCTCATGGTTTGAGGGTTTGAGCCCTGCATGGGGATCTGTTCTGATGGTGTGGAGCCTGCTTGGGATTCTTTCTCTCTTTCTTCTCTCTCTCTCTCTCTCTCTCTCTCTCTCCTCTCTCTGCTCCTCCCCTACCTGTGTTTTCTCTCTCTCACTCTCACTCTCTGAAAATAAATAAATAAACTTAAAAAAATTATTATACAAAAATACCAGTGGGGCGCCTGGGTGGCTCGGTCGGTTAAGCGTCCGACTTCAGCTCAGGTCATGATCTCACGGTCCGTGAGTTCGAGCCCTGCGTCGGGCTCTGTGCTGACAGCTCAGAGCCCGGAGCCTGTTTCAGATTCTGTGTCTCCCTCTCTCTCTGCTCCTCCCCTGTTCATGCTCTGTCTCTCTCTGTCTCAAAAATAAATAAACGTTAAAAAAAAAAATTAAAAAAAAAAATACCAGTGTGGTTACTAGTATAAGGACAGACATATAGATCAATGAATTGAAATACATAGCCCAGGAAAAAAAACTCACATGGGGAAAAGGCCATCTTTTCAACTAACAGTGCTAGGAAAACTGTATTGCCATTGCAGAAGAATGAAGTTGGACCCTTACCTTAGACAATATATAAACGTTAACTCAAAATGGATCAAAGAGCTAAACTACAAACCTCTTAGGAGAAAACATAGAGGAAAACTTCATGACTTTGGATTTGGCATGGACTTCTTGGATATGCCACCAAAAGCACAAGCAATGAAAGACAAACAGATAAATTGGACTTCATTAAAGTTAAGAACTTTTGCACACTGAAGGACCTGATCAAGAGAGTGAGGAAACAGTCCACAGAATGGGCGAAAATATATACAAATCATATATCTGACAAGGGATTAATATACAGAATATATAAAGAACCCCTATAATTCAATAACAAAAAAACAAACAACCCAATTAAAAAATGGGCAAGAGACAAAAGACTTGAATAGACACCACTCCAGAGAAGATATACAAGTGGCCAATAAGCATATGAAAAGATGTTCAACATCATTAGTTATTAGAGTAATGTAAATCAAAACCATAATGATGTAACACCACTCACTAGGATGGCCATAAATAAAACAAACAAAATAACAAGTATTTCTGGGGTGCCTGGCTGACTCAGTCGGTACAGCATATGACTCTTGATCTCAGAGCTATAAGTTCAAGCCCCATATTGGGTGTAGAGATTAATTAAAAATAAAATCTTTCAGGGGCTCCTGGGTGGCCCAGTCGGTTAAGTGTCCAACTCTTGGTTTCGGCTCAGGTCATGATCTCACAGTTCGTGCGTTAAGCCCTATATTGGGCTCTGCGCTGACAGTGCAGAGCCTGCTTGGGATTCTCTCTCTCTCTCTCTCTCTCTCTCTCTCTCTCTCTCTCTCTGCCCTCCCCTGCTTACCTCTCTCTCTCTCTCTCTTTTTCTCTCTCTCTCTCTCTCTCTCAAAATAAAAAACAAACAAATAAAATAAAATAAAATCTTTAAAAAAATTACAAGTATTTTGGAGGATGTGCTCATTGCTGGTGGGAATGTAAAATGGTGCAGCCTCTGTAGCAAACAGTTTGGCAATTCCTCAAAAAGCTAAACATAGAATTATCATATGATCCAGCAATTCCACTCCTAGGTACATACCTAACAGACCTGAAAGCAGGGGGCACCTGGGTGGCTCAGCTGGTTAAGTGTCCGACTCCTGATTTCGGTTCAGGTTATGATCTCATGGTTCATGAATACGAGTCCCACATCAGGCTCCTCACTGGCAGGGGAGAGCCTGCTTGGGATTCTCTCTCTCTCTGCCCCTCCCCCACTCATGCTCCCTGTCCCTCTCTCAAAATAAATAAATAAATAACTTAAAAAAAAAAAAAAACCAAACTTTAAAAGAACTGAAAGCAGGAACCCAAACAGATGCTTTTGTACCAATGGTCATGGCAGCATATTCACAATAGCTAATAGGAAGAAACAATCCATGTGTCCACCAATGGATGACTGGATAAACAAAATCTGTGCAATGCAATATCACTCACCCATAAAATGGAATAAACTCTGAAACATACTACCATATGCATGACTCTTGAAAACATTATGCTAAGTGAAATAAGCCAGACAACAAAAGTTCAAATATTTTATGATTCCATTTATATGAGATACCTAAAATAAGTAAATTCATACAGACAGCAAGTAGACTAGAGTCTACCAGGGCCTCCTGGGGAAAGGAGGAATTGGAAGTTACTGTTCAGTGGGTAAGAGTTTCTGCTTGTGAGGATGAAAAAGTTCAGGAAACAGTGTGGATACCTACACAACACTGTAAATGTGTTTCATGCCACTGAAACATATGCTTAAAAATGGTTATATTATATGGATTTTGCCACAAAAAAAATGGCCATAGCTGTTCATTTGAAATCACTCATTTTCAGGGATTGAAAGTAACTGATGCCATTCAATTTACTCATCTGAAGGTCCTACTTAAGTATTTTTTGATACCCATCATTTGGAAGCACTTAAAATGACAAAATCTCTTTTATGAGTAACAATGACTTGATAGATGAAAAATCCATTCTAAATATTTGCAACCTACTGCTGGTGGGAATGCAAACTGGTGCAGCCACTGAGGAAAACAGTATGGAGGGTCCTCAAAGAATTAAAAATCGAACTACCCTATGACCCAGCAATTGCACTACTAGGTACTGATCCAAAGGATACAGGGGTGCTGTTTTGAAGGGGCACATGCACCCCAATGTTTATAGCAGCACTATCGACAATAGCCAAAGTACGGAAAGAGCCCAATTGTCCATCGATGGATGAATGGATAAAGAAGATGTGGTATATATATACAATGGAGTATTACTCGGCAATCAAAAAGAATGAAATCTTGCCATTTGCAACCATGTGGTTGGAACTAGAGGGTATTATGCTAAGCAAAATTAGTCAGAGAAAGACAAATATCATATGACTTCACTCATATGAGGACTTTAAGATACAAAATAGATGAACTTAAGGGAAACAAAAATAATACAAAAACAGAGAGGGGGACAAAATGTAAGAGACTCTTAAGTATAGAAAACAGAGGGTTACTCCAGGGGTTGTGGGAGGGGGGATGAGCTAAACAGGCAAGGGGCATTAAGGAATCTACTGAAATCATTGTTGCACCATATGCTAACTAACTTGGATGTAAATTTAAAAATAACTAATTAAAATAATTAAAATAAATAAAAATTAAAATAAATAAATTAAATATTTGCAACCTTGGGGCACCTGGGTGGCTCAGTCAGTTAAGCTTCTGACTCTTGATTTCAGCTCGGGTCATGATCTCACGGTTCGTGAGTTTGAGTCCCACATCTGGCTCTGCACTGGCAGCATGGAGCCTGCTTGGGATCTTCTCTCCCCTTCTCTCTCTGCCTCTCCCCTGCTCGTGCATGCACACGCTCTCTCAAAATAAACATTAAAAAATTTTAAATATTTGCCATCTCAAACATCCCCCTCCCTTTGATTATGTCACAGCTTCTTGATGATACCAAGAATACCAAGAAATAAAAACGCTGCCACTTTATACTTGTAATGGGTTTATACACTATGTCTGTTGTCACAAATTCACATCCTAAGGCTCATGGTTGGCTCAGTCAGTAGAGCGCACGACTCCTGATCTCAGGGTCGTGAGTTTGAGCCCCACACTGGGTGTAGACTTTACTTAAAGAACAGCAACAAATTCACAAAATGCCATTACTATCCGGCCAGACCCCACAGTGAAGACCTGGAAGTAACAGAAGCCAGGCTCTCAGTGGAATTTTACTGCAAACAAACTCCTCAGATTTTTGAAGACCCACTCACAACACAGAACACCATGGATCTCCAACAAACAGGATGTAAAATAGTTGCACATGACTTCAATGCAAAACACAGATTAAGCAATTAGCCCACCCAAACCAAGTAGTTGCTCTGAAGCCCCCGCCTACCGTGCTGAGAGGGAAGGCTGGTCCAATAAGACCAGGGCTCAAGATTTCCAAAAGAAGCTAATCTTCTGGATTTCTTCCTCTTCCTGAGTCCTTCGTCTGCTTTATTTTTCTTCAACCACTTCTTAGCTGACATTGTTTTATCTGTGCACACGGTTTTTTGCCCCATCTGTCTCGGGGAAGCTAAGCTCCCTGAGGACAGGTTTGCTTCTCTTGCTCACCCCTGCCCCTCCCGGCCCGGAGTGGAGCCTGTCGCATGGGAGACCTCAGTCCACATGCACTGAACCAAGAGAGTGCAAGAGTTGGGCTGGATGACAGATCCTCCTGGTGATGGGGATGTTCTGTCCCTTGACTGTTATCAAGGTCAATGTCCTGGATGTGACACTGGACTACAGTTTTCAAGATGTCACTATAGGGAGGAAATGGGTGAAGGTACATAGGACCTCTATTACTTCCTACTACTTACTGCATGTGAATCGACAATGATTTCAGTAAAAAGTTTAATTTTAAAAAACTTACAAAATTTAAGCAAGCAAGCAAACAAATGCCTAAAAGATATTCTACAAAATACCTGTCCCGTATTCTTCAAAGCTGACATGGTTATGAAAAATAAGAAAAGACTGAGAAACTGTCACAGAATGGATGAGACTAAGGAAACAGGACAATTAAGTGCCACATGGGATCCCAGAACAGAGAAAGGACATTAGTGGGAAAACTGGGGAAATCTGAAAAATGTCTACAATTTAGCCAGTAGTATTATACCAATGTTAATGTCTTAGTTTTGACAAATGTTTGGATATAACCTGTCAACATTAGGGGAAGCTAGATATAGACTTAATGAGAACTCTCTATAGTTTCTTTGCGACTTTTTATTAAACCTAAAATTATCCCAAGGTAAGAGTTTATTTTTAAGAAATGTAGGGTTGGAAGAGAAATGTCTAATAATGTATTAGGTAGTTAACTAGAACTCCATTTGCTTCACTTCTCAGATAAAAATCATGTAAATCTAAGCAACAAAAAAGAGTATCCACTCAAACGATTATGCTGTGGCTTGAATCCACAGTCCTTCATCCAAAATCCTTGGGGCCAGATTTGCTTTGGACTTTAGAATCTATTCTATTTCAAAGAAGAAACACGATACATGTGTTATACTTTAAAACCCCTGTGGGGTCCAGGCTGTGCCTTATTATCACACGCATGAACACGTCTCAACAAGATGCCTGACTGTCACACGATGTAGGATAAGTAAACACTACAAACAGCCACCCACCCTTCTAGGTAAAATTTTGTTACCAAAGTTTTGCAAAAAACTTTCAATTTTCTGAGATATTTGGATTTTAAAATAGCAGCTTGCTGACTGTGCACTGGATTAGAAGGATCCCCAATGAATAAAGCTTTTGATTTTTACTGTTAGACTTCCAGATTTCTAAAAACTAGCACCTCCATTCCTCACCACTTCTCTCTCTCTCTCTCTCTCTCTCTCTCTCTCTCTCTCTCTCCCCGTCTCCCTCTCTGTCTCTATTTAGGAGTAGCACTCAAGAACCAGAGACAACACAGAGGGGTCCTTCTAGAATATTGATAACATTTTATTTCTTAATTCAGGGCTGGTCAGAAGGGTAAAAATTCAATGAGCCCTGCACACAATTTGGCCACTGTTCTGTATGTACGTTAATTGTTGATGGAACATTTTTTTTTCAAAAGCAGCCATCACACAATTAGATTTAAGTCATGCAATGTTAGCACTGCAAAAAAATCTCTCTCCTCCCTGGAGAGATACAGTCTCATTCCTTGCCCTGCACATCTCCAGAGTGGTGAAGTGATCTGCCCAAGGTCACACAGCAATGCGGGGGCAGAGATGACTCTCAGCTCAACTCCTAGTGCAGGGATCTTTCTGTTATGCAAAAACATCAGATTTCTGTTTCAAACATTTGTTCTGCAATATGTGTTACTAATTAACTGGGAAAACTTGTAATGCCATCACATCGGAGTTAATACCACAACATTTTTTTGCTCATTTAGATTTATTTTTTCCCATGAAATTACTGAACTGATGTCTGGATCAGATGTCTCCCTTTAATTTGGTGTAACTATGCTCCTCTCTAATAATGCGTAAAACCATCAATGACCATAAATACTATTTAAGTGTTTTGTCATATCATCCAACTTAATCATTCAACTATAAATATATCATGGATGATTTAAATCACATTGATTGGGCTCATCACTAAAAAAGTGTTAACCTTGTGGTTACTTATGACATTTTAAGTGTGGAAAAGGAAATATTATTTGGATGCCTTTAATTTATGTATTTTTAGTATCTTACTAGTTTCAGTCCATATGACTCACTCAGCTTTACCTTTTGTTAAATTCACAGTCTTTCTTTTGATAGTTTACAATCTTGCTGTAGGCAGCTGAACTGGGTCAGTACTAGAAAAAGCAAGGAGTTTATACTCAGGATACAATGTAATGCTTTCTTCCACTGGAAAAATAAATGATCTAGAAAAATGCATACAAGCAGAAAATTCCAAATGTCAGGCATCTGTAAAAACCTAGTTCTCTCGGACCAAATTGTAATTTTCATAAAAGAAAACCACAGTCAAATCACAGACTCTCAGCTGGGCTTCAGATTATGAACTCCCAACACTCTATGATAAGAGTGTGTGTGTGTGTGTGTGTGTGTGTGTGTGTGTGTGTGTGTGCGTGCAGGAGACCCATACTTTCATTGGAATCTCAAAGGAAGCCATGACCTTCAATAAAGGAGGGGTGAGGGAAAGAATTACTAGCTATTATAAATAGAGGAATATGAGGATGTGAGGTCTGTATGTGAGACCCCCAGTTTCTAGTACAGGTTTTACAAAACATCTAAAGAGCCCCAACAACATAGTATAGCACTGTAGCGTGGACCCTCAGAACAGTCCTGTGAGGCAGGCAGGTAGACCTGACTCCATTCTGCAGATGAGGAAAGTAAAGAAGTTGGACAACGCGTGCACGTTTACGTTACGTACAGCTGAGCACTGGAGACCTCTGCCATCACATCAGCCAGCACCCCTGTGTTTTAAAACAACCTCTCACATTATGTATTATACACAGAAATGCAATTTTGGGCGCCAGAGTTTTAATCTGTTTTATGCCGTGTGCAAAAAATAAATAAGCAGTCCTGCCCTTCTCGTTAAGTCCATCCCACCTCCATACCTCCCCCCACCCAAGGCTACCTCAAATGCTACCTTTATTTTCCATTTTCCTTCCGGCCATTCCTTTCCAGGCACTGAACTCACCAATGGTAGAGATGGCTCGCCCTCTCTGCCTGCCAAACCTGAAATTGGCATCTCTTCCCGCCCACCCTCCCAGACTGTCTCCTCTTCACTTCTCACTAGGGACTACTAGGGACTTGCTAACTAAAATAGCCAAGAAAAAAATACATTCCATCACCTCTTCCTATCTAGGTGTTTAAATGCCAGAGCTATCTTCCAGCTACCCTGTGACCGTTCTGAACACAGAGGCAGCTGTCAACAGAAGAACAGAAAACAAGAAAGTCCCTGCAAGTCTGACCTGACAGAAGACAGGTTTGTCACCAGTCTCCAAGTCGAAAATAGATCACCCACCTCTCCGAAGGGCACAGGGCACTTTTCCACTCTTATCTCAGAAGCTTCCAGCAGTTGTATGAAATGCACAGAACACTTGATGGAATGAAATGTGCAATCAGCAATTGGCTTTCGAAATAACTTCTTTTTGACAGGCCCACCAAGGACAAGATGACAATGGATTCGTGAGGTCCCGTGTGAAAAGTGCTGAGCTCCCACTGTGATCACAAGCCCCAGAAAGGCCAGCAAGGGCCCACACGACGTCTTTTCCCAAGCCAACAGCTGACCCAATCACCTCCTTTCATAAATGGCCATACATTTTACAAAAGAAGTCGCCACTTCCTTTCAGGCTCTGAGACGCAGATCCAGGAACCTGTACCAGAGCTTCTGTCAATCCAGTCCCTTCTCGAGATGCCGGGATCCACCACAATCATCCATCTACCACCAGCAGCTCTCTTTACTTGTCTCCTTCACATTACTTGCTGGGAGTGATTGTTTTGAAGGCCCTAAGCTCCAAGAGATCCCCATCTGACTCAAACATGTGACTTTATTAAGCTGCTTCACAGCCAGTGAAATAAACACTTAGTGACAAAGGCTGTGATTCCCTTTTGTAAATTACACAAAAAGTATTAGTATTTCGGCTTTCCATGCAATTCTACAACTGGGCAAGATGAACAAATTATGCAGAAATAGAATGCTAAAGTTTTGGATGCATCGTCTCAGCTGCTGGTAGGAACCTGCACGAACTTCCACAGGACTCTAACACTCACATTTCTACCCTAAAGAAGGCAGAAATTAAGCTGCAGTTTATGAGGTTCTGTTTCTGTGAATTCTGTACCAGGACAAGATCAGAAGTTCCCAATTTCTTTTTTTTTTCCCTTTTGGATTCTAATAATATCTTAGGCAAATGACAATTCTTTTCTTTCTGTTTTTCCCTTCATTGACACTGTAAGAGAAATCTTTCTATGAATTTCTTTAAAAGCTGACTGAGTCTACTCACTTTCTCCAAAAATTAATTATTAAAAAATCTTTCAGAGTATGGAATACAACCCTGTTGTTGGTCACAGAATGTGCCTTGATCTTCCTCTCTTTCTTCTATCATCATTGACCAAAGAGCCCTAAGAAAAGGACATTTTCTAAAAGCTTCAAAAGGGCTAACAAAAACAGAAGGGCTATACTCACCGGCTGTTCACCTCATCTCCCATGTGGTTACCAAACAAAAAATTTTAATTATGGGGAATAATAGAAGTTTCTTCTATTTTAGAAAGCTAACTCAACATATTCATTGTGTGTTTCAGAGCAGATCAGATGGCTTATATTTTGGAAATTTGTTTGGTTTTCTTTTTATTTTTTATTATTTTTTAATTATTTTTTAATTTTTTTAACGTTTATTTATTTTTGAGACAGAGAGAGACAGGGCATGAATGGGGGAGGGTCAGAGAGAGGGAGACACAGATTCTGAAACAGGCTCCAGGCTCTGTCAGCACAGAGCCTGACGCGGGGCTCGAACTCACAGACCGTGAGATCATGACCTGAGCCGAAGTCGGCCGCTCAACCGACTGAGCCACCCAAGCGCCCCAATTTTTTAAATTTTTTAATGCTTATTCAATTTTGAGAGAGAGAAAGAGAGAGAGAGGGCAAGCAGGGTAGGCACAGAGACAGAGACAGAAAGGGAGACACAGAATCCGAAGCAGGCTCCAGGCTCCAGGCTCCGAGCTGACAGCACAGAGCCCGAGGTGGGGCTGTAAAACACAAACTGCAAGATCATGACCTGAGCCGAAGTCGGACACCAACCGACTGAGCCACCCAGGCGCCCCAATTTTCTTTTTTTTAGGTTTATTTCCTTATTTTGAGAGAGAGAGAGAGAGAGCACGGAAGCAGGGGAAGGACAGAGAGAGGGAGAGAGAAAGAATCCCAAGCAGGCTCAGCACTGTCAGCGCAGAGCCCAATGCAGGGCTCAAACTCACGAATCATGAAATCACAGCCTGAGCTGAAATGGAGAGCAGGATGCTTAACTGCCTGAGCCACCCAGGCACCCCCTGTTTGGTTTTCCAATTGAGCCACTTAAACTAACATTTTACTTTAATCTAGACAAATGAGTACAAAAGCAATGAAATTCTACGTACTTCAAACTCTGTGCCTAAACAAGGTTTTCACTTTTAATAAAGTTTCCCAACAAACAGAAGAAAAAGAAAGCTTTTAAAGAATAAGAAGGACGGGAGAACTCACAACTTGGACCACACTCCTAATTCAAAGCTAACCTAGAATGTACCAGAAAATACTACAAACTCCTCCTCCACCCAGGAAGATTAATGGAAACCAATTACCAGCTCCCAACTGGCTCCTGTCGCCCTAAGGCTGACCTCCCACTCAACTCACCAGCTGTGTGGTAGACTGAGAGTGTAAACTTGGCCAGTGCTTTGGCTGAAAAATAAAACTGCCTTGTGCCATTAACAAGTTAATGAAACGCAGACCTATTGGGTCTGAGGCCACCGGACGCCTGCAGAGTTGTAATCAGAATAAAGCCAACTATGAAATCAAGAGGGTGGTCAAGAATTGGATGAGACCAAAGAAATCCAAAAGAGGTGATTTTTGGCAGCCACTTCAAAAACTGTGCTCGGCATAATAATAAAAAAAAAAAGACAAGGAAAGAAATATCCATGAGTCCGTCCTGAAATAAATAACTGATGAAGAAATTAACGGGGGAGAAGAAACAGGTCTTCCTTATAGAAGAATTCCAATTAATAAATGCAGAAGGAATGAATGAAACAGAAATTCACCCTTAGAAGATTACAGTAATAGGGGCGCCTGGGTGGCTCAGTCAGTTGAGCGTCCGACTTCGGCCCAGGTCACGATCCCACAGTTCGTGGGTTCGAGCCCCACATCGGGCTCTGTGCTGACGGATCAGAGCCTGGAACCTGCTTCAGATTCTGTGTGTCCCTCTCTCTCTCTCTGTCCCTCCCCCGACTCTGTCTGTCTCCCAAAAATAAATAACCATTAAAAAAAATTTTTTTAAAGAAGATTACAGTCATAACTGTTGCAGCAAGCTCTGCGGATGGATGCTAAAATTAGCAAGTGAGAGTTTGAGGAGAAATAGGGTATTTGCATCATCTTACAGTATCTCCCTTGAGATATTCTTAATTACACAGGAAGGAAAAAAGCACCTTCTCGCTTTATAGTTAACACCACTTCAACCAAGTGATTAAGTGATGCACATCCCCCCTCTGTGGGATTCTTAGTTAAAAATGCAAAACCTCAACCTGATCGAGAGAACACATCAGACAAACTCAAATCGAGGGTCTTTTTCACACGAGGGATGGCCCACTGCAGTCTGACGGCCAAATCTGGACCTCTGCTTATTTTCATAAATGAAATTATACCGGAACACAGCCATGCTCGTTCACTGACGTACTGTCTAAGGCTGCTTTTGTGCTACAGTAGCAAAGCTGAGGGGCTCCAACAGAGACCATGTGGCCTACAAAGCTGAAAACACTTACTATCTGGCCCTGGACAGAAAACGTTGGCTGATCCTTGTTTTCAAAAATAACCAGCCAGGACTCTTCAAAGTGTTGAGCTCATGAAAGACAAGAGAGACTGAGAAATTATCACACGTTGGAGGAGAGGATGGAGACATGAAAACCAAATGCCAGGTGGGATCCTGGATTGCATCATGGAAGAGAAAAAGCCACTAGTGGAGGGACACCTGAGTGGCTCAGTCGGTTAAGTGTCCGAGTCTTGATTTCGGCCCAGGCCGTGATCTCACAGTTTGGGAGATCAAGCCCCACATCAGGCTCTGTGCTGACAGTGCAGAGCCTACTTGGAATTCTCTTTCTCCCTCTCTCTCTCTGCCCCTTCCCCACTTGTGCTCTCTCTCTCTCAAAATAAATAAACTTAAAAAAAAAAAAAAGAATACTAGTGGAAAAATTGCTAAATTCAGGGAGCGGGGCAGAGTCTATAATTTGGTTACTAGTATTATACCAATATTCCTTTCTTGGTTTTGATAAATGTACCGTGGTTATGTAAGATGTGAACACAAGAGCAAGCTGGGCGAAAAGTATACAGGAACTCTACTATTTTTGCAGATTTTTTGTAAATCAATTTATTTCACAATAAAAAGTTAAGAAAAGCATCGTGATGAACTCCTGAGCCTGCTCTGAGGCTGAGAGAGCAGCAGCGGCCCTCTCCAGGAGGTTTGTCTTTATCCGGCTTAAAGGCAACTGTGAAAATAATTTCAGTGTCACTGACACTTCGTGCAGGTGATCTGAAGGCAGACAGGATTAACTGAGAGCATTCCTTGTTTTAACCAGTGCTGTCTTTAAAAATATAGTATAGCCTGGGGATCCCGGTCCTTCAATATAAAGCACTAAATAAAAGGATGAACGCAGACATCGAAATCTCTCCATGTGGCCTCCGAAGCCTAACCCGACCCTAAGAAATAGGCGGACGGAAGATTTTCTTGCCCGTCTCAGCCGGGGGTGGGTTGGCGCAGACCTTCGCAGAGGAGGCTGGGCTGACAGCAAAGGGAGGTCGTGTGTCCCTGGGGTGCAGGGTCAGTTCTATCACCGGCTCCTCGAGCGGTCCTGATGAGGGAGTGGAATGCCTTCAGCAGAGGCATCCTTTCTTCATCCACTCCAGGGCTCCCCATACATGGTCAGCGAGGAATGTGACAGGGGGCACCCTGCTTCTCTCCCATCAAGTAACTGCCCTCAGACAGAAACATGAGACACACGGTCAGGACTGATCGCGAATTTTAACAAATCACGTCTACAATTACGCCAGAATTCAGAGAGAGAACCAGAGACACAGGCTGCAAGAGAGAAGTCGAAAGAAAAGAGAAGCAAAGGGGAACAGAAGAGAGTGGGGAGTACATAGGAGGAGCGGGGGGAAATGGCGTGGGTGCGGCAGCTGGGCAAAGTGACCCTCAAGAGCCACCTGTCTCCCCCTGGCCTTACTGATGGGCCCCAGTCTAAGTGGACCAGGCTGGGGCGAAGAGGAAGGATCCCTTCCACCACCACCAAGTAGAGCCATGGAAGAAGGTCAGATGGGCCTCCCCCAAGCGCCCACAGCTCCGGCCCCCAGGTGAGCTGTCACTGTGACAGCCACCGTGCGACACAGCACCGGAGCCCAGGCTGGTTAACCGTGTGTGTCAGTCCTGCCGCTGGCCAAACACTCTTGGCAGATGCTGGCTCACAGCTGAACACACGACCCGATGAGGCCAAGGCCATCTATCATACCCGGCTGGGTGAGTAGTAAAACGGATGGAGCTTGGAAAACGGAGGCTCCTACCACCCTTTTAGCTGACAGGGCTCCTCCTCCCCCCTTTGAGGGAAATGAACCCCTGAGGTGGGAAAAACTGGGCAGTGGCTGGTGCCCTGTGGAGAAGGAAGAGGAGGCATTTTATGAATGGGCCATTTGGACAGGAAAGCAGCCCTTCGGGCCTTCCCCGGGCTGTGCCATCCCCCCCCCCCCCAGAAATTCTTTCAGGCGCATCTGCTCGGAAGGACGCAACACACCCGAGGAGCAAACCTACCACCCACTCCCCAGCTTCCGCCCCCACCAAGAACATTCCAGCAGTTTTGCCAAACAAACTAATTGCTCTCCCCCAGGCCGGCCTGCGTGACAACAGGTGCCCAGCTCGAGCACCACCACTCACAGTTTCTGGACTTTATTGTTTTTAATCAGCTTATATAATTGTTTTTAGGACCAGTGCTGTCTTATTGTGCCCTTCTCTGGCAATTTCAAACAAGGAAGCTGAAGGGGGGCAGGGTCAGTCTGGAGACGAAATTGAGATGGAGGTGCCCTCCGACTGCCTCTGGCATGAGATGCCATGAGCTGTGAATGACAGTCACCAAATGAACCAACTGCGGGCCGGGCCTGTCCGCCTGGATGGGAAGTGCGTCTGCATGGGCCTCGGTCTGTCAGGGCTGGAGGAAGACAGGCCTGCCTTCCAGGCTCAGCCAAACCCCTCCCTCAGAGAACAGCCAAGCTGCAGACAGACAGACCTCCAGCCTTCCACCGCCTCACCCTCACCCTAGTTACATTTCACTTTCAAAATGACCCTGTGAAACAGACACCACAGGTAGGATCCCAAGACACAGGGCTTACATGCCATGCCCAACTGAAGGACCACAACAGCAGAAGCCATAATAATGATGAACAAGAAAAATGAAGTGACAGGGTACCTGGGTGACTCAGTCAGTTGAGCGTCTGACTTTGCCTCAGGTCATGATCTCGTGGTTCGTGAGTTCAAGCCCCGCATAGGGCTCTCTGCTGTCAGCGTGGAGCCTGCTTGAGATCCTCTGCCCCGCCCCCTGCCCCGCCCTGCCCCACTCGTGCTTGCTATCTTTCAAAAATAAGCAAACATTTAAAAAAAGAATATCTCAAGGGAAATACTGTAAGATCAGGGCGCATGGGTGGCTCAGTCAGTTAAGTGGCCGACTCTTGATTTTGGCTCAGGTCATGATCTCATGGGTTCATGGATTCAAGTCCCACAATGGGCTCTGTGCTGACAATGCTGAGCCTGTTTGGGATTCTCTCTCTCTCTCCCTCTCTCTCCACCCCTTCCATGCTCTCTATCTCTCTCAAAATAAAAAAAAAAAACTTTAAAAGAAAAAAAAAAAGAAAAATGAAGTGACCATGAACATTTATCGAGCACTTACTATGTACCAGGCACCATGCTAACCACTTTATACACCCTTCATTCATCCTTGCTCCAACTCTAGGAGAAAGAGAAGAGTATAGATGAGAAAAAGTGAGGCTCCATTTTATAGATGCAAAAACTGAGGCTCAAGAAGGCCAAGTTTCCTGCCCAAGCGTACATGGCTACTTAGTGGAATGTTCTTGATTTAAACCCAGAATCTGCATGCTTACCCACTCTGGAGCCTCCCTGTCTCTGAACAAGGGTTGCAATGGAGCATGAACTCACCCACACTCTGGGCCTGAATGAGTATAAAGCACATCATTCCAGGAGTCCACTATGGTCTTGTGGAGCCTGGAACTTTCAGACTTTAAACCTAGTGCCCCTACTGCATCAAACCATAAAAATGTCATGTAGACGTCATGTCTTGATTGAGTATAAAGTGATTCTACCCGGACATTCTTCTACTGCCCGCTTCTTCCAAAATAAAACTTGATCCTAGAAAGACTCCTTGAGGTCATCAAGCTCAACATCTTCATATGCCACCTCTCCTGGCCTCAGGGAAGCCAAGCTCAATGACCAGAGGAGCTGGCAGCAGAACTCAGATCACTCTGGCCTTGCACACCCAAGGATGCTTCCCAGAACCAAACTGCATCTGGTCAGAAATGAACAACAAGGGACAAGTCACTCAATCAGATGTTTTCCATGATGGCCCTGACCCAGGGGGTCCATTCCTCAGTGACACTGCGGTAGGGATGAGGCTGCTTCAACTAAAACAGAGCAAATTACAAGATTCGCTGTTCATGGTCTCTGCATGGCCATGGGCTCAAATGTGTCTTGAAACAGAATTCAATTTAGGGACACCCTCATGGCCAATTAATGGCAACATGATGTATTTAAATGCATTGACACCTGCATATTTTTTGCATGATCACTTAAAAAATTTTTTTTGATGTTTATTTATTTTTGAGAGAGAGACAAAGCACGAGCAGGGGAAGGGCAGAGAGCGAGAATCTGAAGACAGAACCTGAAGCAGGCTCCAGGCCCTGAGCTGTCAGCACAGAGCTCGACGTGGGGCTTGAACTCAAGAACTGTGAGATCATTACCTGGGCTGAAATCCAGAGTTGGACAATTAACCGACTGAGCCATCCAGGCACCCCAGGAATGTTTTGTATGAATAAACTTTTCATTATTCCCAGAGTTCTATTCCCCCACCTTGGTTTAGAGAAATCCTTTCATTCCTTCATATTATTTACGTCAATTTATGCTTTCATAGTTCTCTGTATTTTTTTGATTTATGTGTGATTTCTTCACTAGCCTATAGGCTCCACTCATGATGACCACATCCATTTCTGTTCATCTCTCAGCACCTATGACAGCTCCTAGAACATGGTAGGTTTTCAATAAATACTTCTCCTAGTTGAATGAACTAGGAATGAAGTGTCCCATGGGTTAGAATGGGAGGCAGTGAGCTCTGGAGGATGTGAAAACCCTTAACTTCAAGAAAAACAATTTGGAAAGCCATTATTTTACCAGCCAGGTCGACCTCATTACCTTTGGATAGACATCCATTACATGAAGATCAGAAACATAAAACACAGGTCCATTAAAATCACCAATCCTCTGTTGTAAAAATCACCTATGAGAAAATTTATAAGGGGCACCTGGTTGGCTCAGTAGGAAGAGCATGTGTCGCTTGATCTCAGCATTGTGAGTTCCAGCCCACGCTGGGAGTAGAAATTACTTAAAAAAAACAAACAAACAAACAAACAGACAAACAAACAAACAAGAAAGAAGGGAAGGAAGGGAGGGAGGGAGAAAGGAGAATGAAAATTTATAAAATGAAATAATAGGCAACACTCCAGCTTTTCCAAAATACCACTTAGCACCAAATAGGTCTGCAAGCAGCAATCTGATTCCAGCCTTATTTGAAAACTTAAAAATTCTACAGCAACTCTGGGATTTTGATAAAATTTTTCACATTTTCAGACACACTACATATTTTTTCAACTTTTATTCTTCCTTATAGCTTCTTGCATTTCCAAATGTCAAAACCAATATTGGATTGAGAGCAACAAAGAACATTCAGTGGTTCCAAGGAAGACAACCTGAATTATACTGAGGACACAGACACAAGAACAAATAGGTTTATCACAAACAAGGAAACTGAAAATCGGAAAAGAAATTGCTCTTCTTTGTAGACATTTGTACCATGACTTTTGAAATTCTGGGAGGAAGCAATGTTAAGAGAAACTACAACCACAGAATGCCACACAGAGGAAGAACTACCAGGTGGACCGTCTGGAATGTGCAAGGACTCCAACGTGAGAAGCACTAAGTGCTTTTTCTCCATAAACTCTGACAGTGATATTTCTAATTAGCATTTCATCTTAGGGAACAGTTTTTATTCCGCTGTTTTGTTCTTCTTTTCTTCCTCTGAAATGTGTTGTTTAAATGTCTCTGTCTCAGTTATAATTATTCCATGCCTTGTTTTACTTTATACACGATTATTAAGTACTCTACTTTCAAATATCTATTTTTCTCTCTGAGAGGCACGGCAATTATCTGTGGTCGGCACCATTAGGAAGAGGGAGGACACTGATTTCAGCAGATCCTGATTTTAGCCCCTGGAATGCACAATTGGCACCTGATCCTGTGCTTAATTTCAGTACAATGGCAATGTCCTGGTTTTACCCTCCAAGTTTTGGAGGACAAAGAAAAATGCAGTCAGTTCTTGGAGCCGTGTAGAACCACATCTGGAATTTATAGTCCATTCCTGGAATGATCCAGAAGGAATTCCACATCTGGTATCTGTGCTGGCTAATTATTATTGCAAGTGACACCAAATACATTCTACCTGAATCATCTCTTACCCTCATTCCTTTTTCTACTCAGCGACCAATTTCAGCCCAATTTTTATTTGAGAAATAGGAGTCCATGGCAACTATCCTTTCCTGCCAGCTTACTCCCTGCTAGGCGTTCCACTAGGTGATTTATGTATGCTATCTCATTTAATCCTCCCAACAATCCTGAAGTATTATTATCCCTCCTTCATAAATGATGAAATCGAGCCTGGGTGGTTCAGTCAGTTGAGTGTCAGACTTTAGCTCAGGTCATGATCTTGTAGTTCGTGAGTTTGAGCCCCACGTTGGGCTCTGTGCTGACGGCTCAGAGCCTGGAACCTGCTTCGGATTCTGTGCTTCCCTCTCTCTCAAAAATAAATAAAAAGCCTTAAAAATTTTTTAATAAGTAAATAAATAAATATAAATAAAAAATAAATAAGTGATGAAATCAAGGTTCACAGAAATAACTTCCAAGATCATAGCTAATAAGCGGTAGAGCGGGAATGTGAGTCCAGGTCTCTCCGACTCGAAAGGCCAGGCTCCTGCACATGATGAAGCCACATTAATCTCATCAGGAGTTCTCAACTATGACTAAGAGGTAGTACTACATCGTGGTGAGGAACACAGGCTCCGACAGAAAACAGGCTACCTGGTTCCGTCTGTCTAAACCCCAACTGTGCCTCCTACTAGCTGGAAGTTACTTAACTTCTTTATGTTTCGGTCCCTCTGCCATGAAGAGTGAATAATAATTGTTATCTGTTTCATAAGGTTGTCTGAGGATTAAATAAGATATACGGAAAGCCCTTAGAATCATGTAGTGAGCACACAACAAAGGTTAGCTGCTAATAACATGCTGTCGATGATGATGACAGCAGTGGTGGTGGTTTTAAGAATCAGCCTCTCTTCTTGACTTTGGGTTCCTCCCAAGCCTAGACCCACCATCCTGTCTAACCTTTTACCCTTCACAGGTCAATAAAAATCTTCTTCTCCTAACCAGGCTCTGTTCTCCTTTATTCCACTAGAGTCTTCTCGGGGTATAACTTCAGTAATTTCACTTCCACCCACCCAAAACCTGTCCATTCCTTCAAGGCCCTTCCAGATCCCACCCCTCCAGGATGTCTTCGCCAAACACCGAGGTCTTGCTGGTCTCCTTCCAGACCGTTTGCACCACATAATGCTGGCACTTAGAACATCACCATCAGTCAGCAACACACTGTGAATACTGAATTATATCCTGCCTTGAAACATTCATTACATATTTCAGCTTTGTTCCCCTTATCCCCGCGACCTGGCTGCAAGCTCCTTAAAGATTATACAGGAGAGGGGAGTCCGGGTGGCTCAGTCAGATAAGCGGCTGACTTTGGCTCAGGTCCTGATCTCATGGTTTGTGGGTTCGAGCCCCGCATCGGGCTCTGTGCTGACAGCCTGGAGCCTGCTTTGGATTCTGTGTCTACCTCTCTCTCTCTCTGCCTCTACCCCACTCATTCTCTCTCTCTCTCTCTCTCTCTCTCTCACACACACAATAAATAAACATTCAAAAATTAAAAAAAAAAAAGATTATATGGGAGATACTTCTATATTCTCTGCAGGCCAGGACACAGAGTTAGTATACACATGCATACACACAGACACAGCCATATAAAATAGGTATATCCTCTGGTGGGAGAATCCTAAAGTTATTGGCTTATTTTAAGGCATTTAAAAAATAATTATTTGAGATAATTAAGTTATCTCCAACAGCGAAAATGAACTAAAAAAAAAAAGTCTTAAAAATACAGTCCATCGACATCCTCAAAAATACCAAACCATGTATGTTATCTCAAAGATTAAAGCACTATCACTCTTAATGCCAAGCTGCCTTACTACCAGCTTGTTAATATGCAGGCTTCCAAATGCAATTAAAATTATTCAGATTAAAAACCTTCAACACTATTAATCCAGTGAGCTTCTAAGGGATCCACAAAGACTTAGGAGACATCATTCAGCTTATGTAGTCACGACACAAATGTCCAGCTACAGGTTGTATAATTCAAGTCTGCCCGCCATCTGGAAATGGGCTGGAAATTGAGAATAATTTTAAGGAGACGTGTCTCCTTAAAGACGCACGTCTTTAAGCTGAAGGACATTGGAATCTCGCTCTAACTCGAGATCAGCAGCATGGCAAATACAGCAGCCTAGGATTTAAGAGCTCACTGTTGTAGGCGAAGCCCCAGGAACATGAGGCTCAGGCATAGAATGAACTGGTGATACAGTTACAGGTTTTCTCATGGATTGTACAGGACATAAGAACTGACCATGAACGACCCAAACATGAATACCATCCTACACAGCTCACTTATTATTAAAACCCAGCCCTTCCAATACATTTGCAGACTAAAGCTGTGACTTCTGCATTCCTTTCCATCCACCTGACACATGAAATGCACTCTTGAAGAGGGAGACCTTTTCTCTCTAGGCAGCAACCTTAACAATCGCAGTATAAAAGTACAGGGAGGGGCGCCTGGTGGCTCAGTGGGTTGAGTATCAAACTCTTGATTTTATGGGTTGGGTTCCATGCCGAGTGTAGAGCATGCTTGAAATTCTCTCTCTCCCGTTGCCTCTGTCCTCCACTTGAGTGTGCACTCTCTCTCTCTCTCTCTTAAAAAAATTTTTTTAATAAAAAATAAAAGTAGGGAGATGCTAAAAACCACCTCAGGTCCATGCCAGGAAGATACATCCTCAAACTGCCCAGGGAAAACCTCTCCATTATGGACTCATTCTGCTCAAAATGGAAGCCAACCCCAAAAACGTATCCCACACATAGAAAATGGTATTCCCTCTCCATGTAACCCAAATTCATGGGTTACAAAGCCATGATAATTTCAGACAGTGCTCTCCTTTAAACACCCCAATCCAAGGTAACCTCAAGAACCACCTCAGGCCCCAAATCAGAACTCAATCTCATTCCCCCAATTCCAATATAAACCACTGTCCTCCAAATGCAGGAAGTGGGAACAGTGGGTTACAGAAAGCAGGCTTTCACAGTCAGTGCCCGGCTCCCCTCATCTGTGGCCTTGGCCTCACTATCCCACCAGGATTCTCATTCTCAGCAGTGCTGGTGAGGCTGGCATAGAATATATACTGAACCACAGCTAGCAGGAGTGAAATTTTTTTGGAAAGCTGTTTGAAAGATAGATAGATAGATAGACAGACTTAAAAATGTCCCTACACTTTGCCCCAAATAATTACAACATGAGCCTATAACATAACATGGAAAACGTTATAGGCAAAAAGATGTTTACCACAGAAAAACCCAACCACCCAAATATCCAACAGGGGAATGTCTGTATACACTTAAGAAAATATTATGCAGCCAGTATATATGTTTGTAAAATAATGTTAAGTAAAAAAGACAGACTTCAAAATTGAACATTTTAGTACAACTAAAACTAGGAAGAAAGAGAAAACTAGTGTATGTGCAGAAAAAAGCAGTGGACTTTGCAGAGTGGAACCACACGGGGTTTCTCCTACTTTGCTCCACGGTCCTAGAAGACGCACGTCTTACGCGTTTGACAAACGAACCGGTCCAGGTTCATGGTACATCCCGGTATGCTGGGAGCACTAGCGCTCCAAAAGAAGCCGCTTTCCCACTCCAGGAGAGACGACCATCTCTCCTGGGGTCGCTGGGGCACCCCCCCCCCGGGCACCCCACCCCCACCCCCCCAGATCGGGAGCAGTCTCCACGCAGGGGACAGAAGCTGCGGATGGCGCGGCTCCGAGGACTCGGCGCGAGCGAGCGGGCGGCGCGCACACCTCCCCGGGCGCGTTCGCAGGAAGATCGCACGCGCGCCGCGCCCTGGCCGGGGGCGCTTTCTGCCCACGACCCCCAAAGCTCGGCGGGTCTGAGAGAAGGCGGCAGGCAGCCGGCCGCGGTGGTCTCCGTGGAGGGGACGCAGGGTCCGGGCGCAGGTGACACGCGAAGCACGGGGAGCCTCCCCTTGGACCGGCTCGCTGAGATTTTTCAGGCTTCTAGTTTGGTTTTCTTGGTGGTGGTGGTTTTCAAAGTAGGCTCCACACCCGAGGTGAGGTTTGAACTCCGGATCCTGAGATCAAGAGCCGCTTGCTCTACGGACTGAGCCAGCCAGGCGCCCCTCTCAGGCTTCTTGTTCGTAAACACTCACAAGGATTAAACTATTCGGAGGGTTCAGCAGAAACAACCAGGATTAAGGAGAGGAAAGCTGATCGATCCATAACGATCCAAGTTCTGCTACCTCTGCCGCCCTCAGCCCCTGGCCGCGGGGTGTCGGGATGAATTCAGCCTCAGTGCTGCCCCTACCGCAGGGTCCCGGGCATCGCTATGGGGCGCAGGGAGGAGGGGTCCCCAAAGTCCCCCAGGTAGAAACCATGTCCGCCTCAAAATCGGGATTCTACATTATCAGTCCTCTAACGCTGGAGGAAGAAGAGCCTCTTATTCAGGCCCTCAAATACCCACGTTTACCCCCCAGAACTTGAGGCGGGGAGACCTGATTTTAAGCCTGTGGAATTCCTGGGGGGCTGCCAGCCTCAGCGCCTCGGGGCCACCTAACCCTTCCCGACCTTCAGACCCCACCCTAAAGGGATACAGGGCTGTTTTAAAAACTTAAGGAAGAACTTCGTTTGTAATATGAATAAACCCACCAGATTGGATCTGTGCTGTAAATTAACATTGTAAGACTTACCTTTTCCAAAACAGAGACTTAAAAAGGAGTGTTACTTAGAAGTACTGTTAATAAACGTGTTTAAATATTTTTAACAAATGAAGTCACTACTGCTATTAAATTTTATTTTTTTAATATTTATTTGAGAGAGAGAGAGAGCATGCCCGTGGGAAGGGTCAGAGAGAGAGGAGAGACAGAATTCCAAGCAGGCTTAGCACTGTCAGCGCAGATCCCCACACGGGGCTAGAACCCACCCAACCCTGAGATCCTGACCTGAGCCAAAATCAGGGGTCCAATGCTTCACGGACTGAGCCACCCATGCTCCCCTAAATTAATTGTTTCAAATCCTAGAGAGATGTGTTTGTTAAACACACACACAGCAGGAGTGCCTGGGTGGCTCAGCTGGTTGAATGTTGGACTCTTAGTTTCAGCTCAGGTCATGATCCCAGGGTTGTGAGATGGAGCCCCAGGTCGGCTCCCTGATGAGAGTGGCACCTGCTTAAGATTCTCTTTTTCTCCCTCTGCCCCTCCCCTGCGCTCTGCTAAAACTCTCTTTCTCTCTCTCTCACAATAAAACATCAATAAAAATTAAAAATACACAGCATGATACTACACACACACTGTTGTAGGCACTATACAAATATTAACTAAATCATTTCTATGAAGTAGGTACTATGGTTATCCCCATTTCACAGAGAAGGTAACTGAGGCACAGGAAGTTCTTTAGAACTTGCCCAAGGTTTACACAGCTGGCAAGCGGCAAGTGACAAAGCTGGGATTCAAACCGTGGCAAAGGGGTTCTCATATCCTCTCGTGAAACTATTGTTAAGTTTCACAGTGAAACTCATACCCTCATAATTTACTGCTAACTTTGTAAATGGGTACAACTTTATTGTAAAGCAATATGGTAAATATATCAAGAGTAATAAAAATATTCATGCCCTTTGACCTACTAATCCCATTCCTGGGAAATATTCCAAAGCTGCGTGCATGCAGATATATCCATTACTGTAGTATTGGAAATCATGATTGTCCATCGGTTGGTGAATAATTAGGTATATTCTGGTAGATCAGCTCAGTGGAATATCAAGCAGTCATGGACAATTAAATTATGAAATGATGCAGCTGCAAATGTAATGTTAAAAAAAAAAGAATATAAAGTTGCATGTTTCAAATTATGTGCACATGACCCAACAAAAAAAAGAACGAAGACAAACTAGGCAAATTATGGAGTCTAACGAAGAGATTACTGACGATTATTCTTTCTTTCAAAATTTCCCTTTAGTCAACTACACTTCAATTTAAAATAAAAAATAAAATAAAGTTACCCATTAGCTTGTTACGGTAGTGCTGTTATAAATCAGACCTGGAGAAAGGGAAGCGTGTCAAAGTATTTATGAGAGTAAGCTACATTTTCACAAACCAGGAGCATTCAGAAGAAAATGTGCAACAGGGATGGTTGGATCCTATCTCAATATTCACGGAGGGGGCTCCCACCTGCCAGGGAAGGAGCGGGCTCCTGCTGGCAGCTGGCATTAGCACCGCTCTCAGCCGCTGTGTTAGCGAACTCCAGCTGAGAGGAACTCCGTGAGGATTCCAGGCCTAACCTCAATCCCACAAATCATGGTAACAGTGAAAGAAGCAAAGCCAGAGGCTTTTCACACACAAGCACCGATCTAAAGGAACAGAGTCTGGTCGTGAGAAATTGAGGTTCAGATCTCCTCTCAGAGGACAATTTAAGAATGTGCCACACATTCTTCACTCCCTCATCTACCTGTGCCAGGTACCACCCAGCAGTGCCTGAGAAAGAGACAAGCGTGATCCTGACCATTTCTTGGATCCACCCCGAAACTCCAAGGCGTGAAACACCTTTGGACCCCCTAAGGGGTCAAGTTGAAGCAAGGAAAAAACAAGACAAAAATGTTCTCTTTAACGGAAACAACCAACCAAGGTGAAACTAAAAGGTTTCAAAGAGATGAGTCCTTAGATTCACTAAGGAACAGAGTTGAATGGAGATAAAAACCAAGACAAAAGTACCTGAATAACTAATAAGGGTGAAATTGAATGGTTTCAGAGGGACGGCCTATTATTTTGAATTCAACAACTCTATCAGGGGTCTGTCCATTCTCCAGGTACCACACAGGTGCCTCCTCTAGAAGCCAGGAGAACGTCCTTCAGTCACTATGCTTAAGGACCGTGGCAACGCATAGCTTTCCCCACCCCTACCCTTACCATGTTTTACTAACTGGACATAACCCAAAACTATCAATCTGGCTAGGAGAGCCAATCCCTTAAAATTTACTGTAACTAAGTGAAAGTACAAAGTCTTCAGAATTGAAAACCTCCTAAGCCCAAAAGTATTGTAATTTAATCCAAAGTTTTATTGAAAAGACCATTATAGCAAGTAAATGGTTTGTTGAACTGCAGACAAAAACCCATAGGAGATTTTTCAGACAGATGGTGGTGGCCTATAAACACATCATACTTCATTTCGACTGCTCTTAACAGAAAATGCGATATATGGAAGGTGCCTGTTGCTTAATTACCATTCCCAGTCCCCCTAACTACCCCTCTGCCCCTTCACACACACACCCCTTTCCTGTTCTCCCCTCTCACACTTTATCTGGAAACATTTTCATAGTTCTCCAGCCATAAACAACCTCACCATCAGCGGATTAGCAAAAGTAATTGGCATTTTAAATTAATCTTCCGCTTATCCTCAACAATGGCTTTGCTGTCATACCAAAAAAACAGAAGGAAGTTCTTCCTCTGCTTAAAAATGACACCTTAAAAGGGTTCAGGACACCACGAGCTGAATATACATTCATGTAAAAGTGCAAAGAAAAATGACATCGGCAGAAACAAACTCAATATTTTTTCACCCAAAATGACCGTCCTAAAAACAAACAAACAAACAAAACAAAACAAGGGCCAAGAGTGATCATGATAAATAGGCTTTTTTAAAAAAGTGTTTTACTCAAAAAGCGTCCACAGGGAAAGGCCCTAGGAAGAAGTTCAAAAAAGAGCCTTTGTCAGTCCCTGCCTTCAAGTGAAACTTTAGGCCAAAGAATCTTAAGAGTTAGGATCAACTCTGCCCCTCTGCCCCACCCCCCCTTCACAGTCCTCAAAGAGCAGACATTAAAACGATTTCAAAGCGGGAATTTAAGAGGGTTTCTGAAAGTTTTCCCTAGCACTCCCATCACTCATCGGGAACTCTCTGGACAGGAATGACACTTGCTAAGTTTTTTCCCCTCTCCCTCCCTCCACCTGTTGTCCCAAGTCTCCCTGGTAAGCCAGGGCCATTCGCACTTTCTGCCTGAATGACACAGTCTTCTCTGCAATCCCGTGTCTCCTCTTCCACCCAAGTGGCTGCTCCTAAATTGGAGCCCCTGGAAAAATACGTACCAATTAGGGGTTACTTGATATCTACACATCACAGAATGGCCATTAGGTTGGTGGGTGGGTTGGTTTTCTTTTTTTCTCGTATTATGATGATGATGATTATTTCAGTATAATGACTAACGCCTCCTTAACCGTCCAGATATAAGTGAAGCTGGGATGGGTGAAGACACACAAACTAAGATAGCAGAGTTATCCCCCTCTGGGCCTCCCACTGTAGGTAGACCCAAATTCCAGGCGGGATGCTTAGCATAAGTAAGTAATTGAGTTAAGGGAGATCTAAAGAAAGACTTCACGTTCACATTCATATGCTAAACTCAGTTAAAAATAGACTCAAGAAGGGCCTGACTTCACTTTTAATTTTAGCCCGGTGATGAACATGCCCTAAAGACAGAAAGTCACCAGGCATTTTCCTGAGTGCAATGATCTTCATATTTTTATAAAAAGGAAATGCAGCATGTTCTATTAATAAAAGTGCTGTAGCCTCAGTTAAATCCAGACAGTTCGTAAATCAGGGCTCCCTCTGGCTGAGCTTCCCTGGGCCAGCAGCTCAGTCACACCCAAGCCCCCAGCAAGTGGACAGGTCACACGCAGTGGGGGAAAGTGAGCTGGACACCAGGGATCAAAGACCACAAGGTGTGACTCCTAAATACTTCCCAGGTGACCAAGCAGTTCAACCAAGTGCATTTGCCAGGAACTCTTCAAAGGTTTGCGAAAAGAACCACATTTGCCAGGACTGAGCCCTGTGTGTCACAAGACTTAGATTTAGTGAGGAAAGGGGAGCAGGTTAGGGTTAAGGGGTAAATGGGGTAGAAGGGAAAGAAAATGTGGTGCTTCCTTCAGAAAGGACAAGCAATTTCACCTTTTCCTTCCAATCTCAAAGACGGCAAAGTTGAAGTTGGCCTCCAGCTGTGTGGCTGGACTTTTCTATGGACCCACCTAAGAAGGATCTTCTCCAGCTACCTTTGGCTATCAAGCCACATAACAAACTCAAACATGGCCAGATGGGAAAATTACCACCCTTAGAGCCCTGATCGTCCTCACTGAGACTAAATGGTAATTCCAAATGTAAGTAAGGCTGCCCTAGGTCCTGGAGAAAATGCTGGAGAATGTGCTAGGGCTGGAAAAGCAAGACAGGGGTATCCAGACCATAAGACATTCCAAATACACAATCCCCAACCCAGCTTCGGGATTCTCAGGATGCTGGTGAACTAAGTATGCTTCTGCTTTCTAATTTCTATGCTTCTAAATTAACATTTAAGAGCTTATGTGATCCTCCCCAAGACTAGATGAGGTAAAGAAACCGAGGCACAGAACAGTAAACTCACAGTTAGTAAGTGACAGGCCAAGCTACTTAAACCCAGGTCTCTAAATACAAAACCCCGGGGTGGGGGGATGGACAGGAAAAGCCCAACAAGGTTTAGGTGGGACGGGACGTGTGCAATCTTTCTACCCTCTCTTCTTTCACCCAGGGAAGTTCCCTCCTTCCAAGGAAGACTAACTCTGATGTTTTGGTTTTGACTTGGTTCTTATTTTGTTGTTGCCCCCATTTCCCCATGTTTCTATTATGGCTGCTTGTAAAACCCTATACACTCTCAATCTCAACAATCCCACAATAGTCTAAGCCACAGAGGGACAGAAATTCTACAGAGTCAGATGTTAAGACCTTGAGCTTTGGGGCCAGACATATGTGAATTACCATCCTAGCCCTTCCAATCGCTAGCTGTGTGATTTCAAGAGCATACTCCACAGTCCAAAGTTAAACTCAGGAACAGCTGGAATCAGGATTGATTTTTTTTTCCTTTTTTTTTCCTTTTGGTTTTTTTTTTTTTTCCTTTTATTATGGACATGTTCTAACTATACAAAGGTAGAGGAACAGGATAATGAAACCTATCATAGGTTCATTACCTATCATTACCTTTACCTATCACCCAGCTTCAACAATTTTAACTATTGGTCAATCTTGTTTACTCTCTACCCTACCCATTCTCACCCTCTACACTATTGTTTCAAAGCCAATCCCAGAGTCATTATTTCATCTATAAATACTTGAGTATATAGCTCTGAACTACAATAACTTTTTATTCTTAACATAATCACAGTATCATTACCAGAGCCATAAATAAATAAATAAATAAATAAATAAATAAATCATTCTTTAGTCTCAATATTTCGTATGTTCAAGTGTCCTAAGTAATCTAATCATTTTCTTGTTTTTTTGAGCTAGGATCCAAATAAAGATTATAGATTAAAGATTACAGACTGGATTATAGACTGGATAAGTATTTTTAATCTGTTTTAATCTATAGAGAACCCCTCCTGCTGATAGATCCTTGCAATTTACTTGTTGGAAAAAAAAAAGGGTCTTCAGGCCTGAAGGATGTCCCACACTCACAACTGGTTGATTTTTATCTCCATAGTACTGTTTTGACATGTTCCTCTGTCCCCTGTATTTTCTACAGAAAACTAGGATTCTGTATTCTACAGAATACTACAGAAACCTTGAGCCTGGCACAGATGAATTCAGGTTTTACCTTTGACAGTGCTGTTTACTTCCTGCTGCATTACCTCTGTGGGTACATGATACCTGAAGTCTTTCTCTTTTGTCACATTAAAAATGATCAGTGGGTTTGAATGCATCAACCCAATCCATCCCATATAAAGTTTCCCACCAGCTTCGCCTGATGTTTTAGCAGGAACTTACTAACCATGTTGTCTAAACGCATTATTCACTAGAGGATGCAAAATGATGATGGCCCAATTCTATAATTCCTTCTGTGTTTATTAGATAGTATTCTCCTATAAAAAAGAAATTTTCCTCATCAACAGTTTGGATACCCTAAGGTAATCAATAAGAAAGGTCTGATTCTTTCCCTTTCTTGACCAGTTTTCAGAATGAGTTGGTTCCCCAACCTAGTGAGGACCATTGAATTTTTAACTAGGAATGTGACACATTGTAATATATGTAATGTATATCCATCCACTATACTTACACTCCTTAATGCTCACACTGTTCCATATTTGGGCACTGGGAGGCCATTTAACTTGGCTCTCGAGTCCTTCAGACAGGACACAAGTGGTCTTTGAAGCTTCTTTGCTTGCTGATACAAGATATTCCAACACATCTTGTACATTTACTGTCCCAGACCTGGAATCAGCCATTTTTTCTGAGGATCAAAGTTCTCTTTAGTGGGAAGTTGTACTTAGAGGCCATAATCTGGATGTCATGGGTGCTTATTGCTACTAAATTGGCCACTATTTCTAGGCATTTCAGTGGACAAAGTTAGGAAATACTTTTTTATTTGTTAAAGAGAAAATATATCAGGAATTCACACTGACATTTCCAATTCAAATTTAGGATTACAGGATTTTTACTTAACATCTTTAATTATGAAACTGTTCTTTTTTTATATACTGGAAACACTGGTTTCTGATGGTTTTAACACAATTACTTACTATATATGTATAAAATATTTTATATATAATTGTTTCATAATAGTAATACCAATATCATTACTAACAATATTACTGAAAATGGTTTAAGATTTACTTGGAGTTTATTTTGAACTTAAGATACATTCTACCAGAGGGGCGCCTGGGTGGCTCAGTCAGTTAAGCGTCCAACTTCAGTTCAGGTCATGATCTCATGGTTTGTGGGTTTGAGCCCCACCTCAGGCTCTGTGCTGACAGCTCAGAGCCTGGAGCCTGCTTTAGATTCTGTGCCTCCCTCTCTCTCGGCCCCTCCTCTGCTCACGCTGTGTGTCTCTCTCTCTCAAAAACTAACATTAAAAAAAAGGTACATTCCACTACAGATGTATAATCAAATTACTGTGTTTTAAAGTTATGTGAGGGGCGCCTGGGTGGCTCAGTCAGTTGAGCGGCCGACTTCGGCTCAGGTCATGATCTCACGGTCTGTGAGTTCGAGCCCCGCGTTGGGCTCTGTGCTGACGGCTCAGAGCCTGGAGCCTGTTTCGGATTCTGTGTCTCCCTCTCTCTGACCCTCCCCTGTTCATGTTCTGTCTCTCCCTGTCTCAAAAATAAATAAAAATGTTAAAAAAAAAAGTTAAAAAAATAAAAAAAATTAAAAAAATAAAGCTATGTGAAATTAATTTTCTGTGTAGGTGTGTATTTTTTTAATATATTTTTTTCCTATTCTCCCTTTTCTTACACAAATGGGAGCAACTATTTACATTTTCTATACCCTGTTTTTTTTCCCCTTGACATATCCCTGAGATTTCTTTATTTTTTTTACTATTTATTTATTTTTGGGAGAGAGTAAATGGGGGTCAGAGAGAGAGGGAGACACAGAATCCAAAGCAGGCTCTGCGTGGTCAGCACAGAGCTCGACATGGGGCTCGAATTCACAAACCACGTGATCATGACCTGAGCTGAAATCAAGGGTCGGATGCTCAACCGACTCAGCCACCCAGGCGTCCCTCTGAGATTTCTTCTAACGGCACACAGAGATAGTCCTCATTGTATGGGAGGACGCAGCCAAACGTACTCACTAATCCCCTATTGCTGGATATGTGTTCGTCCTAGTCTTTTGGGCCCCTACTGCAAGGGACTGAGCGAGACCTAGCCCTTCCTGTTCTTCGTCCAGCATCAAGATCCCACCAAATGCACAGCTTGGGTCTCTGCCAAAGAGAGTCCGATGAGACCAGCCACTGTCAGAGCCAGCCTGTCATACAAGTACTGAGTCACTGATGCCTGGGGCCAAGAGGAGCGGCCCAGTTCCGCACCTTCTTTTACTTCCAACAATGACACAGGACCAGAGGCTATGATATTCCCATATCTTGCACTTTCATTACAGCCTCCTGCACCACCAAACACATACAGCTCACAGCTTAGATGGGCTCAGAGAAGAAACAAATGCCACTGTGTACCAGTGTCTAAGTTTGACACTTTTGCTAACAGTTCATGCAGTCCTTCAAACAAATATTCAGGGAGCTGCTTCTGGGTGCCAGGCATTGCCCTTACGTTGGGCGGGGGCTGTAAATCACTGAATGAAACGCTTCTGCTCCTGGAGAGCTTATGTGACACGTGACACAGGCTGGGTGGGAGGAGACACACAGACAGTAAAAACACAGTAAGTGAAGTAAGTTATATCAGCTATTAAGAGAAAACGTGCTACGGTTGAAAACAAAGCAAAGGAAGGGAGATTGGACGGGGAGATGCAGAATGCAATTTTAATAGGGCGGCGGAGCAGAAATCATGGGCGTTATGTTATGTTCTGGGAAACTCCTTTCTTTTTCCTTTTCCTTTTTTTTTCTTTTTAATTAGTCAAAAAAACCCTTCATTTGTTTATTTAGCTTTCAGACTCTGTGATTGTGCCTTCAACACTTTCGCAATGATTTTCTGCTCCTCAATAAGGAAAGCACGCTTGATCCTGTCACGGACACACTTAGCGCACATGGAACCACCACGGCCCTACTGACGTGTTTTTTTCATTTCATAAGAACCTTAGGCCTCACAGCACGAACTCCTTGGCCTGGGCACGCACCACATGCGGATTGATGCTGTCCCAACCTCCTCGGAAAGGTAAACAATGCCATTACCAGGGGCTCAGGGAGGCCTCGTTTCGTCTGAGGCTGTATCGTAGGACAGCTTACGACAGTGCGTCAAACACTGGACCCTTCTGGAAGCCTCTTGACAGCATCCCAGGAAGAGGAAAAAGAAAGCGTTTGTGAGTTCAAAGTCCAAATGGGCAACTCCTTTTTGCAGCTGCCACTGGTCAACTGCCCAATTATCATTGCCACCATTAAACTGTCATTATCACAAATGTCAAGGTAATAATAAAGTATCTTGGTGTCACAGCTGTCTTCAGTTATGTTGTTTTAGCAATTGCTTGAAATAAACATAGTGTTTGCTTAGGACTTAAAAAAGACTAAAAACAAAACAAAATAAAACATTTTTGTTATCCAGAAATTTCTGTTGTTGAAAGCTTTGATGCAACAGGATTCAAGGGGTATTCTGAGTGATCATTTCCACCCTCTCTATTTGGATCGAAGATGAAGAAATCCAGCCTGGAAACTGCCTGTACCTTGAAAGGCACAATCGGGTCCCTGGCTGGAGAGGAAGCCTGGTTCCATTATGATGCACGTGTATTCAGCACTTTATTCTCCTCAAAGCGTGTTCCCGTGTCATCTCACTGATGGTTATAACAAACCCCGCATCCTATAACAAGCCCACACCCTGGCCCCCTTTAACAAAGGTGGGACCTACAAGACTCAGCACCCTATCTCTGCTAACACAGTGACGTGAAGGTAGAGCCAGACCACAGCTTGGGTTTCTTATACTTCCTGGGTCTGTTCCCCACCCCACCCCCCTTACACCACCTCTCCAAACATAAAGGCAGGCTGTTTGTGTTCCTCCAGCCTTTTCAGATAGGCAGGCAGAATAACGCATACGTTAGAGAAAACCAAACTTCGCTCCCACATCAATTCGCGCCCATGAGACCCTTCTGAGTGGGTTTTTTCATCACAAAGTCCATTAGATCTATACTTAGGTGGCTGTCAACTTGCTCCTTCTGTCATATTCAACAAACTATGTGCCAGGGACCCTGTCAGATGCTAGGGACACCAAGATGAAAGACACTGGCCCCAACCTAAAGGACTTCGTGGAGTCTTCAGGGGTGGACCAACAAGAGGCAAGCATGGAGTAAACACTACAGTGGGGGGCCACAAGGCCTCACAGGGTAGAAGCACCCAGCCCATGTTCTTGTGTGGTGTCAGGGACAGTTCCCTATAAGACATGAGGTCTAAGCACAATCTATAAACAGGAAAGGAATGTTTGAGTTGAGGAGAAAAGGTAGTGCAGGGAGAGAGAGCAGGAGGCAGCTAGGGCCAGGCGTGGACAGTTAAGTGGGGGCTGTTCCAGAAAGAGCTTCCAAGCAGTCTGAATCTCAACCTACAGTCAACAAGATGCTACAGCAGGGCTTTGAGCAAACAGACAAGATTAAGGCTGAATTGGTGTGGAGAGGAGAAAGATCTGAGGACAGGCCCAGCTGGAGGCAGGGGCAGAAGCTGGGAGGCCTGAATGAAGGCAGTGGCAGTCAGCTTAGAGGCAGGGAAAGATTCACCAGAAAGGGAGAAGGACGTACAAGTTGGAACAGGACAGAAGGCGTGGCTCTGAGCCCTCGGCCTCTGATCGTTGGTTAGGGACCCCTCAACTACTGGTAACTGCCTACCTGTTTCATGAGCTTGCTGGAATTAAATGGGACAAGCGAGGGGGGGAAAGGTGTCCCGTGAGCCCTAGAGCACAGCAGGAATACGGTGCCATTCACTCAACCCCCGCACTGTTACATCTGTAGACACCTCATCACTAGGAGACTTAAAATTACTCACAGGCACGTAAGTTTCCTCTGCTCACTAGAGAATTGAAGTAGATGATCTCTGGGTCCCTTCCAGCTTGAAGTTCTGCAGTTTTGTCATCTTACCCCTCTTGTGTCCCAGTTTCCACGGTAATAATTATTTCTCCAATGAAAAATTACTGGAGGAAGATTCATCAGTTAGAAGAAAAAGAGAAACTAAGCTGATGAGTGACTGACTCTGAAAACTAAGATGAAAAAGTGTGTGTCCTTTTTTTGGTTTTTTTACTTTTTTTTCTTATTTTTCTTAATCCTTATTTATTTTTGAGAGAGAGAGACAGACAGAGAGACAGAATGCAAGCGGGGGAGGAACAGAGAGGGAGGGAGACACAGAATCCGAAGCAGGCTCCAGGCTCCGAGCTGTCAGCACAGAGCCTGACGCGGGACCCAAATCCACGAACCGTGAGATCATGACCTACGCTGATGACAGACACTTAACTGACTGAGCCACATAGGTGCCCCTAATATTTACTTATTTTTGAGAGAGTACATGTGGGGGAGAGGCAGAAAGAGGTGACAGAGGATCCAAGAATCCAAAGCAGGCTCCACACTGACAGCAGAGAGCCCGATGCAGGGCTCAAACTCACAGAGTGTGAGATCATAACCTGAGCTGAAGTCGGACACTTAACTGACTAAGCCACCCAGGTGCCCCTAACATGTGTGTTCTTTAAATGTCTTGAAGGGTTGGAGCACCTGGGTGGCTCAGGTTCGTGAGTTCAAGCCCCGCATCAGGCCCTGCGCTGAGCCTGCTTGGGATTCTCCCTTTCTCTCTCTGCCCCTCCCTTGCTCATGCTCTCCCTCTCTCTCAAAATGAAGAAAGAAATTTAAATAAATAAATACATAAACATCTTGAAGGGTCATATTTAACACACTCTGTTCAAAGACCCAATAATAAAAATTCAAAGGTGTTTTCAGCCAAAAGTGATTCTTATCATTTTTATCTTATCTTATTTGATTTTATCTTGTCATCTCCTAATAGGTTAAATTATCATTGACCAAATATTTACCCAAGAAAACTAAAAGATGTGTCCACATAAATACTTGTAAAGGGATATTCATACCAGCTTTATTTGTAAAAGCCAAAACCTGGAAACAACCTAAATATACATCAACAGGTGAACGGATAAACAATTTATGATATATCCATAAACTGGAATACCACTTGACAATAAAAAGTTCCAAACTTTTGGTATGTGGGAAAAAAAAGGGGGGGGAATGAACTTTAAAATCGTATGCTGAAAAACAAACCCACAGAATGGAAAAAAATATTTGCAAATCACGTATCTGACAAAGGTCTAGTAACCCGAATTTATGAAGGGCCCTCACAATTTCACACAAAAAAGATAAACAATGAAATTTTTAAATGGACAAAGGACTTAAAAGACATTTCTCTAAAGGAGATATACAAATGGTTTTGTTGCACAAGAGAAGATACTCAACATCATTACTCATTAGGGAAATACAAACCCAAATCACAATGAGATACCACTTTACACTCACTAGAATGGCCATAATTTAAAAAAAAAAAAAAAAAAGGAAAATAACAAGTGTTGGCAAGGTTGTGGAGAAATAAGAATACTCATTCATTGCTGGTGAGACTGTAAAACGGTGCAGCCACTTAGGGAAACAGTTTGGAGGTTCCTCAACAAATTAAACACAGAATCACCGTATGACTCAGCAATTCTAATCCCAGATACATACCCAAAAGAATTAAAAAACGATGTCCAAGCAAAAACCGGTACATAAATGTTCACAGCAGCACTATTCACAATAGTCAAAAGGTAGAAAAAACCAAAAGCCACCAACCGATGTATGGATAAAAAGTTGTCTCTCCATATAATGGAATATTATTCAACAATAAAAAGGAATAAAGTACTAACACGGGCTGCAACATGGGTTAACCTTAAAAAACATTATGTTAAGTGAAAGAAAGCCTGATTCAAAAGGCCATATATAGCATGTTTCCATTTATATAAAACATCCAGAAAAGGCAAATCCATAGAGACAGAAAACAGATTAGTGGTTGTCAGGCCTGGGGGAGGAGGGAATGGAGAATAACTGCTCACTGCACACAGGGTTTCCTTTTGGGATGATGCAAATGGTCTGGAGCTAGACAGTGGTAACGGTTGCACAACCTTGTGAACGTACCAGACACTAGTTAATTACACTTTAAAATAGCGAAAATGGGGGTGCCCGGCTGGATCGGTTGGTAGAGCATACGCCTCTTGATCTCAGGGTTGTGACTCTTAGCCCCACGCTGAGCACAGAGATTAATTTTAGAAAATTAAAAATTTTTTTAAAATTTTAAAAATTAAAAAAAATGTTTAAAAATTTTTAAAAATAAAAAATAAATAAATAAATTGGGGTGCCTGGGTGGATCAGTCAGTTAGGCAGCAGGCTCTTGGTTTCGGCTCAGGTCACGGTCTCACAGGTTCGTGGGTTCAAACCCCGCGTCAGGCTCTATATCGGCAGTGTGGAGCCTGCTTGGGATTCTCTGTCTCTGCCTCTGTCTCTGTTTCTGCCCCTCCCCCCTCTCTCCCTCCCTCCCTCTCTCAATAAATAAATAAACTTTCAAAAATAAATAAATAAATAATAAAAATGAGGGTGCCTGGGTGGCTCAGTCGGTTAAGCGTCTGACTCTCCATTTTGGCTCAGGTCATGATCTCACAGTTGGCGAGTTCAAGCCCCACATCGGGCTCTGCGCTGACAGTGCGGAGTCTGCTTGGGATTCTCTCTCTCCACCCCTACCCCATTTGCTCTCTACCAAAATAAATAAATAAACTAAAAACATATAAATACATTTTAAAAATAAAATAGCTAAAACAGTAAATGCTATGTGTATTGTGTCACAATTAAAAAAAAATTTTCCCAAAAAATCATTATGTTGAGTGAAAGAAACCAGGCCAACAACAACAACAAAAACTATGATCCCATTTGTATAAAATTCTAGAAAAAGCAAAAACTCAGGTACCGCGATGGAAAAGCAGATGGGTAGGTGCCTGAGAGGGGAGAGGGTTAAGAGAAAGAGCAGAAGATAAATTATAAAAGGCACGGGGGCGCCTGGGTGGTTCAGTCAGTTAAGTGTCCGACTTCAGCTCAGGTCATGATCTCACGATTTGTGGGTTCGAGCCCCACGTCAGGCTCTGTCCTGACAGCTCAAAGCCGCCTGGAGCCTGCTTCAGATTCTGTGTCTCCCTCTCTCTGCCCCTCCCCCACTTGTGCTCTGTCTCTCCAAAATAAATAAATATAAAAAAAAAAAATTTTTTTAAGGCATGAAGAAACTCACAGGGGTAATAAAAATGTTTACTGCCTTGATTATGTGATGGATGCTTTAAACATGTACAGCTTAGCGTACTTCAATTATCCTCTGTAAAACTGAAAAACAACCCAAAAGGTTTTAAAAATCATCACTTACTAAATAGACTTACTAAATTTTTATTTGAAACACCCTGAGGAACTCATTGTTTAAAGGATCTTTACTGTAAACCCTTTCACAGGTCAAAAGCAAACAATCCTGTCCTGATTTACGGACTCCATTAAAGTCTGGTTTTTACATACAACAGTGTCTTAGAGCGAAAGGACACCTGTAACAAAGTCTGCTAAGACCATTCATGAAGTGTGTCTGGAGCAGACTAAGGGAGCTTGGTGTTGCCACGTTTCAAGTCAGGAATTCTTGCTATTAATAGGAGCCTAGGATACTTTAATCATTGCGGAATCCTGGTTTTCTGAATTGGTTTAAAAATGCTGTGGTCGAACTTGGCAGACGCTCTCTTTGCAAATCAAACGATCGTATCTGTTATGATTTTAGCACATGCTGAGAGGATTATAAGTGTTTATATACTCTCTGTGAGCATCAAATTCAGGTCTTGCCTAACATGCGTAACAAGCAGAGTAAGGCAGCAAATCAAATGCCAGAGTCAGATTGGCTCATGGAATTTAAATTGGGATATGGATTTCACTTTAAACCAAAAGGCACACTCAAAGCTAGAAGAAGAAAGAAAGGAAAAAAGAAACAGGAAATAATGTTTTTAATTGGAATGTTTAGTTATTCTCAAATTCAATCAACCTACTTTCAGATGTATTTCAGCAATTTTTTCTATAATATTTTCCTTGCCAAGTGATGAGTTTTTTATCAATTATTTTGAGGACAAAGATATTTACATAGAGATGATATGATCACATTAATTTATAAAACATTCTCTCATCCCAGCCTCACATTACTAGTTTTTTCATAAATATTATTATTTTTTAGCTTTGCTGAGTCCTTGTAAGTTTGTGACATGATTTCTTCATTTTTTTAAATGTTTATTTATTTTTAAGAGAGAGAGATAGAGCATGAGTGGGGGAGGGACAGAGAGAGAGAGAGGGAGACACAGGATCCAAAGCAGGCTCCAGGCTCCGAGCTGTCAGCACAGAGCCCGATGTGGGGCTCGAACTCATGAATCGCAAGATCGTGACCTAAGCTGAAGTCGGACGCTCAACCAACTGAGCCACCCAGGCGCCCCTGATTTCCTCATTTGTAAAATGAGGAGAATAACAGCACTTACCTCACAGGATTATTCTTGGATTTGATGATTAAATGCATGTAGCATACACAAGGTGCTTAGAGTAGTTGGTAGCACACAGGAAGCATCCAATGTATGTTAGTTGTTACTCACTTTATTATCGTTCCCTTTTATAGATGAGACCACTGAGGCTCAGGGAGAGTGGTGGCAAAGCTGAATCTAGAACACAGAGCAGGCTTGCTCTTGATTCTTTTCGCCACTCCACACCATGTTCCCCACCCATACATATTTTGTGCATGAAAATAAGAGCACCAATCTGGAAGAGGCAAAAATAGCTATGTAATTTAAATCTAAAAAGCCTGAACAAACTGGTAGGCACAGACCAGCTCCGGGACTCACCCAGTTTAGGCTCCAGGGCAAGTCATGAGTCACTTTTAAAGTCAGCTTCATATAGTGGTTTTGAAAAGGAAAATAAAGGGTTTCTGTAAAGGGCTGACTTAGCTTCAAGAGGATGCCTAAAAACGTCGTGTGAGCTAGCAAAAATTACATTAGCATCGATTCATGCCATGAGCATGAAGGGGGATTTATATTCTCTCTGTAAGAACATTAAAAAGTACTGCAGCCCGTGACAAAATGCCTGCCGTGGAGGTTAAGTGGGAAGTGAATGGCCCCATCGGTGAAGTCAGGATGAGAAAAATCCAGTCTCCTGATAGTATCTAAGGGCCTGTACAGCACACACATATTCGCAAGGCCTACTGATTTAAACCATTTACCCAAACTAATCCATTCTAAAGTGAATTTATTTATCATTTCAGTCCCACATTTCATTGAAGGGGCTTTTAAAACATGGTGAAATTAAAAGATAAAACCACAGGAGCACCTGGCTGGCTCAGTCAGGAGAGCACGCGACTCTTGATCTTGGGGTCATGAGTTCAAGCCCCACGTTGGACACAGAGCTTACTCAAAAAAATAAAATATATTTAAAAAAATTTTTTAATATTCATTTATTTTTGAGAGACAGAGAGAGACAGCATGAGCGGGAGAGGGCAGAGAGAGAGAGGGAGACCCAGAATATGAAGCAGGCTCCAGGCTCTGAGCTGTCAACACAGAGCCCAACACGGGGCTCGAACTCACGAGCCGTGAGATCACAAAGAGAAAAAATGTCCTGTTACGATGGAGAGATCTGTCAGTGATGACGTTAACCAACAGATCAAACTTAGTGGAATACACAGCATCCACTGCAGATCCTTGCCAAAATGCTTAACCTGAATTTGGCCATGAGGAAATAATAACATATCCAGATCATGGCTCATTCTACAAGACAACATAGCCTGGTATCTTCGGTCATGAAGAACAGAAAAAGGTGGGTACAGTTGTTAAGTTAAAAGAGACCTCACAGGGGCGCCTGGGTGGCTCAGTAGGTAAAGCATCCAACTTCGACTTCAGCTCAGGTAGTGATCTCACGGTTCTTGAGTTCAAGCCCTGTGTTGGGCTCTGTGCTGACAGCTCAGAGCCTGGAGCCTGCTTCGGATTCTGTGTCTCCCTCTCTCTCTGCCCTTCCCCCATTGTGCTCACTCGCTCTCTCTCTCTCTCTCTCTCTCAAAAATAAACGTTAAAAAATAATAATAATAAAATAAAATATATAAAAGAGACATCATAAACAAATGCACTTGTGAATCTCAGCCAGGGGATTTTAAAAAGAGCTATAGGGGACATTTTCCTGAAAATGGGAAAAGCTAAAAACCTAGTGTTCATTAGGGAAAATTATTTAAGACTAATTTCCTTTGTTATGGTAACAGAACTACAGTTATGCAACTTATATACTTCAAGGACAAAAAACCCCAAAATGTGATGCCTGGCTTGTCTGGCAGAATGAGATGCTCTGGAGAGGCCAGTCTACCGCCATTTGCAGAAAACCCACGGGGGTGGGGGGTGGGGGGGTGGATAGGGAGCAGAGAGAAGGTAACATACCTACGGATGCTTTTCAAGTCCCCTTGGGGGATTGAGCAGACTAGTGCCAGTAGATAAATGGCTGGTTTATGAATGTTCTCCATTTCTCTCTTCTCCATCTCCAGGCACACAACAGGGTAGCCTAGCAGAAAATACAATACACAGGGCGATGAGGGTTCCTGCGCCAACCAGACCACTGCCCTTGCAGCGTGACCTTGAATAATTCACCTGCCTTCTCTGATGCTCACTTGCCTTACCTAGAAAAACAGGACGGCTGGGCTAAAGCAGCTCTCAGAGGCCTTCCAGGTCTGAAGTCTAAGACACAAACGGGCAGTTCAGTCTTAAAGATAGTGCAATACCAATATGAAATGTCTATTCCTAGTTTTGTTTTTAAAAAACAGAAAGTTTTGGGGCGCCTGGGTGGCTCAGTCGGTTGGGCGTCTGACTTCGGCTCAGGTCATGATCTCACAGTCTGTGAGTTCGAGCCCCGTATCGGGCTCTCCGCTGACAGCTCAGAGCCGGGAGCCCGCATCAGATTCTGTGTCTCCCTCTCTCTCTGCCCCTCCCCTGCTCCTGCTCTGTCTCTGTCTCAAAAATAAACAAAAACATTAAAAAAAAATAAAAGAAAACAGAGTTTTATTTTTTCTGATTATAAAATTGATACATACTGAAAAAAAAAAGTAGAAAGTGTTTAAAAAACACACACACTAATATTGAATCACCTAGAGTTAAAACTATTGTTAGCATCTTTATATTTGTTTAATGTTTCTCCAGACTTTCAGGTACCTGCACACACACTCACATACCTTTTTTTAAAACGTGACATCCCTTGTAACATGCTGTTTGTACTTTTCGTTGTAGTTAACGATACTATATTCCCTATTACATTCCATATGATTTTATATTCCATAGTAATAAACATAAGAGAACATTATTATTGTAATTGCCGAACGGTACATGAGGAGCAAGCAGTGGTTTATTTTCTCAACTGGGAAACATTTAGCAGGTTTCTAATTTTTTGTTCTTCTAGACAATGCTGTAGTAACTCTCCCGTGCTCATCCTCATTATGCATATAATGTAAAGTCTATATATAAATCAAGATTTAACCACACAACTCATTCCCCTTTTATGCAGAAGGTTAAAAAGTATCTTTTCAAGTGCCAAACAAATCCTCTCCGTAACTGGAGTCTACGGATGACGCTGCTAGTCCTGAGGTCGCAGGGCCCCAAGGAGACCCAGTCCTTGGGAGGCTCTGGAAACATTTCGTCTCTTCAAGGAGGCCACCCGGAAGCCTGAGGCTCTGATTTTGAACACTCAGGATCTCTTCGCGAAGTGTTTTTCAGGCTGAGGTCTGGGCGGCTCCCTGGGGCCCACGGGGCCGACTGACTGCGCCCCACGGTTCCGGACTCCACGTCCAGCCCAGCCCCGCTTCGAAAGACGCGTGCGCAGGTCCTGCTGACGTTTTGTGCCTCTGAAAACAACACGGTCACCAAACACACTCCCACCTGCCCGGGTTGAATACAATCCAACTTAGACAAATGAAAAGTATTGCCTCCTGCATTGAAAACAGCACTCTTTTTGCACATTCAAGTATTTACTTCAACACTCCCAAGTAATTAACATTCCAAAATAATTTTTATTTTTAAAAATTTCTGGTGATCAGAAAACAGTATAAAACGTATGCCTTGTCACTGACATTTCTATCTACTTTTCTGACTTAAAATTATAACACTGATCTAAATACGCTTTGCAAATGTTGGAGGAAACATTTGATTTCTTTTTGTAATTATTGTTGTTTCCATGTGTGAGCAATCTCACAAACACGTACCTATGCCCATGGCTAAAATGTAACTGATATGGGATATATTCTGTATCAGATGTATAGGAGAGGGGAGGCATTCTATACTGATGATTACTCAACCATATTCCTGGAGATTCACATAACTTTTTCTTGAAAGGAAAAATTTTTTTCCAGCCTCCGGAGAGGCTGGATTAAGAAGGTTAATTGACTTGTCCAGGTCACTTGTTCCCAGTCCAGGGTTTTCTTTTCCTCTTGGACCCTCTTGGTCAGAAACCCAATAATTAATTTGGATCAAAGGTGTGCATTTTACATTCTCCAACACCAGGCAAATCCTAGATCATTTTAGTCATCAATGAATTCAAAGTAATCTAAATGATTACATCAAGGAATTCAAAGTAATCTACAAGAAGTAACTTAATGAAATTAAAACATATTTAAAATACTGTATAGATGACCTTGTCTACTCCTTTAGCATCATGATGCAAGAGGTCAGGTTTAAAGGTGGGTGTAATAAGAGCCAAAAACATATTTGGGAGACAATCTATAGACAAGTTGCAAAATCTGAGAAGTATTTAAGATGTCCAGACAGCTGTGAGTGGCGGTTTCCAGGCTTGGGCCAGAGTGGGAAGTGGCCACTGAAAACTGATGGGTCATTACTGTGATCGAGAGAAAGCAGGTGCATAGAAAGGGCAGCAGCAAATGGCCCTGGTGCATCCTTAAAGCAAATACCCACATTAAAGAAGGGAAAAGTGGCGTGAAAACTATCTTTATGGGATGACAACCACCCCTGAACACATGCATGACCCCCAGCCTTTTGTTTCTGAACACATGGAAAGATTTATTCACCAAACTAAACTGCAAGGTATTAGCACATCCTCATGCAAGCTATTTAACCGTGCCTTTTGCTCATAAAGTACATTCACATCAATATGTACCATCTCCCTGACAGATGTGCTGTCGTCGAGTTGGAAAAGTTGCCTTGTAAACCATCAGGGGACTTATTTATAAAATCCAGCAGGAACTGTAGGAAAGAGGAAGATCATTTAATTTCACTGTAACTTCTGCTACTGCAAAGACTTTATCCTGTTAGGTGGATATATGTGTCATATGCAAATACATAAACAAAATACTGGGGGTGGGGGGATGACTTCCCTTCCACCTCCTCCTCAAACAGCTGCCAGTGAGGACTTGTACCTAACGAAACTTGCTGTCTATAAATGTTGGAAGACTGAAACCTTAGTTGGGTGCAATTTAAAGTGAACAGCCACTGAGCCAGGCAAATTATCAGCCTACCACCAACACCCTGTTGGTGGTGTTGGGAACCAAATTCACATTCCTAATTCAAAAATGTGCCTTTTTAATTAAAGTCAGGATTTCCCAGTCTTCTCACTGGTGGGAACAAGCAATATTAGGCTTCCAGTATATCACACATATCAGCAAGATTCAGCCAGGTTCATTAACCAGAAAGGGAACTGCCATGTGCTCCTTTCTACAAACCACTAATTACCATCTTCGCCCTGATTCTGGACTACGGATCACTTTACTTCCTGCAAAACTTTTCAGTGCACTATTCTAAACACAGCTACCAGTCACTCGCACCAGCTGTGGACCCACAGCAACTTTCCCTGTTCAAATATACAGGATCATATCAGTCAGACCATCCTAAACAAGATAATTACTGTGGCAGAAAATAAAAATCAGATTAAGTGGGATTTTCTGACATAGGAGACCCTTTCAAGCTTTTGTCTGGCAGGGGGACCACGGTGGAGGAAGGGAGGGGGGTGCCCTGCGTCCCAATTTCTCTCTGGAGTTTTAACTCCACTATCTCAACCTTCTTCCATTCTCGCTTCCCGTGTTTGGTTCAGTTCATTTTACTCCTATCCCTTGGTTAGACCCCAGTTCCTAGCATTTTTTAGATTCTTGTTTATCAGTGCTGTGAATTGAGCCGTATCAGTTTGTTTACTTAAGGATTAGCTGTTAGGGGCAGGGAAGAAATATTAGTTTAACTGGAGTCAAGGAACCTGCAGCCACAAGACAAATAAATCAGAGAAAGACAGAGAAACTGGAAAATGGGGGATCATTTCACTGTGAGTCAGTCCTGGTGGGGTTTTTTCCCCCCGGTGACTATAAGGACAGGCAAAGAGATCTTAACCGATCAGATCTTAACACATTCCAACCAACAGATTGGGGTTTTTTAAATTATTAATTTGATCAACTGCTAAGAAGGTAGCAAGAGAACAAGTGGATAGAAGAATAAAATGGGGGATCATTTTTTTCTCCCGCCCCCCCCTTACAGCACTGACATTAGAACAGCTCTATGTACACCATATGCATAGTCACTTACCATGACTAATGGGAATAATGTACTACATTTCATAATACTGATCTCTTTGGCAATTTGAAAAAAACAACAACTCATAACTGGATGGCTACGCTTACTATCTAAAACTACAGATCACAATAAACCCTAAATAAAAAAAAAAATTTACGAAAAAAAAAAACCTTTCTAGAGACGTGAAGAAACTTTTCAGAATGCTAAGAACCCACCCTCTCTCCTTCCCTGTTTTGGGTAAACACTTAATCCTCTCGGATATTTTCTGCTGAACGACGTGCAGCGTAAGACTGTGTTCAAAATTTTCAAAATTCCTTGTACAAGTGTATCCTTGTTTTCCCTAAAAATGGACTCAAACTGATGTTAGAAACTGGCGCAGATGTTAGAAATTCCGTCCTCCTTCCAGAAAAGGACCAAGTGTGAGTGTGAGGTAATGTCCGTTTTTGGCAAATTCTTATTTCCTCCCCGATCCTGGATGGACAACATGCCCATCAAAGTGAGTGGACATCACACACAACTTTCCTGCACACTGCTCCCTAAGAGTAACCTGGAGATCCTTCCAAATGCAGAATGTCTGTAAAATGACCTGCAAACAGAATAACTACTTATAACATTTTCTGTACTGAATCTGGGGAGCCTTTCCTCTGAAACCAGTCGGCCAGTGTCCTAATGCTATGCAGAAGACGACACAAACTTTAGAAATCGAAGGTGGATTTATACATGTAGGGAACACTAGCTATCAAATGCTAAACCAAAACCTTTTCTATTTTTATAATTGACTTTTAGTCACTGCTTATCAAAATAATCTGGAAAGGAAATAAAATAACTCATCTATACTCAGATGTACAAACTAATGTCATGCATTAAACAGTAAGTAATATTTTGCCGCCAGTCAGATTATTTAGGAAAATCACGTACGTGTTCGCCTCGCGGAAGAGTGTGTGCTTCTTTGGTTAATTCTCGCCATGATTAGTGACACTGTATAGTTGCATCTGACAACGGACTTCAATATTTCACACAGAATTTACTGACTCTGTTTCCATTGGGAAAAAAGTTTTAAAACTTACAACCTGAACTTTAGCTTCTGTTGTTCATCCAGGTTAATAAATAACTAGTTGTAAATCAAGAATTAGGTTTGATTTGAAAGCACAAAACTAAAACATAAAATACTTTTGGAAATAAAATGCTGTGAATGCTAAAGGAGATAAGTCCTTGTAAAACACTCACCAGCGCACAGCAATGTTGTCTTCTCCTAATATGGAGAATACACATATTTTAGGTCATCAAATTATTCTGACTTTCTGAACTCATCCCAAATCTTAAGTTGTAATTTATATTTTTTTATTGCCTAAATGGTTTACCTAATGCTTCTTTACATTTTACACAACAATATCTCCACATTGACCAGCTTAGAGAAGGCAAGTTTAAAACAAAGATCTTACAAGATACTAGTTGTATGTCTAAACATGGCTGATGATCTTTACAGGGGATGCTAATATGGGCCAGGAGTCAGGGGTCAATCTGAGCAGAAAGGTCGGGGGCGAGTCTTGACCGAAGCTAAGAATGCAGTACTAAGAAAACTCAATACACCTGACTGGAACAAAAGCACTCTACAGAAATGAACTTTCGTTGCCATCTTCCTGAGTACCGAGACCGGCTATCATAAAACACGTATCAAAATCAGTCTCATTATTCAACATCACACCTCATGCGTTTAGCTACTTACAGAATAAAGCAGTTCTCTTAAGACCAAATATGACACACATGAAGAGGAACAGGCTTTTATTATGATCATAGCTATTATTTCATCAAAGTCCTTGACTTTATCCAAAATGCGAGCGGATATAAATGAAAATCACTAAACACAGACATTAAGAAGTGAAAAAAATTCTTGTAATCCTCACACGCTATGCACATGAATAACATTGATCATCTGCATCATTATGAAAGAGTTCAAAGCTTCTCCTCTTTCGAATTACATAATGACCCCACTAAAATACCTAGAATAAACAAAGGTTCTCGAATAAGATGTATTTAATAGGCCATCCACCAGAGAAGAATCTTATCCTGTGAGCTCTAGCTCACCAAATTTTCAGTCAAGATGTGGGCAATCGATTTTGCGGCCGAGGGCAATCTCCCCACTGCGTTTTCGCAAAGATGGCTGAGGCAACCGGCACCTCATAACTACATAAAAATGGATGCTCAGATTAAATTATGCAAACGTAGTTTCAAAATAACCTGCTCAAGTTTCAGCGCATTAAAGATGGACCTGTAAAGCATTTGCCACGTTATGCCTGGTTCCAGCGCAATTTCAGTGGGTTCTGAGGGGAGCAAACCTCAGATCATCCTTATTGAGAAAGTTTTGGAAACATAAGCGCACAAACATCCATTCCCAGGGGCATAATCACCACCTTGAACGTGGCCCCCTGAACACTGATCTGTCACCGATGCAAAACAAGGCAGGGCCATTAGGCTCTTCTTGAAGTTCCCATCCTGGACTGTTAGCAGAAGGGGTCACCTTTGAAAAGTTCTTATCTCCTAAAGTAATATATTTCAGAGACAGAACTTTCAAAATGGGGAGAACAGGGTAAATGAGACACCGATCTACAAAGATATTTCTGTGAACATAAAATTCCTCGTTTTTTCCTATTTAAATGATAGGAAAACGCATTTACCAATTTACAATACCACAGCAAACTCAATAAATTTAATGTGTAGCCTAATCTCAAGCCACAAGACATTTCTGGTAAGAAGCACATCAGATGTTTTCCAATTAATAACTGGCCAATTAGTTTGTTTGTTTGTTTGTTTGTTTGTTTTTAGTAAAGAAGCTTTAGTTTTAAACATCTTTTTCTCTGTTGGTTTATATTTATATTAAGAACTAAAGATAAATTTTAAATAATGATGTACTTAAACTGTCCATCATATTTAGTTAAATCTTAGCTGAAATAATTTTGCAGAATAGGAACAAAAATAGTGTAAATCATTTTCATGTTCAAATTGTTAGCATCTTGTTAGTCATTGAAAGTCAGGTAAAATCGAATTAAAGCAAAAAGTTGTCACGAATGGAACTTTAGTATTCCACCAGTCAGAAAAGGGGAACCATTTTGTTCTGAAATATGATACCAGTGTTTTTTGATGTCTAACTTGAATTTTCACTATTCTTTCTAAAGTCAATCTTTCGAACAATGTTTAAAACGCCATTTACTTCCATTTACGCCCCATCGCTGGTTATTTCTCTTACTGCATTTTCATATGTTTGTGTAACTCAAAGCATCAATACAGCAGCCCTGCACACACCCCGCTCTGTTCCCCACGGTGCACTTTGCTGTACTGGGAGCCTTTCTCCCGAATCGTCAGTTTCACCCAACCGCTCATCATTCAGACTCCTCTACACTCTTGAAACTGGTTTTGACTTCAGGACAAGCTGAGGGAAGCCTTCAGGAGAATAAAGATCCTTCAAACAAACCAATATTCTAGGCCTTAAACTATCAAAAAGATCTCGAAAGAACTAATAAAAGATCCGCGTTTTACTGTTACGCCCCCAAAAACCGGGCGGAAAAAGACCTTCTCTGAGCTCGGGGGCCACCCCAACCTACTCCCCGGTTGGGAGGGCCGGCTCCTAAGATTCGCAAGATGGTAACATTCATGCAAAACGGTGGCCGTGGCGTGGCTAAGAGCTCTTGGCGAGGGCCTTCTTGAAAAGCGTGAACACTTCTTTCAGGGCAAAGCAAACGTGTTGTTTACAAACCCTCACCATCCTTTCCACCCAGTGCCACCCGCGGACTGCGCCAGGGACACCATGAAGGGCGGCTGCTTGGTGGCGGCATTTTCCTTACACACCCTCACCGGCGCACACACACTCACGCACGGCTCCCCGCACATTCCAGCGGCCTCTTGGGACCAGAGGGATGAAACAGAGTCTCTGGGCCATTTTCCCCCAATGTGAGCTATTCTCGTTCAACATATCCAGTAACCTTCCTGAAGATAAAGGGGATAAGGAAAAACAAACCTATTTCCCCCAAATAACTTGGCTTTCCTATCCCCAACCTCACGCACAGCCAGAATGACACCGACCCTGCGCAGAGAGAGGACACGAAAACTTCACACGCAAGGCGGCCGCGCAGAGTTCAGCCGCGACGGGACAGATGTAGTCACAGCGCACCCCGAGTCCCCGCTCCCCTTTCCCTCCTCTTACTTTTGGATGATCTGCGGTAGGCCGGCTGGGGGCGGCGGCGGCGGCGGCGGCGGCGGCGGCGGCATCCCTCGCGGGCCTGGGGGCGCGGGGGCCGCGGGGGGCGCCGGTGCACCCGGCACGCTGCGGGCATCTCTGTCGGGTTGCTCCGGGCCGCTGGGATCCGCGTCCTGGCTCATGGCTGCGGCCAGCACCATGTGAGGCGAGGCCGGCCCCGGGCTCGAGGCGAGAGAGCGCGCGCAAAGGGCGGCCCCGGGGCACGGGCGCTCACTGGCCGGGGTCCCCGTGCCCAGTCCCCTTGTCCTTCCCGGTGGCGCGGGGAGGAGACGCGAGGGGCGGGGAGGAGGCAGTCCCGGCGGCGCCGCCTCCTCCGCCTCCTCCTCCTCCTCCTCCCGTCGCTCCCGCTAGCCCAGCCGGGCCACGCGGGGGCGGGGGCCAGGGGGCGTCTCCCCGGCCGGCGGGAGCCCCTCGGCCCCCGGGGGGCTGCTCAGCGCCGGGGTGAGCCGGGGAGCTCTGCCCTTGGACCCTGAGCGCGGCCAGGGGAGAGGGAGCGCGGCGCGCGCCAACCGCCACCTTGCGCCCTCACGGTCCCCGGCCCGGCTCTCCGCAGCGCAGCGCAACCGCGTGAGGCGGCGAGACGCACTCCAGCCCGCCGCCGGCCGCCGCGCTCGCGCCTCTGCCGGGAGTTCTGCCGCCCCGGGGTTGTCCCCGGGGACCGCGCGCGCGACCTCGCGCGCTCCTGCCAAGCGGGCCGGACGGAGCGCGCCCCGGGGCGTCCGCGCGCATCGCCAGGGCGAAGTGAGTGGGGCTTGGCACCTTCCGGCGTCTGGAGCCCGGCCAGCGCCACTCTCGTCCGAAGGGCCCGACCCGGCGGGGGAAAAGTCCGGAACCTCCCCCACTTCGGTGGGACGTCTAACCTCCGGTCTTACATGACCAGGCCCGAGGGCTCTCCACATTGGCAGTTCCGGCTGCTGATTTCAGGGGTCTCCGGAAGCAGCCAGTGGGACCGCCGTGGTTTCTCTTCATTTTTCCCGCTACGATCCCGGGAGCGCAAAGACAAAACCATGTATATGTTTTATTCTTGTTATGTATTGGCGAGATCTCGGTAGAAATGTAAAGGATGAAAAGGAGAGAGTTCGCTGACATCGCGCCGCCACCATCACTGCCTGTGTAGTTCCGTTCGCTGTCCCGGCGCCCGTGTGCGCCAGTTCACCTGCACACGCCAGCTCACAGCTGAGGCCGCGGGCATCTGCGCTGAGGAGCCACGCTCAAGGTGCAGCTTAATGTCCTGGCCCGCGAGTTGGAGGTCTGGGGAGGCACCCGGTGCCACAGAAACATCTAGGAGCTGGGCAGAGCTCGTGGAGAGTGGTTATCCAGAAGATCCTTACCGTGCGTTGGGCGCACTAGCTTTCCAAATCCTGACATTGGCCGCCCGGAGGAAGCAAAGAAAAAGCATCCCTTGGGTGCCTTGGAAGCCAGAGCGAAGGCCAGAGTGTCCCGTGGCCTGGAAAGAAGTTTGCTGGGGGTCTCAAAGCCCACGCGTCCTCCTCCCACAGCCACGTGAAGGAACATTCTGGGGATGCGTTCTCTGGAACGTGGCAACTAACGGAATTCCCTGAAAAATGGTTTCTTCTCTCCCCAGACTGTGAGTTTCTGTCAGTTCCCCACCCCCCCCCCCCCCCGCAGGCTCAGGAAACTAAGCCTCCCTTGATTTTTGTCATCCAACCTAGATCTTTACCCCTCCCTCTCTCCTACAGATAAAAATGGACCATCCACTCCCTTCCTTCCTTCCTTCCTTCCTTCCTCCCTCCCTCCCTCTCCCTCCCTCCTTCCTCCTACAAATAAAATGATATGTCAATTCCTTGTGTTAATAAAGATCGTCACAACTCAGAAAATGAGTCTCACTAAAAACCCAGGTATTGGTTGTTGCCCCCATTTCACAAATGAAAGGGCGTCAGGGAGATTTGTCCAACCACACATGACTAGTAAGTGGCCATCCCAAAATGAGTCTTCTGAGGCTGAGTGGTTAGCTCATCATCTCTGGTTTCTATCAATAGAGTTCTTGACTATGGTTTCCATAAAACTCCTCCACCTTCCACTGCCTCCCCCCGCCCCCACCCAGGGGAGCCCTGGTTGAGGAATTACCTGAAATTAACACTGCAACTCTTCCAGAAACTAAAGTTAAAACTTCCCATATGCTTGCATTAAAATTTCCCTCTGAGAAGCCCCAAAAACCTTTGTGAAAAGGGCTTTATAGTCAAAAAGACAAACCTGTGTTTACCAATGGAGTGATTCAACATCTGAGTGTCAGTTTACCAAATATGTAGATTGGGAATGAAGGACCTGGCTTACACAGTCCTGTTAGGCTTAGGGATCATGTATCGTGCAAATTTGGTGCAGGAGGTATCAATCCAGCAGTTATTACAAACATGCTTCCTTATATCCCAACCTCATAGCCAAATAGAACAACAGATCTCAAACTTCAGGAAGCTGAGTGTCTAGGAGTCACAGTATTGATATACCGATATCCATCCCTATAACACTTCTACTGGCAGAAAAGAGAGAGAGAGAGACCGTATTATATGAATGCAGTTCTCTACACCTCAAAACTAATGCATTAGCATATGCGACAAAATAATAACAATGGGTAAAATCTAAGTATTCATTGGGCTTTTCTTTGCTTTTTTTCCTGTAAATTTGAAATTTTCAAAATAGAAAAATTATTAATAATTCACAGGTTGCTTTTCAGAAATCCCATTTATAGCTTAATATTTGCAATTTATGTTTATGTAATAACTGAAATTTAGATGGAAGCAGATACAAATTGAGAGGGAAACACTGCAGCAGAAACCCAAAGCTTGTTCGTGTTCTACCTCAAATCCCCGCAAAATGTTGTACAGGATAATAGCAAACAAGCAGACTAAGCAGTACCAGTGAAGAATGTTTTTTTAACTTGTGTTTTCCCACTTCTTTCCAGGAAGAATGACAGAGATCTCCAGCTGGGGTTGCAGCCATTTAAGAAACTGTAGCACTCTTGCTTTTGTGCCCTCCCCAACCCCACCCCACCAGGGAGCGCTTCACCGTTACCAAAGTGAGAAAAAAGGCTGGGTGAGTCACCTTGACAAATGGGGAGCATGACTGGGAGTTGAGGGCTGCTAACATTTCTCTTTGTTCCACTCGCGGAAGCATCCTGTCTGTCCTGCTCTACCAGTAAACTAGGATCAGACAGTGAGACTTCTGCTGTCTATGAATATACTGAACATTTAACAGGAGTCAGCTGCTGAGTGCTTTCATAGATTCTTACTTCATACTCACAATGGCCCATGAGCTAGTTACTGTCATCTGTGTTTTAGAATTGAGAAAACTGAGGCTCAGATGGCTGCAAGAACTTGCCCCAGGTCACCTGGCTTTTAAGAGGCCAAAACAGGACTGCAGTTAGGTGACCTGGTCCCTAACCTCTCTCCACTGCCTCAGTGACAGACATGGAGATGAGATTCCACCTGTCTTCTTTTGCTGTGATGTTGCCTGTGTCTTCCAATGAATGTAAAACGTCACCTGCACTGTGGCTCAACTCTGCCCCTCATATGTATCCAAATCAGTAAAATAATAGGAGGGATCCAAATTGACATCTTACAAGCAAGAAAATTCAGAGAAATTAAGCAACTGGGCAAAGTAGTGGGAAGGCGGCGGGGGAACTAGAACCCAGGTCTCTGTTACTTACTAGGGTCATTCTCAAACTTGCCACAGACTCTGCCGTGCTTCCTAATATTAATAAATATTTGATGGGTTCCAGACGCTAGTTCTAGGAGCTTTTTCATGTTTTATTTCATTTAGTATCACCATTTTGTAGACAGAGAAGCTTGATGAACCTGTGTCCAAGGTCACTAGGATGATAACCAGTGGAGCTAAGCTTCAGACCCCGGTCTAGCTCCCTGCAACTTCCCAAAGGGGAACCAGCCCATTCTCAGCGATGATTGTAAACATTCATCTCTGCAGATGAGATCCCTTAATAGGTACTGCTATTCCACGTATGTATATTATTACTGTTATTTTTAATAGATTTACTAGATTGTAATGTTTGATAATTTTCACCCAATGCTGGTGAATGCAGAACACAGACATTCTCACACACTAATGGGTGAAAATGTCAGTTGCTGCAACCTCTTTGGAAGTGAGTTGACAGTGTCTATTAAAACTGCACAAAGCAAACTGACTTAGTAGTTACTTTTCCAGGAATTTATACTGTGCGTTTACATGTAGCAACAACCAAAGCCCCATGTACAAGGGAGTTCATCGTGGCATTGTTCATAATAGCAAAAGCTAGAAACAACCATAGTGCCAAGCAGTGAGGGACTGGGTACATCAAGAGTGGTCCCTACATACAAGGGAATACAAATACAACGTAGACCTTAAAAAGCAGGGGGCAAATCTATACAGACTGCTAGGGAGAAATTTCCAAGATGTGTTACTGAGTAGAAAATATAAGCTCCTCAGCAGTATGATTCAATATATGTAAAGTCAAAGATCATAAAACATTTCTAGAAAAATCTACAAGAAATTTATTATTAACAGTAATAACCTCTTGGGGCACCTGGGTGGCTCAGTCGGTTAGGCATCCGACTTTGGCTCAGGTCATGATCTCATTGTTTGTAGGTTTGAGCCCCAAATCGGCCTCTGTGCTGACAGCTCAGAGCCTGAAGCCTGCTTCAGATTCTGTGTCTCCCTCTCTCTCTGCTCCTCCCTCTCTCATGCTCTGTCTCTCAAAAATGAATAAACATTCTAAAATTTAAAAAAAAATAGTAATAACCTCTAGAAATTGGGATGGGGCAAGAACTTTATCCTTTTGTGATTTTTTATATTGTTTGAATATTTGAAATACAATTTTATTGAAGTATATGTATTGTTTGAAACTTTTTTACTATGAACATGTGCTTTTTTAATTAGCTAACTACAAAACTTAATTATTTCTTCAACTAGTAATTCTTAATAATACTTAGCACATTAATAGGATATTTATTTTTAAAGCAAAAATCCATCTGGAAGAATGAAGAAACACATTGGACAAAGTATTGTCCAGAGTAGCCTTTTGATATCCTAACAACCCAGTAGAGATAGTTGAATAATTAACTTATTGTCAGCAGTCATGTTGCTACAGTTAGACAGTTTACTAGTTTGACAATGATGGATAAACATTAATCAACCTATCAACGTGAGTCACAACATAGTAACTGTTATCTGGGGGTTAATGATAACAGTTACTGCTTTTTTTGAATATTACTCTATGCCAAGCTGTCTTAAGTACATACTATTTCTCATTTAATTCCTTACAATCACCAGGTGGTTGTTTTGTGCCCATTTTACAGATTAAAAAACTGAGGCTCAAAGAAGTTCAGCCACCTGACCAGCTATTAAGTGGTGGTGCTGTAGATCGAACCCCAGTCTTCATCACCCCTGGGATCGGACTTTTAACCACTCTGTATGGTGCCATGGTGCATCTTGGTATTATGGGCTTTTGAGACCAGAAGTTTCTCTGCTAAATCCTGGCTGGATATCTCTGATATCTGTCTCCAATCTCTCTCTCTTTCGTCTCCCATCTCTCCACATGACCTGGATTCTCTTTTCCATCCCCCTGAGGTGAGCTTTCTCCATATGCTGACCCTTTTCTCAGAGCTATAGCATGATCTTTTACTTGAACTCCTTGGAATCCCTGGATATGTTTCCAAACAATCATAAAATAAAATCCTGTGCTGGCTTCACTAAGGATTACCTCTCTGAAAACCCAGGAGAGGCAGTGGCTGAAGGATGCTGTTTAAAAATAATATGGTTACTCATGGAACTGGATGCACATTTGAATTTGAAGGAGACAGTCAGGGAACTTTAGCTGAGGAAAAGTGAGGACATGACCCATGAGGTTCTTTTCTGCCTAACAACTCACAGAGAAGGTCCCTCATTGGCTGTGAGGAAGGGCTCAACCTCCATCTCTATGATGGTGGATTTGTCATCTAGGCCCCCTTGTCCTCTAATGAGCTACACAGGTGTTGTGTTATAATCAGTACAGCAGGTAGCTGGGCATCAGAAAATCCAGGTTCCAGACCATGAGGTGTATTGATTATTCCTAAACAGAAAAGCAGTCATCCCAAACCAAGAGTGACATCAGCACCTTTGTCTTCCCTGAATGCATCACTGCCCCAAACCCAGGTGGCTTGAGCTCTGTCCTTCTACCACTTGTTCAGTACCTGGTGACAAACCAGTAACTGTGGTTTGAATTCAGAGTCCCGGGGGGCTCAAAGCAGGAGAGGGCAGGGTTAAGTGGGCATGGCTTCTTGGAAAAGAATTTTGAGCTGTGTTTTGAAGGATCCAGAAAATGGCTTTATCTCCTTTGCTATTTCCAAGAGAAAGCAGCAGGATATAAGAAGGGGTGTTATAAAAGAAGTCACAGCTGAATTTGGGGGGGGGGGGGATGGGAGACGATGGTGCTATGAAATGAATGTGGGAGAAATGTTAGCTGGTGGCTAATTGCGTGATTTAAGTTCCATGGGGCTCCGCACCCCCTGTGGAGACCCAGCTTCTACACTGCAAGCTTAATCCCTGGGGAATGTCACTGTCATTCAGAGGCTGGTAGTGTGACTAGGGCCCCAGCCAAGCAAAACAGCACTTCTCAGAGTCAGGGGATTCCTTTATCGAGCCCCTCCCCCCAATCACCTCCTTCCGTCTTCTCTTATCACTGGGGCTGTCTGTCTGTCAGACCAGTTGGTCATCAGGGAATAAACATCTCAGGCTGTTTGCCCACCAGTTCGGGGATCAGGTGACCATTATGGAAGGCAATACCAGAGGCCTTTGCATGCCAGTGTGACGCCAGGAACAGTGAGAGCCTGTGATGTGCTGACCTCACTGAGCGGGCACCCTTGCAGCTGGCCTGGAGCTGGTGGACGAGTGCCACTCCCTGATGTGGCACCTTTGGTCATCCCAGGGCTACCCCCTGCAGGAGACCCTGCCGAGCCCCTCCCGGCATAGACTCTCCAGTCAGAATAGCTGGATTAGAAACCCAGACCCAGGATCTGTTAGCTGCATGACTTAAGGCAAGTAACTTCACCTTTCTGAGCTTCAGCGTTTCCCTCTGAAGAATGAGAGTAATAACGCCCGCATGGTAAGATTACTGTGAGGATTAAACATAAAGCACTTAGGAGAGTGTTAAAAGGACTTACACTTTCAGCTCTAGGATGAATAGGTCTTGGAGCACCTGGATGGCTCAGTGGGTAGAGTGTGCAACTCTCGATCCTGGGGTCATGAGCTCCAGCCCATGATGGATGTCGAGTTTACTTAAAAAAAAAAACAAAAAAAAACAATGAACACGTCTGGGAATCTAATGTAAAACATGGTGACAAGAGTTGATAACACAAAGATAAATCTGTGAAGTGATGGATATGATAATTATAACCAGACGGTGGAGCTCTTTCACAATGTATACATACATCAGATCATACCATGTCTTACCTGTCTTACAATTTATTGTCAATTATACCTCAATAAAGCTGGATTTTTTTTTTTTTTATGTAAAGCACATAGGCCAGTGTCATCTGGCATGTGAATGGGGCTGAGCAAGCTGCTGTTGACTGGTTTTCACATAATGATGACTGAACTTTGCATCGGGGAATCAGTGATCATAATGCACAGTCTTCTCTTGAAAGGGGGAGGGTGATCTGAATTGGGATGGCAGTCACCTTCTGCATGTAAAAGCCCTAGGGTGAAAGGATAGACTTGTAGGAACCATCTGGAAGGGAAGCAGGGAAAAGGGAGTATTGTCAGAACACAGTGGGGAGGAGACCTGCAGCCCTGGCCTTGGGTCCTGGCTCTCCTCCTTTCCAGCCAGGGACCTTGGGCCTTGCTTTGTGAACTCTCCACTCTCCCTTTTCCTCGGCCATAAGATGGGGATCACAAATTGTTCCTTCTTTTGTTGCGAGGCTGAGCACAAGGCTGGCCCAGAGTCATCTCTCAGTACAAGTGGCTGTGATGATGACCTGCTTGGTCACAAAACACCAGGCAGCTCAGAAAATTCGAATCCGTAAGAGGAGGGCCCCCAAGAGAGTGCAAGGGGTGAGGGGTGTGGTTTGGTTCAGTCTTTGGAGGTGGGGGATTTATTGAGGATGGGGGCTTGCTGGGGGGGTTGCCTGCTCCTCAGAACGTTTCACTGAGGAACTTGACTTCTGATGATTTAAAGAATCCCAAAGAAGGCCTGTTAGGATTGGGGAGGGATAGGGTTTCCCCTATCACATGTCTGCTTCACTCTGCTCCCCTCTCCCCAGAGAAGAGCAAATACACATGTCTAAAATATCTAAGGGAGTGTTATGGGTTGAATCGTGTCCCCTAAAAAGATCTGTTGAAGCCCTAACCCCTGGCACCTGTGAATGTGACTTTCTTTGGAAATAGGGCTTTTGCAGATACAGTCCAGTTAGGTCATTAGGTGGGCCCTCATCCAATATGACTGGTGTCTTACAAGAAGAAGCCAACTTAGACATAGATTGCACAGGGAGGAGGCCGCGTGACCACGTGGCCTGGCTGCAAGTCCAAGAGCACTGAGCGCTGGCAGGCAGCCCCACAAGCTAACAAGCATTCTCCCCCTCCACCCCTCATGTCTCAGATGGCCCTGTCCACACCTGGATTTCCGGCCCCTGGCCTCCAGAACTGTGGGGATAAATTTCTGTTGTTTTAAGCCATCTAGTTGGTGGCGCTTTGTTATAACAACCCTAGGAAACTAATACGGGGAAGCCAGGGACTGGGGGAGAGGGAGGAGCTGAGGGATTGTGTTCCCTTGATCTGAAAACCCAGGAAACCAGATCAAGGAATTCACAGCCAGAGGAGCCTCAGAGGGCTGAGCTCAGTTCCAATTCCAGGGCCATGAAGGCAGGCAAGATGTTTGGATGAAGTGATAATAGGAGGCAGGAGAAGATTCTGCACAAGGATGTTGGCTCTGAAGATCTGGAAATCTGGGGTGGTGTTGAGTTCTGCCATTGGTTTGTCTGTAGCAGGATCGTTAGGGACGTTGGCTTTCAATCCTGACTCTATTGCTTACTAGCAGTGTGACCCTGGATGGGTTACCCAGCTACTGTGTGCTTCAGTTCCCTCACCACGAGGTCCATAGGTTGCTGTGAGAGTCACAATGCTGTATGTGTGACACACAGTAAGTCTTCAGAATTCATCTGTGGAATGAATAATTTAGGTGAGCGTTTAACACCATGTCTGCCAAAGTTAGGCTCCCTGGGAAACAGACTCTGAGACAGAGATGTGCTGCTGCTCCAGAGATCAATACTTAGGGAAGCAAAGAGAAGGAAGCAGGGTTGGGCAGAAAGAGAAGTGGGCTGTGATAAAACCTCCATGGAGACCTCAGCCAATGCCATGGAAATTCTGAAGCTGGGGTGGCCCTTCAGAAGTGGCAAAATGGCTCTGAGCATTTCTACATCAACATCTCCTCCCACGCTCTGATCATGTCTAACAGAAAAGTGAATGTGCCTGACCCAGTGATCCTAACCAAATCCTTATTACATTTCATTGGCTCTGACTGGGCATGTTCCTATTCATGAACCCATCTATGGCCAGAAAATGTGATACTCTCATTGGCCAAGCCAGAGTCACATGCTCATCCCTGGTGTCAGAAGTCCATGAATGCCACCTGAAGCCTGCATGTTGGAAATTGGAGAGTCTGGGGATGCCTGGTTGGCTCAGTCAGAAAGCATGCCACTCGATCTCGGTGTCATGAGTTCAAGCCCCATGTTGGGTGTAGAGATGAAAGAAAGAAAGAAAGAAAGAAAGAAAGAAAGAAAGAAAGAAAGAAAGAAAGAAAGAAAGAAAGAAAGATGGAGAAAGGAAGAAAGAAAGAAAGATGGAGAAAGAAAGAAAGAAAAGAAAAGGAAGGAAGGAAGGGAGGGAGGAAGGAAGGAAGGGAGGGAGGGAGGGCAGAAGAAAGAAAGGAAATCGGAGAGTCTGTGATTCCCTTAGTGGAAAAATCTAAGTGTGCCAAGAATGAGTGAATGCTGGACAGTGAAAGCCTGACAAACATCTATCTATTCTTTAACTGGAAAGGATATTATATAAACAACTTCTGTCACGGCAGGTGCCTACCAAGAATGAATACTGTGATATGGAATGCAACATGCATTTCAGGGTGTTTGACACAGAGGAAGGTATTCAAAACATGTTTGCTGAAAAAAATTAAATAAATATTACTAACTAAACAGGGGAAAGAAAGCATCCACTGGGTGATCCTCAAGCTGTTTTCAATCTTAGCCCTCCAGAGGCTTCTGAGCTGCTGGATTGTTCTGTTTCTTCTCTGGATGGTGGTTTCGTGGATGTGTCATAGAAATTCAACAAGTTACACGTCTATGATTTGTGTCTCTTTCTGCATCTGTTGTTATACCTGAATAAAATTTCTTCAAAAGTTTAAGAAAACAAAAGAGAAAAAAGAAATGTCACACATTTCTGTGTGTGCCACACATAGTCTGTGGCACAGATAGTAAGATAGCATTCTTAAAAATAATAAAATACATAAAATAAATAATATGGCATTCTTTCCTCATGTTCTAGTCTTCTGTTTCTGTCCGTAATCTTGGACGAGTAACAGCCTCTCCATTGCTGGCTGTTCATTAAGAACAATTTCATCAAGGATGATTTTTATGATAATTGAGTGTTCCTACAACCCCTTACCATCAACAATTCAGATTTAGGTTTTTAAGGGCGTGTCATGAAGGTCATTTCAACGCCAGTTTTTTCTTTTTTTGTTATTAAAATTTTTTTTGAATGTTTATTTTTATTTTTGAGAGAGAGAGAGACAGAGCACAAGTCGGGGAGAGCAGAGAGTGAGGGAGACAGAAGCAGGCTCTAGGCTCTGAGCTGTCCACACAGAGCCCGACGTGGGGCTTGAACCCGTGAACCATGAGATCATGACCTAAGCCGAAGTCAGAGGCTCAACCAACAGAGCTACCCAGGTGCCCAAACGCCAGTTTTTCCAATGTGTGTTTCAAACTAAGCTTCAAGGATTCAGATAACCACTTTGTTCTTGTTTCATTTTTGCTAAGCTAGTTGAAAATAAGTGATAGGTACCATAACAGTTCATCCCTAAATACCAAGTATTCCCAAAGAACGAGGATATTTTTCTCTGTAACCACAATATCAAGACACGCAAGAAATTTAACACTGATATAATAATATAGTATTATTTTCTCTACATCTACGAATTTTCCCAGTTGTCTAGATAACATCTTTTGTATTTGCTTTTTTTGTTTAAATCTATGATACACATTTTATGTATTGTATTTTTTATTCTCCTTAGTCTGCTTTATCCTATAATCGTTTTCACACTTTTTTTTTGTTGTTTATAGCATTGACAATTTTAAAGAGTCTAGGATTTGCAGAATTTATATTCTTTTTTTTTAAGTTTATTTATTTACTTTGAGAAAGCGCGAACAAGCTAGGGAGGGGCAGAAAGAGAGGGAGAGAGAGAATCGCAAGCAGGCTTCATGCTGTCAGCACAGAGCCTGACACGGGGCTCGACCCCACAAACCGTGAGATCATAGCCTGAGCTGAAACCAAGAGTCAGCTGCTCAACCAACTGAGCCACCGAGGCACCCTGCAGAATTAATATTCTATATTCTGGATTTGTCTTATCATTTTCCCATTACTAAGTTTAGCTTAAAATACTTCAACAAGAAGACTACATAGGTGGTATTGTATACCTTCCATTCTTCACACAAGGTGGCCCATCAGGCCAGTTTGCTCCATTACTTGGTGATGTGAAGTTGTCTCCCTCGATTGAAGCAGATCTCAAGATCCCATCTCTTTCCCTTTGTAGTTAGAAACCATCTTTGACATGACACTTGGAGACTTTGTAAGTGTCCTATTCCCCAATAGTCATTCGCCTGTGGTTTTAGCATCCACTCATGATCCTTGCTAGAGCCAGCTATATATGAGGGTTTTCTAATTGAATCAATCCATCTACATTTATTAGATGATTTCTTTTGTAAAGAAAGAACATAACCTGTGTTCCCCTGTCTTCTCTTACTTCTCTCTTCTCTCTGTCTCTCTGTGTCTCCCTCCCTGCCCCCCTCCTTTCTCTTTCATGTGTATGTAATATCCACATAGGCTCGCTTTCCTTTTCACAAAAGGTATTTAAGGACTGTCATATACCTTTTTTAAAAAGTTGTCTGTTTTGTCCATTTTTACATTGCCTCCATTTATATTTTATATTTGGAGAGTTTCCTTCCCCTTCAATTTTAAGTCCTCTTCATGTATTAGAGAAATGAGATCTTTATCTCTGATATAGGTGACGAATATTTCCACCTAGCTCAGTATCTCTGTTCTGATTTTGCTTATTATATTTTTTTGCCATGCTGATTCCACTTTATTTTTTCGCAGAGAAATTCGTCAATCTTTTCTTCTGTTACATACAGATTTTGAGTCAGAGTTAGGGTTTAAAAAGTTCCCCCACGCTGAGATTATTTTTTAAATTCTCCTGTTTTCTTCCAATACTTGCCTGCCTGTCTCTTTTACACTGAGACCTCTGATCCATTTGGAGTTTATTCTGGTGTCCAGGGTGAGCCATGGATCCAATTTTACCTTTCTCCAAATGGCCAGCCAGTTGCCCCCAACACCACTTATTAAAAGAACCAGCTCTTCCTGTGTGGTTTAAGATTGTATCTTTATCGTATGCTGAACTTCCATATGCACTTAGGTCTATTCCTGAACTTTCTATTTTATCCTAAGTCTGTCTATTCATTTACCAGTTTTAATTATAGATTCTTTATAATATCATTTATTGCTTGACAAGCCTGGTTTCTCACAGCTCTTCTTTTTTGGGTTTTTTTTATAGCTATGGTTGTGTGTTTATTTTTCTATATGAGTTCTGAAGTCAACTCTCCTGAGGGAGGGAATGTGGTCTTTTTATCAGGATCGTGTTAACATTACAGATTAGCTTAAGGAGAATTACATCTTTATGATGTTCGATTGTCCCGTCAAAGAACAAGGGATGCCTTTTGTTTTGTTCAAGTCTCCTGTTATGTCCTTTGGGAGTGTTTTAAAGTTTTCCACAGAGAGGTTTTGACAATTTTAGCAGTAGTAAATAAAACATTTGACACTCTAGCAGATCAAAGCAAAAGTTTTATTACGGAAAAACTGATACTAGAAGAGAGAACGGAGCCAGGCAAATCACCACATTGACACCAGCTGCCAGCTTCCCAGCCCAGAGGGACAGGAGACCCGGAGCCAGATGGAAAATCAGCCAGGACAGAAGGTAGCACCCAGGACACCTCTCCTGGGACTAGTCACCACCCTCCTGGTACCTGAGCTTGTAATGCCCTAGGGATTCCAAATTACTTACGTAGGTGGCTACTTTCAGACCCAAGCCTACCTATTATATGCTGTTTTCTCATCTGCGGCCGTATAACTCATGTTCTAGCTGCCTAGGGCCACAATACCAGGTAAATAACTCCCTCAGTCTATGTTAGAATGTCCACATCATTCAAATATTTATTAGTTTATTCCTAAATATTTTCTACTTTTTTGTTTCTGTAATAAATAGAGGTTTCTCTTTCGTGATTTCCTCTAACTGGCTATCGTTCATATAAATATAAACATATTTGTACAATTGTATTTATATTTTATTCATCTCTATAAAAATGTGCATGGATATATATATATATATATATATATATACACATGTACACATATATATATATATACACATGTACATATATATATATATATATATCCTACAGAATTATTTGCCTTGTGTTAGTTTTATCATTAAAACTTTTGAGTTTTCCAACTGTACTATCATGTCACCTACCGATAGAGATAGTTTTATTTTTTAATGTTGACTCTTATGCTTCTAGGAGTTTTCTCTTGTCGAGTAGCATTGGCTAATATCTCTGATATTATGTTAAATAGCAGTGGACATATTGGCTATCCTTGCCTTGTTCCTGACCTCACGTGCTTATTCATTAAATAAGATGCTGTCTTTAGGAATGAAGTATACATTCTGAATATATACATTTATTATATGAAAATTAATTCATTAATTCTTGTTTTTATTTAATGTTTTGATCATAAATATTTAGTCAAAAGGTTTGTAATATCTATAGTATATAATTTTCTCATAAATTTATTATTATGGTAAATTATATTAATGAACAATATCAAACCATTCTTGTATTACTGGAATAAATCCCACTTGATTATGGTATGTTTTGAGGGAAGGGAATTGTTTGGATTTTTTATAGTTTTTTCCATTATTTATTTATTTTTTAAGTTGATTTAAGCAATCTCTATACCCAATGTGGGGCTTTAACATTGTTTCAGTAAGAAGTTCAAGTGCACATTTAGGGCTATTTTAAGAAACATGAACACTTTGGCTTTCATTATTACATCAGATGAAAAAAGTAATTCAAAGAATGGTTTTCAGGGGCAGCTGGGTGACTCAGTCAGTTAAGCATCTGACTTCAGCTCAGGTCATGGTCTCACGGTTTGTGGGTTTGAGCCCCATGTCAGGCTCTGTGCTGACAGCTCCGAGCCTAGAGCCTGGAGCCTGCTTTGGATTCTGTGTCTCCCTCTCTCTCTGCCCCTCCTCTGCTCATGCTCTGTCTTTCTCAAAGATGAATAAATGCTAAAAATAAATAAATAAATAAATATAAAAAACAAAACAAAAAAAACAACAACAAAGAATAGCTTTCATCTCTTACTATGATTAACAGCAAAACCAAGTAGAAAAATAAAAGAATGTATTTTATTTTTTTAAGTTTATGCATGTATGTATGTATTATGTAATCTCTACACCCATCATGGGGCTCTAACTCATGACCCCTAGATCAAGAGTTAGCCAGCCAGCCAGCCAGCCAGGTGCCCCAAGAGAATATGCTTTATTTTACTTACTTACTTATTTATTTGGGAGAGAAAGAGAGAGTGCATGCACACACAAACAAGGGAGGCATAGAGGGGGAGAGAGAGAGAGAGAGAGAGAGAATCCCAAGCAGGCTCCATGCTCAGCACAGAGCCTGACTCAGGGCTCAACGGGTCAATGGGGGGAGGGGAGAAGGGGAGGTTCGAGCCCATGACCCCAGGATCATGACCTGAGCTGAAATCAAGAGTCGGACACCCAACCGACTGAGCCAACCAGGCACCCCGAGAATGTATTTTAAAAGAGAGTATTTTATGAGACTTCTTTTGTTTAACTTTTCTATTTTTACTGTGGACAATTTTGATAAATTGTGTTTTCTGGAAAACTATGGATTTTACCTACATCTTCAAGTCTATTCACAAAAAAGTAGTGCAAAATAGTCTTATTTTTAAAATTCCCTTTTTTCCAGTGGTTATTTTGTTCTTGTCACTTATTTTGTGTGTTTCACCTTTCTCTCTTTTTTTCATTAGGTAAACCAGAGGTTTATGTATTTTGTTGTGTTTTTCAAAGAACCAGCATTTGGATATGTTTACCATTTCTGCTGTTTTCTTCTACTTTTTAGTAGAAAAAACACATCAGTGAATTTTTGCCACATCAGCGAATTGATGAGGATCCGGTGGTCTGGGGCCCTGCCAGGACATCCCCTCCGAAGTAAAAGACGAATTATTGTGTCTCGTGTCATCTACCACCAAAATGAAACACAACCTTTGCTTGCCCTCTTTGAGTCCTGGAGGCAGCATATTTATTTTACACTTGGGATACTGCTCTGATCCAGTCATGTATCAGGTGACACATAAGGCTGCCAGTTGTGTTATGTTTTTTGTTTTTAAGTAATCTCTATACCCAGAGTGGGGCTCGAACACGTGACCCCGAGATCAAGAGCCGCGCGCTCTACTGACTAAGCCCAGCCAGGCGCCCTAAGGCTGCCAGTGTTGAACAAGGCACTGAGACCAGGGGAGGACTCTTCAGTAGGTCCAGGCTGTGGGGCAGGTCACCCTGTTGCTTGGGTCACATGACACAGGAGACCCTATGGTGCTAGAGGGGTTTGTGGAAGGAAAAGATACCGTGCAGAATTTACTATAAGCCGCAGTAGGAGAATCGCAGTAGACACACGTGAATTCTGGAGCAAGCCATGGCATGTACCACAGAGAAGTACACACCATGTGAAAAATAGCCAGGCCCTGCTAGAGACAGAACCTCTGATCCTGCTGACCGTGGGATATCAAGTGACTACGTGGCAGAAATGCTCTATTATATTTCTACTCATGTGTAACGAATTATCACAAATGTAACAGCTTAAGGGAACACAAATTTATTAGCTCATAAATACATAGGTCAGAAGTCCAGCGTGGCTCAGATGGGTTCCCCTCTTAGGGTATCATAAGGCCAAAATCAAGATGTTAGCCAGGCTGAGTTTTTTTTTTTTTTTTTCTTCTTTTTGAAGGAGAGAGAGAGAGAGAACAGGGGAAGGACAGAAAGAGAATCTTAAGCAGATTTCACACCCAGTGTGGAACCCAACCCACGCCGGGCTTGATCTTAAGACCTTGAGATCATGACCTGAGCTGAAATCAAGAGTTGGCTACTCAGCTGACTGAGTCACCTACGCGCCCCCAGGCTGAGTTCTTTTTTCAACGTTTTTTATTTATTTTTGGGACAGAGAGAGACAGAGCATGAACGGGGGAGGGGCAGAGAGAGAGGGAGACACAGAATCGGAAACAGGCTCCAGGCTCCGAGCCATCAGCCCAGAGCCTGACTCGGGGCTCGAACTCATGGACCGCGAGATCGTGACCTGGCTGAAGTCGGACGCTTAACCGACTGCGCCACCCAGGCGCCCCCCTAGGCTGAGTTCTTATCTGAATTCAGGCTGTTGACCAAATTTAGTTCTTTGTGGGTGTAGGACTGGTTTGTTTCTTTTTTAACATTTTTTTAACATTTACTTTTTTTATAAAATCTTTAAAGGTTTATTTTCAATTGAGAGAGAATATGAGCGGGGGAGGGGCAGAGAGAGAGGGAGGCACAGAATCCGAAGCAGGCTCCAGGCTCTGAGCTGTGAGCACAGAGCCCCACATGGGGCTCGAATTCGTGAGCCGTGAGATCATGACCTGAGCCAAAGTCGGACACTTAACCAACCGAGCCACGCAGGCGCCCCTGTAGGACTGTATTTATTGGCTGTCCACCACGGGCCTCTCTCAGCATGTGAAGGTCACTGCGTTCCTTCTCACGTGGCCCCCCCATCCTCAAGCCAGCAGCACATCGAACTCCTCTCATATTTCAAATCTCTCTCATTTTTTCTTTTGCTGTCAGCCAGATAAAGCTCCCCATTTCGAAAGGCTCAGGTCATGAGAGCAGACCCACCCGAATAATCTTATTTTACCGTCAAATGTGCTATATAACATAACAGAATCACAGGAAGGATATCTTGTCATAGTCACATATTCGCACTAACAATCCTCACTCGAGGGGTTAGGGCAGGACATCTGGGGAGCCGTTCTGGAACTGGTCCCTACCACCACTGCCCATCATGAGCTGAGTTCTGGTCACGAACTGATGAACTGATTCATGCCCATCATGAACTGATTTGTCAGGGTCCTGGAAGGTGGACGGATGAAATATCGGGCACAAGGAGGTCTCGGGTAGAGGCGTGTGGATGAACCTACGGAAGTGCGCGTTAAGCGTGATGATCATTGAATCATATGAAAGCCACCCCTTCCGGCCGAAAGCATTCACCGTGGAAGAGGCACTGAAGAGCCAAGTACCCAAAATGACTTGGTGGGGGGGGGGGGTTGAGATCAGTCAGCCTCTGTCATCGGCCACCCCAGTACTGTCCAGTGAGTGTGTCAGTGAAGTATCCCGAGTTCCAGGGATGGAAGTCATTTATGAAACCACCAACACACGCTCCCAGTCATCGAGACGGATCTAGCTACTGCACTGCTAAATATGCAATGCGCCGCCAACAGAGACCAAAGCTGAGCCCCTGATATAGCATCATCCTCCAAAGAGAGCAATCCCGGGGAGGCAAACGATCTCTGTGGGCCATCATCTGCTTACCACAGATAATGAGGGTCAGTTGCAGCTGTAAGACCAGTTTCAGCAGTGAGGTCTGTAGTTTTCTCTTGCTAACCTTTCTCTTGCCAGTTTTTCCCAAAAAGAAACTACCAAAGTCCTGAAGGAGCTGTGCCAAGATGGGATAAGCAAGTGGAACTGTCAGATACAAGGAGCTGACTGCTGTGGTTGCCATGGTGCACCGCCTGGGTCTCCCTTTCAGGACCCCTCAGCTGCCAGAGCTGTCAGCTTCTGATGGCTCCCAACAGAGTCCCTGTCTGGAATTGCCCCAAACTGAATGAAGTGCCCCCCCCCCCGGGAAAGCCCACATCCAATAAAATCCAATAAATACTCAGTATAGGAGTATAAAGTCCTGGCCCCCTTGCCTTATGGCGGGACATCCTGAAGAGCCATCCAAGCTCCAGGGCTCCCGATAGAATCAGGAGTGAGGCCACTGCAGTGCGGTTCAACTTCCCCTCTGCACAATCCAGCTTCCCTCCCTCCTTACAGATTTTGTTGCTGATAGTACTCCCCAGTAAACCCCCTGCACACAGATCTCAGTCTGCTGTCTGAGAAACCTAACCAAAGGTACCTGCCTTTGTTTTTTATAGAAGCTGTATAGAATATCTAAATAGGTGCCAGGAAGATTATCTCCAAATTAATGGCTTTGCAATACAATACACTGAAACCTTGGATTGTGAGTAACTTGTTCTGCGAGTGTTCCACAAGACAAGCAAACATTTCTAATCAATTTTAACTTGATTAACGAGCGATGTCTTGCAATATGAGTAGTACATGATGTCAAATGTCCCACGATCACAACTGAGCCAATGGTTCTTCTCTTTCTCTCTCTCCCTCTACGGGATTGTGGGTGATCATCTCCCATGCTCAGATGCTCAGTCTCAGGCTGCAGTGTTTGGCAGAAATTAGTGATTTTTCAGAACATTGGAAGGTGCCCACAATTGACATTAGGGTATTTTTTGTTACTTCAAAGCACCAGTGGATAGTCCTTTGCTTTTCCATACAAGAGTAAGCTCAGGAATGCTTTGCTTCATTCTAGGTCAGGCTGCCTGCAGATATAGGCCCTTTCCTCTGCTACCTTATTGCCAGTTATATTAAATGCAGTATATGACAAGAGTTTCTTAATACTGAACTGGGGCGCCTGGGTGGCTCAGTTGGTTGAGCATCTGACTTCGGCTCAGGTCATGATCTCATGTTCCGTGAGTTTGAGCCCCGCGTTGGGCTCTGTGCTGACAGCTTGGAGCCTGGAGCCTGCTTCGGATTCTGTGCCTCCCTCTCTCTCTCTCTTGACCCTCCCCCGTTCATGCTCTGTCTCTCTCTGTCTCAAAAATAAATAAACATTAAAAAAAAATTTTAATACTGTACTGTAGTCAACATCCATGCAAGCATATACAATGGCGCAGGAAAAGATCCCATTGAGCCAATAGATAGCAGTGTTTCCATTAATGATAGTGAAAGTCTTCCTACATAATAATCCTCTCATCTCCCTCACACCAGCCATGAAGGTTTTCAAAGGTAAGTGCAGGTTAATTTGTTTACTTTTCTTTATATTTTGTATTTTCTTTATTATTTTGTATTATATTACAGTATTGTAATCATTTTATATGAATATTTTGGGGTTGTGGGATGAATCATCTTAGTTTCCATTATTTCTTATGGGGAAATTCGCCTTGATATACAAGTGCTTTGGATAACAAGCATGTTTCCAGAACAAATTATGCTTGCAAACCAAGGTTTTACTGTACCTCCATTTTTACCATGGCTGCCAGGAAGCTCAGAGCCCCAGCTGAGCAATCACAGCAACCACTTTACATTGGTTTAAATTCCCATTCCGTAGTACCTCTTTTTAAGCCGTATTGGAATGTGTTTATTGTAAGCCACCTCAAGCTCTCTATTAAAAGGGGCAGGGTATATATGCATTATAAATAATAACCCACCTTGATGGTAAAACCAGCACACCCTGACTGCTCTTAACACATTAAGCGGTATAATTCTGCAATTAGAGAATTGGCTCCTTCTAGGTTTAGGGCTGAGCTTCTATATTAGGCTGAGCTTGAGCAAGTTACCTAACCTCTCTGTTGTGGTGATGACCTAAAAACCATGAAGCTAGCAATACCACCTCACAGGGCTATTGTGAAGATCAATGAAATAACATTTATAAAGCACCTGACACGTGAAGATGCTCAGGTAACGGCAGCTGTCAAAGACAGCATCAGCATCAGCACCATCGTCCTTGTCATTAACAAGGACAATAGAGACATGAACAATGAATAGAGAATGGACGTTGCTGTTTTAAGCCCCTTTGGGCAAAAGAATGGCAAACAAGCCTTTGATGAAGTTACCATGGGATTAAAATAGTTTGGGGCTCCAAATCCTGAAGTAGCTGAGCCCCTGGGAACCCTGAGTTCCCAAGTTCCATCAAAGGGCCATGAGTGGTTCATGTTTGGAGGCCATCATTGATTTTGCAGAAGATAAAATGGTGGCCATACAACATATTCTAGTCTTCCTGGAGTGATGGTCCGTGGCCTTAATTGGCAGCTGTTCTGACATGTGTGGGGTGGGCTTGGCTCCCTGCTCTGTGCTATCATTGTATCTGGACTTCCCCCATCACCACCCTGCCTGTGATCGCCTCTTGTGGACTACGTCCCCCAGGAGGCTGTGAGCTGCTCTGTGGAGGCAAAGTGTTTTTGTCTTATTCACTATTGTATCCCCTGGATCTAGCACAGCACCTGACAACATAGGAGGTGCCGTTTAAATATTTGTTCAACAAATGAATGAGTAATGCCTCCTCCCCACCAGCTCTTTTAATCAGAATTAAGTAAATTGGGAAACATTAGCAGGTAGCAATTAAAAACAACAATCATGAACATTATGTGGGAAGGTAAAATAATTATGTGAGAATGTTAAGTGAGTTAAATTCCTTTTGGCCTCTCCTGGAAAACGGGGTCATTACCATCTCTTCTATTTGTTTGTTCTGATGCTTAAATGAGACAGAATAGGTAAAATGCTTAGCATAGTGCCTTCCATGAGCACATATGTATTTGATAAATGGTAGTATTTTTGTTGTTGTCATTTACAATAATAGTGAGAGAAAAAATAGAATAAAAATAATTTTTTCAGGCTGATTATATATAACTAAGAAAACAACAAATTTCCACCATTTCTTTTATTTTTTTAATATATATTTTTTTTAATTTTTTTTTAACGTTTATTTATTTTTGAGACAGAGAGAGACACAGCATGAACGGGGGAGGGGCAGAGAGAGAGGGAGACACAGAATCGGAAGCAGGCTCCAGGCTCTGAGCCATCAGCCCAGAGCCCGACGCGGGGCTCGAACTCGCGGACCGCGAGATCGTGACCTGAGCTGAAGTCAGACGCTTAACCGACTGAGCCACCCAGGCGCCCCATCCACCATTTCTTTTAACCTAACAATAATATGTTTTCTATAATTTCAAAACTTTTGTGATTAAAGTAACGTAGAGACCTGGGTTTATTACCAGCTCTCCAAGCCTTATTAATAAAGTAAAAATAAGTATTATGCCCTATTTGCTTTATAGGGTTTCAGTGAATTAAATGAATTTCCAAATGTGCAAATGCCTTGAATATAGTCACCTACCTTTTTCAGTTCTTTCTCTCTTCCTTTAATGTTCCCCTCTGGTGTCCTTGTGAAGGGTGTCCTGGTTGCAAGGGAGACCCTGAACAAGAAGGGAGAGTAATTCAAGTAAAAATCTGCGTGGGGCTGGCCATGACCTTGGGGTCAAAGGTGGCCAGAGCTGGAGGGGAGCCGGTGTGTGCCTCCCCTACAGAGGGACCCACAGGAGAACCTTGGAATGACTGCCAAAGAGAGACAAAACCACAGTGCTGGGTCCTGAGTTTGGAAGGGCTTCAGAAAACTACATCAAGACTCAGGACATTCAAAAAAAAAAAAATGCTGGAGGTGAGCAGCCTCTGATCCCCACCTGGACTTACCTGGGGCATTCCCCCACCCCCCTGACCCCCGCATTGTTTGCTCAAACCAACTCAGCTTCCCACCTCTCATACCTAAGCCTCCGATGGCCCCCAGACTATTATTACTACTGGCTGTTTGGATCTGACTGACAGAGGCTTTGGACTCTGTCCACCCCAGTGCCCCAGGCTGAGAAAGACACACGTCTGGCCTCCTTACTTTCTGTGAGTTACTGGAGCCCCAGCAACTGGTCAGCACAGGAAGCTGATTCCTGTCACTGGATTTGTCACTTTCTGACACCAGAATAGCACACATGTTCTGGCCTCTGTATATTCTGCTTACTGCTTCTGAGAACACACAGAAATTGGATTAAGGGGCCACTCCTACTTAATGTAAACAGTCACATGTATTTGGAGTCCTTTTGTTTTAAAAGTCCGGCAGCCTCCTTTGCACCTGTTGGCAGAGTATCAACTTGCTTTATGTCATTCACACTGCATGGGAGAGTCAATCAGAGCTTCAGTTACAAAGTCAACAACATTAGGGAAGCCCTGACAGGCACTTTCACTTAATCCTCACAAAAACTCTGCAAGGGAGGTGTTATTATGCACCCCCCCCCCCCTTTTTCTTAAACAAGAGAACTGGGTCTCAGAGAAATTCAGAAACCTGAACATGGAAGAGCTAGGATTCAAAACTGGGGCTCTGGCCTGCTTAGAGCCTGGCTCTTTCTACTACGCCAGAATTTAGACGCAAAATGTTGGCCTTTATTTCATTTTTTCTTTTTCTTTCCTTCCTTTCTTTCTTTCTTTCTTTCTTTCTTTCTTTCTTTCTTTCTTTCTTTCTTTCTTTCTTTTTTCAAGTAAGCTCTATGCCCAACATGGGGCTTGAACTCACGACCCCAAGATCAAGAGTCTTATGCTCCACTGACTGAACCAGTCAGGTGCCCCAAGAATGTTGGATTTTAAGTGATTGCTTTATAAATTCAATACTTCTAAGGCACCACTGCTGCTCCAAGCACATTAGAATAGATAAAATATTTTAAAAATTAATCTGCTCAAAAGCACAATGAACAAACATCTCCATGGACTACACAAAATGAGTCTGAAAACCAGCATTTTAAGCACATGAAAATATCTAACCCTAAGAAAGAAAGCTAATAAAATCAAAGAATAGGGGGGAAATTTTACGACAGAGTAAATTAAAATAATGGGATCATCTGACATAAATTTTTATTTAAAAAAAAAATTTTTTTTAACGTTTTATTTATTTTTGAGACAGGGAGAGACAGAGCATGAATAGGGGAGGGTCAGAGAGAGGGAGACACAGAATCTGAAACAGGCTCCAGGCTCTGAGCTGTCAGCACAGCGCCCGACGCGGGGCTCGAACTCACGGACCGCGAGATCGTGACCTGAGCCGAAGTCGGCCGCTTAACCGACTGAGCCACCCAGGCGCCCCTGACATAAATTTTTAAATGACATGTTTAGATGGCATTTTTTCTCATTGTATCGGATCCAGTGGTGCATGATTTCAATTTGTCCCATTCCCAGTGATGTTCATTTTGATCACTTGATTAAGATGGCATCCGGCAGTCTTCTCTATGGTACATCGCTAACTATGTAACTAAGAAGAATTTTGAGGGGAAGCCACTGGGATGCCTTCTGCATTTGTGCAGATGAGAGTCAATGGTGGCTTCAACGGGGATAATGGCAAAATGGCAGAGGAGGGGGCATATGTCATAAAACTCAGCAAGGAAAGTCATATCTAAGCCCTGGAAGCTGCTTGGATCTGAGGAATGAGAAAGGGAGAAGCTAATCACTATAAACATTCTGATCTGGGCAGCGGGGTGATGGAGGTGAGTATGACGCATAGGACAGAGAGCAGGCAGGAAAGATGGCAAGTTCAGTCTATGTGTAGGTTCTTATTTCCAACTTGAGAGTCATTATTCTTATTTTAAATTTATTCTTTATTTTTGAATAGGTAATATATTGGTGTCATAGGAAAACATGAAGAATATACAGAGTATTTAGGGGTGCCTGGGTGGCTCAGTTGGTCAAGTGTCTGACTCTTGATTTCAGCTAAGGTCATGATCTCACCATTCGTGAATTTGGGCCCCTGCATCAGGCTCTGCGCTGACAGAGCAGAGCCTGCTTGGGATTCTCTGTCTCCCTCCTCCTCCATGCCCCTCCCCCACTTGTGGGTCCTCTCTCCTTTAAAATAAATAAATAAACTTAAAAAAGAGAATAGACAGAGTATTTAGGAAAACAATAACAACACGGACACTTCTAAATAATCCATGAGTCAAAGTATAAATCACAAGGGAAATTAGAATATATTTAGACCTGAATGAAAATAAAAGCACCACACATCAAAATTTGTGGGATGCCGTTAAAGTGGTGCTTAGAGGGATATTTATAACTTTAAATGCTCATGTTAGGAAAAAAAGAAATATCTAAAATCAGTGATTTAAGCTTCCATCTTAAGAACCTACTAAAAAAAGAGCAAATTAAATTCAAGGTAATTAAATAGAAGGAAGGAAATAATAAAGAGCAAAAATCAAATAAGAAATGGACAAATGGATAAAATTCAATTAAGCCAAAAACTACTACTATGAAAGGTTCAGTAAAATTGATAAAACTCTAGCTAGAAAAATAGAGAGGATACAAATGATCAATGTTAGAAATGAAAGAGAGGATATCACTACAGATGTACAGACACTAAAAGGGTAACAAAAAAACATCGCTGGTGACAGATGGTGACCATAATTATCATGGGGAGTATTGAATAATGCACAGAACTGTTGAAACACGATGTTGTACATCTGAAACTAATACAATATTTTCTGTCAACCATACTTCAAAAAATTTTAAAAACACATTATAAACAATGTAACGATTTATGACAATAAATTGACAATATGGATGAAAATAGATAAATTTCATTAAAGACACAAATTGCTGACTCAAGAAGAAATAGAATATGTAAATAATCCTATATCTATTAAAGAATTTGAATTCATAATGAGACATCTTCCACAAAAGAAACTCCAAGTTGAGATGGCTTTACTGGTTAATTCTAGCAAACATTTAAGAAAGAAATAATAGTAACCCTATGCAAGCACTTTCAGAAAACAAAGACTAAAGAGATATGTCCAAGCTCATATTATGAGGCTAACATTATTACTCTGATGCCAAAGTTACACAGAGACATTCCAAGAAAAGAAAACTACAAACATCCCTCATGAATATAGATGCAAACACCCTTAACCATGTCCTGAAAGAAAAAGAAAGGCATAGAAATTGGAAATAAAAAAAAGGAAAATTATTCAAGGGGAATGTGATTGTGTGTTTAGAAAATCATAAATAATCTACACAAAAGCTTCTAGAAGTAATGACCACAGGATACAGGTTAATATACAAAAATAAATTATATTTTTATATACCAGCAAAAAAAATTAGAAAATGAAATTCCAGGGGCTCCTGGCTGGCTCAGTCAGAAGAGCGTGTGACTCTTGGTTTAGGGGTCATGAGTTTGAGCCCATGTTGGGTGTAGAGATTACTAAATAAATAAATAAATGAAATTCTAAAAACAACATTTGCAATAGTATTGAAAACACAATATACTTAGTGATAAATTTAATAAAATATGTGCAAGACTGGTACATGGATTACTTGTAAAGATTGATGAGAAAAATTAAAGATCTAAATAAATGAAGAGATATACAAAATTCATGGATCAGAAGAACTCAGTATTATCTTTTTAATTAAAAAAATTTTTTAACATGTATTCATTTTTGAGAGACAGAGACAGAGCCTGAGTGGGGGAGGGGCAGAGAGAGAGGGAGACACAGAATCCCAAGCAGGCTCCAGGCTCCGAGCTGTCGGCACAGAGCCCAACGCGGGCCTTGAAATCAGGATTGGGAGATCATGACCTGAGCTGAAGTTGGACGCTTAACCAACTGAGCCACCCAGGTGCCCCAGATCAATATTTTTTTTTAAAAATATATATTTGTTTTGAGAGAGAGAGAGAGCACGGGTGCTCTCACCCATGAGTTGGGGAGGGGCAGAAAGTGAGGGAGAGAGAGAATCCCAAGCAGGCTCCACGCTGTCAGCATGGGGACTGGAGATCAACACAGGGCTCCATCCCATGAACCGTGAGAGCATGACCTGAGTCAAAATCAAGCGTTGGACACTTAACTGACTGAGCCACCCAGGTGCCCCAAAGACTCAATAGTCTTAAGATGTCAATTATCCCCAAACTGATCCATAGGTTCAATGCAATTCCAATGAAATTTCTAGCAGATTTTTTTGTAGAAATTTCCATTCGGATTGTAAGTTGTATCTAGAAATTAAAAGGACTCAGAATAGACAAAAACAATTTTGACAAAGGAACACATTTGGAGGACCAACACTATAGATTTCAAGAGCTGCTGTTTAGTGGCAATAACCATGACAATGAGGTGTTGGTGTAAGGATAGATACATAGATCAATGGATGAGAACAGAGATAGGCTCATACATCTATGGTCAATGATTTCAGTGGTGTCAAGGTAACTCAGTGAAGGGAAAATACAGTATTTTTAGTACATGGTGCTGGATCAACAGGAGGCCGTATGAAAAAAACAAACCTTGACCTTCACTTCATATCCTATGTAAAAATTAATTCAAGGGGCGCCTGGGTGGCTCAGTCGGTTAAGCGTCCGACTTCGGCTCAGGTCACGATCTCGCGGTATGTGAGTTCGAGCCCCGCGTTGGGCTCTGTGCTGACTGCTCAGAGCCTGGAGCCTGTTTCAGATTCTGTGTCTCCCTCTCTCTCTGACCCTCCCCCGTTCATGCTCTGTCTCTCTCTGTCTCAAAAATAAATAAAAATTAAAAAAAAAATTAAAAAAAAATTAAAAATAAATAAATAAATAAATAAAAATTAATTCAAAATAAGTCACATACCTAAGTGCAATTGCTGACTATAAAACTTCAAGTGGAAAATATGGGGAAAATCTGTACAAACTTTAAAAATTGGTAAATTAGAATTCATTAAAATGAAAACCTCAGCTTTGCTTCAAAGAAACCATTAAGAGGGGCACCTGGCTGCCTCAGTCGGTACAGCATGTGACTCTTGATCTCTCGGGATTGGTAAGTTTGAGCCCCACGTTGGGTGTAGAGATCACTTAAAAATAAAATCCTAAAAGAAAAAAATTAAAAAAAAAAAAGAATTCTGGAAGAGGCAAATCTAATTTATAGTGACAGAAAGCAGATCGGTGATTCCCTGGCATAGCCATACTATTTAACCATACTAAAATGGGCGTGCAGTGGTAACTCCTTAAATGATTTTAATGTTACATTTTCTGAAGACTTTTCAGTGTTGTATTGGCTCTGAATATAATAAAAAAGACTGTTGAAGTCTTTTGCCTGGTTTAAAAATTAAATTTGGGTTGTGTGTCTTTTCTTCTGATTATATTATAGAATTTCTTTGTATATTGGAATTGAGCCATTTCTTGAACATAAGTATCAGTATATCTTCCCTTGCTGAGCCACTCACTAAATATCAATATATCTTAAATTTGTATTATTCCTTTTGTAAGTGAAGTTGAACACCTTTTCATATGCTTAGGATCTGTTTGTACTTATTTTTTCTGAGAATAGTTTTCATCGCTTGCCCATTCTAAAATCAGGTTTTGGTCTTTTTCTTATAAATGACTAGGAGACTTTTATATATTGTGGAGATTGGCCTTTGACCTTTGGAATACAGTAGCAATTTTTCCCCTAGCTTGTCATTTTATTTGGCTTTGCCTATGGTGTATTTTTTGGCCATGCAGGTTTTTATTATTATTTTTAATGCAATTGAATTTTTGTTTTAATGTAGTTGCTTTGGGTGGCTTTTTTTTTCTTTCTTTTTTTAAGCTTATTTATTTATTTGGCAGGAGGAGGAGGGGGAAGAGAATCCCAAGCTCCCAGGCAGGCTCTGTGTGGTCAGCACAGAGACCGATGTGGGGCTGAAACTCACAAACCATAAGATCATGACCCGAGCCGAAATCAAGAGTCGAATGCTTAGCCAACTGAGCCACCAGGCCCCCCATAATGCAACTGAATTTATCGATCTTTTCTTTTATGATGTGTAGTCGTTTTTAAGTCCAATTTCCCCATTAGATACCAAGGGAAAAAATGATTTTAGACAAGGTCTAGCCATGTTGGACTAAGCCTAAGAAGGGCCTGAGCTTGTGCGGAGGGTTCAAGCCCCTTCTCTGCTACTTATTAGCTGTGGATTCTGGGGCAAGTTACCCTACCTCGCCTTGGCTCAGTCAGTTCTTTCGCCTGCAAACTGGAGATAATGAGGCCTAGTTTAAAGAGTTGTTGTCAGTATGACACGAGATAGTGTATGAAAAGCACCTGGCACGTGCCTAGCACAAACCTTCCCTGCAGGGTTCTTCTGTCTCTCCAAATGCGTGTACACAGAGGTGTGTGTGTGTGTGTATAACAGGTGTACATATATATGTGTATTTGTGAGTGGGAAGAGGCAGGGCCCAGGGCCGCCTGTGGGATTCAGCAAACAGCTCAATCACTCATGGCCTCAAAATAAAAAAGCTGCTCCAAGGGCCCAGGATGATTGTAAATCCCACAGCCCTGGCCCCGGGCCAGAACACTCCTTGCCCACCCTCCGTAACCGCCTCTGCTGATGGCCAGAGCCCTGCTGCCTGACTCTTTCTCCAGGATGGCCTGCACCGTGGATGTCTAAGTGCTAGTAAGCCCCAGGGCATCAAGGGCTCCAGGATGGTCCCGAAGGGTCAGGGGCAGAGGGAGACCACCCCCACCTCTGGGCTGCTTGCCTACTCTGGGGACCTTTCTGGATAAGGAGATTGATCTAGAATCACCGAGTAGATGCACAGCCTGCCTCAGCCACGGGTGCAAATCTCAAGTCCCTCCCACACTGGAGCTCACAGAGCAGTGGGGTACACTTCAGGCCTCAGCTTTTCCGAGAAGGGTCTGGGAATCCCCGTTTTTGCACACCCATTCCTGCTCTTACACTTGGGGTCTCCATTTTTACAAATCCATTTCCAAACAGACCAGCCACCTCCTCCCTGTTGAGCTCTGTAAAGCTGTTTTTCCATGGCTCTGCTAAAGGTGAGCGGTACACAGACACCTCTGGAGGCCGGCACGAGGCCAGGCAGGTCTCAGTTTCCCCAGCAGTGCCAGTCAGCCCCGCAGGATGTTGATCCCTGGAAAAGATGCCATGGCACCAAGCGCAACCCCCTTCTCACCCCACTGACCAGGAAAGTGGGGTGCTGAGAAGGGAGGCGACTTGCCTGACATCACCCACTTGAGAGGCAGAGGTCTAGAATCCAAAACTACTCTCTTCCTATCTCTGTATTCCTGACATCAGAGCTTAGGCCTTGGCAGTAATAGGAGCTCCAAAGATGGGGGACTGGACTCAAACCCAGGTTTCCTGGTCGCCAGCCCTGGGCTCTTTCTACTCCCCCTAAGTGCCACTGGAAGAGCTTTACACAAAGAAATACTTTGTAAGGTCCTATTTTTTAATGTTTATCTATTTTTGAGAGACAGAGAGAGAGAGAGAGAGTGTGTGTGTGTGTGCGCGTGCACACACAAATGGGGGAGGGGAAGAGAGAGAGGGAGAGACACAGAATCTGAAGCAGGCTCCAGGCTCCCAGCTGTCAGCACGGAGCCCAACATGGGACTAGAACTCACAAACGAGGAGATCATGACCTGAGCTGAAGTCGGATGCTTAACTGACTGAGCCACCCAGGCGCCCCGGCAAGGTCCTATTTGAGGGTGTCTGTCGTAAAATTGTGGCTCTTCCTTCCGTGGAGAGCTGGGGGCCAGGTCCCTTCACCTTGGAACTGGGCCAGGCTTCATGACTTGCTTGACAAACTGAGTAATATGGCCAGGACTCTCAGGGCTAGTTTCCCCTAACATCACACCAGATGTGGGTGCAGGAGTGAAGCCACCTTGGACCCTCCGGGTCAGCCCATCTTCCAGGTAAGTCCCACTTAGGGGACTGCCACTGAGACCATGTCGGGGCAAAGAATCAGATAGCTGAATCCTGCTCGAATTCCTGACCCACAAAACATGAGATATAATAAAACGGTGGCGGTTTTAATCTACTGAGTTTTGGTGTCCTTTGTTACACAGTAGTAGATAACTGTGCAATAACTTTGCATCTCAAACATACCAGCGAAGATCGCAGGTGGCTATTGAGTCCTTCCTAAAAGCAAGTACACACACTCCTGAATTTTATACACTTTGTAAGCATGGATTGCTCTCAAGCTTTTCTTGAGGCTGTCTCTGGCCCCAAATATTACAAATATAACTTGGATGCCAACTGACATAAACAAAATACACCTAATTCTTACGGAGAAAGCACTATGTGCAAGGCACTTGGTTCTCCCTTAATTCTAGAACCACTTTTTAAGATAGTTTCATGTGGTGTTTCCATTTTACTGGACAAGAAACGGAGACAGAGGTTAACAAACTTGCCCATGACCACACCACTAGAGAACGGCAGGGCTGGGATTCAAAACCCCTGCTCCTTTCCAGAGCCTACATGCAATGTCTCCCTTGGCAGATGAAACTTCCCTGGGACCCTCCCCACATGAGACAACATGCCTGGATGGGCTGCATTGGTGGCACTAGGGACTCTGGGGTCGGTGCTGGAGTGAGGGTCCCAGCACCCTGGGGAGCGCTGCCTCCAGGATGATGAATGAGCACAAACCCCCGGCCCAGCCTTCCTCCATCTGCCCAAGCCCCCTCCTCAGGCCCCTGCCGCAGCTGTCACCATCACAGCCCCCGATCCGATTACAGACCCCAGAGCCCCTGGCTGCCTCCTCCTCCCCTTGCCAGTGCGCACGAGGGCAGAGTCCCATCCTGCCTGGGAACAAGGCTGAAGTCGGAGGACGAATCTGTCAAAGGCACTGCCAGCTGCAGTCGTCCCTGTGGCCCCCGCCCTCTGAGCTCATTCCCAGAGGTCTTAGGCGGCTGGTGCTGAAGAGGGACAGGAATGAGGGCCCTGCAGTGGGGATGTGTGGAATCCCGCAGTTGGCTTTGTTTAGACGTGTAAAACCGCACCAGGCCTGGGCTCTGCACCTGCTGCTAAAGGAAGTCACCTCCTACCTCCCACCCAGTTCACATGTGCATGTGCGCGCACACACGCACAGAGGAAGTCACCTCTACCTCCCACCCAGTGACCTCCCACACACACTTGCGGCTCAGGAGACCCAGGCATGGATTAACTCTGGGCTTCACCAGGCCCCCGGGCCTGTTCCTCACCCAAGCTTCAGTTCCCTCATCTGTAAAACGTCTCATCAGAGCACCTAGGTCATAGGTTTTCATATACCAGGTCCTTACCAGACGCCTGTTGAGAGAAACCTGTCATCCTCCGAATCCATCTATTCATTGCAGGACCGGACTCCCGCTCTCCTCCACCCTCCGCTCTCCTCCAACCACGGGCTCGACTGGCTTGACCAGAGCTGCTTTTTGTTAGGCCTCCCTTTTTAACCCTGAGGGTCCGCGAGCCACGTTCCTCGAGGTCATGCTTCTGAGGACTGGGGTGGACGTTCAGAGAGGCTTCGAGTATTTAGAAAAATGCATCCAATACTTGGAAATAAAGCAACAAACCTACTGGATGCTTTTTCAAAGCCACATTGGAGCCCTTGGGTCCCCGAAGGGTCATCTGACTCTCTAAGGGCAGGTCACCCATTTTTTTCCACTGATTAGGAAATTGGTAAAATTAGATGCTAACTTACAAAGAAATAGACGACTGGGAAGTTAGAAATGATTCATGTGGTCAGAAAGATAACCCCGAAGGTTATGGTTTAACTGACCTATAGAAGTCTGGGTGTCCTACTGGTTCCCTCACTAATGAGATAAATAAATCTCTAATACACGCTTGCTAACCTGTGTGTGAGAATCATGTTTCCAGCTTCTCAAAATTTATGCTTCAACACAGATCTCGTGTTCTGGGATGTGGCCAGAGTCGGGGTGGAAGCGCCCCTGAGGGTGGAAATTGGGAAGAAGGTTGAAGCCACCGTGGACGATGACAGGCCACAGGATGGAGAGGAAGGCTGAGCTAAAGGCACAGAGCACCTGTGTCCTGAGTAGCGGGAGTGATCGCAGGACGATAGTGCTGGGGCCAGGAGTTCAGGGGTTCCTCTTCCTAAACCTGAGAGAGGAGGTAAGTGAGAAAATGTGTTCTTCATCAAAAGGATTTCAAGGGTGAAAGATCTCAGAGGAAATCATCAGGGGGGTAAAAGGAAGTTTCAGGTGTTATGATTGAGGCTGAAGTTTCTGGAAGGCTTGGTGATAAAAGGTTTTTGGAGGAGGTGGAGCAAGTATGGAAGATGAGTTGAGGAATGAGGAGACGGGACGCCTTCTGGACAGGAAGTAGAGCCATAACGAGGTCTGTGACAGACTGGGCGGGCCTAAGGGCTTCCTACCAGAACAGAACAGAACACAGCCTGGTATGGATTCAGAGGTCAGGCATGCTCAGGTCTGGATTCTGGCTGCCAGGCATGAGCCAGTAGGAAGGGAGGGGCAGTTCTCAGTGGCCAGACCCACACTGGCTAGGCTAGAGACTATCACTGAGCTGGTCCCTTCATCCTGGGTCCTGGCTCTCAGCTTTCAACAAACCCCCAAACCTACCAGTATACAAGGGAGACATCAGGGCGGCGGGGAGTTGTAAGGTCCTCCAGCTCACGTCCTGTAACCCCAGAGCTGCGATTATCCCCCGAATCCCAGAATCCCATGCTCAGAACTGCCGGCAGTCATCAGCCCTCCGCAAGGAGCCTGGAGGTCCCTTCTTAAGGAGGCCAATGAGTCAAGCTGGCTAAGTTTGTAACGACTCTCCCCTCAAGATAGGAATTCCCTAAAGTCCCCAAGTAAAACGGGGAGGTGGCTCAGGGTGGAGGCGACTCTGGTTTATTGTCTCTGTTGCCGCAGCCCCCTAGTTTGGAGGCCTTTCTGTCTAAAGTTCTGCCTGTTTCAGGAACTCCCCCCCGCCCCCCAACCTCCTACATCCAGAGGCTGTACGCTATTTACCTTAGTTCCGATTAAGTTTCATTTTCTGTTTTGGATAAAAATAAAGCCCTCTCAAAAATAAATAAAACGTTTAAAAAAATATTTTAAAGGGGTGCCTGGGCGGCTCAGTCGGTTGAGCATCCGATTTTCGCTCAGGTCACGATCTCACAGTTTGCGGGCTCGAGCCCTGCATTGGGCTCGAGCCCTGCGTTGGGCTCCTTGCTGACCGCTCAGAGCCTGGAGCCTGCTTCGGATTCTGCGTCTCCCTCTCTCTCTGCCCCTCTCCTGCTCACATTCTGTCTGTCTTTCTCAAAAAAATATATTAAAAAAATATTTTAAAATACATAAACAAAACCAAAAACCATCTGGTGCTTTCCTTTGCATAGATGCCTCAGGAAGATCTCCCCGATTCACAGACCATCCTTTGTTTCAAAGGTCAAAGATTTCAACAGGCCTGACCTTTGAGATCCCTGGCTAACAGGCATCACCTGTGGCCCTCCTGGGCCCTGCCCCAGACCTGCTGATTCGGGTTCTCCCGGCGCGGCGGGGGTGGGGGGGTGCGTCGCGGGAAGGCTAGAGAATGTGCATCTTCAACAACCACCCCAGGTGAATCTGACAGTGAGGTAACAGTTCAGATTGGAAGCACTGTTTGCTCATGAGATAGCATACGGGGGCCTGCATACATGTCTAGACAAAGTTCCGGTGAAATTATTCTAGATTCTTACCTAGCCACTGTGTTTATCCCAAGAGTAGGGAAAGCAGGCCCCGGGACACACAGCTTCTCTCGAACACCCACCGCTCCGGGGAGAACCTCGTGAGAGAGAACGGCGGTGAAGATAGAAATAGAGTCCGTGGGAGAAGTCGCTGAGGGCCAGTGTGGGCTGTGGCAGGAAACGGCCCCTGGCAGGTGGCAGGCTTAGTGATGGGGAGTGACCACGTCGCTGTGGACCCAAGAGGAGGAAGGCCCGCTGGGGCCCAGCTGCCACCACTCAGGGATGAGAGGCCACGTGAGGGCAAACAGTTTCTTTGAGGCTCGGTGGCTTTCTTTGGAAAACCAGGGCAACAGCTTTTCTCTCGGGGTCGTAAGTTTCGTCTGCCATAATGAATATAAATCACTCAGCACAAAGCCTGGCGTATAGGAAGCGCTCAGTAAGTGCCAGCTGTGTGTGTCATCAATCATTCACTCAACAAACATTCACTGGATAAAAATGACAAACAACAAAACAAAAGACAGACATGGTCCCAAGGCTCATGGCTCTTACAGAGTAAAAGGTCTTGAATAGATTTCACTTTAAGATAAATAAAAGTTTTCGTTTTGAACGTGACAGGGGGAAAAGAAACTATGGGCAAGAGCACAGCTTTCAGAGGACAGAGGTCTCTGCTTTAGATTCAGTCCTTTGGAGCAAGAAAAGACTGTAGAGGTTCCCAAAAAGGGGATGTGACTTCCTGAGACCCCAGAGCCTTCAGCCTTGTAGAACAGACTCGTCACCTTCTCCACCTGCCCCTGCACTACTGTATTTAACAACTTGGTGACCTGGAACTATTCTTAGTTCTATCAACTTCCATATCCTTCTCTACCTCAAATGTCTCAAGTGTCTGCCTAAAACCCCTCCTATATCTGCAAACCACAAAGTGAGGAATAATTAAATGGATTTGAGGACCAAAAGAGAAAAGGGATGGTGTGGTGGGGGTTAAGGGGTCAGTATCACAGTTCTGCTCTTCAGAACTGGAGGGTGAGAACTGAACCCAGGCTCTTCTTTGGGAAAGCTGAGCTCTAAGCAGCATGGTCAGGGAAGGGGGGTGAGGTAGTGGCATTGCTCAATGTGCAACCTTTGCCTTTTAGAAATTGGGAGCAGAGGATAGGATTGTGGGAGGTGAGAGGAGTTAAAGGTTAGTGCTAGAGAATTCCAGAATCAAAAGCCCTCAACCAGCACCATACTCTGCAAAAATGCACGTGAGTCATGCAGAGTGAGAGGAATAAGGGGGCACCTGGTTTGGGATTTGCAAATTTGGGTACCACCTGGAAAAGCCTGCATGGCCCAGGATCTTGTTGCAATAAAGCCTTCTGCTTTTACAGCCTGGCGTTTCTGGGGGGCAGAGTGGGATGGAAGTTGGGGGGGGGGGCTGCAGGAAAGGACAAATACTCCACAAATACTCCTCAGACTTGTAGACAGCTCTGAAACCAACTGGTTCAGAGGTGACTCTCACTCCGTATTGTGGCTGGTCAAGCTGCAAGTTTTGGTATCAACTTCATTTTGAATTTTTCCTCTTTCAGGTAGGCTCCACACCCAACATGTAGCTTGAACTCATGACCTCGAGATCGAAAGTCCCATGTTCTACCGACTGAGCCAGCCAGGAACCCCCTCATTTTGAGTTTTAAAAAGGAAGCCAGAGAGATCTGGTGGACCCTGGATAGACCAGGGTTCTATTCTGAGCTCCACCACTTTGTAACTGGAATTTTTAGGCAAGTTACTTCACCCTCACAAAAGCTCAATTTCCTCTTCTGGAGGTTGGGGTTAACGCCACCCACCTCTGTCCTTAAGCGAGATGATAAAAGGGCCTGTCGGGTACTTAGTAGGTAACTAGTAACTATTAAGTCACGCAAACAAGGTTAGCTTGTATGAATCAATATGCAGCAAAGACACAGTCTCTGAAAGACTGTAATCTTCATGCTTCTGCTCAAGGGATCAAGACTGTCACCAGAAATCAAACGTCTCAGCTAAAGGCGGGGGTTAGACAGACACCCCAGGAGCATGTCCACAGGAAAAAGAGAACAAAGGGTCATAGGAAAGTCCTCTTTGGCATCCACGTCAGTAGTTTCACTATCTTGGAGGTTCCTCAGAACCTTCCTCAGAACTCTCCTTCTCAGAACTGAAACACCATGCTGCATATTTATCTACTTGTACCTTAAACTCCCATCCATCATAAGGCCATCCATGTTCAGTGCCAGTATTCACAGCAGGGGCAGAAAGTCAGCATCATTCGGGATAAGATTTAGGCCACTGTGCGACCCCAGGTGAGAAACAGAAGGCAGGGCTGTATGTGCACATTGTGCTCCTGAACACCGTTCATAAGTGGTATACAAACTGGACTTCTGGAACAATCCTAAAGATAGGATTTTCTCCCGGGCTACAGGGGTTCTAATAAGACTTCTAACAAGAAACCAAATCAGCAAGTATTCCCTCTGTGAGTCACTCTGTGAGCAAATTAACAGACCCTAATTCGGACTCAGTCTTGTCAGGAGAGGATTCAGAAATGGTAAAATGAAAAGCAACATAATAAGTGAAGCCGTTTCAATTAAGGGATGCCGGGTGAGTCAGAAACAGTACGTAAGGAACACTAAGACGATCTCTTTTGGGTGTATATGAGATTCAGAAGGAATGGGCGGAAAAAGTGCTGTTCTGAGAAACAAAGAGGGACTGTTGAAGAAAGGGTTGCCATTTTGTTAGAAGGTCCCGTTAAACAGCTGCTGCATACCTTTCAAAAATAGCAATACAACCTGTTGTTAAGTGCTAGGTACCTTGGCTAAAACATCCAATTTATGACTGAGCTGCAAGCAGTTATCACTTAGCTCATAAACTCCTGTAATAGAGAAATCTCGGGAATATCACATCTCGACCTTCTCATTGCTCCTGGAACTCTACTAATGAGGAATCAGAGAGGAAACTGGTTTGAAAACTAGACCGAGAAAGGCCAAGGAGGGGCTGGCATGTGTCAAGGGCCCCCTCTAGCGGTTCTGGAAATAAATGAAGTAACTCGGGATTTGAGACATTGGAAAAGAAAATAGCAGCATAGACCACACTGACAAAGCCTCAACCTTACCAACCTTTGCAGTCCTCGTTCTACTTCTGAGGAGGTCTGACAGATTCCTGTTGGGAAATTCTCTCCTAGCAAAGGCTTCTGCCTTAGAAGTGGCATGGTCCTTTACAATGTTACATATGGTCTCTGTGAACTTCGTCCCAAATGATTTGGCCTTAAACCCATGTCCTTCAATTTTCCTTTTCTTCTCTTTCACCTATACGTACACTTCCATGTTAGCCGTCTTTATAACCATCATTGTTAACGGCTGAGTAATTTCAGACTTTAATTTCGAGGCTAAGGCTGGACTTGGTATCACTGCACACTTGAAGCGTTTGTGTATTACGTAATCAACATACCAGGCACTGGCCTGAAACCACATGGAATCCATAAGAGAACACTCAAATGCTAATAATGTTCTCTTTGCAATAGACGTTACCAACCAATGCGATGACTGGAGTAAATATATCCACGTTCCCTTTGCAAACCTAACCTCTGTGCTGCCTCGTATCCCTGTGTGGTTTACTGGCTGCCACAAGGGCTCTTACACCCAGGAGACTCTCTGTCTCTAGGAAGGGGAGACTGAGTGCCACATGGTGGCAGATTTATGGAGCAACACTGGCATCTTCCATGCAGAAGACTGGCAGCTAGGAGTAATCCAGTCCCCCTAGGACATTAAGTGAGACAAATGATCAGACTCCACCTAAATAGGTGAAGTCTAAAGAAAAAGGGAGGAGGGTATGGAGGGAAAGGGTAAAGAAAATAAAAGAAGGTGGTGACTCACTCACCCTTAGAATCTGTTACTCTGTATAACGTAGAGGATCAATCAGCACTGTACAAATGTGATACTTCATTTTCATAGTTAACTAGGGAGAACTAAGTCCTCACTTACCAGAAAGTCTGCTCTACCGAGGCAGGCAAGTCAGCTGTTGTGTGTCTTCAGTCATTTGGGCCCCACTTACCTGGGTGTTAACCTGGGCTTCAAATTTTCTCATCTACAAAATTAAAGAATCAGACTAAAAATAAAAAATCTTGTGTCTTTTAGGTCTAAATAATATATCCTATGTGCAAGGTCCTGATATTTTTGGCTGAAAGTGTTGACAAAAAAAGCTATATTTAAGGGCAAATGCTTTACAAAATCTTCAGCTCCTGCCATACTCAATATCCCTTCTAGAAATGTTAACTGAATCAATCTACTTTGTTGAAAATTTCTTCACGTGACCAGAACAAAGGCCGTAACACATTTGTAGGCAAAAGACCAATGAAGCAGATCCCACCATTTTTCCCAGAGGGAAAGGAAAGCTACTGTTTTCTCCCCAAAAAGTATGAAACCTAGGGAACAAGGCAATCACTATTGCTTAATCTTCACACAAAACTAGAGGATAATTTCTAGCTGATTTACATAGAATTAAAAATCAAAAAGGAGAGATCCTCAAACAGGGAAAGAAAAACCTATTTTCCAGGCATTGGGTTAACAGTGTGTTGTCACCAATTTTAACTGCATCGGTTTTAATGCATCGGTTTTCCATTTAGTCTTCCCCTGCTTTATTAACAGGGCAGACTCAGCAGAAACACACAGACTTGGGTGGTTTGTGTTCCAGGATAAGAACTTATGCCTGAGTAAAAGGTAAAGATGAAGAATCCTTAAGACAGAGCATACTTTCCGCACCTTTGTGGCAAGCCTCCCAGCAATGCCATGCTGCTCCCTGTGCAAGGAGACCATCTGCTGGTGACAGTGAAATCTTAATACTGTTCTCTTTTCCTCAACACTGGTATTCTCCCTTTGTCAGAAGCTGACAGTCCTCTATCCAGTTAGGAGAGAAACTCCTTTTAAAAATTAACCAAATGTGGTTTTTTTTTGTGTGTTTCAAGTTTTTATTTAAATTCCAGTTAGTTAATATATAGTATAATATTAGAATTAACCAAATGTTTTTAAAAAGTTATTACTTGGTTGAAAAAAAGAAATCCTTCAAAACTCATCTTTCATCTTTTCTATACTTCTATTATAAAACATTATTCAAAGTAAACTCAGCTTCTATAAATTCCATCATTTTCTTAGAAAATCAGTACTTTCCCACATTTTTCTATTCATTAGAATTAGTGGTTTCTATTCATTAGAATCTTATGTCATCACTAAGATTTAGCAAAGAATATGGATTTTAAAAATATTTACATTCTATGTTCCATTGTTTAGGTACTTATTGTTACAAACTCACTGGAGTTTCATTATATATTGGATATCCTTGGGGAGATGCTTAAGAACATTAAGTTCTAGAACGATGCTATACATGTAACATCCCTTGCCAAAATCTGTATTATGGAGGTTTCCCATATCAAAGAACAAAGCTATATATCATAAACTATACACCAACCATTTCAACCTCTATATGTAGTGACTCATAATGAATATTCCTGGGGAGATGGCTAAGGAACATTTTAGGAATATTGGAAAGATACTATGCCTACATAACCCTTTAAAAAAATGTTTGTTTTTGAGAGAAAGAGAACACACACACAGGTTTGCACATGAGTAGGGGAGGGTCAAAGAGAGGGAGAGAGAGAATCCCAAGCAGGCTCTGGGATGGACAGCCCGATATGGGGCTCAATCTCACAAACCATGAGATCATGACCTGAGCTGAAATCAAGAGTCCAACACCTAATGGACTGAGCCATCCATGTGCCCCTTACATAACCCTTTTGAATGGGGACCTACACAGAATATTTCTTACACCCAATTCTGTCAAGGAAGATCAATTATATCATAGCAAAACTATAAACAATATACTGAACATTTAAACTCTAGATTAAGCTAGTCAAAATGAAAACTCAAAGTGAATGTAGATTTTTAATTTAAATTTACAAAACTACTTCCTCATTTTAAAAATGCCTCTTTAGGGGGCACCTGAGTGGCTCAGTTGGTTAAGTGTCTGACTTTGGCTCAGGCCATGATCTCACGGTTTGTGTGTTTGAGCCCCGCATCAGGCTTTGTGCTGCCAGTTCAGAGCCCGGAGCTTGCTTCGTATTCTGTATCTCTCTCTGTCTCTGCCCCTCCCCGCTCACACTCCGTCTCTGTATCTCAAAAAATGAATAAACGCTAAAAAAAAAAAAAATTAAAAATACCTCTTTAGGGATTTCTGGCTTCCACTAATGGGAGGAGTAGCTCCTAACAAACCAGCCCTCCTGCAGATGACTATAAACTCTAAGGGGAAAAAAAATCAGCAAGGAAAAATACAAGGTATATATATTGAAGAAGAAGAACTAAAACTGTCTCTGTTTACTGATAACATGATTTGTCCATGTAGAAAACCCCAAAGAATCTACCAAAAAAACCCTACTAGAATAATGGGAGATTTTCAAGGTCATAGGAATAGCTTTGACCGAACTCGAGTGGGGCAGGAGCAGAGAGAGAAGGAGACACAGAATCTGAAGCAGGCTCCAGGCTCTGAGCTGTCAGCACAGAGCCTGAGGCGGGGCTCGAACTCATGAACCATGAGATCATGACTTGAGCCGAAGTTGGATACTTAACTGACTGAGCCACCCAGGTGACCCTCAAGGTCATAGGAATATCCTAATGTGGACTGCACTTAGTGAATTGCTTCCAAAGAATAGAGTTAAATAGAAAAAAAAAAAAATGTGACTTTACAGGGAAGAAACTGGCAAATGATCTTAGGAAGGTGATTAAGGTAAACATCAAGGTAAAACATGTTAATAATAGGCACCACTGATATGATGTGTTGGGAACACTTCACCCCTGTTGTATTATTTAACACCAGTCTATCTAGGAGAAAAATAATCACAGAAATCCCAAATGGGAGACGTTCTATAAAATACATGAAAAGTACTCCTCAAAACTGTCAAGGTGGGAAAAACAGACTGAGAAACTGTCACAGACCAGAGGAGATATGACAACTAAATGTAATGTACTGTAAATCCCCCTGAGGAATCAGAGAAAAAGGGCATTAGTGGAAAAACTGGCGCAATCTGAATATAATCTGGAGTTTAGATGATAAACTAAATGCACCCATGCTGAGTGACAAATGCACCATGGTAATTGTTATGGGCTGAACTGTGCCCACCCCCCCCTCCATTCATATGTTTAAGTCCTAACCCCCAGTACTGCTGAACTAATGGATGGATAAAACATGGCATATATTCCTAAATGCGATTTCATTCAGCAATAAAAAGGAACAAATTATGGATATGTGCTACAACATGGATGAACCTTAAAAACACGCTAAGTGATGAGGCACCTGGGTGGCTCAGTTAGTTAAGTGACCAACTTTAGCTCAGGTCATGATCTTGCCGTTTGTGAGTTCAAGCCCCGCATTGGGCTCTGTGCTGACAGCTCAGAGCCTGGAGCCTGCTTTGGATTCTGTGTCTCCCTCTCTTCCCCTTCTGTCTCACAGTCTCTCTCTCAAAAATAAATAAACCTGTAAAAACAAAACAAAAACACATGCTAAGTGAAACAAGTCAGTCACAAAAAGGCCCCACACTATAGGATTCTATTTATATGAAATGCCCAAAACAGGCAAATCCATAGTATCAGACAGAAACTCGATTTATGGTTGCCAGGGAATGCAGGGAGGGGGAGGTACAGAGTGAGTACTAATTCGTACAGAGTTTCTTTTTAGGGTAATGAAAATGTTCTAAAATTAGACTGTAGAGATGGGTGCCCAATTTTGTGAATATACTAAGAAGTATTCCATCACACAATTTTAACAGGTGGACTTTATAATGTATGAATCTTAGCTCAACAAAGCAGTTTAAAAAACATAATAAAAAAAAAAGATCTCATCTGAGGGGGGGAAAAAAAAGTTTCAAAAATAAAGTTTCCCAAACGTTTACTTAATCCGTAAAACAAGGAAATTTTATGGCTCAATGTTTTGGCTTTAGTGTTCTTAGCTACTCTTAACACTATGTTCCCAAATTCTAGTAAATACATTTTCCTCTTAAATTTAAAGTAATTTTTAAAGGACTGTTACAATGAGTTAAAGCAACTGTTCTAATCCTCACCAAAGGTCATAATCACCTGGGAGAACTTTAGAACCAACAATGACCAGAACCCCACTCCATAAAGATTTCGATTCAACTGGTCTAGGGAAAGATGTCAGTCAGCAGTGTTACTCCAGCAGTTTAAAGCTCTCCCATGGATTTAAGCATGCAGCCAGGATTGGGAATCGCCGATGTATTTTAACAGAATATGAAGCCGTGTTTAAAAAATCTTTTAGGTGAGGGCAGACCTTTTCTTAGGCAAAATAAAAAGCAGATATTTAAGAACAATTCGTTTCTAGTCACATAACTATAAATAAAAAGCCACATAAAATACTAAATTAGTCATAAAACCAATTTAATTGAAGCTATAAAAAAAGAGGCAATATAATTGATAAAATAATTAGCAAAGAATATTTAGCATGTTTCAAAAGATTTAAAACGGGAGCAGGACACTTTACAAAAAGTTGTGTGGGAAATAAAATTCTTAAACTATAAGTAGAAATGTAACATTACAGAGTATCTTATAAAATACAAGGACAGAAATATAAAAGGGCTGTATATGCTCTAAATCTGAAAACTATTAATAGTGACTAGATATTTAGGTTTAAATGTACAGTTCCTGGGAATCAGAATCATATTACTATACACATCTTCCAAACCAGTAGGCAATATTTTCCAATTAACCATGAGTAGTATCATCTTCTACAAAGTCTTTGGCCATCTCTGCTGTGATCACATCAATATGACTAACCTGAAGAATAAATGTTAAAAACAAAGTCTGTTAAATCCTCAAGACAAAATCAATGTTCTCACTGTATAGAGTAATATTTAAAACACATGGCCTATCACCTATAAATTTTATAAATCTAGACAAATGATTCTAAAACACTGACGGTAAAACTTTTTATAATGGTGTTTGTTCAGTACATTTGTTTATAAAATATTCTTCATTTTAATACTCTGAAGATCCAGGTAAGTACTAAGTACTATTGAGCCACATTTTTTCAGTTTTTATTATTTTGCTATTTCAAAGAATCTTGAGGCTGAACAGATCAAGAAGAGCTACATGGGCAAAATATAAAGGAGTGTATCTAACTGTTAAAAGCTGTGCACTAAATAGACAAGACAGGAAGATATTGTCTCTTAATGCCAATGAAAATAAAATCAATGCAATGGATGCTATAAAACTAATTGCTAAACTTCGTAGGCATTTGAAGGAAAAGCTTTTTCTTTACAAACTCATTGTAAGAGAAGCAATAACCTTCTAGGTTTTCTTTCATGATTTAAGTAACATAAAACAAGAATTTGACAAATATGAACTTAAATTTCATGTAAAAAAAATTTACCTTATTTCTAAACTTTACACCATAGAATTTGTCAGCTGACTCAAGCAGTTCAGGCCTAAAAGTAGTTGTAATAAATTGTGCATGTACGGCAAGTTCCATAATCATATCTGTAAAAAAGAAATAGTAACTTAATAAAACCCTTTTCTCAGATCTGAACATTTAAATATTATTTGATTTTATTTTATGAAAGAGAGAGAGAGAGGGAGGGAGGGAGGGAGAGGGTAGGAGCACATGCGTAAGGGGGGAAGGGGGGCAGAGGGGGAGAGAGGGAGAGAATCCCAAACAGGCTCTATGCTCAGCGTTGATCTTGATGCTTGGATCATGACCTGAACCAAAATCAAGAGTCGGATGCTCAATCCACTAAGCCATCCAGGTGGCCTTAAGCAGATCTGAACATTTAAAAAACTATCTTTACTCTTTACCTAAAATCCAAAACAGCCTGTGATTTTATTTTTCATGCATACATCTGCAAACGTTACCAACTTAATCTTTTAAATTAGGGGTAAATCTTTAGTCCACGAACTTACAGAATATGAAGTAGCAGCTACTTACCAACACAGTATTAAAAACGTCAGAGCAAAACAAGCTTTCTCACAAAAAAAGAACAACCAGGGCACCTGTGTGGCTCAGTCCGTTGGGTATCTGACTTTGGCTCAGGTCGTGATCTCGTGGCTTGTGAGTTTGAGCCCGGAGACGGGCTCTGTGCTGACAGCTCGGAGCCTGGAGCCTGGAGCCTGCTTTGGATTCTGTCTCACTCTCTCTGCCCCTCCCCTGCTCATGCACTGTCTCTAAGATGAACAACAATAACAACAACAACAACAAAAGAACAACCTTCCCCTGCTGCCCACTTCTCCAAAGAGGTTTTGAGTTTACTAAAGATTAAATTTAGGTTTTTAAAATACAGAATCAACACTTTATGCCAGGAGCTATTCAAACATTAAGAAAAGCAATTTTAATATAAGAGACTTCTGTGTAAAGTTTAACTGAAGTTAGGATTTTCAACAGACTCCAAGAAACACGTTGGCTTTTCACAAAACTAAGCTTTGTAAACTAGTCTAAAACTAAATTTTTAAAAACTTTTAAAAGAAATTTTATTTACTGAATATATACCCTGTCTAGTCCCAAGTATGTTAGGCAACAAGAAGTCACAATCAAAAGAGGCAAGCTATCATTGTTAAGTTCTTGTCCAGTATAACCCAAAATTACCTGACACAGCCTTTCTGTGCTGGGCATCCAGAGCCTGGTCAATCTCATCAAACAGGTAAAAAGGAGCTGGGTCACATTTCTGAATGGCAAAAATCAGAGCAAGAGCTACCAAGGATTTCTGTCCACCAGAAAGCTGTTGCATTTCTCTCATTTCGCCTTGTTTTCCTGTAAATGATACCTAAAAAAACCATTTAATTAGTAACCAAAAGGGGTAAAATCATAATCTCCTCCTAAAATTAAGTCACATACAACAATGCACCAATTTAATCTATAAAACATTCTACAAATCCCACTATGGTAGTACTGAGGGAAACTGGATATAAAGGTTTGTTACCCTAATTCCAACTCCAGTGAACTGGTCGACTGATGGGACACTGCTTTGTGACCCAGAACCCCTCTCACTTTCACCGCTTCCTTCTCCTTCATCCTGAGACTGACTGCCCTCCACGTCTCCTTTCTTCATCACCAAAGTAGCTTTGCCACCAGGTACCAATTTCTGGAATACTTCACTGAAGTTCTTAGATACCTTAAAATGAAGGAAGGAATGAATGAGTAAGTGTCAATTCAAATATAAATTTTGCTTAGGTGGAACTGCACATATTATTTCTTAAAGCAAAGACAAATATTTAAAAACAATCATAAATACTGTTTAATCTTAAAAACAAGAGTAACAAACTAAATTCTTTTAAGAGCTGTGCAGGATATTCTAGTTACTGTGTTAGAAAACTGTATGCGGGGATTTGTTCATGTGTATTAGATCCACCTATCAAGTGGAAAAAAAACCTTTAAAACCTTTGCAAACTGAATAATAAACTAAAAGCTGAAGTTTTTGTCTTGTGTACATATTAACTACAAAATAGAAACATACCTGTTTGAAAGTTAACTGAATAGCTTCATATTTTCGAAGTTCAAGTACATTCATCAGTTCCATGATTGATTTGTATCCCCTATCCAATTCTTCTTGTCGTTTTATTAACTTTTCTTTTTGCTCAGAGAAATTTACAAACTGATCTAAAGCTTTTTTGTTAACATGGCTGTACTTCTTCAATTCTGTGTTGCACTGTTCAAGTTTTCGAAACAGCTATAAAGAGGAAAAATGTATAAATAAATTCACATGCAGAGAAATCTGCAACAAGACTTCACATTTAAAACCAAGAAGATTTACCTGTTTGAGGCTCAGCGTCTGGTACTTTTCAAATGCTTCCTGGGGAAGTGACCCAAGTTCACGAATTTTCTTCATGCACTCTTCTTTCTTCTTCAGCAGCATGCCTTGTCGATTTGTCATCTTTTCCAGTTCCTTAGTATCATGATTTATAGCATCCATGTGTTCTTTTTCCATATTTTTCCAGCGTTCCATACTCTTCTGAAGCTCCTTAATTCCAGCTTCTGTTTTATCAATGGAATTGTCCAAATCTAAAATGGGGGAAAAAACCAAATTAGGCCATAATACCTATTTTAAAGCTAGACTGTTATTTAACCAAAGATTTTAATGGCCAAATTTATCAAAATAAGTAGATTTTAGTTTTTCATAATGTTTGTTTAAATTTTACTGTGTAAATCTATGAAACACTTAATTCAGGACAAAATAGGAGTATACATTAGTCACTCAAGTATATTATTTCACATTATTGAATGTTTATGTTTATAAAAAACTAAAAAAATAATTTTCTTCTCAGCAACTAGGTGATAAGAAACTAGTTCGGCTATTTCACACTTCTGGCAATAAAATTAATAATTACAGTCTCTCATAAAATTGTCACAAACATTTTCCAACAAAACAGAGATTACAATTTATAACCAACCCACTAAATTCCATCCACTATAAATTATTTATGCTGATGGAAAACAGAAAAAATATTAGTATATGCTTTTGCCTATTTGGGTATTTCATTGTGTAGTAAACAATTTTATCAAATAATCTAAATTTAACAAACTACAAAAAAATTTAATTTTTTAAAATGTTTACTTGAGAAAGAGCATGTAAGCAGGGAGGGGCAGAGAGAGAGAGAGGAAGAGAGAGAATCTGAAGCAGGCTATGTGCTGTCAGTGCAGAGCCCGACAAGGGGCTCAAACTCATGAACCATGAGATCATGACCTGAGCCGAAATCAAGAGCTGGATGCTTAACCAGCTGAACCACCCAGGCACCCCCCCAAAAATCTTTCTACTAAATAAAAATTCACCTTCTGATCGTGCCATAGTATCTTTTACTCTTTTATTGATTGCTTCAAGTTCTGAAGTTGTAGCAGTGAGAACAGTACCCCCTTCTGTCTCTCTCAGTTCATTAAGTTCCTGTAACATAAAAGGAACTTAAAACCATTAAACCACAAAATATGAATTCTGTTAGTTTCAAAATGTTATGACTTCAACAGTTTCTGATAGCAGTTATGTTGAATAAACATTCAGGAGAACTAGAAAGTACACTCTGTATAACTACAAATATTTACAGTATTCATTAAAAGGGGGAAAAAGTAATATAATTAGAAAATTTCTCAGCATGGGACTACTACTGAGAAAACATTAATAACTAACATTTACTGATCACCTAGAATGTGCCAGGATAATCATACACAACAGGCATTACTGTTATGCTTATTTTTCACAAGAGGAAACTGAGGCTTAGTAATATTAAAGTACTTGCTTGCACAAGATCATACATTAGATGGCAGTGCTAGAACTCCAACCCAGGGTAGGGGGGTCTTTCTGTCCCCAAAGCACATGCTCTCAATCAGAGCCACTTGTGTGTAAGTACTTTCAAAAGGTTACGGTCATCAAAGAACCCTCAAAAAAGAACATACCTGTTCCACTTGGTCCAAGCGTTTTCTCAAATTCTCATTCAGGTATGTCTCCACTCGAGTAATAATACCTTCTAATTTAATTCTTTCATTCAGCAACTGTCTGTTTTCCTAGAAAAAAAAAGTATTATCTGTCTACATAGGAATTCACATTTCCCACACAGGAATGCTGTTTATTTGCTGTCCTCTCCATTACTTGTGTTCAAATGAGCTGCAATCAAGTTTTACATCCTTCTAAAAAGCCCTATATTTTCTTCATTTTTCTCTCTTATCTCTTCAGAATGCTAAGTTTGTGTGCTTGGTTCATTTTTTTTTTCTTTTTAAAGATTTTGTTTTTAAGTTATCTTTATACCTAACATGGAGCTTGAACTCACAACTCCAAGATCAAGAGTTATATGCTCTACTGACTGAGCCAGCCAGGCACCCCAGCTTGGTTCTTTTTATAAGACATCTGCAAAAAATACTTTACCTACTTTTCATTTTTTGGACTTCGTGTTTACATCTCCATATTCAAAAATCAAGTGCTATTAAAATGTTTAATCAAAACAATATTATTACATGCGTAAAAGTGGTCACATCAATAAAGACAGCAAAACTAACAAGTCAATCTTACTAATAATAAATGTACATTAAATAAGATGGAAGAAAATGAAGATTTCTTGCATAATCCTAACATACCCAGAATCTCACATACCTATTTTCTCAAGGTTCCTTTTTTTACAATCCCTTAGTAGCAAGAAAATTTTCACAATAGCCAATTATTAATTAGAATTTCGTCAGTTGTACTTGCCTGCTGAAGTTGACGAATTTCATCATTGAGTGCATCTACTCTCTTCTGATCTTCCAGACTAAGTTGAGAAAGCAAGTCCGTTCCTAGTTCTGCTTTCAATGATTCTCTGGTGGACTCCATAGCATGCAAACTTGCCTCCAAACTTTGTAAGCTACGTTGCTATGTGACAGATCATACATTTATTAATAAAGGTATTAGTCTGTATTACTTACAATAGTGAAAAACTGAGAACAATCTATATTTGATGTTAAAGTGAACTAAATCATATCAACTCAAGTAACTATTAGGTATCCACTAAATTTGAATAGAACTAAATAGCAGTAAGAAAAATATTTATGATATTAATACTAATACAATACTATCAGGGTATGTGGAATAAATCATATTCCATGACCAAATTGTATAAAAATCTTCTTGAATATTAATAAGAACAAAAAGAAAAGACTGCTAGAATGTGTTAGGGTGGTATAGTTGGAAAAATTTTTTTAAAAAACTGTTTAGTACTAGTGATCATCTAAACAGTTTTTGTCAAAACTGCTACAAATTTCTGAGACATACGTATTATCACTTGTAATTCAACAGTAATAGTTTAGTTTCTACCCTGTTTTAATATAATCTGGATAAAATGCAACCACATATTCAACTTCATAAGCAGTGCTTAATAGACAAAAATGATTACTGACAGGACAACCAATATAACACGTGGTCCACCCCAATTCTAAGTAATTAAATCTGTAGTGAATGGGACATACTTACGAACCTTTGGCATAAAGGTTTTCTCTGACTGCTGCCTCTTCTCTTTGAGCATCTTCATTTCTGATAATATGCTATCTCGAGATGCTTTAAATTTCCTTTGCTGCGTCTCTATCTGCTGCATTTGGTTCATCAACTGATCAATTTCATTATTAATCCATATACAAGGCTAAGGAAAATGCACTCTAAAAACATCTCTTAAAAACACTGTGTATCCCCTTCCTTTTCTTTACCTCCAAATAAAAGTTATTTCCTCAGATTTATGGACCATAACAATGCTGAATTAAATACTACACCAAATGTGTTTAATCATAAAGAAGCTTAAAACATTTCACCCCACCATTTCTCTCTCAAAATAACTTACAGATTTTCCTTAAAGTTACATATAAAATATATATATAAATATATACAAATTTATATATAATTTTACTTACATAATGTTTATAAATTTTATATATTACATATATGTATTTTATATATATTACATATATATATTATATATATTACATATATACAATAAATATATAAATTCTTGGGAAATCCAAGGAGAATCTAAATATTATCTTTTACATCTCTCATTCAAAAAATATTTACTGTGTAATCTATTATGTTTAAATCACCACATAAGGTAGTTATGTATGAAGAGGAGGCCTTGCCCAATGTAGACAAATAATACCACCTCACTGGATTATTAAATACAGAAGGTAGTGGATGTATGCTGTCAATATCCTCCTTTCTTAGTGTTTCCCCATGTTTTCTTTGTGCCAACATCTTACCAAATTTGGGCAGTTCTAAAGATGCTCTACAGACCCTTGCAGAGTCCAGACTAACATGTTTATTTACCTTTTTCTCTGTGCTGCTGCTTGCACTGATGACACAGAAGCTATAAAATCACTTAAAAAAACTGCCAGTTTCATTGAAGAATATCCCAATGATTCACTCACTCAGTAAAAATGATTGTTCTTGATGCTGGAATACCTATATATATATTTTTAAGTAATCTCTGCACTCAATGTGGGTCTTGAACTCATGACCCAGAGATGAAGAGTTGGATGTTTTACTGACTGAGCAAGCCAGACACCCATCAAGTACCTATATTTTTCAAATTGTGTGACATAATGTGAAGTACATACTGAGCACTTTTGCCTTACACCAAAGTAGCATGGTTATCTTAAGAAAATGCACAAGTACAACGCTCCTGCTGTGAGCTAAACTAGCCACTCGTTATGGAACACCAGCTTTATTTAAAAGAACGGAGAATACTGTTTACTAAGACTTGGACTTTGACAGCCATTTCCTCCACGAATACTAAATCTGTATCAAATGACTCTGAAGTAGTAAAATCGAATGCACATTTTCAACCCCTATATTTAACTTCTTTGCAGTATAATGGTATTACTGATGCCCCCAACCCTTCTTCCTTGAAGCAATAACCTGGTTTTCCTTCTACAATTCTGATTGATCTTCTTCAGTTTCCTCTGTCCCCTTAAATTTTAGTGTACCTCAGGTTCTTTGCTCTCATAAACAGACTCACTGCTATCACCTATTTAATAGCTAATCAAAGAATCAATGTTAAAATAGTTTTTTCCCCGTCTTCAGGAGTTAATAAGTTTTGACAAATAAGCTTCTATGCTTAAAGAAAAGTCAAATATGAAGAATCTTTTTCTCACTGTATGTCTGTAAGAAAACACACCTAACATGCAAAAGATTATATATTCTAACCCAAACACAGTTCTCCACAGCAACACAGGACAAAAAGATATTTTCAATATTTCTGCGAAGGTTTTCATTGAGCTTTGCTTCAAGCTCACCTAGTTCTTCTTCTGCTTTTCTAACATCTTTCTGCAGTTCAAGTCTAGATTTCCTTGTGTCGTAATAACCTCCAGTGAGAGCACCCCGATGACTGACTTGGTCACCTACAAACAAAGCATAAGAAAGGTAGATATTCTGTATAACAACTTCTTTTTTCAATGATAAATTGATTTATAATCAAACAACTATTCTAAAGCTTTGTTTATTTAATGAGAATTAGAAGGGATTTAAGTCAGCCTGAAAAACTTTTCCTTTCCAACTGTTAAAATCTTTGTTTAAAAAATGTGCTTTCTAGGGTCACCTGGGTGGCTCGGTTGGTTAAGCATCTGACTTTAGCTCAGGTCATTATCTATAAGCAGTTCAAGGATGTAGGCCCTGTCTCCGGTTCTGGGCTGACAGCTCAGAGCCTTGGGCCTGCTTCTAATTCTGTGTCTCCTTCTCTCTCTGCCCTTCCCCCACTCATGCTCTGTTTTTCTCTCTCTCTCAAAAATAAACATTAAAAAAAAAAAAGTGTGCCTTTTAGATGAGTCTGAACATCTGCCAGAAAGGAAAGAAGTGCTAATAAAAACTAATGGGGACATGTCAACAGGACACAGGACTTGGGAGCTTGGAATTCCCACTGGCCATATTTGGGAAAATTTGAACAGCAAACAATAATGGCAATGCAGTAACACAATAAAAAAAAAAGTCACGAATCACAGTGCTACTTAAAAAATTAAAAAAAAGGGAAGAGGTTCTTCTTTACAGAAGAGTGACAGTTAGTAAATACAGAAACCTTGACAGAATTTAAGAATCCCGATTTGGAATCCCCCGGTGTATTAACTGAGTCAGGCAAGGGCTAGCAAAGGAAGCTAAACCATTGGAAAAAAAGTTGTCAAGGAACCTGATATTCATGTTTTCTTAAAGGATAGTCCCACATATCACTTACTAATTATGAAGAAGAAACGGTACCTTTATAACTCAGAGATTGCTACTGGTCAAACTTAGCATGATTAACAGTGGGACGGACATTGTGTGATGCAAGAAGTATACACCTTGAATGTTTAAATTGAATCTAATGATGAGGAAGCAATAAGACAAATCCAGAAAATGGAAGATTCTATGAAAAAGTCAATTTCCTGAGGGTATGAGAGAACAGGAGGAGCTGTCCTATATTGAAAGAATCCAAACAGAAGACATTCCATGCATCCTTGATTAGATCCTGGACAGACAAATATTTTGGGACAACTGGGGAAAATTTTACTGTAGATACTTTTTAGATGATATTATTGGGTTAATGTTAAATTTCTTAGGTGTAACAGTTACGATACCTGTGGCCATTAAGGAGAATATCCTTACTCTTAGAAGATACACATACTTAACTTTAGAAATAAAGTATCATAACTGTATTTATTTTATAACTTATTCTCAGAGGTAGTTCAAAACGAAAAAAAATTGTCTATAGAGATAAAGCGGAGGGGGGGGGGTTACTTTCTTTCATTAACATATAAATTATAAAGAGAAGGAAAAAAATTTAAAAATGAAGGCAGGTAAACTTATACACCAGAGGTTCGTAACCTAGACCCTAGACTTCATGGATAAAATTCAGGAAATCCATGACTTGGTAGGAAAAAAAATTTACTTGTTTATTTTTATACTAACTTCAAAATGAAATTTACCAATTCCCTCTGTAACAAGAACTATAGTGCTAGTATCAGTACTTGTAACTTTGTTACCAGGAGAAATAACAGCTATTTTCTATATAACAGCTATAAGATTATACTTGCTGGAAATCTCAAAATATTGTTTACATGTATCAGTACTTCAAAATTATATTAGATTCACTGCTAAATCTTGTTTCTGAATACCTTCAAGAATAAATTACTATGTCATATTTGAAAAAACACTGTGATTACCATGCCAATACAGTTTCTTTAGTGATCCAAAGTATTTTATGCACTTAAAAACATTTTGAGAAAGGGTACACAGACTTTACTCAAGAGCCAAAGAAGTCCACAGTGCAAAAAAGGTTAAGAACCCCTACTATAGACCAAATGATTATACTTAAGACAGACATCAACTAAATAAAATTGTGGAACCTGTTTGGACTCTGACTTAAACCAACTATTTAAACATGACAAAGGCACATGAATTTTGAAATACTTAAAACTAAAACTGAATTTATTTTTTCAAAGCCAAGAATTACTATTACAAACCTTCCAGGGTAATGCAGTCCATAGTGAAAGCACGTGCTAGCTGGGTTGAAACTTCCATGCTACGACAAATAAGTGTTTTCCCAAACACGTGTTTGAAAGCTTTGTCAAATCTGGGATTGTACCTCAGTTTACTTATCATAGGAATAGCATCCTAAAAATGAATATTTTGGTCAGCAAAAAGATCACAACACAGTTAATTAAAACATGCTAACAGAATTACGAATTACATCTTTATGAAATACAAAGAAACATAAATGCCTATTTCAAAACTATTTTTACTCTGAAGGAGTTAGAAAAATCATTCTACTGAAATATCTGGGAAACTGTATTCATGTACAGATTTTCAAGATCAGGGCATAGTGACAAAGAATTCAGTGGTTCCACAGTCAGTGGCACAAGTTCAAATCCTAATTCTGACACTCACTAGATGTATACTTTGGACAAGCTGCTTAACTTCTCCACTTAATAGTTATTTCACCTACAAAATTGTGATAATAGTACCTTCTGAAGTTGTTAAGACCAGACAAACTAATAATATGTAAAACACACAGGACAGCATCTGTCACATAGAAAGGCCAAATAAATGTAAACTAATAGTATTTCCTCAAAATGTTTTCATTATATATATGTCTTAGATATTCAGAAAAATATTTTTTCATATAAAATTTTCTTTTACACTCTTCTAAACTGTTAGAAAAAGACTTATAATTTTCACATTAGGAAATATATCCTATACACAGAACAATGCAACAAATATGTTAGGCTTAAATCAGTAATTATAAAGAGAACACCAATATAGCTACCATGGAAAACAAGAAATAAAACACCGCGGACACTTAGTAGTGTGGACCCTTTAAGAGAAGAAAAAAGAAGAAGAAAAAGCTGGACCCTTTAAGTAGCTTATAAGATTCTCACTGTTCCACCTAAGTTGTTATCATTCTCATAGACTTTCAGCTTTAACCTTAGAGGATAGAACCGTTGCTAATACATCAACATTCCGAAACCAAATACCCTCAAAGCAATTACATTTTTTTTAAGAATTGTATCTGAGGAATATTTTGAATCCATTTATAAATGTATACTAGCAAGTAACAAAAGCAACATTATGCTTTCAGGTCCTATCATCTTGGTAGACATTTTTATTTATAAGTCATTTAAAAAGCATATTCAGAAAACTTAGAATATATTCACTTCAAATGATAGTTCCTCAGGAGTTTCTTCTTAATTTTGTCACCTGGGATACTCTCTCAAAGTACCCTGTGCTTATGTATTTTAACATTTTACACATTTGCAATGATTTGTTTCATGTCTTGGCTGTGACCTGTCTCCCTTCCCATCCCTATGCTACATGGGAAGAAACCATGCTTATCTCACAGATCAGTGAATCCTAATGCACAGTGCCCGTGCACTAGCATGGACTAACCATGAGAAAAAATGACTTATTGAAAGGTAGACCTTCACACACACCAACTCACATTGGTCTCAGGATAGGCAGTATCCCTGACATCTAACTTGTTAAGAGGCAGAAAAGTGACCTCTCCAGGAAGATTCATTTTATTGAACTCCATCAAAATCTTCGTGCTGACTTCATCCGAATCAACAATGTGATAAAATAACCTTACAGGTAAACAAAACAAAACACATTTGTATTGCTAGACTTTAAAGTGCTATAAACATTTAAGCAAACAACTCAGTTTTTTTCTATGCAACCCAATTTGAACTGGGGTAGGGTGGGAGGGAAACTACTTAGAAAATTCCAATGGGGGTAGGGAGAGAACTACAATTAGGAACACTTAACGCCTACATCTTTAACCAGAAAGTTAAATAAGCAACTAGGATAAAAGGCAATGGGAGATATATTGTACTAAAACTCCAAAAAGCTTTTTATTCTTATTCCTTCTTTCCTTTAAAAATTCAAAATACCAAACAAAAACCTCACCTGTTGCCCGCAGTGACTTCCACGCATGTGTAGAAAGCAGGCTCACATTCGAAGTTATTCATCACAATGCCGTGATAGCCATTTTGAACATGCTGGTTTATTCCTTTCCTACGAAAGTGGTCCAGTACTTTGTTTATGCTGTCTATTCCATTTAAAATAGCCTGTTAAATTGTCAGAGGTAAAAATTTTTTAAATAATACTGCCAATGGCACCCCTCTGGTAAGAAATAAACCCATTACTCTACACGTTAAAAAATATTCCAGAGATTAAACTGAACACCCTCCCCAACAATACCTCACCCCCTTGAAAAATGCCAACTACATGAAATACTTTTATATTATGGGTTCTAGTCTATGATACTAATATTAAAAATAGGCTCTTCATCTAAACATCAAAAGTGCTAGAATTAACAGTATGGGTGGTAGTAAGGCTGCTTAAACAAGACCCATCATTTCAAATTTATAGGACAAGTGATTTGCACTCTTATTTACTACCTGGAACCAATGACTTACAGCTTGAAAACTAATATTCTTGTGTAATAACTGGCTCATTGTAAAGTGAAGTAATGAAAAGAACCTGCCCACCTTTCCTGTTGCTGCTCTAAGAAGTTGCTGTTTCTTTTCAAGATCTTCTCTTTTAGCAGCAAGCGCTTGCTGTTCTGCATTCTCCTCTCTCCACAAATAACTGATCAATAAAAATTAGACTGTCTTTAATTACAAAAGCATTAAGAATAGGCACCAACAGTATATAATTGAGGAAAAAATACTGAAAAAAAAAAATCAAACTTGAATAGTTCATTTATAACTTTTTTTTAGATTTTAAGTAATCTCTATACCTAACATGGGGCTTGAACTCACAACCCCGAGATTAAGAGTCGCATGCTCCACCGACTGAACCAGCCAAGGGCTGCTAGTTCATTTATGACTTAACGACCATTTAACACCCAGTAACTTGCATTACTCAAAAAAATTAAGGCATATTTTAGTCTATACTAACTTTCTCTCACTTTGTAATTCATCTTTCTTATTTTTTACTTCATAGTATTTTCTGTCCAGTTCTTCTACTCGAGCTTTGACTTCATTAAGATCCTGATCCAGTTTCTATGGAAATAAAAATAATTCAAATTTAAAAACCAATTTCATGCAAACTAATCCACAGCGACAGCAAGATCAGTCATTGTTGCTAGGGGATAACACAGGAGGGAGGAATGGGAGACATGTTGGGGTGATGAACAGGCTTGTTATCTTAATTGTCGTGACGATTTCATAGATGTAAACACATATCAAAACTTATCAAGTGGTACATTTTAAACACATGCAATTTACTGTATGCCAACTGTACCTTAATGAAGTTGTTAAAAAATCCAACTCTATTTTTTTAAAAATGTGTTTAGACAAGTGCACATCAAGAGAAAACATAAACCACAGAATGAATTACTCTGTAAAATACTGCTAAAATAAAATTAACTTGCTCACTAATGATCTAAACCTTTCTACTTGATAGTATACACTGCAGAATTTCAGAAGAAAAAATACATTCACAAATTCTCAAAATACCGCAGTCAATACTTTTCACACCACTCCCTCTACACATATACAATAGAACACAAGAGTTAGGATTATACTAAGAAGCAAAAAGTTATTCTGCATAATGCAATCAGCACTATAATATTATCTCTATCCAGTATAAAGGTCAGACTTCATCAGTGGAAGGAGTGGCTGAAATACTGGAAAATAATGAAGTTCAAGCTTGAGAAAGAATGAATAAAAACTGAAAAATCTTCGCTCATCACCAGGCTGTTTCAAAAAGGCATTTGTTGAGGTTGTTTCCATGAACTCAAGAATAATACATTTTCTTCATTCCAAGAAAGGACATGTAGCTATCACAGCTAAAAACTATACTAATCAATTTCCAAATAACTAACTACTGGGATCAACTTGTGCTTTCCATTCCCTCCATAAAGTATCCTGACACTGGAATTTTGAGCCTAGGAGATATTTTCTATTACCCCTGATCACTTTTCTACCAGTTATTTGAAGTTTGTTTATTTATTTGGAGATAATGTGCATGTAAGCAGGGGAGGGGCAGAGACAGAGAGGAAGAGAGAGAATCCCAGGCAGGCTCTGCACTCTCAGCACAGAGCCCGAAGTGGGGCTCAATCTCACAAATCCATGAATCCAGAGATCAGGAGCTGAAATCAAGAGTCGGACGCTCAACCTATTGAGCCTCCAGGGGCCCCACTACCAGTAATTTATGATTACAGGACCAGTTGTGTTTGCTCCCACTATGTTTTCATTTTGTTGTTTATGCTGTGATTACATTAAATATTAAACTGAGAATATGAAGACAAAGGAAAGAGCTGTTTCTTTAAAAACCTGATTCAGTTTTGGATATACTTAAAGATGACTCCCTAAAAACCGAATTAAATGGGGAAATTAACTCTAAAAGACCAGGGTAAATAACTATATAACACATAAATGCATGTATTAACGTGTAATATAGTAGAATACATAGCAGAAATAAGACTAGGGAACTGATCCAGATTAAAAAAGAGAACAGAAACATGACAACTAAATGTAATGTATGATCCTAGACTGAACCCTGAATTCTGTTCTCATCCAACTTTAAGGAGAACTATATTTACATGTGTGGCTCATAACAAAAAAGTCCCTGGCAACTCCAATCACTACTCATACTCAAACATTGTGGACTCTACATCAAAAGACTGGTACGTACTCTGGTGGGGCGTGTTGATAATGGGAGAAGCTACGCATGTGTGGGGCAGAAGGTACATGGTAAATCTCTGTACCTTCCTCTCAGTTTTGCTGTGAACCCAAAAATGCTCTAAGAAAGTAGTCTTAAAAAAAGAAAGATTGGAAAAAAAAAAAGATTAGTACATGAGCATACATTTGCCTGTTTAAACAAAATACTTAAGATATATATAAATACATGTATGTTTTACATGTGCATAAATATATGTATTACTCATAAAATATAAATATACATATTTATTAAAATTTTATGCATTTATGGCTTTTCTGAAAAATCAAAAACCAATTGGGTGCAGATCTCATGGGTAACAGGGTTCTTCTGTGTATGTACATATTTACCTACCTCACCCTACACTTACTTGTCCTAAACACTCCCTTCTCATCACTTCTATCACCCTCAAGTTATCTATATATAGCCACACATAACACTTACCTAAGCATTTTCCCCCTTTCTCATTTTGAATGTCACATCTTTTTTACTCTAGAAATGGTTTTATCTTCTACTTCAATTTTTAAGGAAATACTAAGTAAATATGTAAATAATGTTTAATTCATTTAGAAAATGTTGTAAAATCACCATTACTTTAACAAAAAATATATTCTGTAGTAATTTTTAAATTGAAAGAGAACTGTGAAAGAATATAAAAATGGAAAAAAAATTTAAATAAGTTATTCTGAAGTTGCATTTTAGACTTACCATGTTAAAATTAAGGGTAGTTCAGGTACATTCTACCAATTCATAAAAATATATTTTAAAATACACTCAATCTACATGAATACTCACGGATATGGAAAAAAAAACTTCCTTGAAAAGGAAAATTACCATATAAATATTAATTTATATGTATAAATATTGTTATATGTATAAATGTTAAAAAGTGCTGGTCTTTTTTTTTTTTAATGTTTATTTTTGAGATACAGACAGAATGCGAGAGGGGGAGGGCAGAGAGACAGGGACACACTATCGGGGCAGATTCCAGGTTCTGAGCTGTCAGCACAGAGCTGCATGTGGGGCTTGAACTCAGGAGCTGAGAGATTATGCCCTGAGCCAAAGTCAGATGCTCAACCAACTGAGCCACCCAGGCGCCCCTGTGCTGGTCTTTTCTAAGTACCTGTGTCTTGTATATTTTAAGAATAGCAATGTAAACTGTTTGAAAATAAAACTTAACTAGATGCAACTGTACACGTTTAGGTCTTCTGAAAGATTGTCACAGAGCAGCTATAAAAGTTCTTACATTGTATTGCTCCAGGTTTTTCTCTTTATTTGCCTCAGTGTCTTCCAGATCCTTATGGATAGCAGCAATCTGTCTTTTCTTGTCATTAATAGCCTGATCTAACGACTTGAGTTCCTTTTTAATCCATTTATCCCTTTCTTCTTTTGATGTAAACTGGCTTCCTCGACCTTGCTTTGCATAAAGATCTGTTCTTTCCTGGGTAGCTTGGGCCAATCTATACAAGACAGAAGAAAAGAATGATTAAAAAGAAAAATAGGAAATAAGCAAGTTTAACTGCAATCGATATGTCAAGAATACATAGAGACAATAACCATTTTTTTAAATTCTATAAAAAAAATATAAAAAGGAACTGGTATCTAATAGAGCTCCTCAAACTAGTACTATATAATATACATTTTATTTTGAAAAGTCACAGTTAAAGGTGAAATAGCCCATATCCTAAGGATTTCAGGCAGACAATGTATTTACTCCAGGTCTGAGTTAGTCACTAAATCTAGAGACAGTTCTAATAGCCTATCTCAGGAATTTTAAAAAATGCTCCAACTATATGTAACTATATAAACACTTCCAACTCCTTACAATAAGACACTATCCAAGGTTAAGAGGCAAGGGAAAAAAAAGGTTAAAAGGCAAGAGAAAGACAAAGAAAACATTTAAAACAAGTAGAATACAAATGTCTAGATTACATACAATCCTACCAAACGGCAGGGGGATGCGAGGATCAGAAAAAAATGGGCAAAAGAAATAAATAATTCAACAAAATATAGGTGGCATAAAAACATACTAATGCCCTAAACCATGAAATGAGCAAAAGCTGGCATGTCCAACCTACAGCTAGATATGAAAATGTCTAGCTACTAAAACAACAGTGAAAAAAGGAAATAGGATGAAACATAGAATAAGATGTTGAGTGGGTAGAAAAACAGAAACGAAAACAAACATCATTCATGTTTTAAAAAGCCCAACAATATCTCACTATGTTGTCTCAGGTGAGTTAACTTCTCAGAGCCTCAAGTTTGTCAAACCTACAGTGATCTCCTAAAGTTTCCGAATAGAAAAAAAATGTATGCAATATGTATACAATAACGCTTGGCCCACAATAGTTTTTTAATATAGCCTATTACTTTGAAATGGAATTTAACTTTTGCCCTCACTGTCTTAACTCATAAGTATTTAGGTTTTATAGAGGAACTATGTAGAAAGTTAGAAATGTTGGTGAAAGAAATCCCATACCGAGCAATTCCTCGCTCTTCTTTTTCTTTCACACTGTTGAATTTAGGTTCTGTTTCTGCCAGTTCTTTCTGCTTTTCTTCTATTTTTTCAAGCAGCTTCTGCCTCTCTTTTAATAAGCGTTTCTGTAAATAAAGGAGAAGTACAAATGTAATCTTTTTTTTAATTAAAAAAATTGTTAAGGTTTATTTTTGAGAGAGCGCGAGCGAGTGGAGGAGGGGCAGAGAGAGAGGGAGACACAGAATCCAAAGCAGGTTCCAGGCTCTGAGCTGTCAGCACAGAGCCCAACATGGGCGTGAACTCACAAACCGCGAGATCATGACCTGAGCCCAAGTCAGATGCTTAACCAACTGAGCCACCCAGGCGCCCCAGTAAAAATGCAATCTTAAATTTTTTAAGATTTTGTGCTTAAGTCTAGCATAAAATATTTTCTCATGAAAAGAAATCACCAGAAAACTGATCCTTCAACACAAAACTAATATTTATTTGCCTATTTATTTAAAGATTTTACTAAGTAATCTCCATACCCAACATGGGGCTAGAACTCACAACCCTGAGATCAAGAGTTGCATGCTCCACCAACTGAGCCAGACTGGCCTCCCACAAAGCTAATTTTTAAATGAAAGAAACAAGGAGACAGTACAGAGTTGCCACTTGAGTAGTTATTTTAATGTGCCAGATCTTTTACAAAAATTCAAGCATACATCCTTGTCACAGAAAGGATGGTCTTCTGTAATTCCTATTCAACTAAATGTTTATGTCTTTCATTTTTAGTATTTTAACTCACCCTTTGTTCACTATTGCCAGCCAATTCATCTTGTAAGTCCTTGGCTTTAAGCTCCAACTTCGTCCTCTGCTTAATTTGTTCTTGTCTTTCAGCGCTGAGCTGCTCCTTTTCTTCTTTCATAGCTGAAATTTTTGTTTTCAGCTCTCTAACTTGACGTTCAATATCCTAATCAAAAAGTATCAAATAGAAATGAGTCAGACAATTGAAAGTACAACAGCAGAGTTTGGACACCATTAGTTCTATCCCTTCTTTTTCTTTCAATTACACTTTCAGTACTATTCTGTCTTTCCAATACTCAATCTCAATGACATTCACTTCAAGTTACCATTTCATAATTGTTAATTTTGTTTAATGTTTAGAGAGACAGACTTGAGCGGGGGAGGGGCAGAGAGAGAGGGGGAGAGAGAATCTGAAGCAGGCTCCAGGCTGTCAGCACAGAACTTGATGTGGAGCTCAAACTCATGAGCCATGAGATCATGACCTGAGCTGAAGTTAGATGCTTAACCAACTGAGCCACCCACGTATCCCTTTAACTTTTTGTTTTTGTTTTTTTTTTTAAGCCATTCCATAATTCTGGTACAAAAGGGGGTTTATTGTGGTCGAAAAATATAAGCTAACCTAAGCCTTGTTTATAATCTTACCTCCATTTTATCTCTTGCATCCTGCTGGGCATCTCTTAATTGTCTGGATTTTTCCCCACTAGTCTCTCGCTTAGCAGAAAGCTGGGGGAAGAAAAAAAAAGCTATAATTTCTAACTCATTTTATATTTGTTTCATACTTCACAACATAATAGTAAAATTTTAAAATATCTTCTAAAATAAAATCATTCACTTAAAGAGTTTTTATAAAACAATTTTTAGTGGTTTTAAGTAAAAAGTCCTTTAAGTATTACCTAAAGCAATTTTTGGACAAAATATCAGCAATATTTACAAAATACATTTTAAAAAGCCAACAGAAAAATTCATGAGGCTTTTTCTTTTTATTATCAAGTAAATTCTACCCACAACATGGGGCTCGAACTCACAACTTGAACTCCAAGATCAGGAGTCCCATGCTCCCCACTGACTGAGCCAGCTAGGCACCCCTTCTTCATGAAGCTTTTAAAGGTGGCTGCCCTCATTTTGGTTTGTCTTGATCACCACCTGATTATATTTCAGATACAACTACAGCAAGGACCACACAGACCTAGGCATTTTCCTTGGAATAATTAAAAGAACAAATTCACTGACCAATGAATTTATTAAGATTTAAAAATTTTTAAGGTCCTATTTAAAAACCATTGAAAAGTATAAATATAGCATGAGCTTAACTTACTCATTCAAATAAAATCACTCATGAATTTAAGTGACAAAAGTATTTTACCTCATCAAGTTTAGCACGAGTCTCATTAAGTTCCTGATTGTAAATGGTATATTCCAGGGCTCGTCTCATTTTATCCCACTTCTGATATTGAGCCAGTTCTTCCTTTTCTTCTTCTAAGGTATGTAATCTCTCTTCAATGTATTTTAACAACTCATTGATTTTTTCGCGTTTGCCCTCTTAAAAAATGAGAGAGGAGTGAAGAAGTTGAATGAAATTTTGATGTAGTATCTTCTCAAATATACCATGAGTTAAAATTAACCTTAAGAACTATAGCATTATTTGAAAGTATGTGGTAACCAAATCTAAAACTAAAATGACACAATGCTTCATTATGAAAAGCATCAGAGAACAGTTACACATGGTGACACTTTAAAACTTTTTATTTTAGTTGACATACAATGTTATATTAATTTCAAGTGCACAATAGTGATTTCATAATTTTATACATTACACAATGCTCACTGTGATAAGTCTAGTTACCATCTGTCACCATACAACATTATTACAATATCATGGACTATATTCCCTATACTATACTTTTCATCTCTGTGACTTATTTTTATAACTGGAAGTTTTTCCTCCTAATCTCTTTCATCTGTTTCACCCATCTTCCCCCTGCACCACCACCTTGGCAACCACCAGTTTGTTCTCTATATTTATGAGTCTGTTTCTATTTTGTTTGCTGGTTTTTTTAGATCCTGTATATATGTGAAATCATGTGGCATATGCCTTTCTGTCCGACTCATTTCACTCAGCATGATATCCTCTAAGTTCATCCATGTTGTCACAAATGGTAAGATCTCATTTTTTAAAAAATGGAGTAATATTCCCTTGTATGCATATACCACATCTTTAAACACTCATCTGATGGACACTTATGCTGCTTCCGCATCTTGGCTACTGTAAATAATGCTGCAATGCACATACATACGGGGGCATATATCTTTCCCAACTAGTGTTTACTAATTCTTACAATACATGTAGTAAGGCCTCTGTTTAAACATCCTTTAAAGGCAACTGTGCCTTCCCACAACATTACAAAATTAAAAACCATAACATCATTGGTGTCACTGATTCTCAACTTTTACTACAATAGCATTATCCACAGCTGCTGTATATTGAACACCTACTATATTCCAATCATGGTACTACTTTGCTCCTCTATTTATCACCATAAACTATGAAAAAGAATTTTATAGATGGAGAAGCTTTAGACCAGAGAGATCAAGTCTAAAGTCACATCGTCAGTTAATTATTAGTCAGATCTTGAACTCAGGACTATCTATGGAATGACAAACCATAGCAATTGAAAAGCAAAGTAGGGTTTCCATCATAATGTACTAAGGAAAATTCTTAGTTTAAAGTTTTCCATTTACTTGCTCCTGAACAACTTAAAACCTAATGCCAGCTGATACTTCCAGAAATGCTTTTTGAGGTTTGCATCCAAATCTGTTATCCTCACTAACAATGAGGATGTTAGAGGCACAAAACAGTTGACCTATAAAGGCATCATTATCTAACAGTAATTCTTTATTTAAAGAGAGAAATCACTGGAAATCTCAAACCTTAAAATGTCTCAAACTAATTTTCTCTCCATTCAGTACACAGGCAAACTATCAAACAGTATACTCTTGAGAACAGACTGAACTCCCCTCAACCATCATAGCACAATGAATATGTAATTCACAACAAAAATAAGGCAGAATCACATTCATTTTACCTGTTTCTTTCATTAAAGATATGCTTTCTTCTTTTCGTTCATCATACACTCTAGTACCAGCTACTTCTCTTAATAGTTTTAGTCTCTGAGAATCTGGTGCTGTGGCCATCTGGTTGATCTAAAAATTTTAGAAAAATAATTATTACGTAGCTATAGACTGTTCTTTAAGAACTCTACTTTGAAAGAGTACTCACATGCTAGGTTTTAAGTAGAGCATGACTTCAATAATGCAATTCGTACAGTGCATTTACTTACAGACCTCTATCTCATTTAAATAAAATTTATTAAATAAAAATCCAAATAGGATTGATACATTCATAAGTCTAATTTATGAATAAGACTCTCTAAATTAAAAATAAAGGAAAAACGTGGCTCCTGGGTGGCTCAGTCAGTTAAGGATCCGACTCTTGATTTTGGCTCAGGTTCTGATCTCGCGGTTTTGTGGGTTTGAGCCCTACTTTGGGCTCTGAGTGCTAGCTTCCTGAAGCCTGTTTGGGATTCTCCCTCTCTCCTTCTCTCTCTGCCCCTCCCCTACTTGCGCTGCCTCTCTCAAAATAAACTCTGTAAAAACAAAACAACAAAAACAAAAACGAAGAACATTACATCACCATTTTTCCTCAGTCAATATGATAAAATATAAAAGATGAACTCCAGGGGTGCCCAGATGGCTCAGTTGGTTAGGAGTCCAACTTTGGCTTAGGTCATGATTTCAAGGTTTACGAGTTCGAGCCCTGCATCGGGCTCTCTCTGCTGTCAGCACAGAGCTCGCTTCCAATCCTCTGTTCCCCTCTCCTCCTGACCCTACTTTGCTTGCATGCATTCTCTCAAAAATAAATAAACATTAAAAAAAAAAAAAAAAAAGATGAACTCTGTTCTAAAAGAACAGTATTTTTACAAGGGGAAACTATCACTCTACATTTTTAAAAAGTTATGATACTATTAAAAGTATAGCAAAAATGGTATGCTTTATTATTACTATTTAAAAAAAATGTTTAATGTTTATTCATTTTTGAGAGACAGAAACAGCGTGAGTTGGGGGAGGGGTAGAGAGAGAGGGAGACAGAATCTGAAGCAGGCTCCAGAATCTGAGCTGTCAGCACAGAGCCCAATGTGGGGCTCAAACCCACAAACTGTGAGTTCATGACCTGAGCTGAAGTCACATGCTTAACTGACTGAGCCACCGAGGTGCCCCATTATTACTATTATTTTTTAAGTAAGCTCTATGCCCCCAAGATCAGGAGTTGAATGGTCTACCAACTGAGCCAGATGAGTGCCCCCAAAATGGTATTCTTTAAATATAGATAGGTAAAAATAACTGTCTATCATAGGTAAAAATAACTGTCTATCACAGGTAGTAACTAACATTAAATAAAACAAGCAAAAGCATTTTAAAAATCTTATTTAAAAATATATGGTGGGGCACCTGGGTGGCTTAGTCGGTTGAGCATCCAACTTCAGCTGAGGTCATGATCTTTCAGTTTATGAGTTAGAGCCCCACATCGGACTCACTGCTGTCGGCACAGAGCCTGCTTTGGATCCTCTGTCCCCTTCTCTCAGACCCTGCCCTGCTTATGCTCTCTTTCTCTCTCTCAAAAACAAACAAACATCAAAAAAAAATTTTTTAATATACGGCAAAAAAACACAGAGTGGTACAAACTAAGTGCCATGCAACTTTAAACAACAAGCGTGAGTTTAACATATTCATAAAAATAAAGTTAGCCACTAAATGCAAAAAATGCTGTCATGGCATTAAAAAAGTGAAGTTACTCTAACACTTTCACATAAAGACAGAAATCAACTCTGGGAAAAATGTGGTCTATCAAAAGTATAGACATCAAAGAATCTCCTTTCAGATCCTTATCACTGGTTACCCCAATTATGCATGTTCATTCAAGTTACTCACTTCAAAAATATTGAAAAAATGTTTACAACATATATGCCACTCTGCTGGGCACTGGGAAAAGAGCAATGAACAAAACAAAGTCTTGCCCTCATGGAACTTACATTCTAATGGAAGAAGAAATAAGTATACCAATACAGTATAACTATTATGAAAAAAATCAAATTAGAAAAAAGTGAAGTGCCTTCACTGGGGTGAAGGCAACATTCTTTTAGATGAAGTAACTTATGGATGGCTTAATATGAAATGACATGAATAGAAACTGAGAGTATAGGGGCCTATGCTGTATGTTTGCAGGGAAGACTCAGATTAATTAGTCTTTCGTAATCAGCCTCTTTAAATTTTTTGTTTATTTTTGGAGTAGAGACAGAATGTGAGTGGGCAAGGGGAAGAGACAGAAGGAGACACAGAATCCAAAGCAGGCTCCAGGCGCTGAGCTGTCAGCACAGACCCCAATGCGAGGCTTGAACCCATGAGCTATGAGATCTTGACCTGAGCCGCAGTCAGACACTTAACCTACTGCGCCACCCAGTCACCCCGTAATCAGCCTCCTTTTTTTTTTTCTTTTTTAATTTTTTTTTAACGTTTTATTTATTTTTGAGACAGAGAGAGACAGAGCATGAACGGGGGAGGGGCAGAGAGAGAGGGAGACACAGAATCGGAAGCAGGCTCCAGGCTCTGAGCCATCAGCCCAAAGCCCGACGCGGGGCTCGAACTCACGGACCGCAAGATCGTGACCTGAGCTGAAGTCGGCCGCTTAACCGACTGAGCCACCCAGGCGCCCCTCAGCCTCCTTTTAAAAAAACTCCTTGCTTCTAAAGACGGTCTTCAAAAACTTGTTCTGCATTTCCCAAATGTGAAACACCATACGTACTCTTCCTAATCAGTTCGGAATGCTAAGTTTTCAACACATATCTAAAAATGTCTCCAATGTGAAATAAGAAGTGGACATTTAAAAAGAACTTTCCCCTAGTCCAAAAAAACACTACAGCAAACTATGTGAACAATGCAGGGTATGTTCTAAGAAAAAGAAGTTATCTTAGATAAAATTTAAAGTATATGAGGAAACAGAATAATCAGCTGAAGTATGCAACTACTAAAAACTATAAAGAATATAATCTCTACAAGCAAAAACAATATACAGCATTATGGTAGATTTCTGGCAATGTAAGCTTTCCACCATTTTAACTCTGTGATATATTAAATAACAGAGTATTACTTTTAGGAAGTAATTTTTTTCAAATGCTATTTTTAAAGAATTTCTACAATATTCTTAAATATTTCCATTGTGACTTTCGCAAACCAAAATGTCTTCCAGTATAGGACACCTTATTAAGTGATACAGGTCACAATGAAAACAACATCCACTAACTGCTGAAAAAATTGAATCCCATTACACAGTGGATCTACTTTGTAATTTTATGGCCACATAAAAGGTAATACTAATATCTATACAAAATAAATCAATGAAAACAAGAGACAGTAAGGTCCATTTTTGCTTCAACTTAACCACTAGAATCTATAAGCAAATTCATCATTCAAGTGAATATACTCAGAAAACATTCTATAAAAAAAGGACATACAATATTTTTACCTTTCCTTGTTTTACAATATAATAAGGATTGCTTCGAGAAAAACCAGCACTTTCAAGGAGATTCATCACATCATTTTTCCTGTTAATAAACATTGAAAATATTTTTTCAGATTAATCGCCCAATAATAAGCAAAAAAATGAAGGGTAACTGCTGGGTTAAGGAACATGAGGGAGTATAGAATAGTCATGAAACCATTTATTCTACTGGCCTCAAGAATCTTGATTCTTCTGTTAATGCTCTAAATATTGGTTTGCTGAACACGAGGCATATATAACCCATACAGGAGTTAAGTAAAATACTTTTACTCTTTCATAAAGAAATTATAAATGTAAAGAAACTGCTTACGTGACCATTTTCTTGTCTAAGAAATACTGATCCTTTTTGGCACCAATAACTCTTCGAAGTGAAACTTCTTCTTTATCAATCTAAGAAAGAATGTAAAAGCCTGAAGTTAATTTCATAGTAAAAATGGAAAACTTTTCAGTTAACAAGGTCATTCTAGAGTCTGTAACCATAACACTTATTTTGAAATTTCAATTCTCACTAAAGATTTGCTATGAATATCAATTCTTATGACAAAGATATTTTTTCACAACAACTTACACACCCTATTTGCTAGAATGTTCATTACAATTTTAGGACAAAATGAATATGTAAACCGTATAGCTATTTTAACATAAACTAAATTATAAGAACTGTATTTAATACAGTTATGAATGTTTCAAAGGTTGGGAAAAAAATCAGCTGCATCAATAAAATTCTCAAAATTGTGACTAGAAAAAAAAAAAGCCATTACTCACTGGCAACCGGTTGTCCGAATTATCAAAAATAATCTCCACAAAAGCAGAAATAACACGAGGACCAGTACCCTCCTAAAACATGTAAAAAATAAAATTGTCATTTAAGTGGTATTTTCACATTCTTTTTTTTGTTTTTTCTTTAAACACCTTTAAAGTTTAGTGCATGGCAATAAGCCTAATTCAATGGAAAACAATTTCTATTGGGCTAGTATATATCCTAGAGCAAAGACACTGGATGAGGATAACAATACTTGTCAACCAAATGGCTTTAGATTCTGACTAAAAAAATGAAAACTATGCAAGAGATATCAAAGTCAGATGTACTTAGGTCTTGTTCTGAAGACCACTTTATTAGAACATAAGACCCCACGCCTACCTAATTCTCCTTATTTGCTAATATCAACACCACTTTGAGGCTTTTCTCTTACAGACTCAATGCTGGAAAGGAAGCCTAACAAATCATATAATTACTGGAACTCGGCTTTTTTTAATTTTTAAGTTTATTTATTTATTGTTGAGAGAGACAAAAAGCGCAGGTGTACAAGAGAGCAGGGGAGGGGCAGAGAGGAGAGAGAATCCCAAGTAGACTCCACACTGCCAGCGTGGAGCCCAACGGGGGGCTCGATCTCACAAACCAAAGATCATGACCTAAGCTGAAATCCAAGGTTGGATGCTTACCGACTCAGCCACCCAGCTGCCCTGGCTTTTAAAACTAATTATCTATTTTTATTTACTTGTTTAAATTTGCTATATCCTATATAATTTTAAATCTGCTATGAAAACACACACAGTTAATATGTCACATATACACCAATTTATGACGCTGCCACTCCTTTACCAAGTTCAGATAATTTCCAGATTCTAGAAACTGTTACTACACAGTGATTCAATATAATAAAGAATGATACCTAAAGAAGTTATTCTTTCAATGCCTATCTTAGAAACCTAAAAAAAATTTTTTCTATAGGCAACTAGTTGATAATGGTAAGAAAACAAACAAAATAAACCACCTTCCTAAGTGTGAGAGACTCTGTTAAGATATACTAAGGAATCTCACTTTCTCATTTTAAAACTAATTATGTCATATTCAAACCGACAATAAATTTATTATTTTGTTATAGCCTTTTATCATTTTTTATCCTAAAATTTCTTTTTTTTTTTTTTTTAATTTTTTTTTCAACGTTTTTTATTTATTTTTGGGACAGAGAGAGAGCATGAACGGGGGAGGGGCAGAGAGAGAGGGAGACACAGAATCGGAAACAGGCCCCAGGCTCCGAGCCATCAGCCCAGAGCCTGACGCGGGGCTCGAACTCACGGACCGCGAGATCGTGACCTGGCTGAAGTCGGACGCTTAACCGACTGCGCCACCCAGGCGCCCCCTAAAATTTCTTTAGTTCATTATTCATAATGATCCAATGAAAAATTCTAATAATTTTCATTACTATAAATATACTTATCTTTCATATTGGGAAATGATGTGACCATTTGAGTTACAAATATGGATAAAATTATAACATGTTATGCTGCTTAGTTTGTAATGGTTCCTTCTCTATGCTCCCGATTAACTTCTGGTTCTGAGTCTCAAAGTTCCTAATTCCCAATTTCAAACTCTTTTCTCTTCAGCAAGCCTGTTTCCAGAGCATCACCAGACCATACTCTTAATAAAGAATCTGTATTTATGGGGTGCCTGGGTGGCTCAGTCAGTTTAGTGTCCGACATCAGCTCAGGTCATGATCTCATGGTTTTTGGGTCCGAGCCCTGTGCTCTGCGCTGACAGCTCAGAGCCTGGAACCTGCTTCAGATTTGGGTCTCCCTCTTTCTCTGCCCCTCCCCTGCTCATGCTCTGTCTCTCTCTCTCAAAAATAAAAACTAAAAAAATTTTTAAAAAAGAATTTCTATTTATATGGAAGACACACCCATTTATAGGAAAGTCCTACAATTTTATTACCATTTACATAAAAATTAGGCCCTTATCATGCATTAATATAGTAGGCTAAATTCCATAGAATTAACACACTTAAGAGAGACTGTACCATGTTTACTAAGAGAGATTATATCATGTTTACAAAAGATCTGAAACTTGAACAAGTGATTTTATTTACCAGAATCAACAATATAGTTTTAAAAATACATAATGTCAACATGTATTGACAATCTCAAAGCAATCTCACTCACATGCAACAAAGCCAATCGCTGTTCCGGACGAAGATGACTGAACTCATCACTAAGAACAAACTGAATTGCTAAAAATACAAAAACATTAAGTATTAGTATAGTCTCAAAGAAGCTTTATGCCTTAATTTATAACTTCCCATACCTCTATCAGGTAATGAACAAGGCAGATAAAAACAGATTATCTATTTCATATATGCAAAAAATTGCTTGTATTTTAGACTAATCAGCTTAGAAATGACAAGAAAAATACTAAGAAGTTTGCACTGAAACATTTAAGGGAAGAAAAAGAGAACACTGAGGTAACAAAAAGAGGTAAGCAGAACTAAAATCTACCTCTTGATCAAAGTATACACTGAGTGATTAACACTTTGCTTTTATCCACTAGAAGTAAATAATATACATCAAAATATTTATTAACAAAATAGGACATATTCTTACCATATCCTTAGCAGGATAGTTTTGTCAAAAGAAATTAAACTAAGTGGGAAACACAGGGAAACAGTTCAGATTCCCACATTCTACTGCACTGTTTGCACTGCTCTTATCTTCTGTAAGAAGTCACTGCTGCTTCCATATAAAGTACCTAACTGGACCACCCTGCCCTAGAAATGAAACTCTACTCAGCTGTCCTGTTACCAGTTCACCCAAGAGACCTTTGACATTCCAAGAGTTGAGTACGCATGTATGAATGTGTATGTTGAGGGGAGAGTGTTTATCTTTCATAATCACATAATCACCTTAGGGGAACAGATTCAAAGTGCCTTTATCCGCCTGGAGATCATGCAATACTTCTACTCCAATCCCACTCACTTATCATCACCAAATTACAACCACTGAAGGGCTATAGATTTGTGAGCACAGAGGGATAGAACCTTTGCTCCTGCTAAGCCCCACCCCCTTTCCCTCAAGCACTACTCAAACAAGAGGTTCAAAATTTTTTCAATCTACTTCTGGTATAGTTCAAACCTGTTCAGATGTTTTCTCTCTCCAAAGGATTTGTTAACAGAGGCATTATACTTAAATGTATTTTATCTTTAGAATTTTCAAAGCTATTTACTATCTTCAAACTGACAATAATCTTTGTGGAGTCTCTAATTTTTTACACCCCTCTATCTTTCATAAAAATGATTTAGAAAACATTTTTTTAAAAGACGAAACAGAGGGATGCCTGGCTGGCTCAGTCAGTAGAGCATGCAGTTCTTGATCTTGGTTGGGATTATGAGTTCAAGCCCCATGTTGGGTGAAAGGCTTATTTACTTACATACATACATAATGAAACAACAAGATGAGTCATTTTCCAAAACAATATTAACTATGTTGTTGCATTTACACTTGTATAAATATGCATCTGCAACATTTACATACAGCATTCAAGTTTAAAAAGCACTTCCATTAGTATTATCTCATGATTCCCATAACCCATCAAAGTAGACAGGTCAAGTACACTTTTAAATTGCAAAGAGTACCCTGAAAGATTGTTTTGCCCAACCTCTCAGCTACTTAATCACTAGGTATAGAGTAGAACTCAGATCATTATACTCTACACTCCCTACACTAAACTGCAACCCTGTACGAAAAAGTATTTCTTGAGTTTCATACAGACATAATCTCAGAAAACCAATCTTTAAAATAAACTACGCGAAGATACCCAGGTCTTAATATATTTAGAATTGAAAAAACAACACTTACCGTAAAAAAAGTTACTTTTTCCAGATCCATTTCTGCCCACTATAAAATTTCAAAAAGTACATGTTACTTTCTATAAAAACCAATAAAATTAAAACTTTACCGTAAGTATTAAAAAATTTATATTCAATTTTCTAACTTAACATCTTAATATCTGAAATTAAATACAAAGAACAGTGAACAAAAGAAATCCATAAACAAAACAGCTTTAATCACCAAATGAATGCGATTTTTGTAGAGACTTCAGGTATTTTTTTTTTCTTAAATTTACTTCATTGTTTATTCTTTTGCTTTTTCCTAACAAATAATATTTGGAATAACTAATATGTTACTAGGTTTTCATAATTTACAATCATTACTATGGACACGCAATTTTTTTTTTAATTTTTAATGTTTGTTTATTTTTGAGACAGAGACAGAGCACGAGCAGGGGAGGGGCAGAGAGAGGAGACAGAATTCAACGCAGGTTCCAGGCTCTGAGCTGTCAGCACAGAGCCCGACAAGGGGCTTGAACTCACTGACTGAGATCATGACCCGAGCCAAAGTTGGACACTCAACCAACCAAGCCACCCTCCCACTACTTGTACATGCTCTCTCAAAAGAAGTAAATTAAACAACAACAAAAAAAGGAGACATCATTCACTTCCAGATATAATATATTCAGAAGGACACGTCATTTATGTAGTATTTTTTAAAAACAATGTTAAAAAAGACAAAGAAAGGCTATGGAAATGATCCAGATTAAAGAGACTAAATAGATATGACCACCAAAAGCAATACCTGACCCTAAATTAGGCCCTGTACTGGAGGAAAAAATACTATAAAGAAAATTTGGGGGTCAATCAGTACAACTGGAAAATAAACAGATTATCGTATTAATGTCAAATTTACGGAAATTTACAAACTCTACCGTGATTATGTAAGAGAATATCCCTATTCTTAGAAAGCATACATTGAAGTCAACGGTAAAGGACAAAGACCTACATAACTTACTCTAAGAAAAAAAGTGTGAGAGTGGGTACAAATGATAAAGCAAAAGAGGAAAAAGTTAACAGGTAGATTTGGGTAAAGGAGATCAGCGTATTCTCTGTACTGTTCCTATTTATACAACTTTTCTGTAAATTTGAAATTATCTCTAAATAAAAGTTTAAAAAGAGAATTTAGCATTCAAAGAATTACATATAGTTAAAACTGTAATCTATTCATAAATAACTTAAAACTTTAAATTTCCCTTTAATTACTCCTACCCATCAGTGGAATACTGTAAAGCAATTTCAAGGATGTTGACTATTTAATAAGGAAAGAGATTCAAGACTTATTCTTTAAAAAAAAATTTTTTTTTAACATTTATTTATTTTTGAGACAGAGAGAGACAGAGCATGAACAGGGGAGGGGCAGAGAGAGAGGGAGACACAGAATCGGAAGCAGGCTCCAGGCTCCGAGCCATCAGCCCAGAGCCTGACGCAGGGCTCGAACTCAAGGACCGCGAGATCGTGACCTGAGTCGAAGTCGGACGCTCAACCGACTGAGCTACCTAGGTGCCCCAATTCAAGACTTATTCTTAAAAAAAAATTTTTTTTTTAACGTTTATTTATTTTTGAGAGAGAGAGACAGAGCATGAACGGGGGAGGGTCAGAGAGAGAGGGAGACACAGAATCTGAAACAGGCTCCAGGCTCTGAGCCATCAGCACAGAGCCTGACGCGGGGCTTGAATTCACGAACCACGAGATCATGACCTGAGCCAAAGTCGGACACTTAACCGAATGAGCCACCCAGGCACCCCAAGACTTATTCTTAAGTAGAAAAAAACAGATTACCAAAAGATTATACTACAAGCCCACTTTTATTTTATTTTAAAAGGCTTATTGTGGGGCACCTGGGTAGCTCAGCTGGTTGAGTGTCCAACTCCAGCTCAGGTCAGGATTATCCTCATGGTTCAATTTGGGGATTCCAGTCACCGGGCTCCCTGCTGTCAGCACAGAGCCCACTTCACATCCTCGGTCTCCCTCTCTCTCTGCCCTTCCCTGTTCTTGTGTGCACTCTCTCAAAAATAAATTAAAAATTTAAAAAATTAAATAGGGGCGCCTGGCTGGCTCAGTTGGTTAAGTGTCTGACTTTGGCTCAGGTCACGACCTCACTGTTCTTGACCTCTAGCTCCACGTTGGGCTCTTGTGCTGAGAGCTCAGAGCCTGGAGCCTGCTTTGGATTCTGTGTCTCCCTCTCTCTCTGTCCCTCCTCCACGCATGCTCTGTCTCTCAAAAATAATAAATGAAAAATATTTTAAAAATTAAAAAAATAAATAATTAAAAATTAAATTAAAATGCTTAGGGGGAGCCTGGGTGGCTCAGTCAGTTAAGCGCCTGACTCTTGATTTTGGCTCAGGTCATGATCTTACTGTTCATGGGAATAAGCTCCACGTTGGGCTCTGTGCTGACAGCTCAGGGACTGCTTGGGATTTTCTCTTCCTCCCTGCCCCTCCCTCACTTGTGCTTTCTCTCAAAATAAACTTAAAAAAAAAAAAAAAAAAAAAAAAAAAAAAAGGCTTATTTATGTAGATGTACACAAAGACTGGAGGCATATGGGGGTAGATCCAGTTTATATGTGCCCCAGAATCACCTGCCCCAACCCAAGCCTTAGCTGCCTGTCAATGGAGAGATTCAGTATTCCATCACCTTTAGGTTGTTTCAGCCTACCCTGGGTGTGCACTCAGGTCAGACCTGTGAAAATCCAAAAGACACTATATAGTTCCCTGACTACTTTAGGGGGTTAGTCCCCAGAGTAACACAATCCAAAAGCATGGAGGAATTAATTAATGCCCTGTGTGGTAAACTCTGACCAATCAGAGAACAGGAACTAGCAGACAAAGCCGTCTCCATTCCTTTCCAATCTGATCTTTCCCAGGCGTGGTGGGTTCACAAAGTCTGTCTGGAAGTTATCCAATATGACCACAAACCAGCTGAACCTTCTTTATAAAGCTATGACCAACTTTCCGTTTTACTCTTGCCCTCAGACTGAACCTTCCCATTAAAGTCTTATTAGTTGCTGAGTGGGCCTTGGATTCTGTTTTCTAGGAAACCAAGGCTAATACAAGCATAGGTTGTTAATATTAAGAATGGCTATTGCTGGGCAGGATTACAGTTTAGTTTTTTCCTTTCAGCTTTTAAACTCTTCCATAACGTTCTACAATTAACATATTTCTTTTGTTAAAAAGCTAGAGACAAAGTAACCTTAAAAAGGTGTATGTTTGGTAATTCAAACATCATTCAACTGTTCAAGCAAGAGATTAAAACACTGAAGATCACCAGAAGATATAGTTGCCTTCAAATCTTTTTTTAAGGGTCAAATCATTAAATAATCAAAGTACTATGCTTTCACAGGATATTTTTAATGTCAATCTCAGTCTACACTACTTTGGGTCTTTCCTGTCTTTAAAACATGTTTAAGCAGTGGGGTGCCTGGGTGGCCTACTTGGTTAAGTGTCCAACTCCTGAGTTCAGCTCAGGGCATGATCTCACAGTTCCTGAGATAGAGCTCTGAGTCAGGCTCTGCATTGACAGTGAGGAGCCTGCTTGGGATCTTCCCTCTCCCTCTCTCTGCCCCTCCCCTGCTCATGTGGGTATTCTCCCTCTCTCTCACTCAAAAAATAATAAATTTTTTAAAAAAGCTTAAAAACCTTAAAAAAAAACATGTTTAAGCAGTAAAATCATATTAGGTTTGTTAAAACAAAAGAAAAAACACTTAGACAATTTACTCTGTAACTGTTACTATTAACAATACTAATGTAAACAAAGTAGTAAAACAGTGGTCTCTTAATAGCTAAAACAAAAATACTTGATAGATTCTACAAACATAATCTAATCATAATAAAAGTCATCATTTTACAGCTCATAAAATTATACCATTGATCTAATTAAGATATTCATCTAGTTTAACCTGTAATATAAATCTAGCAATTATATTTTAATAGAATATATAATTTTTAAATAATTTATATCTAGTAATTATTCATTTTTTTCCATTTCCAAAGATTTTCTGATTGATGAAAATCAGAAGGCACTTGTAATCAAAATATAAATAAAATACCAGAACAATCAGGCTATCCTTGGGGCACTTTAATTAAATTAACTATTCAACAGGTACAGCAGAGGGTAAATAGTGTTTTTTTTTAATAAGTTTATTTTGCACATGCGCACGGGGGTGGGAGGGACAGAGAGAGAGGGAGAGAGGATCCCAAACAGGTTCTGCACCATTAGCTCACAGCCCGATGCGGGGCTTGAAACCTCGAACCGTGAGATCATGACATGATCCAAAACCAAGGGTCAGATGCTTAACTGACTGAGCCACCTAGGCGCCCCCAAAGTGTTTTCTTTATTCTCAACTACAAGGCTGCAACTAATGTACTGAGGGCAGGTTTTGTTTTTGCCTCAATTTTTATTTATTTTTTATTTTTTTAATATGAAATTTATTGTCAAATTGGTTTCCATACAACACCCAGTGCTCATCCCAACAGGTGCCCTCCTCAATACCCATCACCCACCCCCCATCAACCCTCAGTTTGTTCTCAGTTTTTAAGAGTCTCTTAAAAACTCCTCCTCCTTTTTTTTTCCTTCCCCTCCCCCATGGTCTTCTGTTAAGTTTCTCAGGATCCACCTAAGAGTGAAAACATATGGTATCTGTCTTTCTCTGTATGACTTATTTCACTTAGCATGACACTCTCCAGTTCCACCCACGTTGCTACAAAAGGCCATATTTTATTCTTTCTCATGGCCACGTAGTATTCCATTGTGTATATAAACCACAATTTTTTTATCCATTCATCAGTTGATGGACATTTAGGCTCTTTCCATAATTTGGCTATTGTTGAAAGTGCTGCTGTGAACACTGGGGTACAATTGCCCCTATGCATCAGCACTCCTGTATCCCTTGGGTCAATTCCTAGCAGTGCTATTGCTGGGTGGTAGGGTAGATCTATTTCTAATTTTTTGAGGAACCTCCACACTGTTTTCCAGAGCGGCTACACCAGTTTGCATTCCCATGCCTCAATTTTTAAATTTTATTTCAAAGTACAGTTGACACTTTTGCTCTCAATTTTTAAAATTTATTATTTATTTCAAAATAAAGTAGATTCTCTGGGAACAGTAGCATTTAGTGTTTGCCTATTACTGATCTCTATATAAATCTCACCTTATCCCATGCTACAGAATGAACTGTGTCACCCTCTCATTCATATGTTGAAGCCCTAACCCCAAATGTTATGGTATTTGGTGGGGGGGGGGGGGGAGCTTTGGGAGGTAATCAGGATTAATGAGGTTGTGAGGGTGGGGCCTTCATAATGGAATTTGTGCTCTAATGAAGAAGAGGGAGAGAGAATCAAACAGTCACACGAGCCTGATGACAAAGATGGTGACTTTCAGGGGATGCCTGGGTGGCTCAGTTGAGCGTCTGACTTTGGCTCAGGTGATGATCTCACGTATCACGGGTTCGAGCCCCACGTCAGGCTCTGAGCTGTCAGCAAAGAGCCTGAAGCCTGCTTTGGATCTGTGTCTCCCTCTCTCTCTGCTCTTCCCCCACTCATACTCTGTGTCTCTGTCTCAAAAATAAACATTAAAACATTAAAAACAAACAAACAAAAAAGATGGCGACTTCCAGAATGTGACTATGCTGGCAGCCCGATCGTGGATTTGAGCTACCAGAGCAGTGAGAAGATAAATTCCTGCTCTTTAGGCTACCCAATCTATATTTTATGGTGGGCTCAGCAGTCTAATATACCAATATACCCCTCAAGGAAGACAATGTATAGCTTAAGTCCATTTATAGCACATTGTTTCATCTAGCCTTTAAAAATTCAGCAGAATGCCAGAAAACACTTTTGCTGGCTGTATCAGCAAAAAATGGACACTATCAACTGAAGAGTCTTTAGACTAAATACTGTACTGCAGGACAATAATCGTTTTAGTCCTTTATCCTCATACGTATACTTTCTCATTTAATTTTCCCAACAGCCCCTATAAGATAGGTATCATTAGCTCTTCATTACAAATCAGAAAACTAAAGCCCCTCAAGGAGTCAAGTTTGAAAAAGAGTATGTGTCAGAACTGGGACGTGAAACCCATTCTGTTATGCTCCAAAGTTTATGCTCTGCCCACCAAGCTGCATGGTCTGACCTTAAATATTAGGACAGGAAAGAAAAAACCCAAGAACAATCAAATTTGTGAATAAAGAATGGTCATCTCTGAAATTAGACAACAGTGGGCGTTTTAACCAGGAAATGACATATCAAGAAGAGTACAGCTCAAATGCTAACTTTAGTGTCATTCACTATAAACGTAAAGCTATTAAAAGACACCTTCACACCTACCAGGCTACCCAAACAAAAATGAGTAAGTTGTGCAAACATTTTAAATGTATAAAGTAAGCAATTCATCAGTGCAGATTAAAAAAAAAACATGTTATTTCATATAGAAGAAACATTATAAATTCATAGAACATTCAAAGCCAATTCCCATCTCAAGCCTAAATATAGACCGAATTTAAATGGCTCTATAAATATAAATCTGATCTTGGAAACCATGAACACTTACCAATAACATTATGCTTTGAACTGAAGGGATCTACAATTGTTTGATCTCTGTAACTCCGAAAACCCTGGATGATAACCTAATAAATAAAAGATACTTTTCAGAGAACACACACTACCAGAAGAAACTCCTAAACATTCTTCCTTGGCACTTCTCTCTCTGGTTTCTCATTTAATGCAAGATAGAGAACTTTCCATTTCATAGAAGAAAAATTCATTTTGGAAAGTGGCGATTAAAAAATCTTCTAAAACGTCCGCGTTTATCGGTAGCCAGGGCCAGTGTTGCAAGTCACCTGTTAAGGAACTCTCAAGAGCAAGTACACTGTGTAAGTAAGGTTCGCTGGAACGCTGAACATCCCCGAGCTACAGCGAAAAAGTGTGTCAAGCAGGCCGGTCGGCCCCAAGCTTTCCTGACTCCAGGAGCAGTGGGCGCTTCTCTCGGACACGCCGACCGGCCAGAAGGAGCAGACGTTCCAAGAAAGGGGTGCTGAGAGTCCAACACATCCAACAGAGAAACTTTTCCAAGAGTGCGGATGGGCTCATCTTTGGGGTGGACTCTTGCGCGGGAAGACCATTTTGACAGAAGTAAACAAGGGAACGAGGCGGCGCTACATACTCTGCAAGGAGGAGGGTCCCTTTCCCGTCTCCTGTAATTCGGGGACAAAGACCCCGGGCTAAGCTGACACCCCAACCTGAGCCCCCCCCAGGGATGCCCCCGGGCCCGGGGGACCACCTTTCCACACACCCCGCGCAAAGGGCCCGCGCGGAGCTGGCCCCGGCAGGACGACACAGCTTGCCCGCCCCGCCGCTGCCGCCCCCAGCCCGCCCCCGACCCACTGGGAAGGCCCGGTCCCTCCAAACCTCTCGGAGATGCTACTCCCGCGGACGGGCGCCCGGCGGGGAGGCCCGCGCCGCGGCCCCGCGCTGGCGGGGCGGGGCCTCTCCCCTCCCCCGCAGCCCGCGTCTTGGGTCCACCCTGCCGGGAGGCGGGAGGCCACGGGTCGCGCCGAGACACCCCCGCCAGACGGAGCTGTCCTCACAGGCCCGCGAGGGAGTGGGCGAGACGCACAGGCCTCACCTGTTTTATGTACATGATTCCGCGCCCCTCGCCGGGGAGAAGGCCTCCCCACCGAGAAGCGACAGCGCTGCCGTGGGGTCCAATGAGGCGCCTACGAGACCCCTCCCCCAAAGCGCCGCTCGCTCCCGTCCAGCCAAACAAAATGGCGGCGCCCGCGGAGGCGGAGTCCGCGCCTTGAACGGAACCATACTCGCGGTCCCCGCAGAGCGTAGGGGGAACCGGGGTCCCGTCTTCTCTTTACTTTTGGCAAAAGAAGCCTTCTAAGGCTCTATTGAGTGGACTTCATTTGGTTGTTGAATTTTTAGCTGAACATTTCCGGAGAATCAGTCTGAAGCTTCACTCGAAAAAGCCTTGATCGTGAGATTGGCGCAGAGTCCCTCCGAGCGCGGAGCCAATGGTTGTGCCCACATGGGGGGAAAGGTTCGGCGCCAAAGCCAAGTGTTAGAGTCGGGGGGCCAATAGCGGAGCTTGCCGGTGGCCACGTGGTCTCGGGCTGTTTAAAAGTGGGCACCCCCGTGCTGCCGCAAGGGTCCCGAACTGGTGGAGTATAGGATTCGGCGGTCCGAATCCCGGCTGCTCTATTATTCTCCGTCGCCTTGGGAACTTGTATAAATTTAGAATGGCTCCTCTTAGCTCTCGACTGGACACTCGTAGGACAGCCCATGAGGAACTTGGCGCAAAGTCTGCTTTAATAATGTGATCATTAATAATTCTGGAGCTCTTACTATGCCATTTGCTGTAAATCTAGGCCGACTTGAACAATTGCAACAAAAAGAGGTTTAGTTAAAATTAAAAGCTCTTTTTTTAAAAAACAGCCTGAAAGAGGTGCTAGTAGCCCCCTAGATGATTCTAATCTAATCAATCTTAGGGGAAAAATATTTGTTAGAAATTGGTAATTAAAATTACCTGCCATTTAAGTCGGTAGGTCCTTGCTTCCCCTCCTGCTGCCGCGAGCTGTTCCAGCCCTAATTATTTCTAGATTGAACTTTTTAATAGTCTGCTAACTTCATCCTTGTCAGTACCCCTTGGTGCTGGCAGAGTCAAATCCTTTCCAACCCTTGGTGTAAACAAAAAATCCCAAAACTTTTTAAAAACTTTTTTCTTTTTAATGTTTACTTATTTTTGAGAGAGCGAGGCAGAATGTGGGGGGCGGGGGGCGGGGTGGAGCAGAGAAAAGGAAACACAGAATCGAAGCAGGCTCCGGGCTCTGAGCTGTCAGCACAGAGCCCAATGCTCGAAATCACTGACCATGAGATCGTAACCTGAGCCAAGGTCAGACGCTTAACCGGAGCCACCCAGGCGCCCCCAAAAAACCCCAAACTCTTAAACATTTCTCTGGGATTAGTGTCTCTACTCTGGATTTCTAGCTGTGGGCTTATAGGCATAATAATATTGAACGTTTGAAGCCCCTGCTTCCTATTCTATAAAATGAGGATAATAAAAATCACTTCATGTTTAGAATTAAAAACAGGATGCATAAAATCTATTTGCCCAAATTATAGAGATGGATGCCCCTTAGGCTAAAATAAAATTGCAGCCTGACTGACATCTTGATTTTAGCTACATGAGACCTGAGGAGAGGACCCAGTTACACTGTGCTGACTGCTGACCATATTTCTAAGAATTCTGAGGCTGTAGACTTTCTCACAAAAATTCAACCTGGTGTACAGTACCTGAAGTAGTAAAGACTCTAAGGACAATGAAAGTGAAGTACAGGACAAGGGCCAAGTTACCACGTAAGACCCCGGATGTTATAGTTTCTCATTCTCCTCCTTATACCCCTCTATTGTTAAGACATTCCAAAATAAAGCTTTGTCTCTAAGCTATTTTCAGTTCACAATCTTTTACCATCCCAGGAAGGGATCACAGACTGATTTTATCTATTTCTAAGTTATTCCTCCCCACCTCTTAAAAAGATTCTTTTTTAATGTATGCCCTATCTATCTTCATTCTTAGGCTAGGCAGATTTTCTGTGGGTATCTCCCAGTCCAGTGATTAGGAAGGAGATTTCTCATTATCACTCAGTTCATATTCTTTAAGTTTGTTATTTGAGAGAGAGCGCTCACACAGAACGTTAGGAGGGGCAGAGAGAGGGAAAGTGAGAATCCCAAGTAGGCTCTGCACTGTCAGTACTGAGCCTGATGTGGGGCTTGATCTCATGAACCCTGAGATCATGACCTGAGCCAAAATCAAGGGCAGACACTTAACCAACTGAGCCACTCAGGTACCCCTCATATTCAATTCTTATCGTCCCCAAGAGATAGAACTGGCACAATAGGGATGATCCCAAATTATAGTTTTCTCTTGGTGACTCCTGGGACTTTCAAATGCCAAATCACTTAAGAGGAAACCTAGAAAATTCTCATCCAAGCAGGATAGAACCATAGCACTGTGGGAAGATGAGGCTCACAAAAGACAAAATCTTTTATTGCTTCCCTCATGGATATAAAGGAGACATCGCAAAACTTTTTTTAGGGAAGCTTAGGGAAAAAACTTGGGAAGAAGCCTTTTCAGGTACCAAGCCCTAAGAGCTAAGACTAAAACCCTTAGTCTCTCAGGAAGTAAAGATGCTCATCCCTCTACTGGATGATGTTGGGGAAATTGTTATTATTGGAAAACCCATTCAAAAAACAACTGCCTGAAAAACCACCAATAACCTTCACTTTGCTTCCCTATTTTTATTATATTTATGCCACCATACTCTTCATGTTGTTATTTTTTAAAAAACTCTAATTCTCACGTAAGCTTGTGTCAACATTGTATTTAATTCATTAAGGAGAGATTTGGTAAAATGACAAAGCTGGCTTAAAAGATACGAGAAATTGAAATTTAGATAGTCGTTGGGGGAAAAATGCTAAAATACTATTCCTAAACTAGACACAAAACTGATAAATACTCTACCAGCTGATAAACTATAACCTTTAAGATTATCTAGTCTAGGGGTACCTGGGTGGGTCAGTCGGTTAAGCGGCCGACTTCAGCTCAGGTCATGATCTCACGGTCTGTGGGTTCGAACCCACGTCAGGGTCTGTACTGACCGCTCGGAGCCTAGAGCCTCTTTTGCGTTTTGTGTCTCCCTCTCTCTCTGTTCCTCCCCTGCTTGCATTCTGTCTCTGTCTCTTTCTCTCAAAAATGAATAAACATTAAGATTTTTTTTAAAAGATGATCTATTCTATTAGTCAAAAGAGATTCATCACATATCAGTTTTCTTCCAGTTTTTACAGAATAGTCAACTGTTTGGGCCCTAATCAATTGTGAATACCAAGTTGTTAGTAACATTAAAAGGTCCTGCAAACTTGTAGCTACAAGTTTGGGGGCATTTTTCTGAATAAGGACTCTGAGAATAAAAATACGAGATTAGCTTTCTTGGGTACCTTAAATATTCCCAACAAGTTGAACTCTTACACCTTAGAAGAGGTGCAGTCACTGTCCCTCCATAGAATCAATCATGCTGGGGAAATTGGACCTGTTATGAAAGACCTGATCAGTGGAAAAATAACTTCCTGACTAAGCCTTGGTACACCTCCGTAAGCGGTTTCTACACTTGCACCAAATCCCCACGGCCTCCATATTCCGTATAAATTGAATTACAAAATATGTGGCCTTTTGTGTCTGGCTTCTTTCATTTAGCATAATGTTTTCAAGGTTCATCCATGTCGTAGCCTGTAGCATATAGTAATGGTGCAGGCTACATTCTCTTTTATGGTTGAATAATATTCCATCGTACGGGCAGATCACATCCTGTTTGTCCATTCATCAGTTGATGGACATGTGGGTTGTTTCCACTTTCTGGCTATTAGGAAAGCTATGCTATGAGCATTCATGTTCAAGTTTTTGTGTGGATGTGTTTCCAGTTCTTCTGAGTATATTCCTAGGTGCTGAAGGGATGAGTCATATGGTAACCTTCTTTCTCTTTTTTTTTTAAATATGATATTTATTGTCAAATTGGTTTCCATACAACACCCAGTGCTGATCCCAACAGGTGCCCTCCTCAATACCCATCACCCACCCTCCCCTCCCTCCTACCCCCCATCAACCCTCAGTTTGTTTTCAGTTTTTAAGAGTCTCTTATGGTTTGGCTCCCTCCCTCTCTAGTTTTTTCCCTCTTTGACTTTTTGAGAGAGTGCCAAAGTGATATCCAAAGGGGCTGAACCATTTTATCTTCACATCAGCAGTGTGAAAGTTCCAGTTCTCCTTGGCAAAGCTTGCTATTGTTGTCTTTCTTATTTTAGCCACCTAGTAGGTATGAAGTGGTATCTCATTGTGGTTTTGATTTTCATTTCCCCAATGACTAATGATATTGAGCATCTTTTCATGTCTTTCATGTTAATTTTTTTAAGCTTATTTATTTTGAGAAAGACAGAGAGAGAACGAACTGGGGAGGAGTAGAGAGAGAGAAAGAGAGAATTCCAAGCAGGCCCTGCGCTTGCCCAATGCGGGGCTCTATCTGATGAACTAAGAGATCATGACCTGAGCTGAAATCCAGAGTCAGACACTTAACTGACTGTGTCACCCAGGCCCCCCCTTTCATTTTAATTTATATATTTTATTTGGAGAAAACACTTTGTCCATTCTTAGACTTGTCTTATTGTTGCATTGTAACAGTTGTTTATATATTCTGGACACTCGACCTTTAGATCGAATATATGATTTGCAAATATTTTCTATTTCTTTGGGTTGTCTTTTTACTTTCTTGATAATCTTCTTTGAAGTACACAAGTTCTATATTTTAAGGTCATCTATCTATTTTTTTATTTGGCTGCTCGTAGTTTCGGGGTCATATCTAACGAATCATTGCCTAACTTTTAGAAGTTACGCAAATTTGAGAAGTGGAATCTATGAAAGGAGTCACGTGACTACTTCACACTGCTTGGAAAACACTTCCATCAGAAATCTCCAAAACTCACCCCTCATCTCATGTAGGCCTTTGCTCAATTGTCAACTTTCCAGGAAGTTCTCCTTTGACCACCTTACCTAAAACAACACTACCCCTTGGTCACTTACCATACTTTATACTGCTTTATTTTTCTTAGAGTACTTCCTGACATTCTTTCTCTCTCTCTCTGTCCCTCCTCTTGTTTATTTTCATTTATTGTATGCCCCTGCTCTCACATTGGAATGTATGCTCCTGGAAAAAAGGAATTTTTGTTTGTCAACTGCTGGTCACTCAGTGTCCAGCATAGACTTGTTATAGGTGCTCAATAATAATTTGTTAAGTTAATGACTCCCCAAATCTCCGATAGAATATTCACAAATTTTTTATCTTTGCCAATTTGAAATATGAAAAATGATATTCCAACATTTTTAAAGTTGCATTTTTATACCTGTGAGTGAGGTTTAGCACTTTCTCATACATTAAAAAAATCACTGGGGTGCCTGGCTGGCTCAGAGGGTAGAGCATGTAACTCTTAATCTTTTTTTTAAGGAAAAAACCTCAATAAAAGAATTAAACAAAGATAAACGATATGCCAGATAAAGAATTTAAAGTAATGATTATAAAGATATTCACTGGGCTGGAGAAAAGAGTGGAAGAATTCAGTGAGACCTTCAATAAAGAAATAGAAAATATTTAAAAGAACCAATATTAAAAGAACCAGTTTGTTGAAAAATACAATAACTGAAATAAAAAATACACTAAAGGGAATAAATAGTAGATCAGAGAATGCAGAAGAACGTATCAGCAATCTGGAACACAGATTAATGGAAAATACATAAGTTGAACAGCAAAAAGAGAAGAGGATTTTTAATTTTTTTTAAATTGTTTGTTTATTTCTGAGACAGAGAGAGAGGCAGAGCATGAACAGGGGAGGGGCAGAGAGAGAGGGAGACACAGATTCCGAAGCAGGCTCCAGGCTCTGAGCTGTCAGCACAGAGCCTGACGCAGGGCTCGAACTCACGGACCGCAAGATCATGACCTGAGCTGAAGTCGGACGCTTAACTGACTGAGCCACCCAGGTGCCCCAAGAACAGGATTTTTAAAAATGAGGATAGATTAGGCTTAATCTGTTACGCCTTTGACTCTTGGTTTCAGCTCAGGTCATGGTCTCAAGGTTTTGTGGGTTCAAGCCTTCTGTATCAAGCTCTGCGGTGACAGTGTGGAATCTGCTTGGGATTCTGCGGTGACAGTGTGGAATCTGCTTGGGATTCTGGCTCTCCCTCTCTCTCTGCCCCTCTCCAAGTCACCCTGTCTCTGCCTTTCTCAAAATAAATAAACTTTAAAATAATTTTTTAAAAAGAAAGAAAAAACATACTTTTCCTACCATGCAAGCAGCAGCAATAACAAAACAAATGATGACAAATGAAAGTGGTTCTGAAGAAATTAAAACCAAAAGAATTTGTACTAGTTTTACTTGGGAGTATGATTCCTCATGTGTTGAGCTCAGTTTTGTTTTGTTTTTTTTTAACTTTTAAATGTTCGTTTATTTTTGAGAGAGAGAGCATACGTGCGATTGGGAGAGGGGCAAAGAGAGAAGGAGACAGAATCTGAATCAGGCTCTAGGCTCAGAGCTGTCAGCACAGAGTCTGATGCGGGGCTAGAACCCAAGAAGCCGTGAGATCATGACCTGAGCCAAAGTGGACACTTAACTGACTGAGCCACCCAGGCTCCCCTTGAGCTCAGTTTTGTAGCCATCATTGATACTGAAGTACTAAAACCATAGTGTGTTATTTGCAGAGATGTGCTAGCTGATCAAGCTCATAAATAAAGCCATCAAACTTAGGTAGCACTTACATAGAAAACAAAAGAAGTAAGTTCAAAATCTCTTTACTTTAACAGAAATACCATTGAATTAAAAAAAATTATAGAAACAGAGGTTCACTATTTCACAGGTAAACATTGGAAATTTGTGTCTTACAAAGTAGCGTTTTCAGATGTGAAAATTAAAAAAATAACAGACGTTAGTGAAGACCATATAAAAGATCTTGGAAATTATGGCTGAATCTGTGGCAAAGAAGGTAATGCAAATATCATTTTTTCATAGCTAGACAAATTCATCAATTAGCTAATGACATGGAAGATTAACTTACAAAAGAAATACAGCCGTCAAAACCACAATGAGATACCACCTTACACCTGTCAGAGTGGCTAACATTCACAACTCAGGCAACAACAGATGTTGGCGAGGATGCCCAGAAAGAGGATCTCTTTTGCATTGTTGGTGGGAATGCAAACTGGTACAGCCACTCTGGAGAACAGTATGGAGGTTCCTCAAAAAACTAAAACTAGAACTACCCTACGACCCAGCAATTGCACTACTAGGCATTTATCCAAGGGATACAGGTGTGCTGTTTCGAAGGGACACATGCACCCCCATGTTTATAGCAGCACTATCAATGATAGCCAAAGTATGGAAAGAGCCCGAATGTCCATCGATGGATGAATGGATAAAGAAGATGTGGTATATATATACAATGGAGTATTACTCGGCAATCAAAAAGAATGAAATCTTGCCATTTGCAACTACGTGGATGAAACTGGAGGGTATTATAGTAAGTGAAATTAGTCACAGAAAGACAAATATGCTATGACTTCACTCATATGAGGACTTTAAGAGACAAAACAGATGAATATAAGGGAAGGGAAACAAAAATAATATAAAAACAGGGAGGGGGACAAAACAAAAGAGACTCATAAATATGGAGAACAAACTGAGGGTTGCTGGAGGGTTTGTGGGAGGGGGGATGGGCTAAATGGGTAAGGGGCCTTAAGGAATCTACTGAAATCATTGCTTCACTATATACTAACTAATTTGGATGTAAATTTTAAAAAATAAAAAATAAAGTTAAATTAAAAACAAAAAAGAAATACAGCCAGTAAAGTGTTTTTCATTGCAAGCTTTGAATGCACACATATTACTAACATGACAATTAATTTGGTATATATGCAATTTGAACATGGTGGAGAGATGAGGAAGATTTTTTTTTTTCAGTTTCACTGATGACAAACACAACGAGCTCTGAACTGTAGACAACTATGAAGAATTACGTTGTTAGTGAATGTGGTTTCAGTTTAAGTTCGGTGTAGGAATACGCTCTAATGGTGCAGCTGCATTGACAGAAAAACATCCTGAAATTATTACCCAAATTAAAGAGCTTGCACGAGAATGTAAATCAACACGCCACTTCGTTCATCAAGAAAGGTTTGCAATGAAAACATTTCAGCCGAATTACAGTGTCTAGCTCATAGTAAAAAATTATGAATTATGCAAAAGCTAATGTACTAAATTTGAGATTATTCTCTTTATTACGTGATAACATGGAAGCTGATGCTCAACCACTGTGGTTGCATACTGAGATGAAAGTTCTGTTAGGAAAGTTTGAATATAAAACAAACTTTTAGTGTTTCTGGAAAGTAAAAAAATCCACCTTCATAAGGGCCCGACATTTTGAAAATGTGGTTTGAACAACAGACTCGTTTATCTGTGTGATTTTGGGGGGTGTTTTTGATGATGTTACCACTTCTAATTACGGAAAGAATACAATATGATTTTCAATGGCAGATATGATCGAAGAGTAAAAATGAAAGTTAGCAGCTTGGAAGAACGGAGCTTCTGTAGACCATTATAGCATGCTCCATCATTTAATAGTCATGACCAAACAGTAGGTGATGATCTTGATATTGCACATCTGGAAAGTGGTATAGCCAAACGCCTTACAGATTTGACAAAACTGTTTACATTTTATGTCCGTCAAAAAAAGATCCATGCGTGGGAAATTCAAAAATCCTGAAACCACTGTTTTCATTGAAAGGTAATTTGATTTAACTGTACAATTGGCCCTTGAGCAATTATGGGTTTCAACGGTGCAGGCCCACTGATATGCAGATTTTTTTTTCAATAAATAGAATGCTGTAAATGTATTTTCTCTTCCTTATGATTTTCTTACTGGCATTTTCTCTTCTCTAGCTTATTTCATTGTAATAATACGGTACACACTTCCTCTCCCATCACCAAACCTCTGTGAGTCTGGTTTTTCCACTAAAGCTCTTACTGAAACAAAATATAAAAGCAGTTTTGACAGTCACTGTATCTGGTGAGTAGTATATTCCATTCTGCCTGGATTAGATGGGCTAACAAGTCATAAGCATGTGCATTTGTCCATTAAAGAATCCATAATATTGATATACTTTCTATTTGAAGTAGGGAAACACCGTATTTTACTTATAATTTTCTGTTTAGTTATGACCGCAGAACAAAAATTTATTAGCGTAATAGCAGTTCTCTATATTAATCATATAAAATATGCCCATTGAATGAATAACATGTATGGATTTTGCATTTATTTTACTCTTTCTATGTTTTGATTATATTTATTGAAATGTAATTTTGTCTGTTGTATCTGATAATAAAAATTAGTTTTTAAATTGTGTATGTTACTATAATTTATCTGGTAATTCATTTTTTTAATGTTTTTTTATTTACTTTTGAGAGACAGAGAGAGCACAAGCAGAGGAGCGGCAGAGAAAGAGGGTGACACAGAATCCCAAACAGGCTCCAGGCTCTGAGGTGGGGTGACTCGGGGCTCAAACCCATCAACTGTGAGATCATGACCTGAGCCAAAGTTGATGCTCAACGACTGAGCCACCCAGGTGCCCCTGGATACGTTTCTTTTAAATACTGGTTCTTCACCATAGTTAGTTTGAGAAGCTCTATGTGTTAACGTTGTCTGTAAGGTGAGGATAAATTGCCAATTTGGATCGATCACAATTTTGGATGGTGTAAAGTCCAGTCAGTTAGGAAAAAAAGGATCATACCACTTCATTCCCGGCAGGAAAGGGAAGCAATTTGGAGTTTCACCTTTTCATCTTTCCCACTAGAGGGCAGTCAAGAAACACAACCGTTGGCGCATCGTAAAGCCACAATTGCTCTTAAACCAAAAGATTGAAGCCTGTAGGATATAATAAAGCAGAGCAAGATCAATTACTCAGTGATCATTTCTTGAGTATAGTTAACACTACTGAACTGTATGTTTTAAAATGGTTAGGATGGTAAAATCTCTATTATGTGTATTTCACTGCAATTGAGAGACAGAGAGAGAGAGAGAGGCGGAGAGAGAGAGAGAGAGAGACTCTTCAGGCCAGAAGACTGGAGTAGGCAGAAACCATCCACATTGACAGCTCCTGCTCACAAAATGTGGAGAGAAGTGGAGGGATGCAGGCTGGTGCATCACAGGGGTTGTTGAGCCTCGGCTCTGGGGCATGTGAGTGCTCAATTCGGTATTGCTTTACTCCACTTTTCCAGCTGACTACTTCATTCAAGATTTCCTGACCACCTCCTTGTTCCAGGCACCTTGGAAGGTGCTGGAACACAGCTGTGAATGTGCTTCTCGTCTCAAGGCGTTTAGGTAAGAGCTCTTTCTGTTTGGGGCCTTGAGGTTCCTGCATGTCCTTCAATCATTGACAAGTGGGCCACTTGGAGCTGTTCCTCAAGCATTGTCTTGAAAAGGTGGGGAGACAAGGAAGCAAGAGGGAGAAGAGCTACAGAACCACAGAGTGATCTAGGGTGGCCTTGACAAGAAGATCAAAGAAAATGGCCAACCCCTTGAGGTGCCAGGGCTGGACTCGGCCTTGGCCAACTGTCCGTGGAAGGATGTCACCTTCGGACTCTAACAGAATTTCACTGAAGTGAGTCTTTGAAATCCAAAGGAAGAGGGGCCCACGCTTCGAGGAACTCATCCCACGTCTATTCCAGCCTTGTGCTGATTCTGTATTAACACAGGATGTCCTCCCTCCAAAGGCTGGCTGAGGACTCTGGAGGCAGTATAGGATATGGGTAAGAGTTTGGCTTAAGAATCAAACAAGCCTGAGTTAAAACTTAGGCTGTGCCTCCTGGTAGCTCTGTAACCTTGCACAGTATCTGTATGTCTGAGCCCCAGTATCTTCATTTTTAAAGCGGAAATAGAAAAATAAATAAATAAATAAAGCGGAAATAGGGGCACCTGGGTGGTCAGTTAAATGTCCGTCTTCAGCTCAGGTCATGATCTCACGGCTTGTGGGCTCAAGTCCCCAACCAGGCTCTCTGCTGTCAGCACAGAGCCTGCTTCGGATCCTCTGTCCCCCCTCTCTCTCTGCCCGTCCCCTGCTTGTGCACACCCACACTCTCTCTTTCTCTCAAAAATTAATACACATTTTAAAAAATAACATGGAAATAATCATAGTAGTAGCATCTCAAAGGGTGTTGTAAGGATAAAATTATAAAATGTGAAGATCTTAACACAGTGCTTGGCATGCAAATAAGCACGCGATTAATGCTGGCTTAAAAAAATAAGCTGAACCGGAGCTCAGAGTGCATCTTATCCAACTCCATTCTACAGATGGGAGAACTGAGGCACAGCAGCTTAGTAATGGTGGAAAGATGATAGATTTTCTAGTTAGACAGATCTGGTTTGAATCCTGGCTCTACCACTGGACTTTAAGAAGTTCACTTAGGGGCGCCTGGGTGGCTCAGTCAGTTAAGCGGCCGACTTCGGCTCAGGTCATGATCTCGCGGCCGGTGAGTTCGAGCCCTGAGTGCTGACAGCTCAGAGCCTGGAGCCTGTTTCAGATTCTGTGTCTCCCTCTCCCTCTGACCCTCCCCCATTCATGCTCTGTCTCTCCCTGTCTCAAAAATAAATAAACGTTAAAAAAAAAAATTAAAAAAAAAAGTTCACTTAATCTCCCTAAACCTCAGTTTCCTCATCTGTAAAATGGGACAATCAGATTGTTCTGAGGACTAAATGGGATATATTCTGTAAAGCTCCTGGTACCAGGGCCTGGCATATAGGCCAGTTGCCCAATAAAATGTTCCTTTGTGCTTTTTCTTCTCTTGGCCTCAGGGAATTCATGCTGACATTCATGACACGAACAAGGAAGTCAAGCATATCTCACCTCAAATCCAATTCTTGACTGTGGGCAAGTTACTGATTCTCTTTCTGCTACATTTAAGTTGTCTGTAAAATGAGGATAATAATAGTACCCAGCTTCTAGTGCTAGTGTAGGATCAAGCTTTTTTGAAATGCCCCATAAATGTTTCTTATTATGTCCTGCAACCATGGCTCTGATCTATAAGAGACTCTCAGGTAGATATAGCTAGATAAGTAGTAATGCCTATATTCATTCATTCATTCGTTCTTTTTTTTTTTTTTTTTTTGGTTATTCATTTATGTGTGCCAGGCTATTATCAGAACTGGGATTCACAGAATTAGACAAGGCTCCTGCTCTTGAGTTGCTCACAATCTACGAAACTTAAGCAACGGCTGCCTGACTGTGTGTCACAGACTTTGAGGAGAGGCCGGAGCACAAGCTGTTGAAAGTACAGCCTCCGCAGTCAGACCACTGAGATTTGACTTCAGGCCTGCCACTCTGTGATCTTACCCAAACTACTTAACCTCTCTGTGCCTCTATAAAATAACATAAAATAGGGATTATCAGTCCATTCCGTTCCTGGTGTTTTTATCAAGGTTGGATGGTTTCGTAGCCGCAAAGAACTTAGAACAGCCTCGCAACATAGCAAGATACTATGTGGGCTCGTTCCAACAACGCAAGCATAAGCAAAAATGACATCAGTAGCATTCAGGGGAGAGGGTGGAATCCGAGAGGAAGAAACAGGGAAACCCAAAAGAAATTCGGTGCAGTTCCTATACTTCAGCCCCCCTACATCTCACATTTCAAAATATTCCCACCAGCCAAACCTGGCGGAGACCTTGGAGAGCGTTTTGTCAAAGACTCACAGTTTGCAGATGAGAAAACGCAGGTCAGGTGAGGTGAACAGAATAATGGCCCCCAAATATGTCCAAGTCCTAATCCCCAGAACCTATGATTATGTGACCTTACATGGGAAAAGGGACTTTGCTTGTGTGATTAAATTTAAGATTTTGAGTTGGGGAGATTATCCTGGATTATCTGGGTAGGCCCAACGTAATCACAAGGGTCCTTGTAAGGGAAAGAAGGAAGCAGGAGAGTCAAAGTCGGTGTGATGACAGAAGCAGAGGATGGATTGATGTGGGGCCAATGAGTCAAGGAACCCCGTGCATGTGCGAACAGGGACGTGTGCTTTCCCCACTCCCCTTTCCCCCATGGGTGCCCTTCCATTGATCTGAGCCCTCATTTCCTGCTGATTGTCCCAGAAACCAAATTTGCTACTTTCAGCTTTGATAAAGTGCCCTCCTCCCCACCCCTGCCTTTAGAGACAAAGCCAGAGCTCTACTCTTGGAAGTGGAAACTAGGAGTGCCAACAGGAAATGAGTGATATTAGCTATCTGGAAATCTTTTCAAGAAAGAACTCACCCTAGATGAGCTTTGTGAACAAGACTGATGAGATTTGAGAAGTGTAGCCAATAGCAGATAGGCAGTCATCTAATGATCATGGGTCCTCTGTGAGAAAGATGTGGTGGTGGGGATGGAAAATTGGTAGGAGACGATAGTCAGAGCTTGGTGCCTCCAGAACTGGACAGGGCAGAGGAGGCCTTTTGAGGCTGGGAAACCAGATTTATATATTTGGGCAAGAACATCCCTGGAGCAGAGAAGAGAAAGTAGTTAAGCTACCACTGCTGGAGAGAAGAAAAGTGTTCATCAGTGATCAAGATAATTTATGGGCACTACTGGACTTGGTAGGTGGGAACATAAACCGACATGAAGTGTTTGGAAGGCTGTTTGTTAGTACGCACCAACAATTCTCCTGCAGGAAATTGATCATAGGGGGTTGATAAAAGACGTTCAGCTGCTAAGATGTTCATTTTAGCATTGTTTAGAATGGTGAAAATGCTGAACAATATGGGATTGGTTAAATAAACGATGGTATGGCCATGTAGTAGGACACTATGCCAGATATTAAAAAAACACAAACAAACAAACATTAAAAGACATGAGATGGGGATGCCTGGATGGCTCAGCCATTAAGCATCAGACTTCAGCTCAGGTTGTGGTCTCATGGTTGGTTTATGAGTTCGAGTCCCGCATCGGGTTCTCTGCTCTCAGCACAGAGCCTCCTTCAGACCCTCTGTCTCCCTCTCTCTGCTCCTCTCTCTCTCAAAAATAAATAAACATTTAAAAATTCTTCTTTTAAATAATAAAGACATGAGATGTTAGGGGTGCCTGAGTGGCTCCGTAGGTTAAGGGTCCGACTTCGGCTCAGGTCATGATCTCACAGTTTGTGAGTTCAAGCCCTACGTTGGGCTTGCTGCTGTCACCACAGAGCCAGCTTCAGATCCTCTGTCCCTTCTCTCTCTCTGCCCCTCCCCCACTTGCACTCTCTCTCTCTCTCTTAAGAATAAATATACATTAAAAAAAGACATGTGAGTACACACCTATAATTGAAAACAGTGGATTGTAAGATGGCATGGGAGTAGGATCCCATATTTGTTAAAAATTTTTTTTTTTCATTTTATTTATTATAGAGAAAGAGAGAGAATATCTTAAGCAGGCTCCACGCTCAGCATGGAACCCCACTTGGGGCTTGATCCCACAACTCTGGGATCATGACCTGAGCTGAAACCAAGAGTCGGATGTTTAACTGACTGAGCCACCCAGGCGCCCCCCCACCCCATCTTTGTTTGTTTGTTTTTTTTTTTTTTTAATTTTTTTTTTTTCAACGTTTTTTATTTATTTTTGGGACAGAGAGAGACACAGCATGAGCGGGGGAGGGGCAGAGAGAGAGGGAGACACAGAATCGGAAACAGGCTCCAGGCTCCGAGCCATCAGCCCAGAGCCTGACGCGGGGCTCGAACTCACGGACTCACGGACCGCAAGATCGTGACCTGGCTGAAGTCGGACGCTTAACCGACTGCGCCACCCAGGCGCCCCCCATCTTTGTTTTTTTAAAACAAAGGCTGGAAGGACAAATACTAAAATACTACTGATAGTTCCCTCTGGATGAAGGAATTATGGGAAGTTTTAGTACTTTAACTTTTAGTTTAGAGTATTTTCGATATTCAGTAATGATCATGTATTATCTTTGCAAATTAAAGTTATCTATAAAAAATTTAAAGTGACCACTTCGTTATATCTAGTTTGTGCCTAGATCTCCCCATATGTTATCTTACTTATACATTAAAACACCATGACTTAGGTGTTATTGTGCCCATTTTACTTACAGGAAAACTGACACAAGTACTTTAAGCAACTTGTTCAATGGCACACAGTTAATATGTGCTGGACCCATGATTTCAAATCAACTCCTTCGGACTCTAAGGCTGCCCTCTTTCTATGATACTACTTGCTTTCCTGTAAAGAATTGCCAGGTCCCTCTGTGCTCTTTCTATGCTCTGAGCAAACTTCTGCTTATGTAGTAGCCTTGGTTTGCCTTATTCTCAGGAGAGGGAACAATAGTGCCACTGTTGGACTCAAGGAATTTCCTTATAAATGAATACATTCATTTCCTGTTTCATTATTCCTACTCTTGTTATGGCTTAGAGTAAATTGGTCCCTCCAGACCTGATTAAGGCTGGGGAAACCGGTGGGTCAAGGCCCAGGGTCCACGCTGGCAGGCTCTGCTACCCTGGCTGCTCTCCTGCTCAGCCTCTTTCATTCTAGCTCCCAGTGGGCCATTTGAAATAAGCTGTGACTTCTATAAATACCAGAAGTTGGGCCGTTCCCCCCACCCCACCCCCCCACATACCCAGGACATTGAAATAAATGCTCAGTTTCCTTTGTGCAAGTCAACCTGGGGAGGGATGTGTCTGAATGGACTCAGTATCCCAACCACTTAGCACAGTGCTTGGCATGGAGAAGACACTCTGTCACTACAGAATGTGTCCATGGCTGTAGGAAACCAGCCAGGTCTCTCTCCCTGCCAGCAGCTGCCTTTTTTCCTCCCCTTAGGTCAGACATTGTCCAAGTGTCAGAGAACTGAGCAAGCCACTAGTATTTTCGGAAGACCTCCACTATGTCCTACTATATAAAATGACTAAAGAGAGGGTGACAGAATCGAACAACTCTTGAGTGTCTGCCTGAGATCAGCACTCTGCTCTTTCCAATATTCATTCATTCGACAAATATACCACCTGTGAATGTCTATGAGCTAAGCCTTGTATTGGATGCCACAGAGAATAGATGGGTAAACGAGGATATGTAAGGAGCTTCTTACATGAAGCACAGGATTTAAAAAAGATATTTAAAAATTATCATACAGTAAAATTGACTTCTTTTCTTCTGTTGTATGTTCTATGCATTTTAGCACAGCTTCACGTATCTAGCATCACATTCAGGATGCAGAACAAAGTGTCAGAATTTTATTTCCATTTTTTATTTCCTGCTGAGGAAATTGAGGTCCAGGGAGTCTAAGTGACACCCCAAGGTCAAGCAGCCTGGTCTTAACAAAGATGGCAGAGGGAAATATGGATTTTTCTGTGGAGTCAGAGAGAGAGGCTAAGGAAGGGCTCTGATTCCAGTATTGGTCCTTAAAGTGGAAATTCCTTCTCTTTCATGGATGGTCACAAACTTCTTGGTATCTGTGAAGTCTACTCTGAAGACTGAGGAAACCTTCTAGGAATTTAGAATTTAGTTGGGTCCAGTGGTTTACTCTCTCTGATACCTGCCCAGTCTCCAGGGATATATCTTGTCTGGAATAGCTGACTTTAATTATGAAACATTCTGACTCATTTTCTTAAAAACATATGAATACGTGGTAATCTTTTGCCAAAAACTCCTGGTCATATTCATGACTGTCAATTGACGTACCCAAAATGAAACAATCATTTTTTCTGACTCCTCTCTTGGGGAAAGTGTGTTTGCCTGCCCTTATCACAAGCCCACTTTTAACCTGATGTGTTTAATGAGTGCATACTGGAAGATAAACATTTCAGTGTTGTGAAAATTGTAAATTGAAAGCCAATAAAGTTGAGTAAAAGGTTTGAGAGTTTCTTCTAAAGAGCGTCATGCACTTATAACATCTAATACTTCTATTCCACCACTTAAATCACACACTGTGGCTGCTGAAAGCACTTTGGAAGGTTTTTAGTGCAGCGTTTTAATTTTAGTTTATGTAATTAATAAATACAAATAGTTAAAAATGATATTGGGGTGCCTGGGTGGCTCAGTTGGTTAAGCATCAAACTCTTAATTTCTGCTCAAGTTATGATCTCACGTTTGTGAGATCAAGCCCCGCGTTGGGCTCTGTGCTGGAGCCCCTCTCTCTTTACCCTTCCTCCCCTCCCCCCAAAAGATATTAAGTGACAAATAATCTCCCTCCCACCCTCAGGCCCTAGTCCCTTGCTCTCCCTTTCCAGACCAGTTAACTGTGTATCCTTTTGGAAAGTCACTAAGCAATCAAAGGCATTTTATGCATTATCTATAGAATATGTATTTATGTACTGCCTATAAGAAATATGCCATCCCATTTTTCCTGATTCTCTTAATTCAAGTAATTCAACTGAAGGTGGGCGTTAGGGGGTCAAGGACTAATAAAGCAGTTGTGACTTTCAAAGAGCTCATAGTAGAGCAGAGGGGAGCTTATGTGTAAACAGGACTGAACACAGAACTCTTGGATTTGTGGCCCAGATGCCCCCTTAGTCCCACACATTTGGTCTGGAACCATCTATCACTGGTGCCATCTTGTGGCAGTGGCTGGTTTCCCAGATGTAGTTACAGGGCTAGTCTAAGGCTTTCAGGGTAGTACTCAGCTTGCCTTCCCAGTGGAAAGGAAAATTCTTCTCTTCAAAATCCTCAACAGGACCCCAGACACCCACTCCCACAGCTGGTGACCCCACGCCTCATGAACACTTTCCTTCCAAAGTGCTTGGAATTCCCACCCTAGCACCATTGAATTGGAAGGGACTTTAGAGAGTGACCCACTGCCATTCCAGACTCTCTCTCCCATACATCCTACCCCCATCATAGGGTCTTCTGGCCTTGGTGAAGGTGGAAACAAACCAGTGAACAAATACTCCCTCCCTGGGGCAGCTCACTCAGTGGTCACCCCACACAAATGCCTGGAACGATCTTCCCTATATTAGCTGACACATGTGGCCCATTGACATCCATCCGCTGTTCCCATTGCAGGGTTTTCCAACAGGTAGACCAAACACTGCTTATGGAATCAGCAAAGTGGAAGCCCCTGAAAAAGAATAATTTTTTTCAAAGAATATTGACTATTGATAGGATCAAAAAAAAAAAAAAAAAAAAAAGGAAAGAAAAAGAAAAAAGGGGGGTGGAAAACATAGAACTTTACTGGACTTCCTTATACTTGTTTTTAGGATTTACATTGTTTTATTTTGTATTACCTACGGGGATAAGGGTGGGCAAGAAATACCAGTCTTTAGAGGTTTAAGACATCTAAAGATCTTAAAAGGGCTCCATGGTCCTAGATACTTTGCATTTACCCAAAGGAAGTCTCCTCCTCTGATAGCCTTTCAAATATCTGATGACTCCCTCAACTCTCACATTCAACTTCATTGTAGTTTGTCAGCCTCCAGGAAGCCCTTTCTGAGCAACTGGGAGAGAACTGGGGTTTCCCCCAAGGCACACAACCCCATCTGTATTTGTCTTACTCGGTGTCCTGACCCCTGTACAGGGAGACAACAATACCCCCTGAGTGGGTGCCCATGTAGCACCCACAGAGTCAGTGACTACTCCTTCACTTCATGACTGAAGCTTAAACATCCACCCACCTGTCCCCAACAGGCTTACATCACCAGTCTGGAGGGATGGGGATCATCCCTTCGCCTCCTTACACAGCCCCAGGACAGCCAGGCTCTCCCACGAGGCTCTCTATAGCAGGGCTATAGAATGAAGCTGAAGTTGAGAGTTGGTGCCCCTCAGCCTGGTAGGAGGAGGGTATAGGAAGGGGTGACTAAGCCTCTCTAGCAACCTTGGGGGGGGGGTAGGTTGTAAGTATCATGGCTCTTATTACTAAGCAGGACATGGCAGAAAGATGGCTCTGGAGAACAGGGGACCCTGAATGGAACAGGAAGTGGTCACCGTGATTCAACCACAGAGTTTTTCCCTGAATGCCATCTGTTAAGAGTGACACAGCTTTTGGGGAAAGTCACTGTGCTGAGGTGGGGGTGTGGGTGGGCGGGGGGATGTTCAAGTTATGGGCTGGTGCTGCCACAGAAACTGGGCAGTGAAACCAGAAAGGAGGGCAGCCTCCTGCAGCATTGGTATCTCCTGGCCAGGCCAGGTCCCAGCCATGTGGGAAAATGCTTCTCTGTAGAGGGGGACAGTCCCCAGGAGGCAGCATCTCTCTGCCTTCCGGGAGTTAGAGTCTCAACTTACTAGAGCTGCCATTAGGACAGGTTACTTTACTTCTCTTTCTTGATCAATATAATGGAAATAATAATGGAGTCCACTAACAGGGTTGTTGCGAAAATCAAGTAAGATGCTGCATGATTATCACTTAGAAGAGGTTGGCATAAGGTAGGTGGTAAGAAACAGTAGCTTTTATTACTTTGTGTTTATTACAATCAGGGACTCTCAGAGGTGGAAATCTTAGCCTGAATAATCCATTTTAAAGAAAAGAAACCTGAAGTGTCAAGAGGGGCAGTGATGGCTCCGAGGTCTCACATAGCTAAGCTGGGGCATATCTGCGCCTAGAGCCAAGGTCTCCTGCTTCTCAGCCCCTTTGTCTCTTTCTCTTCCCCCTTCCCCCCAGTTATCACACCAGTCACTGTATCAACCATTTTATGTATGTGATATCAGTTAATTCCCGTAAAAGGTAGGCAAAATTGATCCATCTTTCAGATACCGTGTCATTCAGAATGCTTCTATCCATCTTTTCATCAACTTCTTTAGAACTCTGCCCTCACCCCTCCCGTTTCCAGGGAGTCCTCCTGGATTAAACCGCCCCCAGAACTCTAGTCCATCTTAGACACCGTGTCCTCTCAGTGATTAGTGGGCAGCATGATGTAGCAAGTATTTCTGCAACCACCAATAATCAACACAAACATACGGGGGAAGAGGACAGTGTTGGTCAAAGCGGGGTCTTGCAAATCATAACTAAAAAAAGTATTAAAAATAGTTTTATATTAAGGGTGTCTGGTGGCACAGCTGGTTGAACATCTGATTCTGGATTTTGGCTCAGGTCGTGATCCCAGGGTCATTGGGATCCCGTGTTGGGCTCTGTGCTGTGGGTGGAGCCTACTTAAGATTCTCTCCCCTCTGCCCTTTCCCATATTGTGCTCACTCTCTCTATAAAAAAAAAAATAATAAAATAAAATAAAAATACTTTTATAATAAACATAAAGTAATAACAGCCACCTGTTTTTTTTTTTGAGTATTTTATGCCAGGCTGTTTTTCTGGGTGATTTGCAGGGAATATCTTTTTTTTTTTTAAGTTTATTTCTTTTTATATTGAGAGAGACAGAGAGAGAGAGCCTGGGAGAGGGGCAGAGACAGAGGGAGAGAGAGAATCCTAAGCAGGCTCCGTACTGTCAACTCAGAGCTCGAACCCATGAACCGTGAGACTACGATTGGGGCCAAAATTGAGAGTCAGACGCTTAACGGACTGAGCTACCCAGGCGTACCTGACTTGCAGGGAATACATTTAAACATGCACTTATAGTATTCCAGCAAGCGAGGAGGAATACTCAGCAGCTTCCATTCTTCCAGGGCTTTCCCTGGCTTTTGGCAGCTCACCCAAGGCAGTAGCAGCTCGTGGGCAGCCTCCACTGTCAGGAGAGGTCTAGCCTCAGAGAAAGCCACAGAGCACCAGGATGGGGGACAAGGACTAGATGGGGAACAAATACCCCAGTACATCTGGGACAACCAAACACATTCACTGTGGTTTTAAACATGTTTCTGAGAGGAGACCTGCCTTGCCTGGTTTGGGTCTGATCCCCTCAGTTTCAGGGTTGGGCTGGAGGGAGCTCTCGAGGTCTAGGGTGTAAAGTCTAAGATTCTTTACATTCTCAGCCTGGTGGGAGAATCACTGCCTCCTTTATCCCTAATCTTTCAGACCTGGTCAGTCTCTACTCCTTCCCCTGGCTCCTGACCCTGTCTCTCCTAGACCAGCACACTTTGTTGCAATTTTCCTCAATAAACCCGGTGGTGTTATACATCTGGACTGCTGCACATTTCCTTCCCGGCCTCCAACTCTCCTCCCTCATCCCCCGCTTGCTGTCTGAGGACATTCCTGGGGAATTAAATAAATATTCCACTTGGGCCTGTCTCCCTGGACGAAACTGTGGACTCCTCAAAACAGAGACTGGGATTCAGTCTTAATTATTTACAAAAATAGGCTTCAGGTCTATGGGCCACAGATTGCTGATTTGATTTTTTAAAATATTGTATTAAAATATTATTTATCTTGGGGTGCCTGGGTGGCTCACTCAGTTAAGCGTCCAACTCTTTACTTCGGCTCAGGTCGTGATCTCACGGTTTGTTAGTTTGAGCCCCTGAGTCAGGCTCTGGGCTGACAGGGCGGAACCTGCTTGGGATTCCCTCTCTCCCTCTCTCTCTGCCCCTTCCCCTGTGTGCAGAGGCTTGCATTCTCTCTCTCTGCCTCTCTCAAAATAAATAAATAAATACACATTAAAAAAAACATTATTTATCATGGTCACTGAATTTTTTGGCAGAATCCTCTTAGGTTTTTGGTTTTTTCTTTTCCTCTTAGGTTTTCGTACTCAAAACAAATGCCCCAGTCTCCTCACACTATTCCCTGGTTTGTTTGTTTGTTTCCCAGAGCCCCAGAATACTACCTAGAGGTTTGATGAATGAATGAGTGAATGAAATGGAAAGGCTACTAGACTGGGAATTGAGAGCTTTGAGGTCCAGGCTCGGCCACAAATGATGTGATCTGGGCATATCCCTCAACTCTGTAGAACTCAGTTTTCTCAACTGTAAAACGTACACATCGTATTCGATGATCTTGCAGGGTTTTTTTCTGCACTCAAGAAATATTCACAGATAAAATTACGGATCAGACATAAAGAGATGGACATGGCCTAGTTCCTTGCTCTGGAGGTACTCACACTTGAATGAATTTAGTAAATCTCTGAGCAGTAGGTTTTCCCCCTGGAAAATGGAGTGATATTTGCCTAGGAAGCTCAAAGAAGGGAAAACAAGCATTCTGCATTGTATTACTCCACACCCTCTCAAACCTCAAACCCACACTTTTCTATAAACCAGTCAACACAAATACTAACATTACACCCTTATATTGGGCTCTAGGGAGCAGCTGAGCCCCAAGATTGCAATCCCACCTGGCCACTTACTGACTGTGTGTCCTTGGGCAAGATACTAGACCTCACAGGGCCTCCATTTCCTCATCTGATGAGTGAGAATGACAGTCAAGGGTTTTCCCACCTCACAGCACTGTCAGGAAAGCGACTGGAGATTGCCACTGTGAGTGCATTGAAAACTGACAAGTACCATAGTTGGAAGCCATATGTGGACTTCTCCTGCCCCTGTGAAGTTTTAGGTTCTCCTTTCTCCCTGCGTTGCACCTGCTGTCAGAAAAAGGAACAGAAACTACGTTTTACTGACATGGGAAGTGATCCCTGCCAGGGGAAGCTTAACTTTTCATTGGCACAGAAGCCTTAAAGAAAAGGAAGTGAGGTGAAATCTCAGGTGTTGGGGAGGAGGAGGAGACTTTGGGGGTGGGAGAGCTTTTCTGAGTCATTGATAGCAGCACATCCAATAAACAATGTCGTGCATAGTGCTTCCAAAAGCTCTGGCCACTCTTCCTCGCTGGGTCATTTCTTAGAGAATCTTGGGGTAGAGCAATTCACTTCGCCTTGGGCCTCAGTTTCCTCCCGCACGAAATGAGAGTTGGTCAAGCTACCCACCGAAGCCCCCTGCGTCTTTGAGATTTGAATAGTGCTTTGGAAAGGCAAGAAGGGGAAAGACGAGTATTTCGTTCCCCTTTGCCCTTCTCAGATAACCTTTCTGCTCCCTTCCCTCACACACGCGGCCTCAGCCTTACCTGGCAGCCCAGGGTAGGGCCCTGGGCAGGCCCAGGATGGATTCAGGAGCACGTGGGTGTCCCGGCCTAGGAGACTGGCCGGTAAAGGTAAGCGCTCCGCCCCTGCCCCTCTGGGCGAAGGGGAGCCCAGCTCCTCTCAGGCGCATCCTCTGCTCGCCCCACCCCCGGAGCCGCCCTGGCTGGGTGCCCATTGCGCAACCGCAGCCCCGGGAATGCAGCCTGGGCAGTTCCCATGGGGCTCCCAGCTCAGGGTGGGACCCCCTCCTTGACAGGGCGATCAGAATCACACTGCAAAATATTAATTACTGCTGCTTCCAAAGCCTCACCACTGGCGGGTGCCAGGCCCTGCCCAGGAAGTCCAAATTATCAGCATCATTGGCATTTTAGTCACCCCCGGTGGGGAGATGGGCCACATGACCCCCAGCTGCTTCTTAGGTGAGAGCCACTTCCTGGAACCCAGCCTGAGACCCACAGTACAAGTGCCCTGGAAGTCGGCAGGAGGTGGGCGGTGAGTATGGGAGAGAGGGAGAATAGGAAACTCTGGAGGATGAAAGGAAGAAGAAAAACTTACTGTCCAAGCAAATTTATACATGATTCTCCTCATTTTTCAGAAGAGGTTGAGAGATGTAAGAAAATTGCCCCAAGTCCCAAGGTGGCAAGAGGCAGAGCTTGGGCACTTTCCACTACACTAATGGCAGGTAATTTCACAGGCACGATTAACTACCTGATCTAATCAGTGGTTGAGCATATTGGGAACGTGAGAAAGCAGTGGGCAGGCCAGCAGTGTCAAGGTGACAGTGGGACTGTGGGACTCATACTCTTGGTAGCAGTGAAAATGTCTGGTCAAAACACAATGAGGTGCCATGAACCCCCTGACCTGCATCAGAATGGTGGGGATTTTGAGAGACAGACTCCTAAGTTTCTTGGAGCAAATTGCTTAATTGATGTCAGTCAAGCATCAGTTAGTATTCCAGAGAAGCATCCCAGAATCAGAAGCGGTTTTTGAAAACACACTCATAATTTATAAATGCATGCCACTCCCTTCTTCTCCCCCTTCCCCAAGCAGTGGGAGCCACATTTGGGGAATAATTCTATCCACTCCGCAGGCTATTTTGCCATTCTTACGAATGATGATTACAGAAAGTCTTTAACAACATAAGGAAATACATATACTATGAGGGCGGAGGCACAACCGTGCACACGGGATGATCACAGCTGTTTGAAAGGGCAAAAGGGAAGAAAGAACGAAAGAACCCAAACCAATATATACAAAACAGATTGGGAGGAAACACCAAAATGTTGACAGCGGTTTTCTGTGGGTCGTAGGTGATTTCCTTTTCTTCCACTTTTCAGTAGTTTTCAACTTTTCTATCTACGGCCTATATTACTTTATAGTAGAAACTATCCCTACTCTAAAAGAGAGAAAGTGGATGCTGATGATGTTGAAGATGATAATAATTGCAACAACAACAATAATAGTAAACCAGCATTTCCTGGGTATCAGGCAGTGTCCTAAGCACTTAACTTGCTTTTTATTTTTTTTATTTAAAAAAAAAAAATTTTTTTTTTCAACGTTTTTTATTTATTTTGGGGACAGAGAGAGACAGAGCATGAACAGGGGAGGGGCAGAGAGAGAGGGAGACACAGAAACAGGCTCCAGGCTCTGAGCCATCAGCCCAGAGCCCGACGTGGGGCTCGAACCCACGGACTGCGAGATCGTGACCTGGCTGAAGTCGGACGCTTAACCGACTGCACCACCCAGGCGCCCCTTAACTTGCTTTTTAAAAAAGATCCCCATAGCAGGGGTGCCTGGGTGGCTCAGTTGGTTAAGTGTCTGACTTCGGCTCAGGTCATGATCTCATGGTTCATGAGTTCGAGCCCCTCTCAGGATCTCTGCTGTCAGCACAGAGCCTGCTTGGGATCTTCTATGGCCCTCTCTCTCTGCCTGTCACCTGCTCATGCTCTCTGTCTCTCAAAAATAAATAAATGTTTAAAAAAGATCTTCATAGCAATCTTGTGAAGTGGACATTATTAATGTATCTATTTTACAAAGGCTCTGAGCTATTAGGGGGTGCCCTGGACATTGAGTTTTTGGCTGTCCTACATCCAAAGGTCCCTGGCTAGCATACAAGACTTGCCCTTATGTGTTAGCTTGAAAGAAGGGAGCACCCCCCCACCCCCCGCTTTTACCCCTGAGGTCCAAGAGCAAATCCTCCTACCTCAAGCTGGCAGTAGGTTTGGGTGCAGGACCAAGGGGGCAGCAAGTTGGATGCTCCTGCCTGAGGCCTGGGCCCTGGGCCTCTGAGTGCTGAAGGGTCAGTACTCCAATTGCTGTGATACCTGGTTGCAGTGGCCTCAACATCCTGATTAGACATTTCTTGGCCAACGGACCTTTTTGTGCTTCCTGCTCCTCTGTGCCTTGAGCGGGGGGGGGGGGGGGGGGGGGACTTCATTTCTTTTCTGTCTTTTCCTAAGACGAGCCCCTCTTGAACTCCAAATGCAATTCTGTTGCATTTGATTCATTTCTTTGTTTAAAATAGTCAGGGTCTGCTTCTGTGGCTTGTTACCAAAAGCACTAACTGATTTTCAGTGATTTTCCAGCAGTTCCAGAGCAAATGGTGGAAGCAGGGCTCCCATCCGCATCGGTCCACCCAGAGCCCAAGCAGCTTAACCAATCCTTTTGTGCTACCCACTCTTCCCCGGAGTATGACAAACATTTCTTGAACTTCTGGAAAACAAACCAGAAACATCGTTTTGAAAATTTTCTCAGAAATTAGGGACCCACCACCCACTTTACTGCCATGGGAGCCTGGCAGGCCATCCTTGAAGGGCCGGAAGCTCAAGGCAAAGGCCAGGTCAGGGAGGAGTCAACCCAGGGCTCCAGTGACCGCAGTGCAATGGGATCTGGGGAGGAGAGGAAGCAGAGGCGTTTCAGGCCTCACCGGCACTTCCTGACTGATGCCAGAGAACTGACTCAGCATAGGGTCTCCTCCCCCAGAAACTTTTGAACTTTGGTATCTGGGAGAAGAACCCCAGGTTTGATCCCCAGGGGACCCATGGCAGGTCATGATTGTTTACACGTCCACTGTAAATTTCTAGAGGACAAGCACTGAACCTTTTCCCCCTGAGTCCCTCAAGTCTGGCACATCAGTATTATTGGAATGAATGAGAGAATGAATGAATGAAGGACTCTTCCCATCCCCATGCCATGCAGTGGGAAACCTTAAACCCTGGAACTTTTCCAAGGCATCTTGGCAAAATAGAACCACCACAGGCTTTGGAATTGACAAATCTTGTTTCAAACCGTGGCTCTTTTACTTACAAGCAAATTCTTCCTTAACCTCTTTGAAACCTCCATTTCCTCATCTGCAGCATGGGGATAGTATCTAAACTCTCACTCCAAGTGATTGGGAAGACAGAAAAAGTGGTTGGCACACAGTAGAAACCTCAATCGATCCTAGCTTGCTTCCTCCTCCCGACACCCTATTCTGACTTACTTCCTTCTTCCTATCCCTCACCTGCATAAATAGTCAACAGTAAGGGACAGGTTAAACAAACTGTGGCATCCCAGTAAGAAAAAATGTTAGGCAGTCAATAAAAATGTTGTTTAACAAATAATTTTTAATGGAACAGAAGATGCCCAGGCATGCATGTGAAGTGAAGAAAAGGCTAAATTATTTCTACAGTATGACCTCAGCCATGTGAAAATGAGCATGTCTATGCATGTTTGTACATGAAAGAGGCAATTTCTGGAAGGAAGGATATGCAAGAACTCTTGACAGTAGTTTCCTTTTGGGTGGGAATAGAAAGTTGGGTTGGATTTTCACTTTCACTTTATAACCTTCTGTCCTATCTTATACGTATAAAAAAAAGAGAAAGAGAATATATAATCTTATGATATATATTAAGAATTTACCATGAGTATGTATTAGTCTGTAAACCAAAACCCAAAACACAGAAAAAATAAAAAAGGGAATATAACAAGATTTCAACAGTGGCTATTTGGGAAGCTGTGGAATTATGGAATTAATAAGACAATTTTCTCCTTTATATTTTTCTTTATTTTCCAAGTGTTGTACGATGAGCTTATAGCTCTTCTATAATCAGAATTAAGGCAAATGTCACTTTGATAACTCCTCTGGGATAGGAAGGAGGGGGAGGAGGAGCAGGTGACTGTGACCAAAGGGCCAAGGGAGCCCAACGTGGAACTGGGCAGAAGCAGTTGTATTTTTGGAGCCCTGTGGTTCCTGCTGAGTCAACTAACTAGTTGTTTGGCCCCAGCCTGCCAGTGGAAGCAGGAAATGCTCCCACTCCTGCCCTCATTCACTCTTAGTCACCCTCTGGGAAAGCAGGGTAGAGGTGGGGGCAGGAGGGTGGTTGGGAGTCTCCATCTGCCCCTCTGCAGCCTTCTAGGCAGAGAAGTCATGGGAGGGAGTCTAAGAGCTAGGCACCCTATCCACCTGGCATGGTCACGTTGGGGGTAGACAGCAGCTGGGAGTGAGCAGTAAGGGGTGGCAGAGCGGTGCTGGGAAAATGCCCCTCCGGCCCTTGGCAGACAGCCCTGCATCCCCCTGTGGAGCTGCTGTGAAAATTAATTACCATTTGTCCAGGGCTTTGAGATTGCCCAGATGAAAGACACACAGAGGAGTGTCATGATGAATACGTGTTTACAGCACGGACTTTCATCCCAAACATCCATCTTGACAGTTACGTGTCCCGCTCCTAACATCCCCCTGCACCGACATCCTCAAAGCACCAGAAGTTGAACATCAATATCAAATGCTGCTGAAGGGGAAGAGGGAAGGGCGGGGGACCGCTGGCTCCCCATCATCCTGCTTTTTAGCCCCATCCCCGGTAGGTTAAAAGGAGGAAATTATGACAAAATTGAGGACAGTGAGGTGAGAAGACTTGGAGAGGGGTGGTGGATTACTTTATCCTAGAAACCAGGACTCTGCCGGTCTTATGGATGGAGGGATGGGAGGAATTCGAGAACTCTCTGGCTCAGGGCAGACAGTGCCAAGTAGGTTCATCCCTGGATGGCTTTCATTCCGACTTCTAATTCTTCTAGCAAACTGAATGACTCCTTGTTGATTGATTCTGAACACTTGACTACGGTGAATCCTGTCATCTTCTGGCTCTGGGAACTTGGGTGGGAAATTGTTTGGTTTTCTGGATTCTTCTTATTCTGTCTTTCCCTCTGCATGTTTATGCAAGATAATTGATCCGTAGAGCTACTCAATGTGTTTCTGGGCAGGTTTACCAGAGCAAATCCAATGGAGAAAGGATCATGCAAGGGCGAGCCCCTCCCTCAGGGAGACTGCATTCTTTTTTTTTTTTTTTTTTTCAACGTTTTTTATTTATTTTTGGGACAGAGAGAGACAGAGCATGAACAGGGGAGGGGCAGAGAGAGAGGGAGACACAGAATTGGAAACAGGCTCCAGGCTCCGAGCCATCAGCCCAGAGCCTGACGCGGGGCTCAAACTCACGGACCGCGAGATCGTGACCTGGCTGAAGTCGGACGCTTAACCGACTGCGCCACCCAGGCGCCCCGAGACTGCATTCTTATTGGAGAGTTGGACCCTCGCTTACTTATGAGACATTTAAACAATGTAGAAGATCAGACAGACAGAGAAAAGGGCTGAGCTCCAAGAAGAGTAGGACCATTATAGACTAGAGAATTTAGGAGAGGAGACTTTCTTAGGACTGAAGTAGGAAGATGTGAAGGCACATAGTCTCAATGGAGACAGTGAAGAGGTCGTTGAGGCCAGAATGGAAAGTTCACATGAGGACGGGGACAAGGGAGAGACAGGCAGATGGGCTGGCTGGGTGAGATTGTGAAGGCCCTTGAATGCCCAGCTAAAGAATGGGGATTCTGTCCAGAGGGCAATGAAAACCACTGAATGTTTCTGAGGCAGAGAATGATATGATGCAGAATTTGAGAAGAGGTTAAAATATTTTCATCGAGAGGCGAATTTTGACATCTCTGAGTCAGCAATGCTACCATGAAATTCACCATTTTCCTCCTCAGTCCAGCCCCTTACTTCTATTTCAGCTAATGACACGTAAGCCCAAATGTCACCTCCCTTGGTTGCTCTCTGATACACACCCAGTGTTATTTTCTTCATAGCACTTATCACCTTTGGAAATGATCTTGTTTATGTACTTGTTTACTTCCTTTTTCTCTAGTTGTCCATAGAATGTAAGCAAAATGGGGTAGGTGGGGCATTGTCACCTATTTTGTTTGCTGCTCCATCTTTAACACCTAGGACCGTACTGGGCTGGTGGCAGATGCTCAATGTGTATTTGTGGAATAAATGAACAATGTGTATTTGTGTATTTGTAGGCTGATAAATGGACAAATGGTGCCACCATTTTCCCAGCCACGCTGGTCCCAAACCTCATGGTGATTCTTGACTCGTACTTCCTCCTCTGCAGAACCCAGCTGTTTGTTCTCATGTCTATGAATATTATCTCTGCATCTCTCCCTGTCCTCTTCTTCCCCCTTTGTATTTTAGACCTTGATCCTCTTAAACAATTTTAAGCTCCTTAAAGGCAGAGTCTCTTCATTATTATTTCCCCATGGTGCTCAGTACAGGACCTGGGCAATGACAGTTCCCACTGATCCAGACTTTATAGTTTTCCAAGGGCTTTTCACATGATCCTAGTATACCTAGGACTTGAACCTCAGTTCTTATCTCGACACTACACTCTTATTCCATTATTATACTAATTATGCATAATTGTTGATGAATGAATGAGTGAGTGAATGCTGGAAGTGCCCAAGATTGATCGTAGAAGGAGAAACTGGAAGTAGGAAGGCCTTTTGGGGAAAATGTTAGTCCATATGGACATGAGAGAAAAGGAGAGTGAATGAAGGGGGTGCGGTGCGGGGGACAGCCAAAAAACTGGGTCTAGAGAAGGCTGATTCCTTGATTACTCTGTGTATCAAGTACCTCATTCCCCTTGTCTTGTTACTTAAGACGGAAAGATATGTAATCAACACAGGAGAAGACACCAGAGGCAAAGTTAAAGGGACGAGAAGATTCTGAATCCAAAGGAGACATTATTCATTGGTTTGTGAGCTACTGTGTTTATAAGCAATAAGTGTTAAAAGTATAAGCAATTCCACTGGACAGAAATTGCAAAGGACAAAAACACGTAATGAAAAAATACAATGGAAATCACTGGTTTTTCCGCCATCCAGAAGAAGTCATTCTAACCTTTTGATGTACATCCTTTTGAACTATAAAAATTTAAACCTTAATATAAACATACGTACATCTCTTTCTGCCCTTCCTCCCCTCAATAAATAAATATTAAAAAAAAAAGATTTTGTTCCTCTTCCCGACTCTCTCTCTCTCTCTCTCTCTCTCTCAAATAAAATTAAGGGGTGCCTGGGTGGCTCAGTCGGTTGGGCGGCTGACTTTGGCTCAGGTCATGATCTCGCAGCTCGTGGGTTTGAGCCGGGCTCTGTGCTGACAGCTCAGAGCCTGGAGCCTGCTTCGGATTCTCTGTCTCCCTCTCTCTCTGCACCCCCTTGCTCACACTCTGTCTCTGTCTCTGTCTCTCTCTCAAAAATAAACATTAAAATTTTTTTAATAAAATTAAAAATAAAACTAATTAATTAACATGCATATGGGACACCTGGGTGGCTCAGTCAGTTAGGAGTCCGACTTCTGCTCAGGTCATGAACTCACAGTTTGTGGGTTTGAGCCCTGCATCGGGCTCTGTGCTGACAGCTCAGAGCCTGGAGCCTGCTTCAGAATCTGTGTCTCCCTTTCTCTCTGCCCCTCCTCTGCTCACGTTCTGTCTCTCTCTCAAAATAATAAATAAACATTAATATATATATATATATATATATATATATGTGTGTGCATACACTTATATTTATATATTTATTTAATATAAATCTAATGTATTATACATGTTTATGTATTTTATTGTATATATTGAATATACAGTATATGTATTCTATATATGTAAGTAGACACACACATTTGTTTTTGTTATAAAATGGGATACATACAGTTTTGTAACCTGCTTTTTGTTCACTTAATAATACGTAGTGAACACAAAGGAAATTTTATAAGCCCAAAGGGCAGTTTGAAAAGATAACCTCTGGGATAAACAGGAAGCCAGAGAAGAGATATGAGCATAAAGTGAGTGGCTAAGCTCTGTGGTTTTGATAAATATTACCAAAGCAAATAAATCTTAGATGTCTTGTCAAGTTAGGTAATTATTAGCTCTCTATCAGCAAGGTCACTAATTCAAAGACTCACAGGATGTTGGTCTTAAAGAAGCCTTTGAGATGATCTAATTCCATCCCCTTGACTTAGGTATTGAGAAACTACAAACCCAGAGACATTAACTAACATGTTATGACTGGTGAGCCATGGAGCTGGAATGAGAACAGAGTGTGCTGGCTCCCAGTCCAGTGCTCTCTCCACTAACCCACACCGATCAACATGGTATGTGGTCTTCAGTCACAGGCCCTGATGTACAGAAAGGAACAGGGAGACATGGGGCCCCAAACCCAGAGGTTTTCCAAGTGTACAATATCAGGGGAACTGTGTGTGTTAAGAGGGTGGCAAAATGTCCCTGGGCAGGTCACTGGGGAAGCGGGGAACTCAGCACTTAAGAGTGGTTGGCTCTGATGTCTGCCCACCAAGACACCAAATAAGTCTTGGTTCCGTTATAGATCTTGCTGTATGATTTTGGGCAATTTACTTAAACCTTCTTGCCTCCATTTTCTCATCTGTAAAAGGAGAGTCATTGGGGCGCCTGGGTGGCTCAGCTGGTTAAGCATCCAACTCTTTTCTTCGGCTCTGGTCATGATCTTACAGCTCGTGAGTTCAAGCCCTGTGTCGGGCTCTGTGCTGACAGCTCGGAGCCTGGAGCCTGCTTCAATTCTGTGTCTCCCTCTCACTCTGCCCCTCCCCTATTCATGCTCTGTCTCTCCTTCTCCTTCAAAAATAAGTAAACATTAACAAAAATTTTTTAAGGGAATAATAGCAGTATCTACCTCATCAAATTGCAGTGAGAATGAAGAGGTAATGCACACAAAGGATTTAGCAGAGTGTTTGTCATATAGAAAAAGCTCAACAAATGTGAGCCATCATGATTATGAATGCTCTGGCATTTAAGGTCAATGCCCCTGAAAACTTTAAATTTTTTTAAAAGTTTATTTATTCATTTATTTATTTATTTAGAGAGCATGAACAGGGGAGGGGCAGAGAGAGAGGGAGAGAGAGAATCCCAAGGAGGCTCTGTGCTGTCAGTGCAGAGCCTTGGGCGGGGCTTGATCCCAGGAACCATGGGATCACGACCTGAGCCAAAATCAACAAACACTCAAGTGACTGAGCCACCCAGGTGCCCCCCTGTAAACACAGCATATCACAGCTGTCCTTGACTATTGACATCTGTAGGGAAAAGGGACTTAGAAGCTCAACTATGGAGCTATGTGAGCCCTGTCCACTATGAGGACAGTAACCAGTAACCAAGAGAGACCATCCTCCAAAGGAGGCCATGTGGCCTGGAGTAGAGCTGTAGGCAGCTGGGGACTCTGGACCTTTCTGGTATTTTCACTGGAAGTCACCCTCAAGATACAGCAGCGAGGCCACCCTCACACTTCCTGGGCTACCCAAGTATACAAATCAAGGATCTAAAATTTTTTTCCTCATTTCCTTATTTAAAAAAGAAGCAACTGTTTAAAGCGGAAACAATCACAAGTTATTATAAGACTTACAACTTATAGAACTAAAATCACTACGTGAGTAGAAAGACTAGGGAGGGGGACATGTAAATAAATTATTATAAGTTCTTTCACTACATGCAAAGCAATAGTACCTTTTGAAGGTAATGATACATTAAAGGTGTATATTTTAAGCCTTAGCACAACCATTAACAACAACCAAGTAAGCATAATCCATAAGCCAACAGCAGAGAAAATGTGAAGTTATAGAAAATACTCAATTTGTTGAAAAGAAGTCAGGAAAAGAGGAAAACAGGTACAAAGAACAGAGGGGACAAATAAAACGCTAATAGCAAAATGGTATATTCAAGCTCAACATATCAATAATTACCTTAAAGGTAATTTAAAAGAGATAGATTGGGTAAAGAAAGCAAGTCCCCACTCTATGCTGTGTACAAGAAAACAAATCTAAATATAAACACACAGATAGGTTAAAGGTAAAATAAAAAGATGCACCATGGTAACACTAATCAAAAGAAAGCTGGAGTAGTGATGTTAATATCAGGCAATATAGACTACAGAACAAAGAATATCACCAGGGATAAGGACACACCGGACCTGAGTGTTGCCACACCCTAACGGAGCTTCAGAAAACATGAAACAAAAACTGATGGAACCAAAAGGGGAAGCAGGTAAATTCCAACTGTAGGTGAGGACTTCACACTCTTTTTTCTGAAACTGATAAAAGAGTAGATAGACTGTTAGTAAGGAGAGAGAGGACTTGAACCGCATTATTAATCAACTCGGCCTGACCTTTCATAACACCACCCCCAAACAGCAGAATACACATTTGTTTTCCAAGTGCATGTGAAACATTCACTGAGAGTGGACCATATCTGGGGCCCTAAAATCAGTCTTAATAAATTTAAAAGGTCAGGGGTGCCTGGGTGGCTCAGTTGGTAGAACACTCAACTCTTGATCTCAGGGTTGTGAGTTTAAGCCCCACATTGGGCATGGAGCCTACTTAAAAAAAAAAAAATTAAGGAATCAAAATCACGCATAGTATGTTCCATGACCACTACAGAATTAAACTAGAAATCAATAGGGGCACCTGGGTGGCCCAGTCAGTTGAGCATCCAACTCCTGATTTCAGCTCAGGTCATGATCTGGGGGTCATGGGATTGAGCCCCAAGTCGGGCTCTGAGGTGGGCATGGGGTCTGGCTGGGATTCTCTCTCTGCCCCTCTCCCCAGCTCATGCTCTCTCTCTTAAATAAAAAGTAAATAAAATAAAATAAAACTAGAAATCAACAACGGAATGATATATAGAAACTCTTCCAAATTTTGGAAATTAACTAAATAGATAAAAAAGTAATTATAAGAGAAATTAGAATATGGTTTGAACTGAATGAGAATGGAACCACAACCTATCAAAATTTGTAGGGTGTTTACAGGAAAATCCATGGATTTAAATGTTTATATTAGTAAAGAAGAAAGTTCAGGGGCACCTGAGTGGCTCAGTCAATTGAGCATCCAACTCTTTAAAAAAAATTTTTTTTAAGTTTATTTATTTATCCCGAGAGAGAGAGAGAGAGAGAGAGAGCACTAAGCAATGGAGGGACAGAGGGAGGGAGAGAGAGAGAGACTCCCAAGCAGGCTCCACAATGGCAGCACAGAGTCAATGTGAACCTCAAACTCATGAATGGTGAGATCGTGACCTGAGTCAAAACCAAGAGTCAGACGCTTAACTGCCTGAGCCATCCAGGAGCCCCTAGCATCCAACTCTTGATTTCAGCTCAGGTCATGATCCCAGAGTCATAGGATTGAGCCCCACATGGGGCTCCACCCTGGGCATGGGGCCTGCTTGGGATTCTCTCTCTCTTCCATCTGCCTGTCTCCTCTGCTAACTCTCTCTCTCTCTCTCTGTCTCTCTCCCCAAAAAAAATTTTTTTTTTAGAAAAGAAGAAAGTATAAAATCAATGACAGATTATCACCTTAAGAAAGTAGAAAAGGAAGAGCAAATTGAACCCAAAGTAAATGAGAGGAGGGAAAAATAAATATAAGAGAGATAAACAATGAAATAGAAAATGGACAAATCATACATAAAAATCATTAACACCAAAAGCTAGTTATTTGGAAAATATGAATAACATTGATAAATTTCTAACCAGACTTATCTGGAAAAACAAAAACAAGGAAAGACAAAAGAAAACCTCAGTCTCCAATGACTTCACTGGTAAGTTCCACCAAATATTTAAGGAAGAAATAATGCCAATTCTACACATACAACCTCTTACAGAAGTTGGAAGAGGAAGGAACTCTTCCTAAATCATTTTACAAGAGCAGAATTATCCTGATACAAAAACTAGACAAATATAAGACTATATACCTCCCTCATAAACATAGGTACAAAAATCTATAATGAAATAGTAGCAACTCAAACCCAGCAATATATAAGAAAGATAACATGCCATGGTAAAGTGGGGTGTATCCCAGAAATGCAAGGTTTGATCAGCATTCAAAAATCTATCCATGTAGGGGCGCCTGGCTAGCTCAGTTGGTGGAGCATGTGACTCCTGATCTTGGGGGTCTTGAGTTCAAGCCTCATGTTAGGTGTAGAGATTATTTAAATAAAAATCTTTTTTTTTAATTAAAAAAATCTTTATTCATATTTTAGAGAGAGAGAGAGACAGAGTGCAAGTGGGGGAGGAACAGAGAAAGAGGGAGATACAGAATCCAAAGCAGACTCCAGGCTCTGAGCTGTCAACACAGAGCCTAACACGGGGCTCAAACCCACAAACTGCGAGTTCATGACCTGAGCTGAAGTCAGACGCTTAACCAACTGAGCCACCCAGGCGCCCTGTAAATAAAATCTTAAAAAAAAATCAATCCACGAAATGAAATTAGGCTAAGAACTCCATTTACAATGGCATAAAAAACACTTATGGATACATTTAATGACAGAAGTGCAAGACTTACACTAAAAACTTACAAAACTGTTGAAATAAAAAAAGATCTAAAGAAATGGGAACATGCCCAACGTTTATGGACCAGAAGACTTAACATTGTTATGATGGTAATACTCCCCAAATTGACCTACGCATTCAACACACACTCTATCAAAATCCTAGCAGATTTTTTGGCGGAGACTGACAAGCTACTACTAAAATTCATGTAAAAATTCAAAAGATCCAGAATAACTAAAACAATCTTGAAAAAGAAGAACAAAGAGTTGAAAGACTCACTCTTCTCAATTTCAAAATGTACTTCAAAATGAAAGTCATCAAGAGAGTGTGGTACTGGTATAAGAATAGATATATAGGTCAGTGGAATATATAACTAATTTTTAAACCTCAATAATAAAACATGTAACTCATTTAAAGAAAATTTTCAATAGATACTTTACTAAAGCAGATCTATGAATGGCCAGTAAATACATGAATTCTCAACATCATTAGTAATTATAGAAATACGAACTCTTCCTGGAGACTTGGAGTTTAAGCAGTGACATTTGTGAAATGTCAGTGACATTGTCACTCAGTGACATTGATGAAAAGATAGAACAAAATGCTACAAGCATAGAACATTGCATTAAGGAAATACAATCTGAAGTTAACAAGCAGTGTCCAGAGGTGCAGCTGCAAACGACAACTGACTGTTTTGAGTGGCTAGATATAATAAAATTTTGTAATTCATCCAAGTCACCTTCCATTCCCCATGGAGATTTGATGAAATTCCTCAAAACACTGCAAGATTCGTTGAAGAGTGAACTAAATCAAGAAGAAGTGATCCTGGATTCACTTTGGGATCTCTCCTGCCAGAGCAGCACTTCATTCCCGGCAACTCTAAGTGGAGCATCTTTCCATTTCCTCTCTGGGACTTCTCTTCATTCTGCTGAAGATGATTCCTCCACGGATGCACAGTCCATCTGGGATAACATAAGACTGCATCTTTGACGCTTCTCAGTGAAGAAATTACAAAGCCATAATGAAATCATCAATTCACAGCACAAAATTTGGTTGAAAATGCAGTGCATTCAACAACTGTTATTTCTTTATCCAGAATCGGAAGTTATAATCAAGTACCAAAGCATACAGAATAAACTGTTGGCTGAGCTCCTGCAGAACTGTTTTCCTGCTTATAGCAGAGAATCGAATTTAGACATAATGGCTCATGGATACCAAAGTACAATGCTTAAGTTATACTCAATGATAAAAGAGGATTTTAACACACTACATGAAGTTTTGGCTCCCACCTCAACAGTGAAATTCATTAAAGAAACTTTCCTGGATACTGTTGCAGAAGAAATGGCAAAGTTTCTCAAAAATTTTTGTGAGCTGCAGTTCAAAGAAAGTGCTGTCCGTGTGATTAAAACAAATCAAGAACTCCAGCAGGCTTAGAGGAGCAGTGCATGCTTTGGGTTAGTGAGTTTATAAATTTGTTCAGTTTGACTTAAGCCTTTTGATACCTTTAATTTTCTAACATTTTTCTATTTAGTTAAACTTATTGCAAACTCGAAACTAAATCAGAAAATAAATATTATGAAATTTTACAGTGCACATTTCTCTTCTGCATTTCTTTTTCTGTAAGTACAGTTCTAGAAGTGCTTTTTTTCCCCGTTCTTTAAATTATTAAAGATATTGAAAACGTAGTCAAAAATGTTGCCAATGAGTTTTGGTTTTTTTGATTGCATAAATTACTGGGTGAAACTGTATGTATGTATGTATATATACATATACATATACATATATATATACATATATACACATATATATGCGAGTCAATATTCATATGTATGTAACAAAAAAGTACAATTCTTAACCCATTGTATCTTCCAAAGCTGAAATGTCATTAGGTAAAAAGAACTGTTAAAAATTTGTTGAAATTTACATAAACTAAAATTGGACATTTAGAACTGTATTCTTTTAGTCAGTCAATTCCAATAAAGAGCTATTATGAAATGGTAACTATAAAACTCTATATTATAATTGGTCACAGAGGCATAGCATTTTAGCTATGGCTGACTTAAAAGCTCCTCTAGTATTATTTCTATAAGAATATACATAGAGAAAAGGTAATTTGAAAATTGCTAATTTTATATAAAAGATAAAGGAAAAAAGAAAGAAATTATTGTGATATAATAAACTTTTCTGTCACCATTTTAATTTCCCACTAGTGGAGAAAAATCACGATAAAAATATTATTTTTGAAAATTATTAGTCATGCTTTTATGTGAAAACTCTGAGGTATATTTCTAAATAGGTACATAAACTATTTTTTAAGTGTTTGAAAATTGTCATTTGGTGAATTGCTGTCTTTGAATTTATGATCACTTTATAAAAATTTCCATAGCTCACTATATTTTTACATACCTTCCTTAATAAAATGCCAGAATACCAAAAAAAAAAAAAAAAAAGAAAGAAAGAAAAGAAAAAGAAAGAAATATAAACTAAAAAAATCCAGTGAGGTACCACTACCTACTACGTACTACCAGAATGGCTAAACTCAACAAAACTGACAATACCAACTATAAGCTAGAATATAGAGCAACTGGAACTCTCATTCATTAATGGTAGGAATGCAACTTACCACATAACCAGAAACATGTCCACAAATGTCCATAGCAGCTTTATCCATAACAGCCCAAAGCTGGAAACAACACAAATGTCCATCAGTAGGTGAATTGATAAACAAATGTTGGCATATCTATACCATATAACACTATTAAAGCACAAAAAGAAATGAATTATTTTTTGATACTTATATATCTTTTTATTTTTATTTATTTTTTTATTTTAAAGAGCAAGAAAGTACACAAGCAGAGGCAAAAGGAGAGAGAGAGATTCCCAAGCAGGCTTCACACTCTGTGTGGAGCCCAATGCGGGGCTGGATCCCATGATCCTGGGATCATGATCTGAGCTGAAATCAAGAGTTGGGAGCTAAACTGACTGAGCCACCCAGGCACCCCAGGAAATGAATTATTAGTAGTCATGATAACATAGATGAACCTTAAATGCATTATGCTCAGGTTAATAATGCAGACTCAAAAACCTGCATCCTATCTGATCCCATTTATATGAAATTCTAGAAAAGGCACAGTTATAGTGAAGGAAAATACTAGTAATTGCTAGAGGCTGGGGTAGGGAAAAAGGAGTAAATACAAAGGGGCACAAGGAAATTTTGGAGGTGAAGAAAATAGCCTATATCTTGACTGCAGTGGTGTTAACATTGCTGTATATATACAGTTGTCAAGAGTCATTTAATTATAACATTTAAATGAGAGAATTTCATACTATGTAAATTATACCTTAATAAAGTTGATTTTTAAAAATAATGAACATCAAGGGTGCTTGGGTGGCTCAGGCGGTTAAGCATCTAACTCCTGATTTTAGCTCAGGTCATGGTTCATGGGTTCGAGTCCCACATTGGAGTCTCCTTGGGATTCTCTCTCTCCCTCTCCCTGCTCCCCCCACCTCCCTCTTGCACACATGCTCTCTTTCTCTCTCAAAATAAAATAAACTTAAAAAGAATGAACATCCTTATTTAATTCCCATTGTGATAGCACTCTGAAGGGAAGGTATAGATACCAGGGGAACATTTAATACAGAATCCTGAAATCTGGGTAGATTTCCCTGAAAAAATGAAATCATGCACTGCAGAGATTCATAAATGAGTAGGTGAAGAAGGAAAGGAAGGAAGCAGAGGAAGGAACATGTGCAAAGGCCCTGAGTCTTGAATCCTCTCATGGCAACCTGTCCAATAGAAATCCCACTTCTGCTTGCCCAGCCTTCACACCAGTGGGTAGTTCAATGCTGTAATTATTGTAATTAATAACCATGACCACTATTCATTGAAGATTTACTGTGTCTTTGACTTCATAGTAGACAATTATTCCTCATCGCATTTACTCTTTCAAACTGTACCCACAAGGTAGACTCAATTAGTCCACCCCTTTTATGGATAAGAACTTCAAGACTTAGAGCCATGAGGTAACTTGTCCATGTCCACACATTTAGCAAATGCCAGAGCCGGAATTCACATTCAGGCTTATGACACTCCAGCCCCTGAGTTCCCAGACACCACTCTATACAGCTTCAGTGAGACAATTCATTGGCTCCCCTCTGCAGGTCACGCATCACTACCTTTCCTTACTCTTCTTCATATAACACAGTTTCCAATCCCTTCATTGTCCGTTATCTGTTAACACACCAGTTTGTCCACGTCCTTCCTGAAATTCAACTCCCAAATCTAACAGTTCAGTGATGTTGGAAGAGAGGGTTGTCAAGTGAATGAGCTCTTACAATGAGATCTCTAGAAACCCTGTGCTCAAGAACAAACGGATTTCATGACCACGTTTAAGGTACGTAGATATGGACACACAACTGAGATGCTTTTGAATTTCCTTTTCTGGAGCACAGAGCAGTGCAGAGGAAAGAGTATGGCTTTGGGGGCCCAATGCAGGTTGGGTATCCTGGCTCTGACATCCACGGGCTCTATGTAACCTTAGGCTGGGTTTGTGATCTCTCCATTTTATCATCTGTACACAGGGCTAACAAAGTCTACTCTGCTGGGGTCTTGTGGCCTTTTGGAGAGAGAAAGTACCCAAAATACCCAGCATGCAGCCTGCCAATTGTAAGTGCTTTTTCAAAAATATTTTTATTTATTTGTTCTGAAAGAGAGAAAGAGTGAGCAGGGGAGGGGCAGAGAGGAGAGAGAGAGAGAGAGAGAGAGAGAGAGAGAGAGAGAGAATCTTAAGCAGGCTCCAAACTGCCAGTGCGAGGCCTGATGAGAACTCACGAACCCTGAGATGATGATCTGAGCCCAAGTCAGGTGCTTAAGCAACCGAGTCACCCAGGTGCCCTTCAAAGATCTTTTTAAAGGTTCTGGGTAGTTAGGTTCCCTGGATCTGGCAGCTAGCTTCCTGATTCTAAGTCTATTGTCCTTTTACTCATAGGCTGGAAATACATTTTTTTCATCGTCCTATCATAGAGATATATTCGAGGCTTTGCTATCTTAGAGGTTTTTCCTCTCAAGCAGTACATTTTCTTTTGGCTGCCGGAGAAGCCCAGAATGAAAACTGTACAGATGCTTCAAGGGTCTATTTTGAACTCCCACCTAGTGGCTTCTCAGTTTCTGTAAACTTTATAAGTGAATGGTGGTAAGTATGTAGGTGGGAAGTGATTTGATTTACCACTATAAATAAATACTACCATAGTATAAAATTTAGGTATCATAATTGATCACCTTGGGGTGCTCACTGGCAGTCAGACAAGACCGGTAGGGTTGAATTTCATTGTGCCCAAGCTATATGGCAGTCTTCTTATGCAATACTCAGTCTACTGGCATTAATTGAGTACTTTACATGGCAAGTTAGCCAAGTGCATGGCAGGATCCCTGCCCCTTCTAGCCAAAACTGCCCTATCTACAGCCCAACTCAGGGAGTCTGGTCTAGACAGGTTTCTGAACGTAGAGGAAACTGATTGGTCCCAGGATGGGCACCTGACCCTAGAGTAACTGAGCAGTGACCACTGGGGTGATGTGGTGACATAAACTCTGACCAATAGGGTAGCAGTCATTGAATGTAGGAAACTTGTTTCCTCTAGGTCTGGGGAGGATTTGGCAAATGGCATGGGGTCAAGGAGCTTATGTGTAGAGGATAGCACAGCCTTTGAGGGAAATGGAGAGCCCAGCTTCGGGTTCTAAGGGCTTTTCCTTCCCGGTTTTCTGTTTATTCACCGCTTCATTCAACCAGTACTTACTGAATATCCACTATAAATCAGGCCCTTGCTGGGTCCCTCTTGAAATGAAAGATAATCTTTGCTCTCCCGGTGCTTCTAGTCTGGAGAAGAGAGCCATTAATAGAATAATCACAGATAAATGAATAATTTTTAAACTTTGGTGAAATATGAAGAAAAAATATAGATAGGGAGCCAGGAGACATGAACAGAGACATCTGACCTAGTCTGGGAGCCTGAGAGACCCTCCCTGGGAAGGAGAACGTTGTGCTGAGACATGAAGACCAGTGGGAGTTATTTAGTTGAAGGGTGAATTTAGGGGAGAAATGTGTTCCAGGAAGGGTGAACAGCATGTGTAAAGGTCCTGAGGCAGGAGGGAATGTGGCGTGTTTAGTGACCGTCAGAAAGCCAGTGTGTCAAGAGCAGGTAGATGCTATTTACATCTATCCACAAACACTTTTCCTTAATGTGGCCTGAAGGGACCTTTCCTTGCAAACAAAAGCCCAATGGATAAAAGCATCTCCTGCATATTCCAGGTGCGCAGAGGGGTACAAGAGCAGTGAAATAGCTTCATCTTCGCTCTACCATTTATCAGCTGTGTGACCTAATACCTGAGGCTCAGTTTGTGCATCTGGAAATGAAGATAACAAAAAACATTTGTCCAGAGCTGCAGTGAGGATTACATTTGATGATGCCTGTGTGCCCGCCTCGCTTGGTTTGTGGTGCATAGTAGGTGCTTACTACATACCTCTGCTATTAGCCAAATCACTGAGAAAGGACTAGGGCTCAATAGAAACTCTATTCTTCTTCTTCTTTTTTTTTTTTTTCCCCAAAGTTTATTTATTTATCTTGAGACAGAGAGTGCAAGTGGGGGAGGAGCAGAGAAAGAGGGAGAATCTCAAGCCGGCTCTGTGATTGTCAGTGGAGAGCCCATGCGGGGCTCAAACTCACAAAACCCCGAGATCATGACCTGAGCCATCTGAAGAGTCAGACGCTTAACCAACTAAGCCACCCAGGCACCCCCATATTTAAATATTTAAATATCTGTTAATTTAAAAACTCTCTTCTTTTTTTTACTCCAGTGAGGGTGGAGGTGGGGCCAAGACGAATGCAGTGTTCAAAACAAGTTAAACAATACAAGAGAAACTAAGGGATGCACCGAGGCAGGGCTCCGTTATTAGCACGGGTCAACACAGCCAGGTGTACAGGATGCCATATCCAGGGAGCTTGGGCATGGAGTATGCTGGGGCCAGATGGGAGAAGATAAAGCTGGAGCCCAGAAGAGGGGAGCTGGGCAAGGGGATCGTGTGGGGCCGGAGACATCGGTCCAACTTCAGAGGCCAGCTCCAGTCTGGGACAGAAAGTCCAGTGAAAGTCATTAGTACTCGTGAACTCCATGAGGGTGGGGCCGCTCGGCTCTCGTTCCTCCGCTGAATCCCAGGTTCTAGCAGGTGCTCGGTGTTAAGTGGATGGACCAATGATGGTTATCTAGGCTTGGAGTCACATCCCTCACCTCCGGTGTGAGGAGGTCAGGAGGGGCTGTATTGCGGCTTTGAGCAATCTGTCCATCTGTTCCAGGGTTCTTCCCATAAGAAGTTACCAGCAGCAGCATACAGGGCTAAAGTGGAGGGCAGTGCCAGAGAGGCAGAGACAAGGAATGAGGGGCCTAGCCATCGGGCTTGGGTTCTGGACAGGACTTATTCCAGAAAGAGTATAGAACTGGGCAGGGTTACTGAAAAGGCAAGGGATCCCAGTCCCGTGGATGAATCCTCAGAAGGAGATGGTGGCAGAGCCCTGGAGATACACAGGCTTCTCTTCACACGTATCAACTGACCACCTCATTCTGTACATGCATCGTGGGATGTTTAATCTTTCCTACCCAGCGGTTGTTTTTGTTTGCTTGTTAAGCCACTGTGGAAATGGAAGTAAAAGAAAAAGAATGTTGGGAAATTTTTATTTCCAGGAAACAGGGTGGAGGCAATACCCAAAAGGCACGCCATAAAGTTGTTGTAGACAATTGTATAATTGTCAAGAAGTGAGCTAAACATTTTGTTCTGAGCCGCCTAGTGGCCTAAGCAAGGAGGGAAACGGGGCGGTGATGGGCTCATTTACGGTGTTCCGAAGATAAACCACCGCAGTTCAGAGAGAGAAAGCCTTTGAGGGTATTGAAACCTGGGCAGCGTGTTCCCCGGGGTCGCCACACAAAGGAGACCCGTGGGGACACGGGGCTTCTGCCAGCACACTGGTGTGCGACTGCTCACACGTTTTCTGCCCCCATCAGGCCCAGCTCAGGAGCCAGAGTGGACTCAGGAGGCTTACCCACAGACCCAGCTGGGGAACAGAATAGGGGAGAACTAACGTCTCTATCCTCCCAGACACATCTCTACCTGGACCATTGCTAGAGACCAAGAAGGGTGTTTCTTCAAACTCTGGGGATGAAGGAACCGGACACCAGCAGCGTTAATTCCCCACCCGGCCCTGGAAACCAGTGTGAAGTTGGTTTTGACACAAATGGAGGTGTAATTAATGAGATTATTAAGGGAGTGAGAGTCAAAAGCCATCCCCAGCTGTGGGGCTTCACTTGGCTTACCCTCCGGTGACTCATTAGCTTAGGTGCAATCCTCATATGCCTGATTTGGAGGACTTAACCTTCAGAGAAAGACTTTAGTGCAATAAAGCAAATGTCAGCAAGTTCGATGCAGCTTAGCGCACCACCCTAGCCTGCACCCAGCTTCCCGGCCCCCCGCGCTCCCTGCCTGAGACCCTTCAGCCACTCAGCACCTTGACAGGCCTGCACGATGGGCAGGCTTCTGGGTCACGTTCCAAGGTTGAGCAGAACCTCAGGGATTTGAAGCCTGGGAAGGAACTCAGGCATCAACTAGACCAAGCCCTGGACAAGTTTGGTCCAGCGAGATTGCTGGAGATTAGCTCCACAGTGCTGGAGTTAGGGGCGGGGTGAGAGCCAGCCCCCCCCCCCCCCTTCCCTGTCCAATGTTCTTCACTCTGCTTTCTTTGTGTGGAAGCCGTGCTTGGATTATGCAGATGAGGGGCATGGGGTGAAGGAAAGAAATGCAGTCTCTCTAGTCTGGGTGGCATTCCTACCTGAGGACTTTCCAAGGAAACTGTGGAGAGGGAGTCTGGAAAAGGAAAGGCTTGTGGAGAGCAAGGCCTCAAGCAAAGCCTTTGAATTGAGACGTTTACAAAGAGCTGGGCTGGGCTACCCCGGGCTAGGCTGCCATCTCGCTATTTGTAGACATGGTGCCTGAGGGGGGAGCTGGTGGCCTCTTTGTGCCCCTGAGGGGTATGTTTGGAACTCCCACTAAGTACCAGGGGAATTTCTATCTCAGGTGCTGGCTAGGAAACAGGCCCGAAGAGTTAGGCTGGGGCAGAAGCCTTCTCAGGCGTGGGGAGAAGTCACTATTGCTCCTTCCTTCCTCCACCAACAGAGGAAATAACTCAACAGGCAAGGCAATCCAGCCTTGGCTGTAAACCTACTTATTGAAGGAATTACCTGGAAGATTTAGTTCCAAGGGTAAAAAAGGGGAGTAGGCACTTATGGTGAACAGTCACCTAATTCACTTGGCCATTTTTTCAACCTTTTCTGAGTGTGTCCCATGTACCAGACACTAGGAGGCTGACCACAAGCTTGGCCTTGGTTTGCTGCAACCAAGGGCCCTTGAGCTTTAAGGGACCTTCAGGATCATCTAGCTCGGTTCGCTCATTTCATTGATGAAGCATCTGAGGTTCAAGGCGAAGTCTTTGCCTGGACTCACGGGAGCGAAGAGCCCTGAGTGGATGAATGCTCTGACCTCCTCTCCATGTGGCTTTCACCTAAGGACTTGCAAGTGAGCTCAGGGAAGCTTCTCGGTCGGAAAGCAATATTCTGTATCGTTAAGATCACCAGCTCATGGGCGGACGCACAGCCTCACGCCTCCAGCAGCACATGCATCACCACTGCCCTGGTGCTCATTTGGAAATAGCACTCGTTTGGATCCAGGGAGACAGGCTGGGTCCCCACCTAAATGTATTCCTACCTTACCCCAACTCACCAACGACGAACAAGTGTTTTTTTTTCTTTTTACTCTTTTTATTTTGCACTATAAAAAAACAACAATATGAACAACAACAACAACAACAACAACCAGTAACATACTGCTTTTCTTCACATTCACATGGATTTTAGGAAATTATTGCCTTTTCCCCTGGAGAAAGAACCTACAGACAAAAAAGAAGTACCACATTACAAAATCTGTAAACCCCAGAAGTCCACAGCTTGAAGACAACCCCCAGGGGCAGGGATGAAGACGTGTGTCACCGGAGACGAGACAAGCACACACGAAGGACGGCAAACTGGGGAAAACGACCATTTCAATGCCACTGACCCAGACAGCGGGTGCCCTATTTCCCTTGGCACCCACCGCTACCACCTCGAAGGGGTGATTTTTGGTCTAAGGTCTGAAGAAGAGTTGCTTTGAGGAGAGGTGCAATGAGAAAGGTTCAAGTATGAGTAAGAATCATGCGAAGTCCGAAGTCAGGAAGAACCCACAGTGGAGAGGACACCCAGATAGGTCAGTGTCTCCCTACTTCAACCGCCTGTCTCTACTGGCCCCAAGAGGGAGCCTCAAAAACATCTGAGGGTTCAAAGCAGCACACAGATCGTGTCCCTCCAAACCCTGCAGGGTTACTTTCCCGACTGGGTGGTGATCAGCTTATGCCCTGAAGCAACAGAGACAGATACTGAGACTGCCAAAGTTAAAAAAGTAAGGTGGAAATTGTGCTTCCTTCAAAACGAATTGGCTTCGTAACTGCCTTTTCTCCCGGTCTAGCAACTGCTTTCTCCCATGCTGCTGCAGGGATTTATTGCCTTACGCTTGAAATGAGAAGGCAAACTTGGAGGTACAGGGACTGGGCGGTCCTGAGAGGGCACGGGGTCTGGAAGTACAGTAGTTGGCACGCGCTGTGCTCTCATGATGGCTTGGCCTTCCTTCGGTCCCGAAAACCTATCCCCGATGTCAGTGTGAAGTTCCTTTGCAAGCCTGGTGCTCACTCTCCCAGTGGGGCAGTGGGACAGAGTGAGGTCTTCGGTATTGCACAGGTATGAAATGTCCACGAGTTTAGAAAGCAGAATCACAGTTGTTCTTGGGACTGGGCTGTTTCCCCATCCCGGTTTTAGCAGGATGTGGCCGTGGCCACGGGGCTCCTGCTGAGCTCTGAGACTGTCGAGTGGGTGGGCACTGGCACCAGCACCGAGGTAGGGAATGTGCAGTAGGAACCTTGCATGTCAGGGCTCAATGTCTGCAAATGGGCTATGAATGAAGAGCTGGCTGCCTCCCCTTGGCAGGAGGGAGCCTGTGGCGTGGAAGGCAGGATCTCAGACTCATACTGCAGGAGCTGGCCCATGAAGCCGAAGTTGGGCGAGACCACACTCCTCCGCTGCTTGATGTAATCGAAGGCATCCTTCAGGCGGAACTGCTTGGTTTTCATGAGGTAAGCCATGCAGATGGTGGGCGAGCGGGAGATCCCAGCCTCACAGTGGACCAGGACCTTGCCTCCCTTTTCCCTGACACAGTCTGGAAGGAAGAAAAGACAGTGAGGATGAGTTGGGACTGGAACCCAAAAGGCAATGCCAAGATACAAGCATTAAACACAAAAGTGACCTGGTTATCAAAACATCACGTCTGTTCGACAGCTGAGGTTCCTACACAGTCTCTGATGCCCCTTGGCGAGGACGGAGCTTTTGGGGTCCCACCAAGGTCTATCCCCACTTAGGACCTTTCTATCCTTAGAGGTGCCTCCTTGTTCGCCAGGATACTTGCATAGATTCTGCCCCTGAGCAGGCCAGACCTGGAGTGCAGCAGTCTCACATCCCTTCCTGGAGATGCCATCTTAACTCGGGTCCCGTGGATGGGTTTCGAGAGGGCATTGGGAAATCCTTGACATTGCGTGCAAATTTATTGGGTAGGCGCATTTTTCTGAGAGGGTCCCAGGTACAAAGACTGACTTGGAAAAGCAATTCCTGTCTCTCAGGATCTGAGTCTTATGGTGATGACCCAGTAGTCCTCTCCTGCTAGAGGCTTGTCAGCCTCGCTGGGCACCGTCTCTGGCTGTGCCAGGGGCGGGATGCTTGGCTCAGCTCCCAGGGTTCCCACCACCAAACATACAATAAGTAGTGCACAGCCACTAATTATAGCCCTGGCTAAGTGACGCTTACTAGACCGGAGGATATAAATGGCTTTCGCAAACTCCATCTTGCACAACAATGGGAGTCACTGCCATAAAGCTACCACCATCAGTCAGCATTCTTTAGCTCAATATGACTAGGGGGTGCCCTCCTTTCCTGTTCCACTCCTCTCCCCCAAAGAACTACGATAGTTAAAAATGAGGGGCAAAAGGTTACGCACATACACACACCAATTAAAAACCACGAAAAACAGCCGTTCCAATTCCCTCTCTTGCTAATGAGGAAATGATTACATTACGACACGGGAAGTTCGATGATGTACCTGGCACTATGTAAGGCCACAGTACACAAAAACACTGAAGGTTTTGAAGGGAAAATCAAGTCAGCTCCCTTACCCGCCTCCCTCCTCAAGTTGGAGACGTTTGTAAATGAATCCGCAAGATCTAAAACATCAAGTTTCTGAGGACGCAGGGAGGAACCCTGGAGTTTTCCCAGCAGAACGAAAATCCCAAAGGACGCGCTCAGTGTAGCTCATTGGAGGTACCCCCAATTTAGTCTGACTCAAAAGAAATAAAGCCCCGGTAAGTTAGTTCAAAGGGGACCCCAACCCCTAGGATTGCAGGGTCATGACTCCTGATTTTCTTTTGCTCCTTGTAGGCTAGCTTTTAGTTGACCGGTGCCGTATCCAAGAAAACAAAGGGCTTAGAGCGTGTTGCTTCCGCTCTACCCCTCAGGGCTGATGTTCCATGTGACCTTCCCAGGGCCTTCCCCTGGGAAGGAGGTCAACACAGGGTATGGCCTCAGTCCCTCCTTTTACCAGGAGGGCAAGAAGTCTGGGGAAAAGCATCCTGTGCTTTCAAAATGCTGTCAGTTTGTGCGGTTATGTACACAACACACAGGATGGAGAAGGAGGGTTCTGAGAAATGGACGGGGGCGGGTTTCATGACCTCACCGAGTAGCTATCTAGGTAATTAAATAACTGGCAGAGAAGGGCAAGGCATTCCCAGGGTCAGGGAGACAAAGCCAAGGGTTTCCCACTCGCAACCCATCATTTGGGCTGCCTCTCAGAGAGCCAAAGGAATCATCTCAGCCCAGAGGCTCAGGGGACCAGGACATGGTCTTTTTGCCTCTGGTGAGTTTTCCAGTGGGTTTCCTGTAGAGGAGAAACCATGTGCGATGAGCACTGGGCGCACCAGGTGGCCAAAGCTAGGCGGGGTGGGGGGTGGGGGGGCTTTAATTGCTACCCGCACTAAGTAGTTATTGCTGTGGCCAACATCTGCCTTTCCCCCTCCAAAAGCCCTCCAAACAAGATAAGGAAAATCACATCTCAGCTTCAACAGCTATGCATATTCAAGGGAAAGAAGGACTCTGGGAAAGAAGGCAAAACCACGAGGTTGGGGAGTGGTGTTTGCAAGTCTGAGACAGCAAAAAGTCAGCCTTGCAGCCGAGGAAGAGGGATGGGGGAAAGGGAAGATGTCAAATGAGAGAAAAATCAAGGTTATGCTGAAGAGGTGGGGACCCAGGGCCCAAAGCCCTCTCCGGGCAGAGGGGCCAGAGGCTTCCAGGCCTGCACAGGGGAGGAAATGATAACTGCCTAACACAACGTACAAAAGATGACAACTTTTCTGTGCGCAAAGCATGAAGCTTGATCAAATGCTATCTTTAATCCAAAATTAGCTGAAAATGCAAAACAAATTGCCCCTAAAGCAGTCTGCCAAAAACCATGAAAAGCTGCCAGGGCCCTCGGGGCTCAGCGTGTTAAGCAGTGCTCTCTCAATCCTTCTGTTTGCTTTTTAAAAATACCCCAACCTACGTAGGAGCACAGTTGGGATGGTTCTATCCTTCCCTTGCTTCCCTGCTGTGGGGCATTACGCACGGACACACCGCATCCCACCCAGCTTGAAAAAATAACACGAGCGGCAGTGAGTACTGCCATAAAATATTAATTCATTTATCTTGCAAATTAAAGCTCCTATTAATAGCAACTCCAATCCTCCCCTCTGCGTCTTTGGTGGCTGCAAACCTTCCCGGCTCCAACTCCTGGTGGTTGCACAGACAAGACGCTTGTTTTTCTTCTTGGCAAAGGTAGCCTCCATCAGTACGTCAGAACCAGAACAGGTGCCCTAGGTGGCTCCCCAAACAACGGAGGGCGAATGACTGAACCTACCAATGAAGTCTATTGCTTCTTGAAAGTGGGAGCTAATGTCAGCTGTGTGGCTGTCTTCCACGGGGATCCATTTGTAGTGTAGGTGGGTCGTGCAGGACTCGGAAATCCGCCGTGAGACATTCAGCAGGGCCGTGATGTGCAGGCTGGCGAGGAGCTCGCACTTGGATGCATGGTAGGCACTTCCAAGGTAGAGGAAAGGGAGGATTTCAACTGGGCCGCCCTGGAAGCAGGGGCAAAGGATAGCCAGGGAATATCGGATTAGCTTGCTCATTTAGGAGAGGAAACAAAACAAGCCTGACCTACTTGTAGGGTGGGAGGTTCCCTTTCTGGTTTCCAGGTAGAGAGTTCAGAGCCAGGGTAGTTCAACCAGCAGTGTGGGTGGAGCCACCACCCCGGCCAACTCTCTACCCTACATTGCTACCTTGTGACTCAGTGACGGCAAAGCCCACGCGGTGAAGATTTTCGTTTTCTTACACATATTGATTGAGGAGGCAGGAAATGCTAGCAGCTTCCCTGTGCTGATGGGGACGAGAAGTAATGGGAAGAATCGAGAGGCTAATGTCCCAAGTTCTAGCTGCCCTGACAGAACCAGGGCAAGCCTTTTAACCTTGGGGCAAGCCCTGTTTTTTCTCTCAGGGAAGCAGATAAAACTCAACAAGATGAGAACCCTGCTTTGCAGTCCTGATATTCTATAGTGTATCTTATCAAACCTAGGACACTGATCCTAAGGTGCATGTGGTTTTAGCGATGTTAAAATGTGCCCCCAAAAGGATGCTTCTTAGAAGTGAAAACAACCACTGTTTACCCAGGATCCTTAAAGAAAAGCTGTTAAGCCATGGGCAGAGGGGCTTCTCCCACACCTGATCTTTGTCAGGTAGCGCTGAGGGTTTGTGAAAGATGCTTACATCAGCCTTTTGGAAGGCCACCCACACACCAGGATTCCCGTTAAGGAGGATCCCAGTTAGAACCAGAGACCATCTCCCCTGAGGCACAGTTAAAAGGAACAGCTAGACTGTGGCAGTCTTAGCACTCCAGGGTGGCAAGACAAGCCAGTCAAAACTGGAACAATGGGAGCCCCCCCTCCCCGATTTAGAGGGAAACACTGTGCTTGAGGGGGGACAGTGGCTGCGTCTTTGGGAGCCTCTCCCATATCATCCATCTGCTTCCCGTGTTTCCACTTCCTGTCCTGGAATAAAGTAGAATGGAAACTCAGCCAGATCCACAGTAGGGAAAGAGGCATAGGATGAGGGACAGCAGCAGGCAATTCTCAAATTACCCATCATGCAGTGTGTGCTTTTTCTTTCCAGAGAAATCAAGTGTTTGGGCAAAGGTCAGTTTGGCTAATCAGAAGAAAGTTATGGAGGATTTTACAAAGGATAGTAAAAGTAACAACTAGTTATTTTATTAGCACCTACAATAGCTGGCCCTGGACTTAATACTTTATACGCACCTACATAGATCTCTCTCTCCTTTTAGTGCCTGGAAAACACTGACAAACCAGGCCTGGGATCTCATCCAGTTACTTATATAGCCTAGATCAACACACTCCTGAAACCACGTTTCTTTGTTTTTCTGAATCCTGTTTAGACTCAAGAGGAAGAAACCCCAAAGGTTAACACGACCTTGGCTTGGCTTCTCTCAAGGCAGAAGCGCTTCTAAGAAATAGCACGAGGGGGTTCCCCAGATGAACCCTGGAGACACATCAGGGCCTCCCCAGTCCTCTCGGCCAAAGGTCTGTTGTGCTTTCATGATATCCTGCCAATTCTTGTTTCTCTTTCACTTTCTGAGAAGTGAGGGGAAAACACCACCCAAACAAACAAAAATAGGAATCCAGCTAAGCCGCATGCCCATGGCTTGAAAGCTTGAGGGTTCATCATAGGCTGTATTTTCAATAAAGAAAAACAAAATAATAACCGTGGCACCTTGCCAAGCTAATGGGCTCCCTGACCCAGGATCCCATTCAAGGGAAGTCACTTGGCTTTACTGGGAAGTTGATTCGCAGGGGCAAAGCTCTGCTCATGCTAGGCAGCTGGCACTTTAAACAACAGTCAGACGTCTTCCTTTTTATGATCTGGATATATTCTTATTTTGTGGGAAAACCTTGAGAAGCTCCTCATACCAGGTCAGGAGGCTAGGATGGCCCCTTTCTAAAAGAAGGCATGTAGAAAACAGAACAAGGTCTCGCAAAGAACCAGAGTTGAGAGAAGGGAGGAGGTCTGGGCCTACTGTTGCCAGGATTCTTTGCAGATAGATCATTTCACCAGCTGTGAGACAAGTTTTTTCCCTCTGTAAAAGGGGAAGGTGGGCTTTGATCTCTGGTTTCTGCCAGATTTGGGACCTTGCCCACCTTTTGCCCATCCTCCAACATTGTAGGTAACCCCTGTGGAAGACTGAGCCTTCCACATTTTCATCCTTTAGTGAGTTGTCAGAAGGTATAAATTCTTTGAAGGAAACCACCCCCCCCCCCCCTTTTGAATGAGTGTGAAATCCTCTATAATATCTCTTGATCTGCTCTGGTTTCTGAATTTATGGAATTGTAAGCACCACAAACCCTTAGAGACTGCTTAGCCATCCCAAGGGTTGTTTCTCCACGACCCTCCCTCAACCTCTCCCCCAGCCCCATTTCAGTTAAAAATAACAAGACACACTTTGACAGGTACTAGGCTGGTTTGTAGAAACTGCAGAGCATGAACAATTCAGGAAAAGATCAGGAAAGATCAACACAGGAAGCCTGAAAGTCGGCTCTGAAACACCTTCAGGAAACCTAAACTGATATTTTGAAGCTTCTCTGCACTCCCTAGGCCAGCTAATAATAATGTATCTTTCACTTCCCCTTTTCTCCAGAAGCTGTCAAGCATCCTGTGGCTCGTTTGCTCTTGTCAGCTTGTTTGCTGGAAAGAAGCCCATTTACTCTTGGATGGAAACTCAAGTTGGCAAGTAACAGCTCTCTGAAGCTCGAGGGCTCTGCCCAAAACACTGATCCACAAAAGAATGAACCGGTGCTGCTGAGCGGGGAGAGGAAGAGCTGGGGTGCCGAGGAAGGAACAGAGTCAGCAGCCAAGACCACACCACGTACCTGGTCATAAGCCGGCCTGTAGCTGATGCTGAGCACTGGTTTCCCACACTGGTTCATGAGGGCTTTCTCGGTTTCAACCTTCTCTTGTGAAATGGGTTGTACATCCACGCAACACTCAGGATATTCCGAGTAGAAGTTGTCATATCCTCCTGCAAAGAAAACAAAAAAGGAAGAGAGATGTTAGCATTGATTTCTCAGGCTTTCAGAAAATGCCCCCAATTAGTCAATACCCCAAGTGTGGAAGAGTCAAGAATATTATGCTAACACAGATTCCGGTCTTACAGAAAAATTGAACCAAGCCAACTAATAGCTTTGGAATAGAAATGGGCTACACCCCCCTCTCCCCGCACCCCCCCTCCCCGCCCCCCCCCACACTTTTTTCCCCTCTCTTCTAACAAGCTACAGTTCAGAGAGGCAATGATTAACTTTTTGCATCTATCAGAAGCAGCTTAAACTGTGAAAGGAAATGTATCCGACATCTGGCAAATATTAACCAAATCCCTCCAGAAAACAAAAGCTATTTTCACTTGTTTGTCTAAAATGCAGGTGTGATTATACAGAATTTCATTCATTTGCAAGAAGAGACTCCTAAATTGGTTTGCTTCATCCTTAGCCCATTAGCTCTGAACTGAATTATAGACGGAACCCTCTCTATTCATAAGGGAATGGGGGCCAATATGAGGTTTAAACACAGTGCAATAAAACAACCCTGCCCTTTCGCACTCCCAAGGTGCTCAGAACACTGCTGACAATCCTCTCTATAGGTCCGATTTTGAGTAATCAATCTAGTTAATTAACTTCCAAACCAAACTGGAGACCCACGGCCTTTGGAACTTAATTCTCAGTCCCAGTAAGTAAGAACTGTCTCTCTCCCCTTGAAGATCACCTCACCTCCCTGACCTTTCTCCACGACTACATATCCTCAAATGATAAACTTCTCCAGATGGGTCACTTAAGGTAAAACCTATCTGTGACCAAGTCATAGAAACTTGGGTATACAAAGAAGTCTCAGCTACTACATACAGAGAACAAACTGAGGGTGGATGGGGGATTGAGGGAGAGGGGAAAATGGGTGATGGGCATCGAGGAGGGCACTTGTTGGGATGGGCCCTGGGTGTTGTATGTAAGCCAATTTGACAACAAATTATATTCATAAAAAAATTTTTTTAATGCAAAAAAAAAAAAAAAAAAAAAAAAGGCTAAGGCCCAGCGCTCAGTGGTTAAGAACCAAATGAAAAACTGGCCTCAGAAGCCTCAATGAATAGGCCAGCTTTACTTGGGGACATCCTTGCTCCCAATCCAAGAGGACTTAAGGCCCTTCCAAGAGCCTCCAGAAAACCTGCTTCTAATTTTTTTCTGACCCAGAAAATTCACTTGGGGTCAAATCATCAATTAGATACACATTGTAGAGGCCATGTATTTTCTACAAAGTCCCCTCTTTCTTCTGTTTCTTGGTGTTATTACAGCCCCACAGTGAAGCATGTGGTGGTTCTAACCCCCTGCAGTAGACAAATGGTTAATGGATACCATGGCGGTCTCCAGCTCCCTCCCAGAAGCTGCAGCCAATTCCTAGAATGAGTCATCTTGCCATTACTGCTTCCTCCCAGCTTGCTGGAACTGCCCCCGCCCCCAGTGAGTACACTCAAATCTCCTCTGTGGTCACTTTAACAAAAAGCCCATTGGGCCTCCCCAGATGAGCTTCTGGACCTCTAGGTCAGTCAGGACAAAAGACCACGCCAGAGAGCAATGGAGGTGGAAGGTGGCGGTGTTTGTGGTTTAGTTTCCCCTTCCTCCCAACCATAGCCCCTAGGCCCTTGCCCTCCTAGGAGGCAGAAAGAATGTCAGACTTACACGGACACACAGACACACAGCTTCGCTGGAAGAGGTGTCCCTAGCTAGTAAATCACTTCCTGTGCCTGGGCCTCCAACATTTTGGGTTCCAGGAGACAAACTGAGTGATACGGAACAGGAATCTGGAGTAAGAGTGGCCCAGGCGTTCCCAAGCTTTCCCAAGAATGAGGCTTGGGAAAGAGAAGCAAGCCTTCAGGCCACCCCATCTCTTGTCTGTAAATAGCGCACTTAAGAGTTGGCTGTTAGGAGGACAGACAGGAGGTGCGGGTGTGGGTTGGGTCCTGCCTGCCCACTGACAAAATAAGGCAAGCAACACAGATTCTCAGCGTAGCTCTGAGGGCCAGATAAACAGCGTCCTGTCTCTTCAAGCTGGGGTCAGGAGTCCTTCAGATTAGAGGGTCTCTGTCTTTCACCCACTCCTTTCAGAGGCATGGAGAGACAGAACATTCTTCTCTGGTGCCTCACTTGAGTTGCAAGAGCCGAGGCAATTCTTTTGGCTGCCTCAACCCTCTTCAGAGTGATTCTGCTTTTGATCACCATTGCATTACCAGGGGAGCAGAGAAGGTGCATGCACACTGCGTATAAATACACACTGACAATGCCATTAGGTCATCACCTCATTTTAGCGGGGTTTTTTTTTTGGGGGGGGGGCAGTGAGAGGAGGATTAAGGGAAGCGTAAAAGGCATTGCTCCCAAGATCTGAAACGCCACTAGATTAAAACCTGAATTCAGGCGTGCCTGGGTGGCTCAGTCAGTTAAGTGTCCGGCTCCTGAGTTTGGTTCAGGTCATGATCTCACAGTTTGTGAGCTGGAGCCCCACATCCAACTCTGCACTGACAGCATGGAGCCTGTTTGGGATTCTCTCTCTCCCCCTCTCTCTCTGCCATTCCCCCATTTGTGTGCACTCTCTCTCAAGACAAATAAGCTTAAAAAAATAAATAAATAAAACCTGAACTCACATCTGGACATGAGTTAGATAAGGAAAAAAAATTTTCTTTGGCAACAACTTAAGATTTTAGTAATGTTGTAACGTAAGTATCAAGCAACTTATACTGAAAATTAAAACACACACAATATCAACCTGGCAATTTTACTGAAAGATAGTGCACATGCAAAGCATCTGGACAAAGATCTACTTTACCACACTGCCTCAAATAGTGAGGCTGAAAGTAACCAGCCAGCTGCCACCAGGGGATTTGTTTAAAAAGTAAAATTGGGGCTCCTGGGTGGCTCAGTTGGTTAAATGTCCAACTTCAGCTCAGGTCATGATCTCATGGTTCGCAGGTTTGGGCCCCAAATCGGACTCTGTGCTGACAGCTCAGAGCCTGAAGCCTGCTTCAGATCCTGTGTCTCCCTCTCTCTCTGCCCCTCCCCCACTTGTGCTCTGTCTCTCAAAATAAAAACATTTTAAAAAATTTTAAAAAAAGTAAAGTGGACATGTATGCTCTGATATGGACAAATATCCCAAGATCGAGTTAAGTGGAAGAGGCATGAATAGAAAATACACAAAACCATTCTATGTTTTAAAGATACTCATGGCAAATTAACTTGCCTAAAGACGAACAAGAGAAATAGTGGGTGACTGTCTCCGGAGAGTGGAAGTAGGTTCTAGGGGGTGCAGAAAACCCACTTTTCATTGTAGAGCCTTTGTGCTTTAAAAATTTTACTTGTGTATGTTACTCTCATTAAAAAAAAAAAAAAAAATTTTTTTTAAACATGAATTTTCCGGAGATGTGAGTCTACAGAGCTGCTTACTTCCTGTGGCAGTAACTTCTAAACCATCAGCATGCCCCCCCTCCTCCCACCCAGTGCTGAAGAGGGGTGGGGAGCCGAGGTAGTACCAGGAGGAGTTTCCTGGAACATATCTTTCATGATACTTGGGGAGGCGGTAGCTTTTCCTGTATTCATTGCTAAGAACAGGAGACAAAAACCACATCAGGAAGAGAAAAAAAATCCGGGGCTAAGTGTGAAACTTCTGCAGAGCTTGGAGGGCATCCCTCCATCCCCTGAGGGCTGAGGATGATGGACAAGGAAGAGCATCTTCTGCCTGTCTCCTCCTTAAGAGGAATCAACCAGGGACAGTCTACAAGAAGTGCTAATACGAGGGGAGGGGGGGGGGCTGCCCATGTGATCTCCTGGCCTGGACTGTGTGAAATTCCCCAAATTGCATGGTTTTAAAACAAGGACTTCACCCTCCATTCACTGCCCCCGAGTTCTGAACCACATCACTGTTGTATCTCAAGGCGTCTGCAACAGGGTTGGCAGGGCCTTGGGGCACAGCTTGGGCTGAAGCCTCATCTCTGCACTGTGGGCTAGGTCTTTCAAACATTCGAGGTTACAAAGGACTCAAATACAAGGCGGGAAAAGTCACAGGAGTTGGCCCAAGAATCATTGCTCTGTAGTTTGTCAATCACCCACCACACCACCAGGAAGTCCAAGTCCTTTCTCCAGCAGGTGTAATGGGCTGACTGGTGGGGCAGCTTCTGGGGCATCCCAAACCAAAGGCGACGGAATCCCCTCCACCGCTAAGGTCCTGAGTCCTGGCTGCACCTCTCCGGAGTCCTGGCACGACTGCCAACCGCCCCTCACCCCGGGGAGACAGCAGGAGGCCAGCCCTGCGGGGGTTTTCTCCGGGCGGTAGAGCGAAGGGGTGAAAAGGGTGGGAAGGCTGTCAGCTCCAAATTGAGCTAGAGAAAAAGGTCTGGGAGGGGAGAAAGGAAGGCCGGAAGAAAACAATAAAAAGCAGTAAAATAAAATGGAAAGGAAGGGGAGGGACTCGCCAGGGTCAAAAAGGCAAGAGGGGTCGGTGAAGACAACCCAACGTACGCTTATTTTCCAGGCGGGAGGAAAGGGGACACCGCGGCGCCACGCTCCGGGGGGTGGCGACCTGCTGATCCCGCCAGATCTGTCTATCAGAAAGACTCAGAGCCCAGGCCCCAGCGAGGGCGGCTAAGCCGGCGCGGGGAAACGGGGACCCGCGCCAGTCCTGGCCGACGGCCCCTGCCTCCGAGAAGGGGCGCCCCCGGCAGCGTAACCAACCGCACCCACCCCGGCGGACCTGCCGCCGGGAGCTTTCGAGGAACTCGAGTGGGGAGGGGGAAGTTCTGAGCGCTGACAGTGGCGGTGCCCTCCCCAGCGCACGTCAAGCCCCAGCGTGCAGGCTCCGGCAAGTGGAGACTACCGGGTCCGGGGTCGAAGACGGCGCCCCGCACAAGGAGGGGACCCCCAGAGCCCCGGACTCTCCGGCGCGGTGGCAGATTGGTGGTTGGTGACAGGGAATCGGCGGCCCCGATGCGCTCACCTTTGAGGAAGTAGACCCGCGGGCCGGCGGGCAGGCAAGCGAGCAGCGAGGTGAGCACGACCCGCGCGGCGCTCTCCTCGCGCAGCTTCTGCCAGTGGCGGCTGCCCTGGTCGAGCACGACCACGGCCGCCACGCCGCCGCCGCCCTCCTGCAGCAGCCGCGCGCGCGCCGCCTCGTCGGGCAGCACGTAGCGCGCAGACACCGCGCCGCCGCGGGCCCGCCGCAGCACCACCGAGTTGAGGTTGACGTTGAGCGAGCCGCGCACGCTCGAGGCGGCGAAGGCCAGGTAGGGCCGGCAGTCGAGCACCACGCAGCGCGCCGCCGCCTCCTTGCGGAGCATCTTGCGCAGCTGGCGCCCGTCGAGCGACGTGACCTTCATGCCGCCGCCGCCCAGCGGTCGCGCGCCGCGCGCCCCGCAGGTGCCCACGGCCAGGGTGCCCGCTGGCGAGGCACGGGAGGGCGGCCCGCGAGGCTGCGGCCGGCCGACCGAGCCCGGCGCCGGAGCGGCCGCTCAACTCTTCTTTCCCGCCCCGAACGCTCGGCACCCGGCCGGGCCACTCGCCGCCCCAGAAGCCGGGGATTCCGCCGGCAGCGCGGCGTTTTATGTGAATGAGTGTGCGGCCTGTGACGTGGCTGCCCATATAAGGCCAAATATGGGTATTTCCCCGCCCCCTTCGGGCTGTGACCACACCCCCGGGGAGCCGGAGGCGCGGGGCGGGCGCCCTGCGTTAGTCAGCCGGAGAAAGAGGAAGTGACAGGCGCCTCCCTCTGCTTTCTGTGGCATTGCGCGGAGACACTCACTCGCGCATCACCGGGGGCTGCCGGTGGGGTGTCAGGAGCGTTACGAGGCCGAGGTGACCCACGCTGTGCGGGAAGAGGAGGAAGCGGAGGAGGCAGGGCCCGGCGCCGCATAATCAGTCCGGCTTCGAGTTTCAGAGACGTAGGTTCAGAACCTGCTGGGGGCTGTGCCAGACACCGAGCTAGGAAGGGCTACGGGAGCCCGCGGCCGGTGCCCCCCCATGAATCGGAAATGAGCATTGGTCTTCACCCAAGCCTTGACGGCGGCACATGAGATGATAGCTGGGATTTGCTTCACAAGGGGTGGACTATACCGATGACTCGGGATTGGGTTTGTGTTGGTAATCGTTAAAATTCAGGGATGGGTACGGGGTGGGGGGGTCCTTTTTACTGTGTTCTCCACTCTTCTCTTTGCTTGAAAATTTCCGTAATAAAAGTGCTGAAAAGTAAAAATGGAGAAGAGAGCCAGCTGTTAATCTCCCCATATGGATTCTGCCCTTAAAGGATTGACAGGCCTTTTCTCCGTCGCACTCCAATAATAATTAGAATAGTTGTTTTCTGAGGAGCCGTTTTGTGGCCCCTGGAAAATCCTGTCACGGAATCAGCTGCGGCATCAACATGCATCCGTTGATGGAGCTCAGTCCCAGGCTGCTGTCCAGGTGGCTTCTGGATTTGGGGGATTATCTGCGGATCAAGTCTAATCCCAGGCTGTCTGCCCCCACTGGTCCCCAGCAGCTTCAGGCTTCCCGTCCCCAATCTTGGTGAACTGGACGCATTCACCCATTCAGCAAGTATTCTGGAGGGCCAGCTTCGCGCCAGGGGCTCTGCAAGCTGCAGGGGCAGGTGTAGGGGAAACACGCCCCTACCCTCCAGCTCATGACCAACCATTTTATTGTTGCCCTGAGGAGGCGGGTGGAGGCTGCTCCGTGGAGAACAGCCTGCCTCCACTAGAGAGGTTCTTGGTTACCACAGACATAGGAGAATGAGGTTTTTAGAAGGAGGCAGAAATCAAATTCTGAAATCAAATGCAATCAAACCAGACGCCAGATAGTTGGTTATCGGGTCACAGCTGCATTCAGTCAGAGGCGCCGTCCTGGCCCTGCCAAGGAAAATGTGATGTGGGGGTTTTCTCTGGGGTTATTCATACCAGCCTTCCCGGTAATTTGCTCCTCCTCCAGGGTCACCACCAGACGTTTCAGCCCAGAGCCACACGTGTCTGGAGCACCCACATGGCCAGGCTCTGGATTGGGGGCTGGACACCAAAGTGACGTGACTTGCTCTCCCTGGTTTTCCCCAGCCCAGAGAGAAGGCTCGGCCCAGCCACAGGCCTCTTTAAGGTCCTGTAGTCAGTATGGAAGAGCATCCACAGTGTGGGGAATGGGGACTCGGAGAGGACCTCCCAGGGCAGAGGAGAGTCAAAGGGAGTTCCAAAGGATGAACTGAAGTTAGCCAGGCCACGGAAGGGGAGGGTGGAAGGCATTCCAGGCAGAGGGATCTGCTAGAGGTAAAGAAAAAAACAAAACAAAACAAAATGCTGGCATGGTATGTGCTGAAGACTAAGGCACTTCTGGCATTTACTAGAAAATCAAGCAGGGTCAGCTGATGGAGGGTCTTGTGTGCCATTTAAGGCATTTGGATCTTATCCTTTGGCTGGAGCAGCCCTGGACGAAGGGTCTTACTCCGTGACCTGGTCAGGTGACCTTTGGGAACTTCACGCGGCAGCACGGTGGAGGATGGATGTTTTATTTGAGAGAGGGGGTAGGGGTCCAGACTGGAGTCAGGGAGATAGATAGGAGGCTTTTGTGGGTAATCCAGGCCTGAGCTGATAAGGGCCTGCCGGAACTTGGCAGTGATAGCGGCGATTGAAGAGGCCACACAGATGGGAGAAACATTTAGGAAGTAAATGGCCGGAAGGGATGGGATGGGGAGACAGTAGAGGGTGATGCCAAGGTTTTTAACTGGGGTGGTTGGGTGAATGGTGACGCCTTTAGATAGGGAACCTACAGGAACAGGTCTGGGTGAGCAGCAGCAGAAGAAGGAGGGGATGAAGTTCAGAGAGATTAATAGGTTAGAGGTGATCATGGACTGCTCAAGGGGGTACCCAGTAAGCAGTGGGGTGGCCTGGCAATCAGTGCAGGAAAGTCTCCCACCCTCACTTTCCAGGTCCAACAGATGACCAAGTCCCAGGACTCTCTCCGCCTTCCAGATTTCTCTTCTGACCTTTCTGGTCCTGGGGCCAGGCTGGCTTCATGGGTGTCTCCCCTGTACAGCTACACAGGGCCCCATGCCTGGTTGAATGCTCTGCTGTCACTCTCTTGAAATTCTGAATAATTTTCGGACAGGGAATTCTGCATTTTATTTTTGTACCGGGTCCCATACATTATGCAGCTGGTCCTGCCCATCGCTGTAGTTAAAGGGCCCTGTTATCCCCCATAGTGGGCCTTTTAACAGTATCCTGTTTCCCAATCTCCAAGCCCTCTCCTTACTCTCTCATCCTCTGCAGTGTGATCTCTTTAAGCCTAGATCTGAGCACAGAGCCCACCTGCTCTGCTCAAAAACCCTCGGTGACACCTACACACTGATAAAGTCCAAATTCCTTAGTGGAACACCGAGATCCTCCTCGTTTCTGGCCAATTGGCCATAACCCACCTCTAACCTTGTTTCTCTCCTTCCTTTCCACTCCCTCCCCCCACCCAGGCTCTAGCTGCTGCCCGTTTCCTAAACTTGCCCAGCATTTTACTGCCTCCACCCTTTCTACAGGACTGCGATGCCTCCGTTCCTTTGTATAGGAATCTTTCACCTTCATGCACGGCTCCAGAGCTATGGTTGCACCTCTAAGAAACTACCCCTTAATCCCCAGCCTGTTAATCAGTTGCCCTCCTGGGGGTTCTCACCTTTGTGTGGTTTCTCCCTCCCCTAACCTGATACGTGAGTGTTTTCTGTCCCACCATTAACCTGCGGCCTCCCAGGCCACACTCAGGATTTATCCCACCATCTATGACTCCATCATAACATCCAGCACATGGAGGAGCTCGATCAATGTGGCAGAATGGAATTTAGTGCTTGCTGAAACTTGCAGCTAGCTTTTTAGGAGGCACCTGGGAAGAAAGTTGGCCACAGTATATACATCACAGCTTTAGACTCTAGGTAAGGAGGTGAGGTACGAAGCTGTGGACACACAGTCACTAGGATCAGGAACTGGATTTCATCGGCCACAGGCCTAGGAGGAAGAAGAGGGTGTCTGAGATTGGACTTCTTTTTTTTTTTTTTTAAGTTTATTTATTTATTTTGAGAGAGTCAGAGACGGCAGGAGTGGGGGAGGGGCAGAGAGAGGGAGAGGGAGAATCCCATCCAGGCTCTGCACTGGCAGTGCATAGCCTGACACAAGGGCTCGAACTCACAAAACTGTAAGATCATGACCTGAGCCGAAACCAAGAGTCAGACGCTTAACCAACTAAGCCACCCAGGTGCCACTGAGATTGGAATTGTGCAAATAATCATGCCTGTCCCCCTGCTGCTTTGAATGGGGGTGATGGGTTCAGGGAAAAAAAGCAAAATTTAAATTAACATTGTGAATCCATGAGTTGGGACCTTATTCCATTCCTAATTCTCTTCCCCCTGCCAGTTATACTCAGAGGAAGACAGAAGGTTTTTTAGGTTTCTTGATGCTCGTTTGACCAGTCAGTCATCCTAACCCTCAGGCCCTGGTTTGTCATTGTGATCTGGGATTCTTACCCTTTGGAGGGTCCTGGATGCCCCTTTTAAAAAAGTTGTGGGCCTACAGCATTCAGCTTCCAACGTCAGGGAGTTTCATGGAATTGGGAACTCCTGTGTCTGTCTCTGCTCACCACAGCCTCAGTGGGGGCTTCTGGGATTCCTCCCCAGCCCTGCTTCCCCATCGTAAGGTGGAGCCAGATGGCCTCTAGGGATGGATCAGAGAATGCCCAAAAATGCCAGGGAGGGGCCCAGGGCAACCCTAAGGCCAGCCCAAGGGACCTCTCAGAAGGATGAATTTTGCCCCCCTTTTCATTTATTTGTTTCTGATTATGCAGGTAGCAAGCACATGCTCATTGTGGAAAATTGATGTGCTTTTTTCCTTCTTTCTTTTTAATGTTTATTCATTTGTAGAGAGAGAGTGTGTGTAGGGGTGGAGAGAGAGAAACTCTCAAGCAGGCTTCGTGCCCCACATGGATGTTCCATGCAGAGCTTGATTTGAGGCTTGATCCCATGACCAGGAGGTCATGACCAGAGCTGAAATCAAGAGTCTGATGCTTAACTGACTGAGCCACCCAGGCTCACCCCTTTTTTTCCTTCTTAATAAGAACACTGCTTTCTCAGGCTTATGATCCCAAATCAAGGCTGCTAGCCAGGTCTGGACCTTAGACTTGCTTCCCACCATCTTGGATAAAGGAAAGAGCACTGGACTAGGAGTCAAAGATCTGGATTCCCATCCAATCTCTTTTGTGACCAGCTTTTATTCTTGAGTTAATATTTGTCGAATGCCTTTCGTGTGTACAGGTGTTTTTCTCCCCATGGCCCTCTACCGCCCTTGCCCCCAGGGTCTTGGAATGGAGTAAATATGATGCTTCCTCATGGGTACAGACAGCATTGCTGTGTGACTGTTGAGAATCACTCACCCTTAGAGCCATGGTTTCCTCTTCTATAAAATAGGGACATAGAGACATTAGTGTCTATTTGCTAATGGTGACTGATGATGATACAATGTACATAAAGCTGTATTGCATGATGCAAGCATAAGATATTTCTACGGCTGTTGTTGCTAATAATATCCATCAACAAAACATTTGCTCAATTACTTGGTCAAATTCTGATGCACTGGTACCTTCAGTTTCCTCTTCCATAAAATGGGAGTGAAGATGGGACTTAGCTCATAGGTTACTGTCAGGATTCAGTGAGTTAATACATGTAAAGTATTTAGAACAGTTCCTGGTACCTATTGAGAACTCCACAAATAGTAGCTAGTTGAACAGACTGTAGTATTTGTTCCAGCCAAGAAAAGACTTTTCTAACGGCACAGGAAAAAAAGATGGGGGTAAGCATGGCAGGGAAGAGGTAGTGACTTGCTATCTGATTCAGCTGGCAATCAAAGAAACCTATGAACTTGTTCTTCTGAAAGTCTACTGAGTCCAGGGAGATATTTAAGAGTAAAAATCCCCAGGCCCACTTACAGTAAGGTAGGAGAGACCAGAAGCTGTCCACATAATAATAAGTGTGAAATTGGGTGGTTTCTGGTTTTTTTTTTTTAAAGCTTATTTATTTTGAGAGAGGAGAGAGAGAGAGAGAGAGAGAGAAAATGAGTGCACAGGAAGGGCAGAGAATGAGAGGGAGAGAGAGAGAATCCCAAGCAGGCTCTGCACTGTCAGTGTGGAGCCCAACGTGGGGCTCGAATCCATGAACTGTGAGGTCATGACCTGAGCCGAAACCAAGAGTTGGATGCTTAACCCACCGAACCTCCCAGGCACCCCTGGGTGGTTTTGATGCTGAGAGATGAAGACATTTTACAGAAAGAGGTCACTAAAGCCTGGAGTATTAGAGCAGGTGAGCCTAGGAGAGTTTAGATATGATAAAATAACCCCTCCAATTCTAAGAGCAAGGACTTTGGAGTGACACCCTGAAGTTCAAGTCCCAGTCTGCCTCTTACTAGTTGTGTGACTTTGGGCAAGTTACTTCACCCTCTAGGCCACAATTCTCTTATTCAGGAAAAAAAATAAAAGCGGCGTGTTGGGGGGGTAATAATAGTACCTACCTCATAGGGCTGATGAGAAGATTAAATAAAGTATCTACAAAACCCCATCTCGGCCTGCCTGGAGCATGGTGAGGGCTCCATGTGAGCCATTATTTTTCTTTATGAAAAATGAGGAGCAGCACGGAGGCACAGAATCTTGGCAGTAAGGAATTATTCTACCTTGAAATTTTCCAGAAAGGGAGCTTACTGCCTCAGGAGATATTTTTGAATGAGGCTAAAAAAGGAAATAAGCATATTCTGGGATCTTATGAGATGCCAGGGATGTCCTGAGCACTTCACTTATTCTTACAACCACCCTATGATGTAAGCTCCATTGCCTCCATTTTACAGTTGACCCAGGTCACATGGCTGAAGCCGACTTCCCTGTATCTTCCGTCCTTTGCTTCTGGAGAAGTACACGGTATAAGTTTGAAATATTTGAAGAAAATCATCTTGTCCTTTCCCCACCATCTCTTTTCTAAGACAACAGTCATTCCTCACAATAACTGTTTTCCAGACTCCTAGAAGACTTTTTGTTTATTTGCCAAAACTCTTTACTTGTGATCCCTGAATGACACCAGGATTCAGCAGAGAACATCCATTTACTCAAAGTTCCTGGGTTCTAAAAAAAAAAAAAAAAAAAAAAAAAAATCCCTGGACATAATTAGAGAAGGGAAGAGGTGAGAGCAAACACCTAAAAGCAAAGAGAAGAAGTTGTTCCCCCTCCACTGAGGAGACATAGGCTATGCCTGAGGGGTGGGAGAGGGATTTTATCCCCCAGGTCCAGCCTTACCCCACTTCCTATTCTGCTGTTCATGTCTGGTCTTGATAATGTGGGGGCATTTTTGAATGCTATAGGAAGTGGGATGGGGTGGGAAGAGGTTAGAAGGAGCAAGTTTATGGTCTCCCCAGCTTCACTCTAGAGATTCTAGACAGAAAGATAAATGGCTGCTGCAAACTGGTTTTTGGTTTTGGAATTTTTTTTTTCCTAGTGGTGAGTGTGTGCCCAAGAGTGAGGCTTATTTTACCTCCACAGTAAGACCCTGGGGGCAAGCAGGATGGGAGAAACCACCCTTACTTGAAATGTTAACGGCTTCTGTGTAGAGTTCTGCTTGGCTCCTGGTTCCCCCTCCTCTCTCTCCCTCCCTCTCCCTTTCCCCCCTCCCTGTGTTTGTGTGGTGAGGTGTTTAAAGACGTTTCCCAGACTCCAGTCTTTTTCCACCTTCATGGATTTTGTAATATCTGAATACTACCTCCTCTGTCGTTCCTGAAATTGACTTTACAGAGACTCATTAAAAACCGAACCCAAACAAAACGAAACAAAAACCACCTTATTCTGTCTTAAGAGGATCTGGAGTTTAATAATCTAATTCTATTTTTGTAGTAGAAATAAAAATATATAACAATTCAAAACTTTTTTAACGTTTATTCATTTTTGAGAGACAGAGACAGAGCATGAGTGGGGGGAGGGGCAGAGAGAGAGAGAGGGAGAGAGAGAAAGAGAGAGAGAGAGAGAGAGAGAGAGAGAGAGAGAGAATCTGAAGCAGGCTCCAGGCTCTGAGCTGTCAGCACAGAACCTGACGCAGGTCTCGAACCCAAGGACTGTGAGATCATGACCTGAGCCAAAGTCAGACACTTAACCGACTGAGCCACCCAGGCGCCCCCAAATATATGACAATTCAAATGGGAGGTTCTCATCTGTGTGCTGCCTGCAGTCATGCACCTCTCTTGCCCGGTGCTTGGGGAAACAGTGATTGGGTTCTCAACCAGCATCAGGCCTAGGCTCTGGAAATGGCCACCATGGAGCCTTGAACACATGGTGGGAAATTCTGAGCTACAGTATCTTCTTGAGTCAAGTTGGGATAATTAATAAGTCGCAAAGTAGAAACAAAATAATAGACATGAAAGTGCCTTGTAAAGGGCTTCGGATGTTCCTTTTCATCAGTAATTTCCTTGCCCTTGGGAGAAGTGGGGTCAGGAATCCTATCTCCCCTGGCCCAGAACTAGTGGAAAACATTCCCACACCTTAAGCATTCAGAGCGAGGCCTTTATCCAAGGTTCTACCTGAGCTCTGCCACCTGACCTACTGTGGGACACCGAGAGAGCCACTTTCCCTCTCTGTGCATCTGTTTCCTGGCCTCCAAAGCGGGATTAGTTTTGGCAGCTCTTCTCAAACCTAAAGTGCATAAAACCACAAGAGTGTTGAAATGCAAATTATCATTGTAGGGCCTGAGATTCTGCATTTCCAACCAGCTCCCAGGGGATGCTGGTGCTACTGGTCCACAGACCACACTTTGAGTAGTAAAGTGCTATACTTCTTACCCCTTAGAGGTGTTGAACGGCTTAAATTAGACAATACATCCTAACCATTTAGCCTGGTGCTTACTTCAGGAACTTCTCCAATAGATAGAACTTCTCCAATAGCTATTGTCAATATTATAGTGATTAGTGTATATGGGGGGTGGGGTGGGTTGAGAGGCAACCCCAGATAGAGCAGAGAATGATGAGTCTTCTTGCATCTGTGGGGTTTGGAAAGAGCAAGGTACCAGGAGTCAGGAGACCCAGGTTCGAGTCCTAGCTTATAACTCCTGCCATAGCTGTGTGAGTTTTGGCAAATCTCTTGACCTTTCTGAGCCTTGGTTTTCCCCTCCACAAAAGGGAAGGGGAGTTGAATTAGATGGTGTCTAAGGATTCTCTTAGCTTTCAATCAAAATGTGAGACCAGTAATCCCTTCTCTACCCCACCACCAAAAGACACTGCTAACAGGCCTGACTTTGGCCATAACCTTGAGCTGCCTGTGTGGCAGGGATGGGCCTGCTCTGAGCTTGCCTTGATTACAAGGAAGATGAACAACTAAAGAGCTAAGCCTGGTGCCCTTGGCGTTCCTCGAGCCTTGGGTGACATCACCCCCCGGAAACCTCCATTCCTCAGCTGGCTCGTCTGAAGTTCTATTAGGCAGGAATGATTTGCAGCCTAAGTGGGAACGAGTTTGCTGTGTGCCCAGAAAAAGGATGTAAAAGGAGGCATTTTTGACATTTTATCCCACTGCTTCACCGCACTAGAGGCAAAGATGATTCACGGCCAAACTCCTTGTAAACATATATCACACCTGGCAGATGCCAGCCCTTACAAATGTCCCTCCAGACTCTGGACTTGAGACCCAGGCAGCTAGACCCTGCAAGAAACTTGCTTCTTGGTGGAAGAAATGGGCACCCAGCAACCTAGTCCCCTAGTGAGAACAGGCCAGCCAACATGCATGAATCCATGGCCTCAAGCACCTTGCCAGTGCTGCCCCAGACAGCCCACAATCTGTGCTGAGACCTCGCTCTGAGAAAACATCTATTGAGCATCTGCTGCATGCCTCTGGCTAGGCAAGTTCACCTGAATAACTTATTTAACCTGTGCATTACATCCTAGTGAAGGAGAATACAGATAGGAGCACCCTGGTTCAGAGAGGGTAAATAACTTGTTTAAGGTCACCCAGCAAGGCATTCAAGTATCATCCCCTGAGCAAAGCCCATCAGGTTGAGCTGACCCCTCCCTTCTCTTTCCTCTGTTACAAACTTGCATCAGAGCCCCTGTCCTTCATGGTTACACTTGATTATTTAGGTCTCTCTCTCGCTCTGACCAAGAAGGAGTCAGCCCCTAAGGCCCTTGCAGCCATAGTCCCTAGCCTGTTCCTCAGCCAACCCTAGCAGGACACTTTGCCCAATGAATACGTGAAATGAGGTGTGGTCCTAGCACCCTACTGCTGAGTGGGGAAGGTAGGAGAAGCTCAAGACTTCATTCCTGAAGTTAGGAGCTTACTGACGTCAGTCGTTATGGACCTGACCCATGAAAGAGAAAGACAGTCCACAAGTGAGGCTGGGCTTGGTTATAGATTCAAGGGGCAGGTGAAATCAGAGGGAGGGGAGATGGTCGAGGGCCCAAGCAGTCAGAGCAGGCCAAGGAAAGGTGTAAGAAGGGAAAACAGGGGAGGATTTACTCAGGCAGAGGGGAGAAAGGCTCTGTGGCTGAGGGAGACAGAATGGGAGGCAGCACAGGAGTGGGATAAGGAGGCAGAGATCTCCAGAGAGATCACCCCCGTGGGGGGCAGGGAGGTTCTGGGTGGGACCCGAGAGAAGGTGGGGGAGGTCAGGTCTAGGAAATCACACCTGCTTCAAGCAATCGGGCATTATGTATATAGAGTCTGAAATGTTTATTACCCTTTGACCTAGTAACGCCACTTCTGGGAAATGATCTTAAGGAAAATCTCCAAAATCCGGGGGAGGTAAAGCTATATTCACAACAGTGTTCATCGCGGAGCTATTTATAAGAAGGTAAAAATGGAAGCAGCCAAAACATCTCTCATGAGAATGGCGAAGAAATTGGTATATCCAGCAGCCATTAAATGTGATGTTTTCAAAGCCTCTGAATAACATTCAGAATCAATTATGTTTAAATGTTAAGGGAAATGGCAGGTGACACATAATAACAATAGCTGCCTTTATTGAGTGCTATTTCCTAAAGCTAGTTCCTAGGTGCTTTCCTATTCAGCCTCATTTAATCAGTAAAACAACCCTGAGTGGGTGAGGTTACTCCCTTGGAATAGATTTGGAGACTGAGGCTCACCCAGGTAGGGGGTGGAAGCTCTGGGATCCGAGCCCTGGTCCCACTCCAGTGCCTGCTGACCACCACCTTATATGATGCAACCACATCTGGCAAGGAGACTGGGGCGAAATTTATCAAACGTTACAACTGTTCTTTTTCAGGGTGAGAGGCAGGGGAGGGGTGATCGCCCCTACTTTTGTGTTTTCCAAATTTTTCCTTGCGACGTTGTGATACTCTTTTTGTATCTCTTCCTAATTTTCAGATATTTATTCTGCTCATGATTCTGCAACTCATTTTTCCCCCCATTTGCCAGTCATTTCCCCCATTTTACAAGTCATGATCTTGTCATTTTGTCCTTTATTCTTTGGCGGGGGCAGGGGGTGGGCTCAGATGATTTCACGGTACAGATTTAGCATGGTTTATTTACCTGGGTCTCCTATTGAAGGACATCTTTCCCTGCAGCCCTTTGTACAGAGGGTTGCGTGTGTTTGTAACAGAGAAGAATGGGTTGAAAAAAAGAAGTATGTCCAAGTGGCTACATGTGTGGTTTTGGCAGATTGGCGTTCCTGATCCAGATTCAAGGACTGTCCTTGTTGGTAAGTGGCCTGCTGGAGTGAGTGGGTATATTTGAAGGATCAGTTTCTCTGGAGTCTTAAGTTTCCGGAAATAATATCCCTACACCCCACGCTCCCGCAGGGGCAGCTCTATCAGCTGACCCTCCTTGGCAGGTGCAGGGCTTTTCTCTTTGGGGGAAGTTACAGATTAGGATCCCCACCCCCACCCCCACCCTTGATTCATATTGACAGGAAGGGAATTCTGTTTAGCTTTGGGCAAATCCTCTTTAGGAAGTCAGTTATTCCAGTGCCTGTGGGCCACCAGGATGCAGAGCTGATTCTTTCATTCAATTCCACCAACTTCCCTGGAGGGTTTTTACAGCAAATGTAGTTTGAAAAACGGAAACCTTAGCCAATTCCTTTTACTGGCTGTGGAGCCTGCAGCCGGCTGTGTCAGGGCCCGGGGCTGTGTGCTTCATTCCTGCATTAAGGAAGGGGGGGGGGGGCTGGAGTTCGGAGATTTCAAACAACTCCAGCGTTCTGCTGTGGTTCTTTGAGGCCTGTGTCTGCAGTACAGACACAGTACTGCATCCTACTAGCTGTGTGTTCCTGGGTGAATTATTAGCTTCCCTGAGCGTTAGTTTCTCATCTTTAAGATGGCGGTGGCGAGACCTACCCAATAGGATCGTGCAGATTAAATGAACTAACTGCCATGTGTTTGGCACCTAGCAAGCACAGTAGCTACGCCTGGCAGCTGAGCAGTGAGTCATGCTTCTAATCCTTAAGGATCCGAAGGATGGAAGAAACCCTTGGCACCCTTTAGCCCCGACCCCAGGGGGTTACCTGGGGCTGCTTAGGAGAGCTGGTCTTTGAGAACCTCTGGTCCGGGCAGGGAAGGCTCGTCATTCCTCGGCGAATGTGGTGGTACCCTGAGCCACTTAAGCTGAGAGCAAGAGCAATAACAACCAAACCGTTTCTAAAGGCATCTCTGAGACTAGTTAAGAGTCCAAACCCCTATAGATGCTGTCCGGCGAGCAGTTATTAATATACCACCTCTTCCTTCGTCTTTGAGTTGGCTTCACTACATCACTTCATCCTTAGCCTAGCAGCTAGCACATCAACCTAAAGCTCATGAGAGGAGAGGTTTAAAGATCTGGTCCCAGGTGCCTGGGTGGCTCGGTCGATTAAGCATCCGACTTCGGCTCAGGTCACGATCTCACGGTCCGTGAGTTGGAGCCCTGTGTCGGGCTCTGTGTGACAGCTCAGGGCCTGGAGCCTGCTTCAGATTCTGTGTCTCCTTCTCTCTCTGCCCTCCCCCCGCTGTGGTCTCCCTCTCTCTCTCTCCCCCTCATAAATAAATAACTGAAAAAAAAATAAAAGTCTGGTCTGAAATGTTTTATTAGAGAGTAAAAAAACTAAGTGGAACAAAAAGTCTGGCACTAATACTGTAGGAAAAGGAAAAACCCACTTACCGAGACTGGTGTGTGTGTTTAATTTTTTTTTTTTTTTAAGTTTATTTATTTTTGAGACAGAGAGAGACAGAGCATGAACGGGGGAGGGGCAGAGAGAGAGGGAGACACAGAATTGGAAACAGGCTCCAGGCTCTGAGCCGTCAGCCCAGAGCCCGACGCGGGGCTCAAACTCACGGACTGTGAGATCGTGACCTGAGCCGAAGTCGGACGCTTAACCGACTGAGCCACCCAAGCGCCCCTGGTGTGTGTGTTTATATACTATAGACCTTTTTATATACTTCTGTACATTGTGCTGGTACAAAAGATTATCAGCTAACAGAAGTTATCAGCTAAGAGCAGTTCCTTCTGGGGAACACAGCGGGCTCTCCCTGCTTACTGTTTGCCTTTCTGACAATGAGTGCATCTTTTGAGAGAGGCAGTTGTTGTAGCGGTTAGAAATGAGGGGACACTGGAGTCAGACCGTCTTGTTTGGCTTCATACTCAGTTCGGTTCATCTGTGAAAGCAGGATGGCAAGAATCACAAAACCGACTCACAGAGATGTTCAGAGGGTTAAACAAGGAGATGCATATGTCTGGCATGATGCCTGGCATTCAGGAAGCACTCAGAAAAGGTTGGCTGTTATTATTACTTGGATAACGTGTGTGTATGGGTATCCTATGTATATACCGTAAATATTTATCTATATATGGTATGGCTTGGGCCCAAGGGCAGGGGTACTGTGAGGCTGCACATGCATTCCTGTGACATATACAGCCATAAAAACGGAAGTGAGAAAAGAAAAGGGAATGTCTGCTTGTTAACAGCCAGCTCTGAAAGCCCTTGTCCCATGTGATCTTCTGTATCTTCAAAAGTAGGGCAGTTAAAGGAAACGCTGATGTGGGAGAAGGTAAAATGTTAACAGGCCCAGCGCAGAGCCCACCCCCATCCTAACATTGGCCCGGGGGTTAGATGGTGAGAGAGCTGGACAAGTGACCTGGATTTGTCCTGTCTCTTGACCTAGGAGCTTCTGGGACAGGAAGGAATCGGAGCTGTCCAATTCATTCATTCATGCAATGGCTATTTCGTGGGGGCTTGCTATGTGACAGTCCCAGCCCTAACACCAAGGATACAACAGTGGCCAGAGAAGACCCAAACACAACAGCAAACAGACAAAGGAAATCTCATAATCTGAGGGCTGCATTCTCCTGGAGGTCGGTGGTAGATAACTAAGCAAAATAAGTAAGACCTGTGGTATGTGGGATAGTGATAAATGCCATGGAAAAAATTTAGCCAAGAAGGGCTTTAGGGTTTATTGGGATGGTTGCAATTTTAGATAGAGAAGATCTCAGATGAGCAGATAAATTTTGAGTCAAGATCGGGAAGTGCAAGAGAGAGCCCTGAAACTATCCAGGCAGAGAAGAGCAAATTCAAAGACCTTGAGCTGGGACCCAGGAGAACAGCAAGGAGGGTTATGGGGCTGGAATGCAATAGTTGAGACCAGCGGGCCTCAAGGGGGTGGGGGATTTTTGCCCCCCCCCCAAGTTGCCCCCAGGGGACAGTTGGCAGTTCTGAAGATGTTATTTATTGTCACAGCTTGTGTTTGGGCACTACTAGTGTCCCCGGATGCTGTCTGGCATCCTACAGTGCAGGCGACAGCCTCCCCTGCCGCCCCCCTCCAAGAATTATCCAACCCCAACATCGCTAGTGCCAACTATGAGAAATGCTGGTCTAGACAAGTTGCAGGAGATCCTGTCCGAGAAATAAGAAGCAAAGGATCAGAGGATGGTGGTGGGGACGGAGATCACCTAGAGCCCTACAGGCATATAAAGACTTGACTGAGCCAGATGGGAAGCCATTGGTTGTAGCTTAAACATAATGACAACATGTAGCCAGTGGTCGTTGATCTTGGTTCCAGGTGCTTGTTCCCTTTGGCTTCCTCCGTGTGGCCACACCTCAGGGGCTAGAAATCAGAAGACAGGTAATCTCCTGTCATTAAGGGAGACTTGATCAGCATGTAAAAACCTGGTTTTGCTAGGAAGTTGTTAATCTTGATTATAAGAGAATAGCCCAGCCTTAGTTGCTAGGAACCCTGAGAAGGAAGTGAGCCTTCCTGCGGCTAGTGTGCAAGGCCGCTGTTGGGATGTAAACCTACCTTCTAAAATCTTTCATGTGCTGAGGTATGGGGGGAAGGGAGAAAGATTAACACACACCCCCCCCCCCCCCACCCCCGGGTTGACACCTGGAAGATTCATGAAGGCCCTGCTGAGTGCTCACCGCTTGCAGGGAGCAGAAATGAGGGGGGTGAAGGAGCCTGTGGGGGGGGGGGGGGAGGGAGTTTGGGCCAGGGGATGATGTACCCGCACCCTGCAACAGTCACAGGTGAGCGTGGGCACTGGCCGGAGGACTGGGCTCAACCCTGGGTGTGTGTGAGTGGCACAGGACAGGTGGCGTTTAGGCCTTGGAAGACCAAGGAGCCCAGGAGGAGGAATTATGGGGGACAGGCGCCCCAAGCAGAGGGCAGGGTGAGCCAGTGTTTTCAGGAACCCCGTTCTGTGCAGATTTCTGGGGCTCATCCTTGAAGATTCTTATTCGGGTCTCCTGAGGCTCAGGTCCCACAGCGTGCGTTTTACACAGCGCCCAGGGAGCTGTGAATCAGGTGTTTCTCCCACGACTGCACTTTGAAAGGCAGAGTTAAGGTATCTGACCTCCAAGAGAAAGGCATCCAATTGCTGCTGCTTTGAAGGGCAAAACCAGAAGCGTCTGGCCTGCTGAGCGCGGCCACATTGAGGGCAAGGGTCCCCAGCCTCAAGCAGCCTAAGCGTCACTGATGGGTGGGGGGGCACGGGGGAGCTTGTGAAACTGCAGATTTCTGGATCCTGTCACAGACCCTTTGCCTCAGTCTCTTAGAGTGGTCCCCACCTCGAGATACGAAGGCCAGCACAGTATCTGAAACCCAGACATTCATCTCTCGGCCGCCGTAGCCCTCCTCTCTTACCCCTGAATCTCAAAAACATGAAGAGAGTCCCACACAGTGTCCCATGTACTTTTAATAACAGTGATTGCCTTTTATTGAGTACTTTCGAAGTGCAGGGCTCTGTGCTGGGCACTTTACATTTATTATCTTCCTCCAAGTCTTACAAGAACCCAGTGGAGGAGGTAAAATTCTCATAAGAAACAGAGGCACAGCAGTCAGAGACGAAGTGGGAGAGGATGTCGCGTAGACACCCCCGAGCCCAAACCCGAGCTCTCAAGTCCCCTGCACCTCCTCCCTCCCTATGCTCTGCTGGGAAGCTTCTGTTGCCCTGGCTGCACAGCTAGGTTGCAAACTACTCAGGGCAAAAGTTGGATCTTAGGCTGCTTGTATTCCTCAGAATTTTCTTAAATTACCAAGGATTTCGGAAGGAGCTAAGAGAGCTTTCTCTGGACCTTCCTCCCAGCCCACGGGCCTCAAGCCTCCTCAAATAGCATCTCCTCCTTTCTCTTCCCAGGCGGAGTCAGCCCTCTCTGGGCTCCCAGGGCCTGAGCTCCTCTGCTCTGCAGCACTTGCCAGAAGGGTCTTGGATCTGAGTTCTCAGTCTTCCTTTCCTTGTGATGTGTTCCTCCTGGGCTGTGAGCTCCTGGAAGTAGCAAGGCCGGCTTCTGCCCATCTTTCCCAGAAACAGCAGCACAGAGTAGGCTCAGGGAATTCAAGGGGAGCTGATTGAAAGCATTCAGATTCTAGATTTCTGGAGACATAAACCAAGGACTGTCTTTCCTACTCCTCCTCCTCTTCTTCCCCTCCCCCTTCTCCCCTTCCTCCCCCCTCTCCGTCTTCTCCTCTACCTCCTCCTTCTTCATTTTTATTTTTTTTAAAGATTTTATTTATACGTAATCTCTACACCCAACGCGGGACTCAAACTCACAATCCCAAGGTTAAGAGTTACATGTTCTACCTACTGAACCAGCCAGGTGCCCCTTCTTCTTCTTTAAATCACTTTTTTTTTTTAAAGTTTATCTATTTATTTTGAGAGAGAGAGGGAGGGGAGAGGTAGAGAGAGAGAGGGCTCCACACGGTCACCGCAGAACCCAATGCAAGGCTCGATCTCACGAACTGTGAGATCAAGACCTGAGCTGAAATCAAGAGTCAGAGGCTTAACTGACTGAGCCACCCAGGCGCCACTAAATCACATTTGTTTTTGCTTAATTTATTGAGCACCTACCATATTCTAGGCACTGGCTCAGGTACTAGGAATTCATTAGTAAACAAGATAAATGAGTTCCCTGCTGTCATGGACCTTCCTGTAGTAGGGAATACAGACGATACACAAACTCAGCAGAGCCAGCCTCTGTGGCAGGGGTTAGGGAGAAGGGAGAGCAATCAAAGCAGAAGCCAAACGGGCCTTTCTGAGGAGCCATCATTTGAGCTGATGATGGAATGATCAAATGAGCCGGCCATGCATGAATCAGGGTGTGAACACTCCAGGTCCGAAGGCCAGGACCGATGCGGCCTGTTTGAGTGAGTATTCACTGTTGCTGCTATGGCTGGAGATCCGTGGGCAAGAGAGAGAGGCAGAACAGAACTTGTCTGGAAGTTCAAAATGGGTTTTGTCTTACTGGGCTAAAAGTAAATTGTCAGCAGGACTGTGTTCCCTCTGGAAGCTCTAGGAGAGAAGCCATTTCCTCACCTTCTCCAGCTCCTAGAGTCTGTCTGCCTTCCTTGATTCATGGCTTCCTTCCTCCATCTTCAAAGCCAGCAATGGGGGGCTGAGTCCTTCTTACACTGAATAGCTCTGACTCTGGCCTCCCTCTTTCACTTATAAGGCTCCTTGTGTTGGCATTGGATTTAGGATAATCTCCTCATCTCAAAATTCTTGACTTAATCATATCTGCAAAATTCCTTTTGCCATTAATTCCATGTTTCCAGGCTCCATCTTTAAAGGGGCATTATTCAGCTTACCACCACCCACGTGAGCACAACGGGACTCTTGATTTTGCCCCCTAAACCCGCTCTTCCTCCACCTTCCCTATCTCAGAACATGGCACCTGCCTTTATCTACCCAAACCCGAGGGACATCCTTGATTCCTCCTTCCCTTGTGTCCCACCCCTGACATATCCAGTGCATCCAAAAGTCGTGTCTGTCCGCTTCTCTCAGCTTCCTCTCCTGCTGTTGGTCCAAGCTACCACCGTACCCCATCTGGACCTGACCTTCTAACTGATCTCTGCTTCTGCTCTATCCTCCCTATAGTCCATTCTCACAGCAGCTAGTGATCTTTCACCGTCACCCTGCTTAAAACCCTCCAATGCTTTCCATCTCACAATTAAATCCAGTCTTCTCACTATGCGGTTTGCAAGGTCCCGCATAATCCGGGAGGCTCCCAGATTATCTCCTACCTCTCTCTCTTGACCACTAAGGTAAGAGATGACCTGAGACTATTAGAGACTATTTTCTACCCAAGACAGCAACAATATGCTTTCCATTAATTGACTCTCCTCCTTTGCCTGAGTTAGGCATTTAATCCTAAAACAACCCAAGAGGAGCAGGTCAGGTTTGGATTCCAAAAATGATTTAACTTGAAGTAACATTATCACTGACAACTGTCCCTCTGCCCCTCTACCCGTGTATGCTACACCTTTCCTGAAGACCCTTGGCAAGGTGCTGTGAACTATAGGAACAGTGCCTGATATACCTGGGCCTTAGCATTGGCCTCTGGGAGTGAGGGTCTAGGGAGAAAACCGAAGTCTTCAAGAGAGCTTGTCTTAGGTGATTTCAACAGCAAGGAAAGTGGTGCCAGTGAAGCCTCTTGCAAGAAGTCCTCCTGGATTTCTTCAGCCCACAGAGCTCTACCTTTCTCTCCACACTTACAGTTCATTAAAAATTTTTTTTTAATGTTTATTCATTTTTGAGAGAGAGAGAGGGAGAGACACAGAGCTTGAGTGGAGGAGGGGCAGAGAGAGAGGGAGACACAGAATCCAACGTGGGCTCCAGGCTCTGAGCTGTCAGCACAGAGCCCAACGTGAGGCTCAAACTCACTGACCATGAGATCATGACCTGAGCTGAAGTTGGACACTTAATTTACTAAGCCACCCAGGCGCCCCTACAGTTCATTTCGTTTACTTCTCAGCAGGCTTTGCGGAAGCCAGTGTCATTTCCCAGGTACATTTCACCCATAGCATGTAAGCTCCTTGAGGGAAAGAGATTTGTATTTGGTTTTATACTGCTGAATCCTAAGCGCCTAAAAAGGACCTGGCACATGGTAGACAGAAGAATACTGGTTGGCTGACTATATCCTTCTAGCCACCCACAGACCCCGGAGTTGGTCCGGACCAGGCCCTGTCCTGGCTTCCAGGGATGCAGAAGTGACCCATAGTGCCCTCTGAGTCTACAGGGGAAACAGACAGACCCATAGACTCCCAATAGGTTTCACTGCATGCAACCAGAGAGGGAAGGTCGCCATGAGCAAGGGGACTAGACCTGCTTTTTGGAAGGGGAAGGGGAAGGGTAAGGGTGAAAGTTAGGGACACACTTGTTACGGAGTCCCTGGTGGGGCAGGTGGCTGCAGGGAGTGGAGAACCACCACTGGGCATAAGTTAGGAGCACGGGCTCTAGAACCCAACTGTTTGAGCGTGAATCCTCCTCTACCACTCGCCAGTTGCGTGATCTTGCCCAGTTATTTAATCTTGAGAAAAATGCAGCTTTTAAAACCCACTGGAGAGATTCTGATCTAGCAGGTCCAGACTGGTCAAGAATCTGTATGTTTTGTTTTGTTTTGTTTTGTTTTCTACAAACATCTCAGGATTTATTGTAGATGGCCCATGGACTATGCCTTAAAGAGCAGTGGCTTTGGGGTGCCTGGTAGGTTGAGTGTCTGACTCTTGATTTTGGCTCAGGTCATGATCTCCGTGTCATGAGATCAAGCCCCGCTGCCAGCACAGAGCCTTCTTGGGACTCTCTCTCTCCCTCTCTTTCTGCCCCTCCCGTGTTCATGCTCTCTTTCTCTTTCTCTCTCAAAATAAATAAATAAACTTAAACGACAACAACAACAGTGGCTTTCAGGGAAATAAGGTCAAGCCGATTAGCAAACTGGAGTGTCAGGTCTGCACCACAGTGACATTTATCAGTGTCAAACCGTAAATTGTCATTCAGAGTTAGACATTTAGACATAATACCACCCAGTAGGTGCTATGCAGATGGCTTCAGGACAGTGGCCAAGGAGGATATCCAACAGGCCCTGTCTCCCCAGATCAGCCTAGGACACTCCCCAAGGGCAGATACTGAAGCACTTTGCAAAATGTGCATGAATGGATTTTCCAGCTAAGCCCCAGCTGGCTAGCCTAAACCCCACACAGAGGTTCTGGATGCACCACATGAACTCCAGGGAGGGCCAGGTTGGTATGGGGGTCCAGGAGGTAGGAGCCCAGCTCTGGTGTCTCCATTGCTTGACTTGAACCAGGACCTCACAGCCGGGAACCTTGGGAAGCCAGATGCAAATAAGTCCATGGAGATGTGCGTGAACCTCTCTGAGCCTCGGTTGAAATGCAGGGTCTGAGCGTTACCAGGGGATTCTTCATTTATTCATTTTGTAAATATTTACGCCCCTGTCATCTGCCATGCTAGGCTAGAGACATGGAGTGAAATAAGTGTCTGTCCTTGGTGAAGTTATATTCTGGAGGGGAATTAGATAATAAGCAAGTAAAATATATAAATTAAAATCAGAGGGTAATAATGGTAGGAAGACCATAAAAGAGAGTAATAGCACAGAGGGCTTTTTTAGATAGGGCGATCAGAGAAGGCTTCTCTGAAGAGGTGACATATATCCTAAGCCCAGGTGATGGGGAGCCAGCCATGCAGAGTCCAAGGGAAGCATATTCAAGTGTAGGAGACAGCAAATGCAAAGGCCCTGAGCTGGGAAAGTACTTCAAATGTAACACACAGTGTCCTCTACAGTGTCCTCAGCAAGGGGTCATTTGGCCTCTGAATGGCTGTCTGTACTGTCCAAGGGCTCACAACTCTCATCTCTTAAGTTATTAAGTCATGGCCGTACCTATGGCAAACACTGATGGAGACCCTCATGCCAGGCATAAACCCCTCATGCCAGGGGTTTCTCATCTGAGCCTCACAATCTCCTCAGGGAGGTATAAACAACTACTGTATTTTGGGCATTTTACCTATTTGAGACTCAGACTCCAAAGCAAGTTGTTCAGGTCACTTCCTTGTCAAGTGGAAGAATGGGGATTCGAATCCCGGACAAACTCTATAGCCCCGGACTCATAATGGACGTGTGGCGTTTTTGATTTGATGTAATTTGGTACCTCACTCCACCCCCTCTCTAAAGCAGGAACTTTTGGGTCTAGTGGTCCCTGCCTCTCATTAGGCCATTAAAATGGTCCCCAGAGCCTTCTGGGCACTGGTCCCCATATTGAGAGCTGCCCCTCTGGCACATAACTAGCTGAGGGCTATGGTCTGGCGGTGGTAAGCCAGATCAGCTGGCTGGAAACGATCCTTCTAGGCAACTCCTTCTAGAAGGAAGAGTTCCTGGCCCAGAGCTGTGTTCTCTTCCCAGCCTGCCCCCTCCATGGCCCCAGACGTCCGCTTGAGTCAGCCTGAGGCCTGTGTGGGGGCGTCCGCTGGGCTTCTGCAACATCCTGTGTTCTGCTTTCTGCGTACCTATTTTCCGTTTCCAGGGAATCCCTCCCATTAGGGTTTGTTTTTACACCCTGGGGCTGACCAGTCACAGAACAATTAAAATGGCTCCCCCAGGGTGACCTGAAGCCATTCCTTCATTACGCAATCTGTCTCCTGGGTCTGGCAGGAGCTTCCTTGCCTCCCGACCCAAGGTCTCCAGTTCTCCTCCTTCTTCAGCCTCCACCATTAGGACCTTCTCTTCCAAAGAGCCTCACTGCTGTCTCCACTTCCTGAGCTCCTATTCTCCTTGCCGTCCGAGCCCTGGGACTGGACATCTGTGGTGTTTGTCTGTCTGTCATCTTTTCTGCTCCTTCCTCTGATGACAGCACTCCCTCTTCTCTAGGGAGCCACCCCTCCACCACTCCCTGAGATTAGATGTGTAGGCCTCTACACACATAATGGCCTTTCTCCTGGCCATGGAGATTGGCCCAGGGATGGGCATGTGACCCAAACCAGGCCAATCAGAATCCTTGCCTGGGATTTTTGTACAAGGAACATGGGGAGAAAAACGTCTCTCTTTCCTTTGGGTTTGCTAAACTGGCATGATGCAAGCCACGCTGGTATTATCTACGTGCATCCCTTCTCCCCTTACAAGATGGAAGCTACCTGTCTGTAGTGGGAGAAAACGAGGCCAACACACAGAGAGAAGCAGAGAGAGTGAAGACGAGTTGCTCATTATTTTTAGAGTTCCTGGAACTGGCCCCACCTCATTTAATGAGCTGGATTTACTTATTTGCTTATTATTTACTTACTACTTACTTTTGCTTGAACTAGGTTGAATTTGGTTTCTGGCACTTGCAACCAAAAGTCCAAACAAGTACAGTCATTCATAAGGCCTGATACTATCACATACAAAATGCCTTTTTTGGGGTCTATGCTTCTGTCTTCTCATGTAGATGGTAATCTCCTTCAGAGCAGGTGTTATTTCTTTCTTTAAACATGTTTATTGTATATTTTTGATAAAAAAGGACTATGCGGGGTGCCTGGATGGTGCAGTTGGTCGAGAGTCCAACTCTTGGTTTCGGCTCAGGTCGTGACCCCTGGGTTGTGGGACGGAACCCCAGGTAGGGCTCTGTGCTGAGTGTGGAGTCTGCTTAAGATTCTCTTTCTCTCTCCCTCTGCCCCTCTCTTCCCATCACATGCACAATCTCTCTTTCAAATAAAAAAAAATTTTTTTTTTAAAGAACATATGTAACAAATAAAGCATGATAATAAAATGAGCACTCGCAACCTGCTATGTGGTCTAAGAACTAGAACATGACTGAGATGTGACCCTGGCTGTGGGCTGCTCCCCATCTGTAACCTGTCTGCCCCCAGGGGTAACAACTATCCTAAATTTTATGCTTAGTATTCTCTTGCTCTAAAAACAATTTTAAGACACATTTGTATGATCTCCTTAGGAAAGTTATTTAGCTTTGATTAATTTTCTACTTTAGAAGAAATGGTTTAGTGTACGTAGTCTTCTGCAACTCGCTTTTTTTACACACCATTTCTTTCTAAGATTCATCCATCTTCTTGCACGTAACTATAGCTCATTTCTTTTCACTGCTGTGTAATAGTACATTGTGGGAGTGGACCATAATTCACAAATGTTTTCCTTCTCCTGGAAATGGATATCTGGCTTTTTCATAAGTTTACTATTAAAACAATGCCTCTTTTTTTTTTTTTTAATTTTTTTAACGTTTATTTATTTTTGAGAGACAGAGAGAGACAAAGCACAAGTCAGGGAGGGGCAGAGAGAGAGAGGGAGACACAGAATCCGAAGCAGGCTCCAGGCTCTGAGCTGTCAACACGGAGCCCAACATGGGGCTCGAACCCACAAACTGTGAGTTCATGACCTGAGCCACGGTCGGACCCTTAACCGTCTGAGCCACCCAGGCGCCCCTAAACAATGCCTCTTTGAACATCTTTGCACATGTCTTTCACACAGGTGCGACAGTTCTCAGGGTATGTACCTAGGAGAGGAATTCATCGCTGGGTTATTGGCGTGTGCAAGTTCAACCATACAAGGTAGTTCCAAATTATTTTCTAAAGTAACTGTACCTACTTTTCCTCCCCAACACCTGTGTAAGAGGCCCCACTGCCAACACCCCACCAACTTGGTGCCCTACTTCTGTATCCCCCACGGTACCTACAAGGGTTTCAGATTTGTAGGATCAAAAATGGTTCATTTGCTTGTTGCCTGAGACAGTGGAGTGGATGGGTAGGTGACCTGAAAGACGGACTATCAGAAGGTTAGAGACGTAGAGACCATCTTCATCCAGAAAGGTGAAAAACTGGCAACCCCGGTATCTCAGATGGTCGGTGCTGAGCACAGATTGCACTCTGGGCTTCTCCGGGCCCTGGGACCTCCTCAGAGGCCTTCATGATTGTCTGATTCTGACCGTCAGTGCTCAAGCTCTTTCTAGACACAAACTTCCAGTATGGGCCTGCTCTGGGGAAACTCATGCCTGGCATAAGCACCTTAGAGCATTCCGGAGGGAGCGTTTCATATGCCTGTGCAGGCATGTGCTGTGAGCCTGGGAGAGGACTTTGAAAACCCACCCCCTTGGGGAGTCTATCTATGAATAATAAATACTCCCTACATCCAGATGGGCCCTAATGTCCATTTCACAGCAGTCAGTTTTCCTTGCCCTCCTTACTCTTTTTTCTTAAAAACTTTTTTTTTCCATAGGCAAGTGTTAAGAATATGGTAGAACTTTCTCCTCGTTTTCAGCCACACCTGAAATGCTTAATCTTCACACACACGTGTGAGCGTGTACACACACATGCCTTCTCCAAGCATCCATTCCTCACTTCAAGTCCAAGACCTGCCAAAAGAGTTTTCTGTTGAAGGTCAGCAGCTCTGATTGCATTTCTTTATTTAGCGCATTGTTTTTGCTGAAGCTGATTCCATTACCTTGGAGTTCACGGAAGTGGAGCCCATTAGAAGAGTTGGCAGTCAAGAGGCTCCTAAACAGGCTGAGAGATGCTAAACTTAGGTTCATTTGGCTACTGCGGTTTATTGACAAAGAGCACACTCTCTCTCTCTCTCTCTCTCTCTCTCAATTTTAATGGAGCCTGCATTTTCCTGCTTTACAGCCACCAATCTGTTCATAGTGGGAACAAAGGAAACTTGGCACTTTAGTCCCACATGTCAACATCCACTCTTATCTCTGCCCCTAAATTCCCTAGTCCTCCAGCAAGTGACCTACTTCCCATGGCCCTAATATGGCTCAGTGACACCCACATCCGGGCCTCAGGCTGGCCCAGGCAGGAGTGCAGAAGAAGCCGTGGGTTTATAGACCTGACCATTGACTGGTCTCTTGGCTTCTGACTTGTGTGTTTCCTTCCCCGATCTTGATTGCCAGAGCCTGAGTGTCTGTGGAGGCAACAACAGCTTTACCTGGCCCCTGCTTCCTCGCTGCTGGCTCTGCCTATACTATTCCTGGCTACGGTCTCTGGCCTCTCTGTGGTTCAAAGCAGTACAGGAACACTGGCTTTGTCCTGAGGCCAGTGAACTGAGCTCTCTGATTGACAGAATGCAAGTGAAAACATCCATTACGCCAGTGAAGGTGGGCTTACACTTAATGCATACAAATTGTCAGGTGTCATGAAATTGGTGAAGAATCATTTGGACAATGCCTTGTGTTGACATTGTGAAGAGGGTGCTATCAGGGTCAGCTAGGGGGTGTGACTGGGGAGTGAATTGGTTCAACTGCTCCAAAAAACAACTTGTCAATATTATTCTAAACAGAAAAAAAAAAAATCTTAAAAAAAAAAAAAATGTATCTGTCTTTTGAGCTAGAAATTTCACTTCTAGGATTTTATCTGATGGAAATACCAAAGACCTATCTATGAAAGCGTTTGTTGTGACATGTTTATATTAGCCCAAACCTGGAGATAATCTAAACACCTATTTTTCTTTCTTTTTGTAAATGTTTATTTGTTTTCGAGAGAGAGAGAGAGAGAGAGAGAGAGCATGCACCAGCAGGGGAGAGGCAGAGGGGGAACAGAGGATCTGAAGCGGGCTCTGTGCTGACAGACAGCCCAATGTGGGGCTCAAAACTCATGAACTGTGAGATCATGACCTGAGCCAAATTCAGACACTCAATTGACTGAGCCACCCAGGCGGCCCTGAATACTTATTTTTCTATAGGATCTAGCTGTGCAATGCTATACTATGCAGCCAGTAAGAAAGCATGAAACAGTATTCATGGATGGACTTCTATTAAATGATCTTTGTGAAATATTGTTTGATGAAAAGGTACAAAATTGTATACCATCTGATTTCCGTGTTTAAAAATAGGATATGGAATATATATGTCTGTATATGCTGACAACATTTCTAGACAAATTAAAAATGAACAGATAACAGAGAATATTTTCTAGGGATGGAATGGGGTGGAGGGGGAGTTATTTCTTGTGTGCTCTTGCGCTCTGAAATCTTTGTCATGTGCGTGTGTAAGTGAAACAAAATTTTGAAATATAAAAATGAATATAAGCTATTTTTGTTCTAAATTTAAAAAAAATTTTTTTAACATTTATTTATTATTAAGAGACAGAGAGAGGCGGAGCATGAGCATGGGAGGGGCAGAGAGAGGAGGAGACTCAGAATCCGAAGCGGGCTCTAGGCTCTGAGCTGTCAGCACAGAGCCCGACGCGGGGCTTGAACTCACGGACCGCGAGATCATGACCCGAGTGGAAGTCAGATGCTGAACCGACGGAGCCACCCAGGTGCCCCTAAGCTATTTTTATTCTAATTACTCTCAGGTTTTTATTTCTGGAACACTTATATGGCACAGATAGTGGTTCTGCTAATGATCTTTTGAGAATAGAAGGACATTATACACGTGAGGGAACCGAAAGAAGGATGTGGGATCCCCAAAGTTTGCCCTTGGCCACTGCCACCCCATGGCTGCTGGTCTCCTGTGGCATTGAGCCCACCTTGTCTCCTGACCCTGGCCACTCACCTGGACGCCAGCACCCACTTCTCAGGCTCCCAACCCTATGTTGACTATCACGTGGTGGATGCCAGGCCTCGAGCTCAGTGCTTCCTACAGGTTAGTATCAAGGCATTTGTCTTCTACTTGCCCCCATCCCCACAGCCGGCATGGTGATCCAGGCTTCCGCAGCTTCCTCAGCTGCTCACACTGCTTCCATCCGTCCTTCACACAGCTGCCTGAGTGATCTTTCTAAACAATGTCGTAACAGTTTTTGCTGTGCTTAAAAACCTTCCTGTGGCTTCCTCTTGCCATTAGAATACAGTCCAGACATGTTACCATGGCCATGAGGCCCAGCATGACCTGGCCCTTGCCTCTCTCTTTTCCTTGCCTCTCCCACTGCCCCTCACTCTCCCTGCTCCAGCCACACTGGCCTTCTTCCTGTTCCTTGAAGACCCCAAGCATATTTTCTGCCCCAGGGCATTTGCATATACTGTTCTCTCTAACTGGACACCCCTTTAGCTCTTTGCATACTCGTGTCTTAAAGTTTAGTTCTCTGCTTGGTGTCACTTTTCTGCTACTCTAGGTAAAGAGGCACCCCCTCCCCTAAATGCACACACCGCTCCATCCCATACCCAGATTTATTTTCGTGTAGTATCTATCAGTGTCTGGGGTGATCTTTTGACTTGTTTGGGGCCTGTTCTTTCTCCACAGAATTTCAATGCCATTTCCTGCCTGTACGTCCCCAGTGCTCCAACCAGTGCCTGGAGCACCGTGGGGCTGCCTTGAGTGTTTACTAAGTGGATGGATGCAGTACCTGGCACACTGCAGGTGCTCAGTGTCGATGGAATGTCTCTGCTCACTTGCTGTGTGGCCTCGGGAAAATCACAGCCTCTGCAGCTGTGAAATGAGGCAGGCTGGGATTACCCAGGCAAACAGAGAACCCCTCTGAATGGAGCTTTCTGGTTTTGTCTCTGAGTCTATTATTCTAAAGAAGTTGCACAGAAACACAGCCTCTGATTTTCCAGCTGGGGCCGTTTTCTGCCCACCTTCCTGCTCTGGGAAGCAGCACATGGGCCTGGAAGACTGTCCCGAGGGGGAGGGAGGGTTGGCCTGGAAAATATCCCAATGCCCAGGGGAAGGGGAGAGGCATCTCTGGGGGTGTTGAACTGTCTCTTGGAAAAGAGTGTGGGAAGAAAGACTGGGGTAAAGGAACTCAGACGTAAGGGAGGTAGTGTGGGCTGAACCCGCAGACGGTGTCTGATACACCCTGTGTCGACGCAGAAAGAAGAGGAACGTGACTATTATACATTATTACTGTTACGAGGCCGCAAGCACTTCCACGAAGGAAGGAAGCAGACAGATCGCGTTTGCACACTTCTCTGCCTCATCTCGCCCTCTCAACAGCCTTTGGGGCAGGCTTGTTAGGCCTGCTTGGAGTCGAGGAAACTGAGGCGGAGAAGGAGTCTTGCTGCAGAGCCAGGATCAAACCCATGCAGACTCTTCCTGCTACGATCTTGAAGTTTCTTGGAACTTCCCAGCCTTCTCTGCTTTTGCCGGGATGATCTGTTTCCTTGCAGTTACCAGCAGGAGAACTGCCACTCTGAAATGAAGGGGGCTGTCGGCTTGTTTCGGAGGGAATGGGGCTTGGAAGAAGAGGGAGCCCCAGTGGCTGGCTCTGCAAAACGATCCCGAGGTGGACCCCAGGAGCCGCTAGGTGAGGGAGAGAACCGGGGCCAAACCCCGAGGACCTCCCTTCAAGCTTTGAGGTGAGGCGGCAAATCTCCACGCGGCTTACAAGGGCCTTGGAGGAAGCCGGACCCTTGGAAGGGGCTCGGCCCAGTGAGCAGAGCAGTGCCCCAAACAGGCTCCCACAGGCCTTCTGGGCCTCGCTTCTCCAGCCCAATCCTGACCCTCTGGGGGTGGGGCCGGGCCTCAAATCACAACCTTCCGGCCATGGGACAGGCCCAGCCCGTGGGTTTTGCCTCCAGAGCCGAGTCCTAGGGGCCAAGCCTGACTGAGAACCACACTTGGAACCACCTTCCCAAGATGTGCAGGGCGAGGGCCGGCCCCTTGTCCTGCCACACTGTAGGGGTAACATTCTCCACCCTGACTCGCTCCTTTCCCCAGAAGGACACCTACAATCTGGCCATTACTGCTAGTCCTTTGGGATAAGCACTTGAAGTCAAACCCTTTTGCTCAAAGTCTGCAGGAAGCGGACGTGAAATGTCTCATACCTTCTTGGGAACGTATCCACTCAGGAGTGTGCGGGAACGAATATGCTGTTCAGGAGCAGGAAGGGATTGGGAGTGGTCCATGAAGAGGTCATGGGGGAATACACCAGAGAAACGGGTCCCAATCTGGCCTGGGGTCAGGGCCAGTAGAACAGGTGGTGAACCCTGGAGGCAAAACAGGAACTGAATTAGGTGCTTTCTAATGAGACCGCTACATTTTGGGCAACACCTCCGCTGGAGAGTTGGTCTGCTTTAAAAACCGGATGAAGGCAGTGCTGTCAGGGTTTGGTGCTCTGGGAAAGGCCGCCTGGGGTCTGCACGTGTCTTCTCCCTCCCCACCCCCACCCCTAGCACAGGCCCCCTTCCCAGTTACCTCCCTCCCCACCAAGGTTCCGGAGTGGCCACCCACAGAGCAGCCTCAGGGCTGGGCGCTGAGTCACAAGGCTGTGGTGCCTGCCAGGGGGGGCCAGGGTGGCAGATGGCTTGATGTGGGCGTGAGTGAGGGGAGGGCGGATGGGAGGGGGCAGTGACCCTGGGCCCAGCAGGGAGGGATTCGAGGAAGTGACCCGGGAGGTGGGCTGAGTCCTGCAATGAGCTTTCCTTTCCTGTGTGTCTTTTCCTCCCATTTTCCAGGGATGCTGTTGCTCCTGGGGGCAGCCAGCCTGGCCAGGTAGGGGTGGAAAGTGACCCCGGGGGCCTGGGGCCTGAGACCCAGGGCTTCCGCACTGCCGGCCTGGCCCGGCTGGTCCACCCGTGGGAGGCAGAGCCCGGCTGTGTTTATCCAGGCTGGCGCTTCCGGAGCAGATGGGCGCCTGTCAGTGCCGCCAGCCAAGAACTGGGCTGACGTCCTCTCATTGCCAAGTGGCAGGTGACTCGGGGGCCTGGAGGGGAACATGTGTTTGGTTTGGCTGTTTATGAGGGGAGGTCTCTCCAGGCTGAGAACTGCCTGCACACCTGAGGGAGCACAGCCCCAGCCGGTGTGGGACACAGTGCAGACTCGTTGACCCAAACACGCTGGGTGCTTCTAGTTGTTGAGAGCTGGACAGTCTGGGGAGGGAGCTTCAGGGTCTCCCCCGAAGCCGTCGTTGAGTTCTGCTTTCTGCCACCTCTATCTTTGCTGTATTAGTTCCCCAAGGCTGTCAGAACAAAGCACCACAAACAACAGAGATGTACTCTCTCACAGTTCTGGGGGCCGGGGAGTCCCAAATGAAGGGTGGGCAGGGTTGATGTCCAAGGGAAACGTTGTTCCACGCCTCTCTCCTGGCTCCTGGGGGTTCCTGGCTTGTAGATACATCATGCAATCCCCCACCTCCATGCTCACTTGGTGTCCTCCCCTCCTTGGCCCCTGTGTTCGTCCTCTTCTGTAAGGACACCAGTTATTGGATTCAGAGCCCACCCTACTCCAGGGTGACCTTGACTTAACTGCATCCGTAATGACCCTATTTAGGACCACATAAAGCCACATCCTGGGGTTCCAAGGAGGACACTCACTGTTCAACCCAGCACACGAGGGGTGCTCCCCCCACTCACCCTCCCATCTTTAACTTTTCCTCCCTCTCACTTTGCCACTTCCCTGTGCCCAGGCCCAAGCTGGCAGAGAGGGGAAGGCTGCTGCTTTCCCAGACCTGACCCTGGGGTCAGTCACTACTTCTAAGTCACTACTTAGAGAAAAAGTAGTCTAGAGAGGCAGGAATTATTTTTACTAATAGGTCCTTCCCCATTAAGAGACAACCAACTTACAGTTGTGACTTTTGATCCTTTTCGGGGTTTCCGAGGCTTTGGGGAATCTGGGGGGAAAGCTTTGGACTCCCGCCCAGGATAAATGTGTGTACAAACACCCCTCTTTCAGTGGTGACACAGCCTTCCGATGCCTGTCTGCCCACAGGTTCCAGGGAGGGCCTTCTCAGGGCTGAAGAATGCCTTCCCCGGAGCCCACGGAGGCCCCAACTCCTCAGCACCCTAAAGCTTGGGAGTTCAGGGGTTATCACACTGGGCTTCCACAAACTGGATCAGTATCAGTGTGTGCGTGTATGCACACACGTGCACGTGCACATGCTTGCACGCTGGGGCGGGGAGGTAGGCATGACTGGGGGGATGACTGGGTAGGCATTTCCTGGAGGGCCCAGGAAAAGCGGGATGCCTGATGTGGTGTGAACGTGTATTTTTCCTCTTGCCCCAGTAGCCACCACACTGGAGATGCTGTTGCCAAGAGGCCCAGACCTGGGGTGGCTAAGATGTGTCATGAAACGGGAGGGGGTGGGGAGTTGAAGCATTACACACCCACCATTATCCTGTTGACGTAAAAACACCCAACTGTGTACTTAGGCGTATGAACGTACCTGTACAGGGAGCTCCCAGAAGATAAACAGAAAACAACGGCTGGGGTCTTTGGTGCTCCCCATGTGTTAGTATGGTTTGACTTTTTTCAGTAACAATGTGTTGATTGTGTATTAAATAAGGTAACCGCTTTTCAAAGAAAGGCTCTCGATATGTTGGGGTTTCAGACCCCTTTGAAAAGCTTTTGAAAACCATGGACCTGCTCCCCACCTGCGCCCCTGCCTGCTAGAAGAATCCCCAGCTGGAGGGAGAACCAGATCCCTGAAACTGATCTCGCTCCTTCCCTCACAGAAGCCCACCTCCTTTTCCATCTGGGCCACTGTGATTTGCTTTTCCCCTCTCCCCAACGCATACCCAGCCCCCAGTAAATTCCAGCCTAACTGTCCTCCGGGCCAGTGGTTCTCAAACTGGTGGCATCAGAATCACCTAAGGGGCTTGTTAAGGTGGATTGCTGGAACAACCCTGCACCTAAAGTGGGGTCTGAGTTTTCTTTTCTTTTCTTTTTTTTTTAATGTTTATTTATTTTTGAGAGAGAGAGAGAGGGCGTGCAAGCGGGGAGGGGCAGAGAGAGACACACGCAGAATCTGAAACAGGGTCCAGGCTCTGAGCTTTCAGCACAGAGCCTGATGCAGGGCTTGAACTCAGGAACAGCGAGATCATGACCTGAGCCGAAGTTGGACACTTCACCGACTGAGCCACCCAGGCGCCCCTGAGATTTCCTTTCCTAACGAGTGTCCAGGTAATTTGATATGATGGATCCTCCTGCTAGACTTTGAGAACCACTGCTCTAGGTAAAGGGCATTACTTGTGCCTTTTAGGGTTCACCTGGAATCTGAACGGGGCTCCAGTGGGGAACAAAGGCTTGTCCCCTCTCCTGTGTGGAGGTGAGGAGAAAGGACAGTATCCCTGGGAATCGCTTGGGGGCAGGGATTGGGGGGGGGAGGAGTTTTCTGCTCTTAGGGGTTGGGGCTAAGTGCTTGCACTGGAAGACGTCATTGTAGAAGAGACCATCTCGCCCAGAGCTCTGCTTCTCCCATCAGCCGGTGCCTCTCCTCTGCCCTGAGACAGAAAGTAGGACTGCAAAGGCAAGGGCAGGAGGAGCAAAAGGTAAGAGAGCCTCTGAGCTTCCCTTTACTCTCTTCCAGGCTCTGAGGTTCTCACATATTGAGAGAGAGGGTCTTACCCCACCCTCCCCTCAAGGAACTTGATTGAGCGAATCCATGTCCCTGGCACCCGGCCCAGCAACTGGCACGGAGTCAGCGCCCTGTGAATGTGCAGGCAAGGACAGACAGGTGGGAGCTCAGCCCCAACCCCCAGGCTGGACCCAAAGCTGGAAGGAGGAGAAGGTTCTCTAAGGTACTTTTCCACTCCTTCCTTTTCTGCATCCTGCCCTCTGGCAAGTCCCAGTTCTCCCTCTGTCTGTGGGAGCAGCTGTGGGGTTTTTTTTTTTTTTTCCCTACTGTGAATGTATCCCACCCTGGGGGTATATTCAGTTTAAGGGAGGACTCACCACCCACCCCAGTGAATTAAACCCCAAGGATGGAATTTGGGGCCTCGGGGCTGCTGTCGTTGTACAAGGTCAGGATTCTGGAGCAGTGGGTTCCTGAAGGCCTCTCCGCCCCAGTCCACATCAGATTAGCCCTCTGGAATCTCTTCAGGCCTCAGGGGGAGTGATCAAGGTGCAGTTTCCCCAGAGGCCTGCTTTGTGGGAAGTGTCCTTGGTGTCCCCACTGAGGGGGCCCTGTGTGTGAGAGGCGCTCCTGGAGACGAACTCAGCTGTTGTTTGGAGTGTTTGTCTGCTGGGCTGCCCCGGTGCCAAATCCCAGCAGAGGCAGAGATAAGCGCCCTTACCAAGTAGAAGGGCAGAGGCCTCGGCTGCCTGCCAGCTGGGCCGCAGAAACGGCCGTCAGGTCTGCCCCTTGGGAGACTGAGTGAGGGGTGCAGCCTCATACGCCCGCCTCCCATTTCCTTGCACCTGCTGGTGGGCAGGTGATTGTGGATAGTGACCTGTGGAGGGACAGGGACACACGGAGCAGCTGCCGATGTGAGGTCAACGTTGTAAGGCCCAACAGCCAATAGTGACTTCTCAGGAGACCAATTCCACGGCTCCTCTGCTCCCCCTCCTCCTCTGCAGAGGTCAGCCCAGGCCAGCCCTCCGTTCACTCCCCTACCACTCACCCCATGCTCGCTCTGGCCCGCACTGTGCCGGGCTCTGGGTGCAAAGGGAATGAGTCTTGGCTCCTACTGGAGGGGTTCCCAGCGGTGTGGGCAGAGAGAGGTGGCCACAGGCAGCCCAGCACAACAGGCTGTGAGAGCCATGTCTGCGGAAAGCCTCTCCTTCCGTATCCGCACTGTGAGCTCTGTCTCTATTATCCCATTTGACTGATGCCAGCTCATGTTTCTTGAGTTCTGACTCTCAGAGAAGGGCTTGCCATGCCTTCTCCATCCTCATCATAACACAACACAGAGAGACTGTGAACCCATTTAACAGAAAAAGAAACTGAGGGAGAGAGTGACTCAGCAGTTCCCCTCCCCCCACCCCCATCCACGCCTTGACTGCCCTTCGTTCCTAACTGTTCCTTTCCCTGCAGTTAAGATTCCTGGTCCCCAGGTTCTGACCTCCTTTGTCTCCTCTGTCCTCTTTCCAACCCTGTCCCCACGCCCACCCCTGCACGATCTTGGGTCGTGCCACACCTCCCGTATCTGGATCAGAGGCTCCCATGCCCTCCAGAGATGTACCCACACTGCTTCCCCTGTCTCCTGGGCATGTCCATCTGGGCATCCTGCCAGAGCTCAGCCCACCGTGGGCAAGCCCACCATCTCTCCAGACTTCTCTCTGACTGTTGATGGTGCCCGGTGTTCCTGGCCATCCGGGTCATCCTGGTTCCGGGTCATCCGGGACGCCGGGAGGTGTCTCTCTGTTGCCTCCATCCAGAGCACATGATGCTCTGAGGTACCGCTGGGGCAGATGGGACGGTGACATCCCACTCAGAACTCTTCTGGTTCCAAGTGACAGAAAACTCTTATTGGAACCGCTGTGACCGCTGACAGACTGAACTGAGCTGGTGTCAGACACGGCCGAACCCGTCATTTCGATGGCACCATCAGGTTTTCGGCTCAACACACACTCGATGCTGGCTGGCCCTGCTCTTCGTCCCACAGGGTGGCAAAATGACCATCAGCTGAGGTCTCACACCCTCTAGGACAGGAAGGAGGAGGCCAGTGTGCCTTTGGGAGAAGGGCTACGGGGAGATCACGAAGCGGGAGGGGCAGGCAGGGGCCAGTCCTTAGGGCCCTCCCTTCTCCACTTGCAAGGCCCCAGGGGTCTAGGCCTGTTCACCTCCTCCAGGAAGCCCCCAAACCCTCCCTGCCTCACTGGTGCAGTCTCGCCAGTTTCCCCAGCTAGAATGAGAGGTATGTGAGAATTGCAACATGTTCGCCCTTTGCCCTCGAGGAACTGAGAAGATAGCATCTTTTTGGACTCCGCAAGAGGTGTGGCAATCCAGTCTGTGGACAAGAGCACGTGGGTGAGGGCTGAGGGGAAGTAAGGGGAGGTGTGGCTGACCTCAGGCTGGAGGGTAGGTGGTTAGGGAAGTGTGCACATCTTCTGTGCACTACATTGAAACGGCAGTCGGGTCAGGAAGACCTTGACTGTGCTCACCACTCCCAGACACTGGATGGTGATGGGGTCAGTCCCCCTGGTTACCCAGGTCCTTTGTCGGGGAGGGGAGCTCAGTCTCGCAACCCAGCCCAACGCTGGCCACTCATCCCCTGCCCCCACCTAAGTTAGAGTTGTATCTGGGGTCTAGGAATACTGCTTGCGATCCACGGTATTTTATTACTGGTTTCCATGAACGAGTAATGACGGGGTACCTGCTCAGGACCCAGTGAACGCAACAAGCAAGTTATCCATTTACCAATGGATTTTTTTTTTTTTTTTTGAGCATCTATTACTGTGTTCAAGGCCTCTTATAAGGCCAAAGTAAAATGAAATGCTTGGTTCCAGAAACCACATTAGCCTAGGTTTTTGTTTTTCCATTTTTAATTATTGATGACAGCAGCTTCAATACAGATATCAGAGAGCTGCTTCCTGCTCTCAGTCATGAAAATCTTGGTTTGACCTGGCTTTTAACTATAATTATTCCCTCCGACCCTCCCTACAAAGAGTTCTTTTTTTTTTTTTTTTTTTAAGATTTTATTTTTGGGGCACCCGGCTGGCTGAGTAGGTGAAGCGTTCAACCCTTGCTTTCGGCTTAGGTCATGATCTCATGGTTCGTGAGTTTAAACCCCATGTCAGGCTCTGCACTGTCAGTACAGAGCCTGCTTGGGATTCTCTCTCTCCCTCTCTCTCTGCCCCTCCCCCACTCACACTGGCTCTGTCTCTCTCAAAATAAATAAACCTAAAAAACAAGATTTTATTTATTTTTATTTAAAAATTTTTTAATGTTTATTTATTTTTGAGAGAGACGGAGTGCAAGTGGGAGAGGGGGAGAGAGAGAGGGAGACACAGAACCTGAAGCAGGAGGCTCCAGGCTCCGAGCTGTCAGCACAGAGCCTGACCCTGACACGGGTGTCGAACTCATGAACCGTGAGATCATGACTTGAGCCAAGGTCAGATGCTTAACCTACTGAGTCATCCAGGTGCCTCTATTTCTTCTTTATTTCAGGAAAGCATCAAGAAGAAAATTTTCAATGACCCATACCGTTGCTACTCAGATGACCCTTGTTTCTTCTTCTTTTTTTTTTTTTTTAATTATTTTTTAATGTTTATTTATTTTTGAGAGAGACAGAGACAGAATGTGAGTGGGTTAGGGGCAGAGAGAGAGGGAGACACAGAAGCAGAAGCAGGTTCCAGGCTCCGGGCTGTCAGCACAGAGCCCGACGCGGGGCTCGAACTCACGAGCTGTGAGATCATGACCTGAGCCGAAGTCGGACGCTCAACCGACCGAGCCACCCAGGCGCCCCGACCCTTGTTTCTTCTTAAATGCATACAGCAAAGAGTTTAAATGCTATAGAAAGACACAGAACAAGAAGTAAAACTCTCTCATTCCTCCCTCCCCCATTAACCAGTTTCTCTTCCTAAAGGTTTGTGCTGTTAAGGGTTCTGTAACCATGTCTCCAGAAAAAGTTTAATGCATTCATCAGCATTATAAATGCATTCTATATATCCTATTCTTTTTTAAACATTTAATTTTTTTTTTTTTTTTTTTTTGAGAGAGACAGAGTGCAAGCGGGGAAGGTGCAGAGCGAGAGGGAGACACAGACTCCGAAGCAGGCTCCAGGCTCCGAGCCTTCGGCACAGAACCCCGCTTGGGTCTCAAACCCACAAACTGCAAGATTATGACCTAAGCTGAAGTCAGACACTTAACCGACTGAGCCACCCAGGCACCCCTGTATATCCTATTCTTAGAAGGTTCTCCCAGAAGTTAAGAAAAGTTGCTCTCTCTGCCCTTTGATTTTTATGTTTTTTCCCCCTGTCCTCTCATATCTGCATTTAAAAAATAGAGGAACCAGGTTTCTTGTGCTCCCCGGCCTTATACCAGCTGGGTGACAGCAGCAGGTTATTTCACCTCTCTGGGCCTCAATTTCCTCATCGTAAAAGCAGGGATTCTGGTGGGGGTGCAATGATAATGTGACTGCAGCAAGGCCTGGTTAGCTGGTAGGCGTTCCACAAAAGTCAGAGCATTCCCTCAGCCCCTTTCGGAAGGAGGCAGGGGCGCCAGTTCTAAATAAATGTTACAGAAGGGCCTGTCAGCAGTTGCCTCTCAGAATGACCTGTCACTTCGTTTCCCGGCTGCAGGAAGAGGAGCGTGGGAGTCTCCTGACAGGAGATGACGGGGTCACACGAATTCCTCACCCTCAGTGTTGGCTCCCACCCCAGGTGCTCAATCGATCCGACTCTGGAAGGCTGGACCCATCTGTCCTGGGTTGGGAAGGAATCCCTGCTAACAGCTGGGACAGGCCCCTGATATATGGCCCCTGTCACCTCCCCCTCTTCTTTCTCTGATCTCAGGTTGTAAGACCTCCGTGACCCCGGCCTCAGAGGGCAAATGGCTCACAAGAAAGGTCTTTAGCGTCCTCCGAGGTCCAGAAGGTGACTTGGCTATTGTCAGCAAAACCACGTGCAGCCCCGGGAAATCAGAAAGGAGGGCAAGGTTCCAGCCCAAGCAGGTGGGCTGTGGGTGGGCTGAGGATGGCAGAGGGTGGATGGAGGCCATTTGTCCTGTGCTAGGAAGCATCTGCCACAGGGCTGGTCCTTGGCAGGTGTTGCTTCCTTGGCTCTCCCAAATGCACTCCCACTTTGCAGATGAGCAACTGAGGCTCAGAGAGTTGAGCCAGTTTGCTGTTCAGTGAGTAAGAGGCAGAGCCAGGACTGGAGTCTGACTGCAGAGTTCAGAGTTTCTGTTCGGCCCCTATGCCAGGCATGGGTGGGGACCAAACAGGGCCCCCGGAACTCAAGGCCACAAAAGTGCTGCCCACTCACAAGCATAGGCATCCTTCTCTTGGGGTCTGCTTTTATTAGTCCTGTTCTCTCAGTGTCCTCAGTGTCTCGAACAGCGCCTGGCACATAGTACATGCTCAGGAAATCTCTGTGGAATAAAGAAAAGAATGGACAGCAAAAATGGCTGGTTCTCTAACTAGATGAAGCCCCAATACTCCAAGGCTGATGCTCCCTAAACTTGTCTCGGGGCTCCGTGACAAATGGTGTGAGCTTAACACTGAGCCACCAGCCAGATTTTGGAAAGGGGCGCGATCCCTACTCTCTTCAGTAGCCCCTTTGCCTTCAGTGTCAGACCCTTCCTTCTCTGTGACATGCAGTGAGGGCTGTGGGGTACCAAAGCCCAGGCTGCTGGAGGACCATGGCCTCCTGCTGACATCCCCAGACTCAGGTCCAGGCAGAGAGGCACTGACGAGAGGGGTGGGGATGGGGTGCTTAGCAAGAGCGTGTCAGGTCACACTGGCTCCAGCTGGCCTCCCAGGGCTGGGAGAGGGAGGCCAGAGTGGGCTGAAGGTCACAGGGGAGTCAGCCTTGGTTCTGTCCTGCTGAGGTGCCGTCCCAGCTCACAAGGGAGTCAGACGCCCACAGCCTGGCCTACAAGGAACACATATTAACAGTAAGAGCAGAAATTGAGGAGCGTTCACCACGCATGGGACACAGGGGCCTTTCGTGTAATTTTCTCCTTTACAAACACTTAGGGGCTAAGTACTATTGTATCTTAATTGTGCCGCTGAGAAAACAGAGGCACGGAAAAATTAGGCTGTAAGTGGGATTTGAGCTTCAGAGACGGCTCCAGAGTTGGGTTTGGCCTCCCTTGTGTCTGATCATCAGGACCCACTGTCAGGGTCAAGGTTAGGCCTCTGAGAAAACTTCCCCACAGAGCTGCTTTCTCCAGCTTCTAAGAAGCACTCCATAAGCATCTGGGCCCCACCTGCCTCTACCATCTAGGTGAGCCGTGGTCACCTCTGAGCAACTGGGGGAGAAACAGAGAAAGCCAGCGCCGGGGGTGGGGATGGTCCAGAAGGGCCCTGGGGAGGAGGAGAGCTGGTGGAGAATTGGCCAGATGGACAACGGGAGGAAGGGTCCTCTGGGCCGAGAGCAGAGCTTGGAGAGGCCCTGAGGCACGTGGTGTGTGGTAGAGGACAGTTCAGTTAGGTAGAGAGCGGGGCGTAAAGGGCATGAGCTTTGAAAGATAAAACTAGAAGGCGCCCACACAGAGCATTAGGGCTTCATCACTCATCCAGGTGTGGAGGCTGAGACAGGTTCTGGGCGCTGCAGCCTCAGGGCTAGCCAATGGTCGTGGTAGCCAGACCCCAGGATATGTGGGGCACACACGCTCTGCCCCCACGCCCTCACAACACCCCATGAGACCGGGCCTTCATCAGTGAGGCCTGGTAGCTTCCTACGAGCCCTGAGCTTCCAGGTAAGAAGCCCAGCTCCTGCTGGAGAGGCTGCATGGAGAGGAGGTGAGCCTGATGGCAAGGGAGAGAAGCCCAGTCATCCTGGTGTCCATCCCAGGCCTCGGCTGGCCCCCCAGCCGGCCGGATGGGACCACACGTAGGATCCCTGTCAAGATGAGTAGAAGACGTGGCCCAGCTGATACCCTAGCAGAACAGAGATGAGGTGTCTCCACCAGGCCCTACCCAGGCTGCAGCATCATGAACAAATCAGTGACTGGTGTCCTAAGCCATGAAGTCTGGGATGCTTTGTGACTTACAACAGATATTTGAAACAGAAATTGGTCAGGCACCTGGCCTTGGAAGTGCTGAACGAAAGCATCAAATGTGTGTGAATCACCAACAAAGATGTTTTTCTCCTTGTCCCCGTGGATTGGAGTGGCTCACCCAGGCCATCCCAGTCACCCTTCTTTGTTCTGTCTTTGTAATTAACTCACTTGTGTAGGTTTCCTGAGCCCTGGCAGCAGGTTCCCTGGGGCCAGGGCCAAGGGATTCCCTGTGGTTCTTCCCCACCCCCCCCAGCCCCATCCCCTCCCCGCCACCCCCCCACCACCCGCAAGAGTTCTGCAAATAGTGAGGGTGCAGTTCAGAGAGCTGTCTGATTCCCACCAGCAGCTTCTTCTACGTCAGGCCTTCATCCAGAGCCAGGGCCTGGCAGAAGAGAAACCTTTAGAGCCCAAGTGCCTGGTTCAAAACCCAGCTCTGCCACTTGTTTGTTGTATGATCTTGGACAAGTCAAGCCACGCCTCTGAGCCTCTGTCTCCTTATCTGTAAAATGGGGAGAATAACACCTGACCTTGTGAAAGTAAATGAGATAGCATTTGTAAAGAGCCTTACACAGAGCCTGGCATATAAGTGGCCCCCATACGTATCCATATTCCTCTCTCTTTATCTATAAATGAAGGGAGAAATTTTAGGTTCCAATGACCATTCCATACACCACCCCTTCAGCCTCTTCTCCACAGGTCAAGGCTGGGTCTGCAATTCCAGCATAAGTCATTGTTTGTGGCTGAACTGTCAGTGCCATGTTGCAGGTCTGCTGGGATGAGGCCAGTGATGGAGCAAGCCTCCCTTTCAGAATTAGGAGACCTGGGCTCCAGCCCGCCCCTCTGCCTGCTGGCTGGGAGACCTTGGGCATGTCACTTGACCCTCTGTGCAGTGGGGCTAGCAGTTCCTGCCCTGGCCTGGCAGAGTTGCTGTGACGTTCATGGGGACCCACGGACATGGAAGAACTTTACCACTAGCATAGATTCAAGCATGAACCTGGAGGATGTCATTTTTAGCCCCTTCGGTTGGAATTGGTTCCCTAGAGCTGTGCCATCCCAAAGTAAATAAAATTAAAAACCCAGTTCCTGAATCACACTAGCCCCATTTCAAGCACTCGATAGCCACGTGTGGCTGACAGCTACCATATTGGAGAGCACAGATAGAAAATATTTGCCTCGATGCAGAAAGTTCCACTGGACAGCATTGCACTAGGGTTTCCACAAAAGGATGACCAGTGGGAAGGAGAGGGAGGGATGAAGAACAAGGAAGTCTGAGCAGAGATGGGAGGGTGGCATGGAGTTTTATGTTTGTTTTGCAGACACTGTTTGCTGACCAGATTCAAGGATGGCCACCACCTTTGACTTCCTGCTAATAGCCACGCTGGGCAGCTTCTCCAGAAACAACATGTTCTCACTGTGAGATCAGGGAGCACGAGGGCTGCCTCCAGCAGGAAGTGGCCAGAGCAGGCCAAGGCCACGGGGCCAGGCTGAGCACTGAATACTGATTTATTCCTTGGCTTGGCTGGTGGTTGGGTGGGTCCCTGGGCTGACAGAGCTTCTCTTCCTGTCCCCAGTGCAGTCTGGCAGAGAGGGTGTGGCAGCAGCAGGGGCAGAAGTGCCAGGATGATGATGCCTGAGCTTGGTGCTAAGGGACCAATTAGCCAGTCATGGGGTGAATCCCATGACCCTGCTGCCAATGCTCGGAGGCTCCCTGAGCCCCAGATCCTCTCCCACTGCAGGCCATGGCACCGGGACTCCAACACGCCCAGGGTCACCGGCACCGGCCAATGTAGCTTGACCAAAGGGACAGACCCCAAGGGCCCGCTCCAAGGGAGGCCCAGCTGGGATGAGACGCCAGAGAATTCACGTTTTCTGGCTTGCTTGGTAGAGTTCCTTCCTGCCCACCGCAAGTCAACATACAAGCCGTTCTCGTGTATGTACGTGGACTCACATACGGCAGGCACCCAGACACGCACAGGCAGATCCACCCGGAGAAGGGGGCACAGACACGGACACCCTAACGCATAAAGCAGATGTGGCCCCCTGGGTGCGGGCGCATGACCGTATCTACACATGTGCAATCACCAGCTACCAGTGGCCAGAAGGCCCCCTTGTCTTCCTAAACCAGAAGCCTTCCATTAGCCTAAGTTTAAATTGTGTGTTTCCAAACAAAAATAGTCCTAGGGGCCTCCCTGGCCCTCACTGGCTGCAAACCAAACACCCTGCAGTGCCCCCAGCCCCCACACCCTGCACATGGGCTGGGGGAGGTGGTCACGGGCTGCACATGTGACACTCTGCTCTCAGCCAGAGGCTGCTTCTCTTGGAACAATGAGAACGTGAGAAGGCAGCACCTGTTCTTGGCGCTCCCTGGGCACACCTGCCTCTCCCCCTCTGCCCCCTTGGAATCCTCCCGACAGCTTCACCTTTCCCACAGGGCTTCCGGCGCCCTCCCCACCCCCTGGAGCAGGCAGGCGGCTGGACAGGTGACAAATCACAAGTCATTCTCCTGAGCAGGTGTGTACCAGGCCTAGGGGGCAGGGCAGGAGGCCACGCTTGGGGTGGGAGTTCCTAGAAGGCTGTGGGGCCCTGGAGTGTCATGGGTCCGTGTCCAGAACCCTGTTTTTAGCAATCAGTCAGAACTGCCAGGAGCAGTGGCTGATTCCACCCCCTTGCCCCCTCCCCCCCCCCCCCCCCCCCCCCCCCCCGCCTCAATGCCACGTTCACCTTACCCATTAGCTTTTATGAACTTAGCCACCTACTTAGGGCCAGGCTTTCTTCTCAGACCAGAGTATCACAAGAGATTCTCAGAAAAAGCCCAGTTCTCATCCTCCAGCCCCAGTGGGACAGACCACCCCTCCCCTCCAGCCCCCTGCTTTTCTGCCCACCCAGCAGCTGCCGGCAGACTTAGGTGCTGGCAGGCCCAGCCGATCTCCAGCTTTTCAACCTGTCTGCCTTGAGGCTGGCAGGTTATCAGTAGCCTCAACCCCAGACCCAGTGGGGGTTTGAAATAAAGTCACCCATCCATCTCTGAAACCATACGAAATGTCTGTGCCAACTCAGAGAACTAAATTTCTACCTGGTTTGGGACGCCTGGGTGGCTCAGTCGGTTAAGCGTCTGACTTCGGCTCAGGTCATGATCTTGTGGTTTGCGATTTTGAGCCCCGCATGCAGGCAGCACAGAGCCCGCTTCAGATCCTCTGTACCCGCCGCCCCCCCCCCCCCCACTCCTCCCTGACTTGTGCTCTCTCTCTGTCTCTCTCAAAATAAATAAACTGAAAAAATATATCAGGGGCCACCTGGGTGACTCAGTCAGTTAAGCGTCCAACTTTAGCTCAGGTCATGATCTCATGGTTTGTGGGTTTGAGCCCCGCATTGAGCTCTGTGCTGACAGCTCAGAGCCTGGACCCTGCTTCAGATTCTGTATCTCCCTCTCTCTCTGTCTCTGTCTCTCAAAAATAAATAAATGTTTTTTAAAAAGTTTTCAAAATAATGATTTAACAGATCATTTAAAAATATCAACTTAAAACCACTAACAGTTAACATTATTTACACAATAATAGTTCACTTAAAAATGATAATACCTGCCATTAGAATGTAAGCAACGATATAAACTACAAAGACAGGTATCTTTATCTATTTTGCTCACCCATGTGTCCCGATAGCCTAGACCAGTGTTTGGCACATTGCAGGCACACAGTAGGTGTTTGTTGAATAAAGTGCTTGCTACGTGCTAAGCCCTATCTAAGTACCTTTCAAATATCAATTCACTGACTCTTTACAACGTTGTGATATTGATGGCATTATTTCCATTTTGCGTACAGGGAAACTGAGGCACAGAGAAGCAAAATAACCTACCCAAAAAGGCACACACACCCAGTGACGGGAGGCTTTGCGCTCAAGCAGCCCGGCTCTGGGGCCCAGGCTTTTGACTGCCCTTCTCCCACTGCCTTCCCTGACAGCAACATCATATCAAAGCAATTATGCTATTTCACTGAATATTTTTTGTTTCATTTATTTGACAATCACTTACTGACATCTGTTTCTCCCACCAGACTGCCACTTCCCTGAGGCCAGTGGAGGGAGGTATGTCTCAAACTCAGTAAATGATTCACAGTTGGTAGAATGAATGAATGAATTTCCTTCCATCTCACTGTATACATGTCATCCACCAAATGGCTTAGAAATTAGGAGGCGGGGTGGGGGGGGAGGTTCCGGGGAAAGGAACCAGTGGGGGCTCCAGAGTCCAAATGGCTGGGTTCAAATCTTCATCCCTACCCTTTTCTAGCTGTGTGAACTAGAACAGCTTACTCAACCTCTGAGGGCCTCAGTTTTGTCATGTTGTTGTCTGTTAAATGGGGATAATAATAGTTTTTGCCTTCTGAGTTGATGTGAGAATTCGGTGAGATAATGCTTGCTCAGAGCTTGGCACACAGTAAGGGCTCCATAAATAGCAGTTATTATCACTGTTAATATGGTGTTGGTGTGACTGCTGCTTGCCCTGTATCTGATGTGAAGTCAAGGCCTCCTATTAGCCCTTCCGCAGGCCACAGCCAGCACGCCTGCAGCAGGCATGACCCACTCCTCCCCATCTGTCACAGTGAATCCTCCGCCGGTTCCGGTCAGAGCTTACAACCTACTTATTAGGTTAATTAGATGCGACACCTTTCTAAAGATACCCCTGGCTCCAAAGCGAGGACCTAACATCTGGTGGGGCCAAGGATCTGGGGAATGACACGTTCTCACGGGCCTCTAGTGAGAGCAAGTAAGGCAGGGTGGGGGGAGGGACTGCAGGGACTGGGGGAACTGTTTCTTCCTCTTTAGGGATTATGGGCTGGCTCCTGGAGTCTTTGGGTAGGATTGATTGCCAGGTAAAATACAGATGCCCAGTTAAATTTGAATTTTACATAAATACCAAATTTATATCTTAATATAAAAAAGTCCCAAATATTGCCCAGGCATACTTCTATTTTTTAATTAAAAAAATTTTTTTAACGTTTATTTACTTTTGAGAGAGAGACAGAGTGCAAGCAGGGGAGGGGCAGAGAGAGAAGGAGACACAGAACAAGAAGCAGGCTCCAGGCTTGAGCTGTTAGCACAGAGCCCGACGCAGGGCTCGAACTCACAAAATGAGAGATCATGACCTGAGCTAAAGTCTGATGCTTAACCAAGTGAGCCACCCAGGCTCTCCTTTAAAAAAATTTTTTTTAATGTTTATTTATTTTTGAGAGAGAGACAGAGTGTGGGCGGCGGAGGGGCAGAGGGAGACACAGAATCCGAAGCAGTCTCCAGGCTTGAGCTGTTCGCACAGAGCCTGACTCGGGACTTGAACTCGCAGACCGCGAGATCATGGCGTGAGCCAAAGTCGGATGGTTAGCCAACGGAGCCACCCAGGCACGCCTAGGCATACTTCTATTAAAAAAGTATTTGTATTTGTCTGAAATTCAAATTTAGATGGGTGTCCCTTTTTTACCCCCTAAGTCTGGCAGTTGAGACTCTGGGGCATGCGGGAGGGTGAAATGAGGGGGAGGGAAGGCCCGAGTGTTTGAAGGAGCAGGAACAGGACTTGGCTGGGCCCTGCACTTAGCAGCCCTGGCACCTGGGCTCCACTCCGGGCCTCCTGGGGCTCAGGTGAGGTTGCCTGGGGATCTTCTGGAGCCGTCCTCCCGTCCTCCCAGAGGGAGGCTCTGCTGGAGGAACGGGGAGCTGCAGCCAACTCCGAGTTGTTTGCACTTCACCAGCTCCCTCGGGCACAGGCCCCCTTCCTGGTGAACATCCTGGATGTGAGGACCAAGAACAACAGCCCTTTCCCCCGAGGGGCGTTGACACGCAATCCCAGGAGCACTGCTGGCGGGGAGGGGCCTCTAAGGCCCCAGTGGTGCCAAACACGGAAGACCAATCCCTTCTATTACAAGAGGGCCCCCGAGAAGGCGAGGGGTTGTCCAATGTCACAAGGGGAGTCGTACTGAAGGGAAACCTAGACCATGGTCTCTGGACATCTCAGTCCTATCCCTCCATGCCTACCTGGTTACCTTCCTCTGCCTGTTGGGAGAGGAACAGTTGTTGCCAGAACAATTTTGATCCTCAAACTCAACAGGCTTCAAGCTAGACCCATCATCTTCCCTCTCTAACCTGCAATTCTACCTGGTTCTACAGCTCAAGACATGGTAGCCCATCCACCCAGCTGGTGAACCAGAAACCTAAGCATCATCCCGGGCACTCCTTCTTGCCCTTGTCCCATCAGTCACTAAGCCCTGTTCATGCCACCTCCTTTGTAGCTCTTGACTTTGCCCACCTCCTTCCATGGCTACCACTGCCTGCATCCAGGCAGCTGTCATCTCCCACCAGCGGCCGCGTCAGCTGCTTACTGGCCGCCCTGCCTCATGGCCTCCATCTCCAGTGCATTCTGCCCCAGCAGCACACAAAACATGAATCTGTGCATATCAACCTCTACCCTCCCATCTTACAGATCCGTCACTGGCTTCTTATTTTTAGGATCAAAATTGGCTTCCTTAACATGGCTTACAAACTTCTTTACGATCTAGGCCTGTCTGCCTCTCCCGCTTCTACTTCCTCCCATGGGAATCCCTCCATCCACCATACAGTGGACCTGAACTTCCTTCACTCCTTCCATGAGCCAAGCTCTTTCTTGCTTCAGGGCTTTGCATGTGCTGTCTCCCCCCCACCCCCCCCGGGCGCCTCCCTCCTGCCACCCTGCCCTCCCTGGCTAACCCCTACCTGTCCTATCGTCCATCAGACCTTTGTATAGCCTCCATGTCCTTCAGAAAGCCTCCCTTCATCCCTGCCAATCTTCAGAGGCTGAGGCCCTACGAGGGCAGGGGCCAAGTCTAGCACGATCCCTGCTAGATATACAGTAACCACTGTGGACACACAAGGAGCTCACTAATTACGATTTGCAGCCATTATTACAAATGTCTGGGTCATGCCAGATGCAAGTGCTGGGAGGAGAAAAGAGAGGAAAGGACGGGTCAGCCCAGCAGTCTTTCACTTCCAGCCACACAACAGAATTGCTTTACAGAAATATTGATGCCCAGGCACCACTCCAGAGATTTTGATTCTTTGGATCGCAGGTGAGACCACGCAGATGGGTAGTTTTAAACTTCTTCAGATGTTCTGGGGCACCTGGGTGGCTCAGTCAGTTAAGCCTCCGACTTCAGCTCAGGTCATGATCTCACAGCTCATGAGTTCGAGCCCCAGGTTGGGCTCTGTGCTGACAGCTCAGAGCCTGGAGCCTGCTTCAGATTCCACGTCTCCCTCTCTCTCTGCCCCTCCCCTGCTTGTTTTCTCTCTCTCTCTCAAAAATAAATAAACATTAAAAATATTTTGTTAAGCTTCTTCAGATATTCTCATGTGCAGCTGGAACCTAGAGGCCCTGGGTGAGCTTTAAATCCAAGGGCATGGTCTCACCTCAGTAAATTCTTGCTGACTGGTATCCATTCCTACTACTCTTTGCTGGGGGCGGGGGGTGGGACGGGGAAGTGTGTCCTCAGACATTTACCTCTCTACCCTCATATTCCCTTCCTTGAGGAATGGCAAACTGGGCCGAGGACCAAAGTTTCCCCCTCTGCCCACCCCCGTCTGCCTACCCCATATACGCCCTCCCCAGTGGAGCCAGTCGGCAGCCTGCCATTGGATTTATGGGGAGAGAGCCAGGCCCCGGGGAAGCACAGGGGCTGGGGTCGAGCCCAGGAGACCAGGACCTCCGTCTCCTGCCAGAGCTGGCTCCCGGGAAGTTCAGTTGGTTCAACAAATATTTGCCGAGCTCCCAGGCTGGGCCAGGTACTTTGCTGACTGGCTGGGGAGACAGAGGTGAATCCGGTAACCGCGTCTGACTGAGTATCACCACCACCATATCCGGCCCTGGGCGGGGGCTCTAGCTGTTGGCACCTTAGTCTCCAAATCCACTTCCACTATCATCTGAGCGAAGAGAAAGCTGTGGGCATCATGTCCTCACCCCTGCTGCCCTCCATGTTTACTATGGCCCAGCGTGACTAGAACGGTTGCGTCTGAGGCTCCTGGGAAACTTGTTAAAAACACAGGTTCCTGGGCCCCAGCTCTAGAAATCTGATCAGAAGGTCTGGGGTGAGGCCCCGTGCTCTGCATTTCCAGCAGGCTCCCCAAGGGATTCTAATGGAACAGGTCACTGGGGATTTCAATGTGCAGCTGCCTTTAAGCACCACGGCAATTTTACCCCCACCCCCACCCCAGGTTGGTTGATGCATTTTGGGGAAGGAAGTAGGTGAATAGTGGCTGGGGGCCCGGCCCCACCTGGCTCTGACTAACTTGCATTACCATACCCCAACATTCTCCAAGTGGGTCCTGGGGGCACTGGGCTGCACGACTTGATTAATCCTCACCCCCACCAGGATAAGCTGGTGTCATCCCTAATTTACAGACCATAAAAGGTCAAGGGACTTTTCAAGGTCACAGAGCAACGAGAACTAAACTGGAGTTCTGACTCTCAGGTTGCTCACAGACCCTGGGAGAGACTAACTTGTACAAACCACCAGCAGCTCCAAGCAGAATGAAGTCAGCGTGCCAAGGGAGGTAAATACAAAGCACGTGCAGAGAAAGATGCAGTTGAAGCCCATTGGGGAGTGCTGGGCAGAGGCCCCAAAGGAGGTGGCGGCCTTAGAGCTGGATCTTGGTAGATGAATTCAATTCTGATATTCAAAGAAGGAGGGGGAAATACCAGGCGGAGAATACAACGTGAGTGAAATCACTGAGGTCGGGAAACCCATTACTATGTGGCACAGGGGGTGGTCTGTTGGGTCCCAGTGTAAGGTGCATGAGGGAAAGATGACACAGGAAAGGTCCACCAAGGCCTCTTTACTTGATGAGCACTGGGAAATGGCCAGTGGAAATGGAAATAATTGTCCCTCCCTGACATTTGTCTCAGGCTTGTTGTGAAGATGGAAGAAAATGGAAGACGGGAAAGGGTGTTGGTGAGACCGTTGGGATAGAGGAAGTCAGAATCAGAGGGTGGGAGCCATGTGTACAACGATATACTTTGGCTGGAGACCCCAGTGGCATAGCCACAAGACACAGGGGCATCCAAAGAAGATACAGAACATGCATAGGAGGAAGCATGTGCCATCTGAATCCACAGAGAGAAAGAGGGAGAGAGAGACAGAGACACAGACACAGAGAGAGGAAGAGTTCAAAGGCTCATCTGAAACAGGACTGCCAACAGGCCTGTTTCTCCATCCGGATAGAACCCAATGGTCAGAATTTTGTTTCCTAGAGAGCTGCAGGGGCAGCTGCCTGGAGCCAGCCTCTCATGGAAGTCTGGACCAGCACCAGGCTCTTCTCCAGCATGGAGAAGATGGTGGGAGACACTGCAGCCAGAGGCGCTCGGAGTCCCTGAGGCAAGAGTGACGTGAGCTTGACCTGGACATCTGAGGACGTCCGGTCCAACTCCTTGCCTTGGCAGGAATCACTCCTGCAGCGTTCCCCGAGGGGGCTACCCACACCCACCTCACTCCAACCCTTCTCAGCCCCTGGGTCTCAGTCATTTTCCCAGCTCCACTCGGGGCCATTGCTCAACTCATGTCAGGAGCTTGAAGCCTCACAACTCCAGGAAGTGAGTTTGTCAATCTTAATTTTCCCAGGGAAAATATAACATCAAGAAGTCCACACAGCCAGCATGTGGAAATGTGGGAAAGCTGGGACTCAAACCTAGGTCTCAGATGCTAAGGGCTGGGCTTTCTCCCACTGTTTCATGCACCTAACCTCTTAGAAACGGGCTGAGCTGTCCTCTGCACACCCCACATCCGGAGGTGAGAACACTAAGAAGTCAGTTACGTCAGGGCAAAGTGTGAGTTAGTGAGCTCATCAGAAAATGCTTCCTGGAGAAGGAAGTACAATTCTGGAGGAGGGACCTGGTGGGCCAGTCTGGAGGCCTTGGCCTCTCTGGGCGCAAGCTCTGGGCTTGCTTGGTTCCCTCAGGGGCAGGGGAGCTGTCTTTCCAGAGGGACACAGCCCTGACCGAGGCCTGTTGATTCCTCCTACCTGGATTTCTTCTGGGTCTGTGGGTGTTCAGTCCTCAGGAGTCTGGAAGAGCACACACTATCCCGACACCTTCGATACCTACGTATATAGTCCCCTTGTTCTCAGAATCGCCTGAGGCCACATTCACATCCTCAGTGCCTCAGGCTGCAACATCCCCAGAGTCCAACGTGTGGGCCTAACCCTTGATGTCTGAGTCCAACCATTCATGTTCATATCGCTCAATGACACACTGGCTTCATGGTGGAAACGTCCCTGTTTGGGGGGAAGACCACTGGTGTGTTTTACATTTGTGTGACCAAAAGGCCCATTGGGTCATTTCCCTCCCAACAAAGGGCAGGAGAGTTCAGAGGTGCATGACTTTGTCTGTGGAATGACCAGACTTTCTTTTCTTTGTTTCCTTGGTTCTTCTTCTTTTTTTTAACCCTCTTGCCTTCCCAAATCCTTACCTGTTCCATGTGAAGCATCCATTCTCACAATCTCCCTGCCAAGGCCATTCATTGCCTCGCCTTTCCTTTGCTCCATTGACAAGGGAGACCCTGTCTCCCAGACCCCCGTTCTCTGACCCAAGCCCATTCCTCTCTGTCCCACCCCATCTGGGGCTAGAATTGTCCTTCTGGCTTCTCCTTTGGATTTTATTTAATTTCTTTTTTCTTTTTTTCCTCATTAACATTATTATTATTATTTTTTTTTTTAAGAATCAAAGTGACCCAAGAATATAATGAGAGTCAAAGGTTCCTACACAGTCATGAAAAACTGCAGCTTTGATCCATCTCTGGCATTAGCCACCTTCAATGCTTAAAACTAATTCTGTGGGTCATCTGTTTTTCTGTCTCTCAATAACACCTCATATAGTTTCTTCCTGACTTTTGGGGCTTGGGGAAAATTTTTTGATTTCTTGCCTGGGGAGACGAGTTCTTTCATCTCCTTCATGCACCATCTCCTCTCTCTTACCTCTGTCTTCCCAATAGAGTAATAAACGGCAATTTTGGTTTATGTCATTATTCATAGTTGGCCTTTTATAACCATGTAAACACAATGGCTAGCTGAGCCATGGAGTAGACAAAGATTCTTTTTCTCCCACCTTTTCTTTAAATTTGGGTCATAACCAGCTCATGGGCAGTGTCAGGCATCACAGCCTAGGGATAATTTGCCTCAGCTGACCCCAGCCACTGACATCAATCACCAATCCAACCCCAGATTCTTGTGACTCATCTGCAGTCAAGATAATGGTGACTTTATGAAGAAGGCATGGTTCCAAAAAACCACCGGGGTCTACTTACTTGCTTTGCGCATCACTAAGAAATCACTGAATGGTGGCTTTGAAGTACGTTTCCGAGTCAGAGCCCAAACCCACTTTGGACTCAGCATTTGCCCTCTATGGCTATGAGACCTTCAGTAAGTCATACCTGCCCTCTGAGTTTCAGTCTCTTTATTCATAAAATGGAAATAAAAGTTGGAACTGCCCACTTTAGAGGATCCTGACTGGGATAAAATGAGACGATACTCGCCATACAGCTACCGAGCACATGGAAAGCCTACCAAATGGTGAGCATTATTATTGCAGGTTGGTTATTAGCAGGGGCTCCTTTAGTGGGGATCCCAGAATGAAGAAACAGCATGCTTCAGTTCTCCCCAGGACTTGCAGAATGGTTAATGGTCATGCACCTTGTCTCCCTGAGAGCTGAGGGGCTTCTCGAAGGAGTACAGTCCCTGAGTGCTACGTGGGGCCCTAGCCAGGTGCTGGGGGAGAGAGGTGTAGGATACCTGGTCACCAGGGAGAGGAATTGTCTCTCCCGCCACCGCCCCGTTTTCATGGACCCCGCTTCACTGTTGGAGCAGCACTCCTCAACGTGGGCCTCACTCCTGTAGTCTCATTCCTCTGCTCACTCCTAGGAGAAGTTTGGCCCTCTGACCCTCTCCGGTTCCTTTCTTGTTTATTGAGGGGACGGTGTTAAATCAGATCTAATACGTGCTAATTTTAAGAGATTCAAACAGTGCTGTGGAAAAGTGTATCACATAAAAATTAAATATCTTTTTTCCACCCTGGGGGTGGCTGCTGTTAACAGTTTACTGTGTACTCTAGGATTTTCTTTTCTGTTCTTTAAAATGTGTGTGTGTGTGTGTGTGTGTGTGTGTGTGTGTGTCTGTGTGTGTGTGTAGAATTGGTTCATAAACTATACTCGTGTATATATTACAAGGCCTGTACAGTAATAAAATTGAGATCCCGCCATACATTCAATTCTGTTACTTGCTTTCTCACATAATACCGTATCATGGAACACTTTCCAGGCTGATCTAGATAGCTTTGCCAGAATGCTGTGTACTTTTGGCAAGGCGGGGGGCGTTGCTTCCCATTTTTACCAAGACAAGCAATCTTGTAATGAACATGCTCTTAGGTATATCTTTCTGTATTTGTGCTAGTATTTTTATTTTTTTCATTAATTAATTACTTTTTGAGACACACAGAGACAGTGTGAACAGGGGAGGGTCACAGAGAGAGGGGGAGGGAGAGAATCCCAAGTAGGCTCTGTGCGGTCAGTACAAAGCCTGATGTGGGGATCAAACTCACGAAACCATGAGATCATGACCGAAACCAAGAGTTGGATGCTTAACCGACTGAGCCACAAAGACGCCCCTTGTGCTAGTATTTTTAGACCAGAGTCCTACAAGGTAGGTTTCTACAGAGTGCAGATGAAAACAGTTCAGGAATGATTCATTGGTGATTTCCTTACCCACCTGCGCGATGACTCTCTCCGGCTTCCTTATCTCCCACCTCACCTCCCTCCACCAACCCACCACTTTTCCAGAGAACGTCTAATCTGAGCCAGGCTGAGACAATTGGAGTGTCTCCTCTGTGTGGCTGAAATCATCAAATCCTCCTTTGCTATCAGTTCTTGTGGAAAACAAAAGGGCATCAGCCATTTGGGATTTAGGGGGCATCTGGACACAGCCCACGCCTGAGCCCGTATCGTCCCTGTACCTCCAATGAGGCAAAAACGACTTGCAGGTCAGAAAGGACGACCCGTCCTGTCTTTGGTCTTTCCACAGAGCTCCCAGTTTCATAAACTGAAGAAACTGAAACCTAGAGAGGAAGTGGCCTGTGCAAGGCCTCCCCCTGGCCACCAGGTCATAACCTGGGTCTGAGGACACACGGGAGAATGCAGGTGCAAGTATGGAGGCGGGGAGGGGAGCTGTGTGCCAGGCCCTTTACCAAGCTATCCTGGTCAGCCCCAGTCACCATGCCATGAGATGGAGGCAGTTGTCATTCCCTTTTCCCAGGTAAGGAAACCGAGGCAGATCAGGGTGTCAAATTAGATCTGTCCGACGACAGAACCTCCCCTGTCCTTCTTCCCTCAGCCTCCACGGTCTGAGATCTGGGCTGCAGCTTTCAGGTTGGAGATAACCAACAGCCCTTCTAGGTGTTCCTCCCCACAGAGTTTGGCTTTAGTAAGACACCCACTCTCTTCCCAGGAGGGGATGAACCCGTAGTGTCCCAGCCAGGCTGCTGGAAGCCTCATCTCCCCTTCACACACAGCCAGTGAAACTGTCGGGGCAGCCTGACTGCCCCCCACCGCTCACAGGGGTCCCTCGCTTCCCCAACACTTGGTGAGCGCTCCTGGTGACTTCTCAAACATCACATAGCAAAGTAGAATCCAACTGGTGGGAAGAATTCTCATTTCCTCCTTCCCCTTCCCTTGACCTTGTTCAGCAGGTCAGCCTGCTCTCAAGGATTCTGCATTAAGGGCAGGGAGCAAAGGGAACCCCCACCTGGGCTCTGTCAGCTTGCCCTCTGTTCCATGGAAGCTGGGCACTCCTTGGGCAGGGCATTCCTCCCTGGGGCTCCAACCTCCTGCTGAAACAGCAGCCCTGGTTGCTGGGCACCATCAACAAAACACTCCCTGTAGGCCGAGTCCTTGCTGGAGGTTGAGAACAAGGGTCTCTGGGGAGCAGCCCCATTTCCAAGGCTAGTTCAGAGGGAGAAGCGGGGCTAGCTGGAACCAGCTCCCGCTGCCTTGGTGTTGGGACCGGTCTTCAGGAGATGCGGTCTCCTCCTCAGGTCTATACACCTCCTTCCTCCCCTCACGCCTCTTGGGAGGGCGGGCACCCCAGGCAGAGACTGAGCCCCCTTTGGGCCTGTTTCCCCAAGCACTCTGGATGAGCTCTCTGAGCAGAAGCCGGTCTGGTGGATACCAAGGCCAGCTGACTCCGGTGACAAAGCCCAGCCCCTCCCCACCCCGCCTGTCTGGTCCGGGTACAATTCACACCATCCTGGGGTGGCAGGGCCTTCTCAGTGGCCTTGAGGCATCCACTCCTTCCCCAAGCTGTTCTACGGTTTCAATATTTTTTTTTTCCCTGATAACCAAAGCAGAACAGGCTCATTATTAAAAAATATTACGGACTGGTTTAAAGTACAGGGTGAAAGCCAGCCCCCATCCCCACCCCGATAGAGAGTATGTGTGATGGGCTCACACTAAGTGTTCTCACTGGCAACTTCTTCCGGGACAATTCTTTGAAACCCAAACCCGTCATGTTGTCTCCATGCTGCAACCACGGCACGGCTTCCCACCGCTCCCAGATAAAGAACATCCCCTCCCTTGGCTACATACAGGCCCTGCTGTCTTTCCTGTCTGGTCTAGGGACACCCAGCCACACTGCCTTTCTGTCAGACCCTTGTCCTCCCCCACCCCTTCCCCTCCTCTCTGTTTCCCTCCTTCCCTCCCCCTCTCTATGCTTTACTACCTTTGCAGCAGGCTGTGTCCTGACCTTGTCCCCACCTGGAAGGCGATTCACCTAGTGAACACCTACCTGTTCTTTCAGATCCCGAGTTACGTCTTCAGAGAGGCCTTTTCTGATCTTCCTACCCATGGAAAAGCACTGTTCTCTCCCATCACAGCTGGAATTATAAGTTCGTGTGTAACTATTTGATGGTCTTGGTCCCCAACCAATTCAAGGAGATCAGGGATCTCTTTTGCTCACTATTGTCTCCTCATGTCTGGCACATGGCACAGGATCAATGAACGTAACTGAATAAGTGGGCGTGAAAATACCAGTTCACCAGTTGCTTACATGGATCCGGCACACTGCTGGGTGGGGGGGATACTCAGTGAAACAGTAAGTGGATGGCAGGGTCTCAAAGGCGGAGCGATGGGCAGGCACACCAGGGATGGGGGAGGCAGGGGTTTGGTAAGTGCTAGAATGTTTCAAAGGACTATAAGGGTGTGGGTTCTGAAGTTGCTTTGTGATATAGTTACATTGCCTGATTGTCTTCTCTGTTCTTCCCATTCAACCACAGGACCCTGGAGAGAGGGACCTTGCTTCTACTTCCCTCCAGGGCCTCCCTGCACCCGTCCTCTGCCCCTCCCCCCACCTAGCCCAGGGCAAGGTCTATAATGTGTGTTAAAGGAAGATGGATGGATGGATGGATGGATGAATCAGGGAACTGAAAAGCAAGCAGGGCCTCAGAGATCCTTTATCCACATTCTGATTTTTCAAATGAGGAAGCTGAAGTCCACGGAAGCGGAGCACATCTTTCATCACTTCCTCTCTTTGATCACTTCTGTTGATTTCTTCTCCTCAGCCTATAAATGTGTTGAAATACCTTCCAACCCAACCCAAACAAAACAAAACCTTTCTTTCCCCCTTCCCTACAACCTTCTCCCTGAGCTGGGACTCCTCTCGTTCCTTTTGCTGCTAGACTTCTTGAAAGACTTGTAAACTCACCCTCTGGACTTCCTCTTCTCCTGCCGCCTCCTGACCTCTCAGCCTCTGCCTTCCACCCGCATCACCATGGCAACTGCTGTGAGGTTGTCACTCACCGGGGACCTTTGGGCCCTGAGCCCTTCCTGGGCCCCAGGCAGTGTTTGGTATTGACACCAAGGCTTCCTCATAAAACCCCTGAGGCCCTGCTTTGCTCTGGGGGCAGGGGTGGGGAGCGCCACTGTCTTCCTGTCCAGAAGAATGTTCTCTTCTGGAAACTTTAATGGCTTCCCTTTCTCCCCGCATCCTCTGCCACAGTTTTAACCTTACCTCTTTTGTTGCTCTCATTCTGTACTCAACAATTATTAGGTGCTTCCTGTGTGCCAGGTACCATCCTGGCTCTTAGCTGTGTCACCTCGTGACTTTTATTTTTACATTTGTTCAATGTTTTCCAAATTTCCTATAGTGAGTATGTTTTACTGTGTAATCAGAAAAGAACTTGTTAAAATAATTTCAAAAAAAGAACCTTATTCATACACCCTGCCCACTTCCTCTTTCCTCTTTAAACCTCTTTTGTTTCTTTGTTCACCTGAGGGCTCCCTAAAGGTCAGAGCCAGGGGGTCTCTCCTGCGGTGTGATCCCCCTTGTCCCCTGTAGCCCCCTACCCAATGCTCAGAATGTTCCAGACCCCCTAGAAATGTAGGAGGAGCAGAGTTAAAATAGACACAGTCACAAGAGTGTTCATCAAAGGAGCAAAACATTGAGGACTCATTAAATGTCTATGGTGGGTGGGGAGGGACGGAGGGGGGAGCTGGTTAGATAGTTTATGGTAAATCGAGGGCCTTGTTGGTAGCCATTAGGAAGGACATACATAGATTCCAGCTGCCATTATGAACTCATTTCCAAAATTTGTCCTTATACGAAAAATAAGATAAAATTTCCAGAAAAATGTATGTAGTTTGTTCACATTTATGTAAAAAATAAAAGGATAGATTCACACACACACACACACACACACACACACACTTATATATACAGAGAGTATCTTTAGAAGGATGTCCCCAAACTGGTAACAGCGGTCCCTTCAGGGAAGGGAAACAGGAGCCTTGGAGAACTGGGTAAAAGGATCAGAGGAGTTGTGAGTGTTGTTTCTGTTTGCTGTTAAAAAATTGTTTGCATGTGCCTTTGAAAAAGCAAAGGACAACAGACAAAACAAAATGGAAGTACCATCCAGAGCCCACAGCTATTAAGTAAGTGGGAGGACTCTCAAGTACTTTGTGCCTCCTTCCGTCCTTCCCTTCCAACAAGGATCCTGTGCGCTGAGGCTCCAGGAGATGTTCTCCATAGGGAGCAGAGGCTGAGTGTTGGGGAGAGATTCCCCCCCACCCCCGCCGGCCATGCACCCCTCCTTCCTGGATACAGCCTCCTCACCCACCCACCCAGGGCAGGTCACCACAGGCCTGTTTGCACGAGGTGCTTTGCCTACCCTCCCAGAGCACTCTTCTCAGGGCAGGGAGCATGGCGCCAGGGGCACTCTGGCGGCGGCTCTCCCGCAGGAAGAAGCCATATTCTGCATGGTGGGCGGGGTGGTAGAAAAGGCAGCTGAGTCCCTGGCTGGTCCCCAGGTCAGGCAGGACTCCCTGGGCCTGGAAATCCTTTGTCTCCTCCAGCACAGAGGGCTGCGTGCAGGTCAGGGAGGAAATTGTCATCGATGATGGAAATAATTCACATTTCTTTGGAGCCTTTAAGGATCCAGCATCTCAAAGCCCTGCAAACCTCAGGTATTGTTTGCCGAGTGAGAATCTGGCTGGACCAAAGGTTTAGCCACAAAGGGGAGGCAATGTAGACCCTTTTTGTATCATCCCTCCTCCTCCCTGGTGGGGCCCCCACACACCTACCACCTTCCTCACCCCAGTCCCCATGAGCCCCTATCAGCCACAGATACTGAGTCATAGAGAGCCTTTGTCACTTAAGACAATTTGGCCAATAGCTAAAGCCACCCATGCCAGCTTCCTAAGCTGTGGGCAGCCCACCCCGCTGCTTAGGCTGGGAATGTGGTGTGGCCACGGAGCAGTGGCCTGGCACTCGGTGGACCTGGGTTCTCATTGCTGTGGCCACCTACAGAGCACATCCCTTTTCCCACCTGGGCCTCAGTCTCCTGACCAATTAAAGGCCTTTGGAATCTTCCAGGGCTGCAAAGTGTGCTAACCAAAACCCTGGCATTTTTTCAGGGACCTTCGTGGCTTTTGCCAATGCTCAATTCAAATATAATTTCCAAAGTGTATTTTAAACAACTCGAATCTTTGTACTAGGCATCAACACATAGATTTAGAAGTGATACGTGATTGTCACACATCAGAGCCCAGTTGCATTCACACCGGTTTCATTAGCACAGTAATATGTCGGCAATTCGAACTTAGAACATCAACTTCAACTCATGGAGAGCAGATTTTGTCAATTGCCTGGGGACCTGTGTGCTGTCAGGTTTTGTCTGGGAAAAGAGTTTTGTTCCTAAAAAGGTCTGACAGACCTCAGGCTCTGTCACCAGAGGGGGACAGGAGGAGAGGAGATCAAAGGAGTGCTTTCCTGCGGAATGCCATCGGCGTCTATCCCCTGTGTTGGGGGACAGGTTGGGGGGCTCCTCAGCCAATCGATTGTGGACCGGTCTTGAGACCCTAGTCAGAGCAGTGCCACAGATCGGCAGAGGTTTGCAGTCAGTTCTGGGAGTTGCTAGCTCCCAGCTACGCTGATCTGGAAGAGGTAGGGCCTGCTTTCAGTGCCTTGGTGGGGGGAACAGAACTTCCCGGGCGCTGCCTGGAGCCATGGCTCAGGCCCCCAGGCCTGGGGTCAGAGAAATAAATGCTAATAACTCCAGAGCACAGGTCCAATATGCCGGGCACTGTGCTGCCCGCACCCCCCCACGTGAGTGCATTGTCTCTCACATCTACATGAGGAGGGCTAGCCTCATTTTACAGGTGAGGAAACTGAGGCAGAGATGGTTTACATCCTCCAAGTGCTGCGGCGAATGAGCAGGAGTGCTAGGACTCAAACCCCAATCCGGAGTGGAGCCCAGGGACCTGCACTTTTGATAAGCACTCAGGTGTCTCAGGTGACCCACAGAGAAATACTCTACTTTGCACCGCGTTCCAGGTGCTGGGCTTCTGGACTCAGGAGCTAATATTTCTGACCAGCAGTGGCCTTCTCATAAGCACTGACTTTTTACTGGCTTTTTATCCATGAGGTGGCTGTGGTTGAACGAGGTCGGAGAGGGGTCTCTGGCACCTGGCACACAGGCAAGCCGCCGCTCTTTCACTTCCGTTTTCCTGCCGGTAAAGAGGGAGGCTGCACTTGATGACATCTCGGTGCCCTTTCTGTTCTGACATCCTGTGACTGATTGCCAGCCTGGGTGACCTGGGAGAGGTCAGGGGTCGGAGTGGTTGTGGGTCCTGCTCGGGTCGGACAGCTAGTGGGGTGGAGCTTCATCAGTCCACTGGCCTCCAGGCCCCACAGTCCTAGCTTCCATGCAGTGGCAGCTCCGAGGGTGGGGTCGTGGGAGTGGCCGCGTGGGCAGAAGAAGGGGGTGTATTGTGCACAGAAGAGTTAAAAACGATAATAAAACCCACTGACAGTGATGCACAGGAATTCTTAACGGTGCCAGTGATGAGATACTCCCCCCACCCAGGAGCAGGCCGCTCTGGCTACGTCCCCCTTGGTGCCACACTCGGTTACGGGAGAGACTGCCGTGCAGTGCGGTATCTCGGAGGAAGGAAAGGAAGGAGATGGAGGTACCTTGATGGGGGGGGGGGGGGTCCCCTGTGACGCAGTCCCCGTCCAGTCATCCAGTCGCAACAGCTGTGACAAAGAGACACAAGGGAATGTGGTCTGGGTGACTGTGAGCTCATTTACCTCAGGCTAAAAATAGGTGCCTTCTCTGCAGCAGGTGGGTGACTCAGCAGGCCCTAGGAAAGCTCCTGGGCAGAGAAGACGTGAGGCCTGGAGGCCTTGGTTTCCCCCGCAGGCAACAGGAAGGCTGGTGGACAGGGACAGAAACGTAGTATACATTTCCTGACTCCTCCTGGGCAAGCTGATGTTGTCCCTGCTCCCCTCCCCCAAACTCACTGATCAAAAGCCATGAAATTGCTGCACACTGACTGCAAATGCTAGCATGGGTCCAGCCCAAACCACTGGTAGCGGAGCCGAGCCATCCCAGCCAGGCCTTGTCCAAGTCGCCAATCCAGAGAATTGTGAGCCGTTCAATGGCGATAGTTTCCAGCCACTGTTTTGGAGTGTTTCTTCTGTAGCCAACGATAATCAACGTAATTAACATTTATTGACCACTGCCTATGCGCCAGCAACTATATTAAATATTTTACATTTGGGTTAAATGTCCGACTCTAGATTTCGGCTCAGGTCAGGATCTCAAGGTTCTGGGGCTCGAGTCCCGACTGGGGCTCTGTGCCGATAACAGTGTGGGGCCTGCTTGGGATTCTCTTTCTCTCTCCCTCTCTCTCCCTGCCCCTCCCCTGCTCGATTTTCTCTCTCTGTCTCAAAAATAAACATTTAAACATTTTAAATTAAAAAAAAACTCATTTTACGTTTATAATCTCCTTTATTTTTCACATCAACCTTGCGTGGCAGGCATTGTCATCGGAATCTCCACTTTATAGATGAGAGCACAAGAAAGAGAAGGAACTTGACCAAGATGGGAGAACAGGTGAGTCGTGGAGCTGGGGTTGGAGGCCAGGCAGGCCAGGCTTCAGATCCCCCACTGTTAGCCCCAAACAGACGTGGTTCTTGCCCTCGTGGAGTTTACGGTCTGGAGGGAGACTGACATGAAACACACATAGAAAGGCACGGACACACAAAGAGTGGTGAGTACTAGGAAGAAGACGGGTGCTGTGTTTAGTCCCAGGGAAGCCCACTTGTCAGGGAAGCGTTCTGTGAAGCACAGAGGATAGAAGGGGCAATGAGCTGAGGGAGGCTGGGCCGAAGGGTTTGCCCTGGAACCCAGGTGCCTCTGTGAGAAATGCATATTCCTGGGCCTCACTGGTTGGTTGGGTGCCTGGCCATCTTTTTTTTTTTTTTCTTTATGTGCCCCCTGGATGATTTTTCTCATCAGAGAAATTTGAGAAACACAGCTCAGTAGAGTCAACCTGAGGAGATTAAAAAACATAGCTGCCCAGCCCCCATCCTGAGATTATAACTCAGTTGGTCTAGAGTAAACCCGGAAGCTCCTTTAAAAAAAATCACCTTTAAAAGCTCCTCAGGTGATTCTAATGTGCAGCAGGCTTGGATCTAATTCTAGAAGATTCCACAAGGTCCCAGACTGATTTTCTTTCTTTCTTTCTTTTTTTTTAAAATTATTTCTTTTTGAGAGAGAGAGAGACCATGAGCAGGGGAGAGGCAGAGAGAGATGGGGACAGAGGATCCCAAGCGGGCTCTGCACTGACACCATGGAAGCTGATGCGGGAGCTCGAACTCAGGAGCCATGAGATCATGACCTGAGCTGAAGTCGGACGCTCAGATGACTGAGCCACCCAGGGGCCCCATCCCAGACTGTTTTTCTATATCTCTTTTGAGCTATCAGGATTACCTGGTGCTTATTAAACTGTTCTTTCAGTGACTTAATACTGTGGAGGGAGGGCTTGAACTGAGCCTGAGGTAAACCCTTGCTCAGAGACTCACCCCAGGTTGAACGGACCCTTCCTCACAGACCACCCCCCCCTCCCAGATAACTTTCCCAGGGCCCCTGCAGGGGCTCCCCATGGCTTCCAAGTCCCCCTTAATTATTTGTTTTAAAGTAGAGCATTCCTTTAACTGCTGGGAGAAGTTGCTTCTTCCCACAAACGTCACCCTCCTGTAGGCAGGCAAGGCAGCCTCTCGGTTTTATTCTCTTCGTCTGACACCCCAGCTCCAGGACCTCTTGGGCATAGATCCCCCCCTGTGAGGACAATGATGGCGTCTGTGGTGTGGCCATGAGAAGAGACGTGCTGGTACACAGACAATTTCTTATCTGGTTTCTCACCCTTCTTCCACATAAGGCAGGAAGGCCCCTGGGGGTTGCTCATGCTTGATTCACACCAAAGGGTATGAAAGAATCCACTCTGGGCTTGGGGCCTACCAGCCTCAGGCCCGGAGGAAGCTTGCTGGAGGTGAGGGCAGAGAGGGAATGGAAGGGGCCTGGAACTGCAGCCCCTGGGGAGCGTGCAGCGTAGCCTGAACAAGCAGAGATGATGTGCTGACGACACAGGTGTGAGCTCTGCCACCCGAGAACCTTGTTTCCTCATTCAGAAGTGTGGCTAGCGCTCTCAGTGCTGAGGGTGGGTATGAGAACTCAGAGTTCACAGCAGGGCCTGGGCACAGGAGGAACTCTCTAAAGGGGTTTTGGTTCCTCTTCTTTGGGACAGACACAGAAATGAACTTGACACTGGTGAGGAAGACAGGGCCTGTTGGCAGAGACCCCAGGGAAGGTCCTGGAGGGGCTGGGACAGACTCTAGTCGCCATAGCCCATCCCTGGAGGCCCCAGATCTCCTAAGAGACTCCAGGAGCTGAGAGGTCAGCCCTGCCCACCTGGCCTCACACTCAGAGGCCCCTCTGAGCGGCTCTGTGGACACAGCGAGCACTTACACGGGGCAGATGGCTGCCCAGAGGAGGGGCTGGCAGGGAGAAGGGGTGAGGCCTGACCACTGAGGAAGGAATGACGAGAATGAGGCTCTGACTCATCCTCAGGCTTCTGCTCTCAGAAGGAAAGGATTTACTTGGGGGTGTGGCTGGAAGGGAGCCAAACCGGAGGACGCAGTGAAAAACGAGGGTGCTTAAGGCCTCTTAGCTCGGGGATAAATCATCCTGGGAAGGGCCCGTTTAAAAACACAACTCTATCAGTGGTCTCTGCTTTCTTCTGAGCCATCCTTCCCAATGGAAGTGGTGGTAGGAGGCCCCACTGGCCAGGTCAGGCAGGATGCCTTTCCTGAGCCCTGGGCGGAGTCCTGCTGTGGGTACCATCCCCCAGAAGGCAGGCAGACTTGGGGTTCCAGATCCACTTGGGCAGAGCCAGTGTTTGCCATCACGTCTTGTTCTCTCTACCCTCTAGTCTCCTCTCTACTCGTCCCCACCTCACCAAGCCAACAGGGGACTGTTAATGGGACAGCTTTTTCTATATGGCACAAACAGTCCTAAATAGCACAGAGGAACTTATGGACCAGTAGTGGTGATCCTGGGTATCAATTTGTGTGCGTTATTTACATGGGGGTAGGTAGGTAGGCCTCTGAGGAGGAAGTTTGGTGAGTAGTAGGGGTGGGGCAGGGAGAGAAGAAAGGGGCACAGGCCTGACCTTCTGTATCACGAGAATTTTGGTTGGAAGTAAAAGCAAATCCTATTTTTTGCTTAATGCTGGCCTTGGAAATGAAGTCCAAGTGGTGTGGCTGGCTTCAGATAAGGCTTCATCAGGAACTCTAAATGATGTCATCAAGACCCGGTGTTCCCTGTTGTCTTTGGCCTCAGCTCTTCTCCAGGTAACAGCTCAAGCCAGGACAAGTTCCACACCTTGGGGGCAAGATGCCTGCAGAAGCTTTAAGCCTCACGCCCTCTCCCCCCAGGGCAAAGAACCAGTCTGCTTTGCTGAGAGCTCAAAATGCCGGAACTGAGTTTCACTGGCTCTGATTGGTCTGACTTTGGTCGTGTACCCATCCCTTAACTGGTGACAACCAGGGGGATGGAGTATACTAAGAGGGGGTGGGACACAGTCTCCTCGGGATCCGGATGTGGGTGTGTGGGACCAGGATCTTCACAGGGAGCGCGGTCATGATGGCGAAGGAGGTGGTTGTCCTGGAATCATAACCTGAGTAGGAGCTGTTACTGTGAGTGAGTGAATGGGGACAAGCTGACAAGAAACACTGACCCCTTACTCTCCATAGAGAGAGGGCTGCAGGGAACAGCTAAGAGGGTTCTTTGGGGTCCAGGCTGCAAACTGGGACATGAGTCAGAGAGAGGGGCCTTCTGCCTATTTTGGCTCAGAGCAAAGAACCGTTTTCTGCTGGTGAGGACTGAGGGCCTGTCGCCTCGGCCAGCTCCAGGCATCACAGCCTTCGTAGAGAAGCAGGGATCTCGTGGGGTACCCCAGACAGTGAGATGAGGTCCCTGCCTCAGTTGCCCAGTACCCAGCAGACATCAGCCAGGGGGTCAACAGAAGAAACATCGGCAGACCGGCCGTGGGCACCTACATGACACCCAGGGAACTTCCAGAGACGGTGGGGGTGGGGTGGCAAGTATACAAGCTTTCATATTGGTGAGCAGGGCAGCATCCTCAGTATGTGTACCTTTGCTGGATATGACCCTTTAGGCTGGGAGTCAAAAGCTTTGGATTCTGGTCACCATTTGTTAGCTCTGTGACCTCAGGCAAATCCTTCTCCCTTTCTTGGCCTCAGTTTACTCCTCTGTAAAATGGGTGTGTTACCAACCTCAAGAGTAGATGTAGGAATCCGGCGAGCCGGGGCAGATGAAATGGGCAAAAGCTAAAGTGCTGCGGACGGTCAGGGCCTGCTAACACCCTCCATCCTGATTGCCAGAGGCCTGAGGGAGCCGATTGTTTGGGTGCGTTTGTGCCTGGAGGCCTTTGTATCTTGAGGGGAAGCCAAGAAGAACAAGTGTGCCCAGGGGAAGTTGGTGGACACAGAGACCCTGGGGGCCAGGCTGCCAGCTAGGGATGTGGGTGGCTCTCTGGGACACTCCCCTTCCCTGCCACTGAGTCAGAGGAAGGGACCTAGGCTGGGCATCAGCCCTGCAGGTTTTACCAGTTGTTGGCCGGGGCGAAGGGGAGGGCTAGAGAGAGAGGGAAAAGAGAATACAAACAACCTCCTCCCAGACAGATGCAAATCTTCCTCTTCGGCACTGGCACTGGGTGGGGGTGCTCTTGGGCCCCAATCTGCACTTCCTCCTGGCCTCTCCCTAAAGCCAGCCAGCAGAGCCCTCTGGGGATGGCATGTTTCCCAGAATGCAGCTGGTCGCAGGGACCCAGGCCTCTGGGTAGCTCAGATCATCCCTTCCCCAAGTTCTGGGTTCCCTCTATACTCTTCCCAAGCTAGTGTCCACACCACCCCTGGAGAGCTGGCTAGTTGGAATGTCTTCTCTCTGCCACGCTCGGCCTTTCGGTCCACCTGTGAATCAACTACTATTGGATGGAAACACTCCTTCCCGTATTTGCCCAGGCTGGGCAGCTTGCTCTTACTTGCCGAGGAAAGGCCACTCTGTTTGGCTGGTACTGGAGGCCCCTGGGGGTCTCAGACCCTGTCCACAGGCAGCGGTTACTATGGGGGGAAAGGCATGGGTGTGGAGTCAGACTGGATTATAGCTCCTGGGCTTGTCAGCTATGTGATTTTGGACAAACTAACTTACTTCTCGGAGACGGAGTTTCCTTATCTGGAAATAGTATGGCAGTGCCCTATGGGGTTGTCATGAGGACTGGGGATAAGTATCAAAGCTCCTAGCAGGGGTCAATAGACAAACCTTCTTGCCCTCGCACACCTTATCACATATGACTTTTCTGTTCCAATCTCCTCTCTGGCCAAAATGATCAGTTTGTTCAGCAGTCATGTGCTGAGAGTCTACTTTGCACCAGGCACCGTGACCTTTATCTCCACAGCCCTGGGAAGTTGATGCCTTTAAGCTCATTTGATTCAAGAGGCCACTGTGGCTTGGAGAGAGAGTAAGGGTTAGAAGGCTACCAGCCGGTAGAGCCAGGAGTTGATGCTGGGTCTTCAAGAACTAATGGGAACCCCATTCCACGGGCTTCCATGGACGGTTTCTCTGCCTGGAATGTCCTCCCACCTCTTCTCTTTTCTGGATTCCATCAGTCATTCAGGCTCTCATTCCTTCTGTTGCCTCCAGAACACCTTCCGAATCAGTGAGGACACTTGTGGTTGCGTGTGGTAAGAAATTCCATCCCCAACAGGCTTATGAAAAAAAAAAAAAATGGAAGTTTTGGTTCGTAACCCAAAAGGCCAGGTGATCTTATTTACGGGAAGGTTAAGTAATAGCTCAACTAATGTCAGTATTTTCCTTTTGTCTAAATCTTGGCTCTGCCTTCTTTTATGAAGGCTGAAATGTCAGGCACCACATGGTAGTTCCAGCTCTAACATTCTTACAAGTTTCAGGCATGGTGAAAGAACGAGTCTTAATTTCTCCAAAGCCCAAATTTAGTCCTGAAATCGAGACACGTTGTCCCTGATCGGCTTGACATGGGTCAGGTGCCCATTCCTGAACCAGTCTTATGTCCAGAGGGCCAGAGTCCATGGCTTAGCTTAGACCTAAATCATTTGAATCTTTGGATATGCAGATGGATGGGCTCCACACTCCTCTAGCGGGAAACAGAGGCATGCTTACTGGGAGACAGGTGAATGGATGCTGATGACAAAACTGCGGACGTCCTCGAGCTATTGTTACTTTTCCCCTTTTCTGAATTCCTGCATTCCTTTTTTTTCTCTCTCCTGGGCATCTCTGCTGGGCAGCAAATTCCTTGAGGCCAAGGGCCCTCTGTGTGACCCTGAGTGCTTGCTAAAGCCCCTGGAAAAGAATGGGTGCCAAGGATATGCTTTTCATTTGACTGACATGTTTATTCAGAACTTGATGCATCTAGCATGGTGTTAGTTCTATCAGTCAGGATTGACCTGAGGAGAAGAGAACCATTCTAGGCATCTTAAAGAAGAGGGGGTGAGGGGCGCCCACACGGCCTAATCAGTTAAGCGTCCGACTTTGGCTCGGGTCATGACCCCACGGTTCGTGGGTCTGAGCCCCACATTGAGCTCTGTGCTGACAGCTCAGAGCCTGGAGCCCGCTTCGGATTCTGTGTCCGCCTCTGTCTGCCCCTCCCCTGCTCCACTTTGTCTCTGTCTCTGTCTCTCAAAAATAAATAAACATTAAAAAAAGAAATAAATAAAGAGGAAGGGCTTTCTGACTGGATATTACCTGACTTACAGAATCACTGCGGAAGTCGAGGCTCTAGGTTGAGCTTTTAAGCGTCCCCGTAAGTCACACTGAGGAACTGGGCCACCAAGAGAGCGGCTGTGTCTTCTGCAATCAGAAGGCACTGCCAACAATGCATTCAGGAGACACCCCAGTCGTGAAACCGCTCTTCCAGCAGCTCCTGAAGCACGGTGTGCCTGACATGATCCAGGTACACTGGGTGCCCACGTCCTTCCTCTCAACACCCACCAAGCCAGCACCTGGACCCTTGAGTTTTGCTGACACCATTGAGGTAAAAGCAGACTTGCCAACCAAAGGAGAGGTAGTTAGACGTTTAGCCCCCACCATCCTTCCACTTTCAAACCTCATGTGAGTTGTGTGGGCGGACCTGAACTGTGTCTGGAATCTAGGAGAGTGTAGATTTACTTATTTATTTTATTTTTGTGGAAAAAAAATTTTAATGTTTATTTTTGAGAGCGAGCGAGAGACAAAGCATAAGCAAGGGAGGGGCAGAGGGAGAGGGAGACCCAGAATCCAAAGCAGGCTCCAGGCTCTGAGCTGTCAGCACAGAGCCCGACGCGGGGCTCGAACTCACGAACCGTGAGATCATGACCTGAGCTGAAGTCAGATGCTTCAACTGACAGCCATCCAGGCGCCCTAGTAGCTGTGTTTTTTTTTTTTAAACATTTATTTATTTTTGAGATAGAGAGAGTCAGAGCATGAACAGGGGGAGGGCCAGAGAGAGAGGGAGACACAGAATCTGAAACAGGCTCCAGGCTCTGAGTTGTCAGCACAGAGCCCGATGCGGGGCTTGAACTCACGGAGTGCGAGATCATGACTTGAGCCGAAGTCGGACGCTCAACCGACTGAGCCACCCAGGCGCCCCAGTAGCTGTGTTTTTAAAACAGAGTATTTTTTAGAGCAGTTTTAGATTCATAGCAAAGCTGAGCAGAAAGCACAGCGTTCCTGTACCGTCCTTGGCCCCACACTGCACAGCCTCTTCCACTGTCAGCTTCCCCCGCTAGAGAGGTCCACTTGTTACAACTGATGCACCCCCACAGACACATCACAGTCACCCGAAGTCCCTAGCTCACATCGGAGCTCACTCTCAGTGTGCACATTCTATGAGTTTTGACAAATGCATAAGGACATGTATCCACTAATATAGTATCATACAGAGTATTTTCACTGCCCTCAAAATCCTTTGTGCTCTGCCCATTCGTTCCCACCTCCCCACTAACCTCTGACAATCACTGATCCTTTTTTCTTCTCCCAGAACTTTATTATTTTCATCCTGGAGAATCCATGTTTTGAGAGACTTAATTTAGGAGAAGGTAGTAAAGGGAACAGGCCTGCGGTGCCTGGGTGGCTCCGTCGGTTAAGCGCCCGACTTCGGCTTGGGTCATGATCTCACGGTCTGGGAGGCGGAGCCCTGCGCCCTGCATTGGGCTCTGTGCCGACAGTTCGGAGCCTGGAGCCTGCTTTGAATTCTGTGTCTCCCTCTCTCTTTCTTCCCCTCCTCCGCTTGTGTGTTTCTCTCTGTCTCCCTCTCTCAGAAATAAATAAATAAACATTAAAAAATAAATAAAAGGGAACAGGCCTAAAGCCACTATTTCTTGGATCAGCTGCTTCCTAGCTGTGTGACCTTGAGCAAATTACTTCACCCCTCTGTGCCCTAGTATCTTCTTTTCTATTAATAGTCCCTCCTCATAAGAATGATATGAGGAGTAAGTGAAATAATTCACATAAAGCTCTTGACAGTGTGTGGCATGCGGTAAAAGCTCAAATGTTTGCTCTGCTTAGTGATCAACTCAAAGCAACCATATCCTGGGTGCAATTTCTGTTAAGCTTTTTTCCCTCTCACCTTTTTTTTTTTTTTTTTCCAGAAAATTTCAACCTCCTGAAACATTAGAAGAGGAATACAATGAACACCTATGAACGTTTCACCTAGATTCGTCAACCATTGACATTTTGCCACATTTGCTTTCTTTCCCTCTCTCTTACAGGAAGTTAGTTGCAAGTTTGCTGACGATTTCCTCTGACCAGATGAGCTATTATCTCACAAAAGCAAGGACGTTCTCCTCTATTATCACTATTATCACACTCAATAAATTTAAATTGATGCAATATTGCCTAATATATATTCCATATTAAACTCTCTCCGTGTTCTTTTTAATCTAGAATCTTTTTTTTTTAATTTTTTTAACGTTTATTTATTATTGAGAGACAGAGACAGAGCATGAGCATGGGAGGGGCAGAGAGAGAGGGGGACACACAGTCCGAAAGCAGACTCCAGGCTCCAGCTGCCAGCACAGAGCCCGACGTGGGGCTCAAATCCACAAACCGCGAGATCATGACCTGAGCCGAAGTCGGACGCTTAACCGTCGGAGCCACCCAGGCGCCCCTTTTTAATCTAGAATCTTAACAAGAGGCATACATCAGGTCGACTAGTTATCCTCTGCCTTTTCTTTCTCTCATGACAGTGACATTTTTGAGGAATCATTGTCACTTGTTCTAGAGACTAGCCTTTAATTTGGATCCGACTGTCTCATGGTTAGAACTGGATGAAACATGTCTGGGGGCAAGAATACTGCATGCGTGATATTCCCATCGCATCGTATCAGAAGGCACAGAATCCCGGTTTGGTCCATGATTGGTGCTGAGTTTGCATAGGTGGTGCTGTCCACCAGATTTCTCCATTTTAAATATCTTGTTCCCCTTTGGAAGTCTCTGGGGACCCTAGGTTGGGAATCGCCGACCTAGTGTCCAAGTGTTTAATGTCCATTTTATGGGTGAAGACAGTAGAGTGTAGAGAAATACCTGAAATGCCCTGAAAGTCAGTGGCAGGGCTGAGGCTGGCCCGAACCCAGGTCGTCCTGATGCCCACCCAGCTCAGTGCCCACCCCAGGCCCTGCCTTTGACCGTGTCTGAGCAAATGCTGAGAAGGGCTCGTCCTTGAGCCTTCGTTGGGCGAGGGTCTGTATTTCTTGGCAAGTTCTCAGCCTAAGAGTCTGTTTCTGACTAGGAGTAGGAATGAAACACCATGGGATAGAGTGCGCGAGGGGCCATGGCTATGCTCCATGGACACCAGGCCCCAAACATTGAGATGACGCGAACTCTAGGAGGCATCTAGTTCAACCCCAATCTTCCAAAGAGGATTCTGAGGCCCCACAGTAATGAAATGACCTGTCTGAGGACTCACAAACTTGAAATGCCTGCCAGGGAGGGTCAGGCTGGCTGCCTAGGAAGGTCTCGTGGAGGCGGCGCGGGTGGGGAAGGGACACAGCACTTGAACATATCCCATGTGTCAGGGTCCGCTCCTCAGTTCCCAGAAGCAGAAACTAGGTTTGTTGAGGACACCCAGAGGTGACTGCCACCCTGGCCCTGGCAGACATTAAGCCAAATTCTGGAGACCAAAGTCTAGAGTCCATTGTACCAATGGCAGTGGCAATGAAACAGTCCAGTGAATCAATTTCATCATTCCCTGGGGGCTGCTTGACACACCTTCCTTCCAGGAGGCACAGTGTCACGTTTCTGTTCTTTGAATTCATTTCCTCTACCCCCTGCACACCAGTCCCTCTCTCTTATCCTCTTTGGCCCATTCTTTCTCAGAATGGATACTGTATAATTTGTTGTGCCTTCTGAGTTATACTTACTCGTCCATCACATCATCTCTGAGGCCCCACCCAGATTGCCCTGTTCAGAGTCCTGGGTGTTTCAAAACCATTTCAATCACATAATCCCAACAGTCTCTTAGACTGGACTGTTTCAAAAGATTCATACATTCAATCAAGTATTGGTACATTCATTAAGCGCCAGACTCTGGGGACCCAATGGTGAACAAGATGATGAGGGACTCTTATCAAGAAAGTGATGTCACCAGATATTCAGCTTATATATAGGACTGTAGTTGGGCATGGGGGCTGGGGACTGAGGACCAGTGAGAGGACTGTATCTCTGAGCCCTGTAGGAGGCCTTGGTTTCCAGAAGAGGGTGCTGGCCATGGGTCCAGATCTGAAGACGTAATGTCAAAGTGTTTTATTGGTGTGCTCAGGAGCACAGACTCTAAGGGGCCCCTGACTGGCTCAGTTGATAGAGCATCTGACTCCTGATCTTCGGGTCATGAGTTCGAGTCCCCCATTGGGCACTCGAAGTTCCCCATTACTTAAAAGAAAAGAAAGAAAGAAAAGAGCACAGACTCTGGAACCTGATTCTACCACTATGTAGCAAGACCTTAGTTTCCTTGTCTGTAAAATGGTGGTAATAATTTTACATCATAGGATTATAAATTGAGGAGACAGAGCAAGTATAGTTTCTAGCTTCCTGGAAAGGAGGAGCACCAGATGCTACTCCTGAACTAGGGAGTACAGGAGGAGCAGGTGGGTTTGGGGTGGAGGACGCTCTATCCCATCTGGGATTCTTCATTCTAAGGACCCCGTGTAAGGCATCTTCCTGGAGCTGCTCAGCAGGCAGTTGGATGCTGGGTCCTAGGCTCCATAGAAAAATCTGTGCTGGATTTTCCATTTCATTTACACTTTTTGTGATCCATTCTTTTAAGTTGAGGCCGTACGGGGCGCCTAGGTGGCTTAGTTGGTTAGGTGTCCAACTTTGGCTCACGTCATGATCTCACAGTTTGTGAGTTCGAGCCCTGCATCGGGCTCTGTGCAGACAACTCAGAGCCTGGAGCCTGCTTCAGATTCTGTGTCTCCCTCTCTCTGCCTCTACCCTGCTCATACTCTGTCTCTCTCTCTAAAGTAAATAAATATTTTTAAAAAAAATTTAATTTAGGCTGTATGGGCCACAGCCTTCATGTATGGCTTACAGGTGGTGATGGAGTTGGGGCTAGAACTCAGTCTCCTTTATCCCGAATCTTTCTGCTTCACCAGGCTCTACTCTCTTACTCCAAGAGTCAATAGCTTCTATGTATCAACTCTTCCTATTGTCAGATGCTATGCTGGAGCAGGTACCTGGATTCTCTTTTTTGGACCTCATGATCCTCTGAGATAGCTACTGTTACAGAGGAAGAAACGGGGGAGGCTTCAGGAAATTAAGCAGGTTGCCCAGGATTATGGAGTAAATGGCCAAGGGTCTGCCCAACTTCTGTGCCCATGCTCAGAAGTGTATGTGCTAGGGCAGAGCTGTCCAAAAGAACTTTCTGTGATGATGGAATGCTTTTTTGCACTGCTCAATGGGGTAGCCACAAGCCACATAGGCAGATGAGGAACCAAATTTTTAATCTTATTCTATTTAACTTAATTAAAATTTTTCTAAAAATTAAAAAAAAAATGTTTATTATATTTTTGAGAGACAGAGCACGAGCAGGGCAGGGGCAGAGAGGTAGACACAGAATCCAAACGGGCTCCAGGCTCTGAACTGTCAGCACAGAGCCTGATGTGGGACTTCAACTCACGGACTGCGAGATCATGACCCGAGCTGAAGTTGGACGCTTAACCGACTAAGCCACCCAGGAGTCCCATAACTTAATTTAAATTTAATAGCCACATGTGGGTGGTGGCCACCATGCTGGACAGCACTGTCCTATTTCCTTCCAGAAGGTCAAGAAAGACCCAGAACTTCTCCTCATGCCTTGTTGCAGTTACATGGTTCATAGTTAGGGGCAGGATCATCTTGAACAAAACACGGTTTTTGCCACAGGCTACTGAGCTCCTCAAAATAGTAAGGCATTCTAGCCCTTGAGGGTTAAATAGATATTTCCTGCTGCCCACGGTGTTCAGAGGCACCAGATGGGAAAGTTGGATGGTGTGGGAGGTGTGAAGGCCCCTAGTGGCTTCTGGGATGGGGAAAGGAAATGCCCTTTTGTGGCATCCCGGAATGGCTGGCATCCCAAGCAACAGGCTGTTGCCTGGGAGACAAAGAGCACCAGAGACTTCCCAGGGGCGGCCGGCCTGCAGAGGGACCACCCCTGGGGGAGAGTAGCTGGAAGCAAAGGGAGGGTTGAGGAGAGGACCAAAGCAGGCTGGATGGGGCATCGGGGGACAGCAGGCGAGGAGATGCTGGGACGGTGCCAGGGTTTGCCTGCTGCAGATGGCACTGCTGAGGGGGACCGAGGGCTGGCAGCAGCTGTTGGCAGTGGGGTGGGGGTGCCGCAGAGACAGTGGGGACTTGAACAGGCTTGGGCAGGAGCAGTACTCACTTCTAAGTCCCTTGTCGATTTAGAAGACCCCTGGTGTAAGCCAACTGCCTGTACCCTGCAACTGTCAGCAACAGCCTCGTCAATTAGAGGCTGAGAAGAGGCTTGTTACCGTGTAAGCAGCACCTTCTGTGGCTGCAACAGTGCCTTCCTTCCCTTCCTTCCCCCCGGCAGGACGATTTTCTAATTACATCTAGCTGGGAACGCCAAGTATGTTTCCCACTGCATTTCATTTCCGGGCCTGTTGAACGCAGAATTAATTTTTAATCACCCTGGAGGTGTTGAGTTTAATTACCCAGATTGAAAATGACAAGGAGAACAGGATTCAGAGGGTAACTTCTCAGGGTGCTTCTTGGGAAGGGGGAGCATATGTATTTTCCGAAGGCCGTTGGGGGGCACGTCTTGGCCGTCCAGCAAGCCCACAGTAGACCTAGCTCTGCAGTAGGGGTGCAGTAGGGTTCGGGGTGAGAGGAAGTAGAAAATGTGATCACTGGAGAAGCCCAAGCACAAAACTCAGAAGTAGGACCCAGTCCTGGACCTTCTTTCCTCAAGTTCTCGGTGGTAGAAGGAAGGCTGTTCATCAACTCACGCAACCCACTCTTTATGCTATGTCACCGTGTCTGTCCAAGTCCAGAAGCCAGTAGCAACTGAGAGTCGATATGGTTGCCCCAGATGGCCCTTCCCCTTTCCTGTTTGGGCATGGGTAATCTTGCCTAGGGCACCTGCCCTAGGACCAGGTGCCATCCAATTTTCCTTACAGAGATTGGTGTAGGTGTGGGCATGTGATGCCATCTTGACCGATGAGTTGTGGGAAAAAGTGAGGGGGCAGGTTCTGGAAAAGGTGTTTTTTTGGTTCTCAAAATGAGACACACAAGAGATGCCCCCCTCTTCTACTAGGTATTGTATCTTGGTGTGAGGATTTAAAACGTGGATCTGGGCAGCCATTGTTTCACCATGAGGAGATCCCCTCGAGAATGTGGCTGATATTCTGAGGATGGCAGAGCCTGAAGAACCTGGGTTTTCAGTTATGCTCCTGAATGAGCCAATACGGAACACCCTACCCAAGACCCTTTTGTTAGCTGTGTTAATAGAGTCTATGTGGCTGCAGTCATCTTGAGGAAGGTTTTCTGTTCCTTGTAGCCCAGGGCATTTTAAGGGAGACTTAGACACTCAACAAATACACTCAAGGGAGAGACACTCAACAAATACAAATTACGACTTGGATCCTGCTCTCAAGGGGCTACAGTTGAGTGGCAGACAACGTGGTGTGGTAGGTGTGGTGAGCTGAGGGTGACCAAACTGGACCAGGAGTGTTCAGGGAGGGCTTCTTGGAGGAGGTGATGTTTAAAGGAAAGGAAGGTAGGCAGCAAAGGTGGTGGAAGAGGCATTTCAGGCCAAAGATCCCCATGAACAGAAGCAGGGCAACCCGCGATAGTCTGGGGTCTTCTGAGGACCCCGCTGGAGCGACTCCGGGGGGTGTCTGGGCCAGCACACGGGGGGAGGCAAGGGAGACAACCGGGGCACTTGCACAAGCCTGAGAGTGAGCACCCCCTTCGGTGTTATGTCCTAGGCATCTCATCTGGCCCTGGAGGTGACGGTGTTGGAGGAGAGGGCAAGGGACAGATCCCAGAGGGCTCCTAGCAACTCTGTCCCGGTGAGCCATCAGCAGCCTTTGTAGGGCTTCCTGGATTTTAGACTAATCTCCCTGGTCACAGTACAAAGGAGTGCTCAGCAGGAAATAAGGTGCAAGTGAGGCAGGTCAGCAATGAGACTTTTGGGGGGCCCAGAGAGATCAGGGGGCACTAGAAACGCGACACATCCAGCAGGCTGCGGCAGGGAGCATGGGGCAGGGGAGGTAGTGTCCACTCCTGGCTTTGGAGGCCTGTGGGAGTGGCCGGAAACAGGGTATGGAGGTTGTGGTCTGCTGTTTACCGACAGCAGCGTGGTGGTTCCAGCTCAGGGTGGTGGGGAGCCACGTGGCGGGGAGCCACGGAGACTGGAGGGTGCCAAATTGAGTCCTGGAGGGTAGGGACCAGGTCTGCAGTGTTTTCTGTGTTCCTTACAGCTTGAGTTTCCACTCGTGGTCTTCAATCATCGCTCCTGACTTAGCCCCACCCCCACCCACCTACGGACAGTGGGGAGGAGAGTCCACCAGACTGGAAGCTGCAGGAGGGCCGGGGTTCTGGCTCAGAGTCATGGTCGCTGAGGCTCACCATGCCAGGCACGGGGGCCAAGCCTTGCATGTTCATCCAGCCCCACTTTATCCTCACAACATCCCATGAAGTGGGATGTCGTATCTGAAGCTCTTTGGGTCTATTTAACAAAGATTGATTGAGGACCTTCTAGGTGCCCAAAGCTGGAGATACAGCATTAACTTAACAGACAAATATCCTTGCCTTCTTGAGGCTTTCGTTCTATTGATTGCAAGTGTCAGAAAACTATCTCAGACTGGCCTAGACAAACACCGGTAGGTTTCTATAACTAGGACAACACAGGGTAGATCTTAGGCAGAGTGGGAGCCAGGAGCTCAGGTGAAGTCTTTGACAATCTTCTCCTATGAGGGTCTCTCATTTCTGCCTTTTTTTTTTTTTTTTTTTTTTTTTTTTTTTTGCTTTTGCTTTATTCTCAGGCAGCCTCTTCCTGTGCTGTGCTCACTCCTGCAGCTGGCAAGTGAGATCATTGCCAGGAGAACCATAAGAATGGGGAAGAATGGAGAACAGTGGTTTTGGAGAAACCATGGCAGTGGAGGAAAAGAGAATAGATCCCCCCCACACACAGGAGGGGAAACTGAGGTTAAGAGATAGTAAATGACTTGCCCAAAAAGCAGTTAGTATACATCTGCATCCAGAATTTCAATTCAAGTCTCTTTGACTCCAGCACCTGAGCTCTGATCTCTGATTCTCCAGGGCTTCCTTTCCTGGGCCTCCTGTGGGGCAGAGGCAGCGTGTGGCAGCAGAGAGAGGGGCTCTGGGGTCGGTCGAACCTGGGTTAAATCCTGGCTCTGCCATTATGTAAATAAACTCTCTGGGCCTCAGTTTCCACTTTTGTGAAATGGGTCTAATGATGCCTACCTCACAGGGTTATTGGGAGGATTACATGAATCCTTTTACAGGATGTAGAACTCCCCGGGAGAGAGCCTAGCTCATGCTCAGTGAGAACTGAATGAAGAAAAAATTTTTTTAATGTTTATTTATTTTTGAGAAAGAGAGAGACAGACAGACAGAGGGCAAGCAAGGCAGGCAGGGGTTTGCAGAGAGAGAGGGAGACACGGAATCCGAAGCAGGTTCCAGGCTTTGAGCTGTCAGCACAGAGCCCAATGCGGGGCTCGAACTCATGAACTGCAAGATCATGACCCAAGCCAAAGTCGGATGCTCAACTGACTGAGCCACCCAGGCACCCCGAGAACTGAATGGATTTTTAAAAATAAATCATCCAGTGGGAGCTGAAAAGAGAATTTTTAATGGCTGAAAGGATGACATCTCTGAGCTTACATATTCTTTGAGGCCACCTCAGTGGTTAGATACTTCCCTGAATTTCCTCCATGCTGGGGCAGGCAGAAGGGAAACTCTGAGAAAAAGGGAGTCAGGGAGACGGGGGAGGGCTTCGCATCCTACCATGAGAATAAGACCCAATTTCCGGTCTGTCAATGTCAAGGGAAACGGAAATCCTGCTCCAGGGCCGGAGGGAAGCCCCCACCCCATCCCCACCAGGGGATGTGCATTCACGTGGGGGAGGGAGGGAGGTGGGAGCTCCTCTGATCTCCTGTCTGGGTCCTCCCAAGAGGCCACTGGAAAGCCTTGGGAGTGTATAGGCATGTGGCCCTGCAGAAGCCTTCTTGGTAACATCCTGATCCTGATGCCTGATCACATGCCTCCTCCCCCAGCCTTACCTTCACTGTGAGGTGAGGTCTCTGAGCAGAGAATGTTAGCGCGGAGGCGAAGAGGGTAGGCTCTCAAGTTTGGATGGTTTGGGTTCAAATCCTACTGTTCTTCCTGTGCAGCGACAATATGGCCTGGGGGTAATGTTATTAGTTGCTGCTACTCCCATCATCCCCAAGTGGTGCCAGTAAACACACATACACACACCACATACCAAACACACGCATCCTTCCCTGGAGTGACGGTGTGCCCAGCCCAGGCAATGGGTTCCGACTGGCCTGAGCCAAGGATGGGCAACCTATGACCCGAAGGCCAAATCTGACTGCCCCCTGGTTTTGTACGGCCCACAGGCTAAAATGGTTTTTGATATCTGTTAAGTGGTTGAGAACAATCAAAAGAAAAACATTTTGTGACACCTGAAAGTTACATGATATTCGAGTGTCAGCGTCCGTGAAGTTGTGCTGGGGCGACAGCCTTACCCACACTCTCATGTGCCTGCTGCTTTCACGTTGCCAGGCAGAGCTGAGTAGTTGTAGCAGCGATTATGTGGCCCCCAAAGCCTAAAATATTTCCTCTCTGGCCCTTTGCAGAAATTGTTGCCGACCCCTGGTCTAAACCAATCATCATAATCCTGCTCCCTTTCTCCCCAGGCTTTCTTGAAGCCAGGAATGGCCCCATGTTCCAGTTCTTTCCTGAGTACTAAGCAGAAATCTGCTGGGGACGTTTGTTTAAAAGCATTGCTTTTCTGAGGGAAGGGGGTAGACATGGCTGGGACCTCCCCTTTTTCCTACTTTCCGCCTGAAGTGGGGGTGTGCTGTCTGGAGCCCACCCAGTCCTTTTCCTTCAGAGCTCATTTCCTGCCAAGCAACAGGAAACAGAGGGACACGAGCCCAGTGGGGAGGGCTGGCTGGGGTCCAAGCCGAGGGGAGGTCCATTCTCGCCATCCGCCCAGGAGCATGGACTGCTTCTCATCTAGACCAGGTTTGGGCCCAGAGGGGCTACCAGTCACCTGGGCTGGACAGAAGAAGGGTCAGCCCCCCAAGAACTTGTCCGGGTGTCCCAACATCAGCGCGTGGAGGTGGACGATGGACCGGCGCTCCTCACTGTTGAACCTGGTGCTCAGTACTTCCCTGAGTCTGTTCCCCTCTACTCCTAGCTCCTCCACATGGCTGGAAGGGAGTTGGTAATTAAAAACAGAAAGATTGGATGGGTGAGTGGAGGGATGACGGGTGGAGGGAGTGAAGAAGGAAGGGAGAATATGGTTACTAAGAGGCTTCCGCACACATGAGCTGACAGTCCTCCTGTGAGGTCACAGGCTAGGTATTGTTATGCCTGGGTGTTTTTAAGTTTATTTTATTTATTTTGAGAGAGAGAGAGGGAGAGAGAGAGAGCATGCACACACATGTGGGCGCAAGCATGAGCCAGGGAGGGGAAGAGAGAGGGAGAGAGAGAATCCCAAGCAGGCTCCGTACTCTGTGCAGAGCCCGACAGGGGGCTCCATTTGGCGAACCATGAGATCATGACCTGAACCAAAATCAAGAGTTGGACACAACCGACGGAGCCACCCAGGCGCCCCTTGTTATGCCCATTCAATAGAGGAAGAAACTGAGGCTCTGTGAGACTAATTGACTTTCCCACAATCATGAGAGTTAGGTGGAGCAGGGACCCCAACACCAAAGCTGGTCCAAATCTCTGAGCATGGGTCCCTCTTGCCTCATCTCCTTAGACATCAGCTCCAGGCCATGTTGGGACCTATATTCGGAGACACAGGCGAAGAACCTGCTGTCACCTCAACAAAGCATGAAAGGAACTTTCATGATGTGGGTCTGGGCAGCTGCCTCTTGTCCACATCCCCCAGTTCTGCTCTTGGGACCGCCAAGAACACGTCACTTCCTAGTGGGTGCTCGGTACATATTTGCGGAATGAATGAGTTGCTTCTATCAGTGCAAATTCCTCAACAGAAAGTCATAGGCGTGAAATCCCAGAAAAGCAGGTGAAATTGACATTGTGTTTGCTAGCTTAGCCCTGGATTGGAATGTGCAATCCGGTAGCAGAATGAGGTTTGTGCCATGCTCTACAAGCAAATGATAATCACTGCTGTGATCAGAGAAGAGCATTTATTTTTTTAAGTTTATTTCTTTGAGAGAGACAGAGAGAGAGAGAGAGAGCACGTGCACAAGTGGGGGAGGGGCAGAGAGAGCGGGAGAAAGAGAGAATCCCAAGCAGGGGCCACACTGTCAGGGTGAGCCTGATGCGGGGCTCGAACTCATGAACCACAAGATCATGACCAGAGTTGAAGTCAGACGCTGAACTAAGCCACCCAGGCGTCCCCAGATAAGAACATTTAGCCTGTATGCTTGCTAATGTGCCACTCACTACACCACGTACGTGATGGAAATTGTCTCATTTAAGCGTCACAACAACCCAATGAGGTAGACATTATTGCTATCCTCGTTTTATGGTTGAGGAATCTGGAGCTCAGAGAAGTTGGATAACTTCACCAAGGCCACACAGCTAGTGGGTGGCATTGTCTGATTTTACCCCCGGGGCTTTCACCTCGGTGGAATAAGACAGGAACCGGCAGGGAAGACTGGGGTGGGATGGACCTACAGGACTGGCTCGGGGTGGGGGGACAGAGGCCCCCCCTGTAATCTGTAAGGAGGATGGCTGTGTCAGAGCCCTGACAGCAAAGAGAGGTGCTCACATAAGGGCAAGTGGGCGAGGCCTCACACACCCACCGGCCTTGTGGTGCCAGCCGGTCTTTCCCTGTCCCGTTCCAGGCACGGCCCAAGCGTGATCACTCAGCCGACAGCACTGTTTGTGTGTGTTGAGGGTGGGAGCAGTGGGCTAGGAGGGGCTGGGCTGGGCTGCCGTGATTGTGACTCTCCCCCACATCAGCATCTCCTGGACGTGCTGGTGATTCATTCACCCTTCCCGGTCAGCTGTGCCTCTGCCAGGGTGCGACTTGTAGTCAACAAGCCCCGTGCCATCGGGCGAGAGAGAGACAGGGAGGGCAGTGGCTCAAAGGGCAGCCCTAGGTCTCCCACCAGACCCGAGAGTCTCCTCCTGGGCCTGACGAGCTCGGCCACCCTGAGCCCCTGCGTGAGGCCCACCCCCGCCCAGGGCAGGGAGCCTTTCCCTGCCCGTGAGCAAGGAGGCATGGTGCACAGCATCGCTGCTGGCGCCTCTGACCTCTTTTTCCTGGGCAGCGCCAGGACCTCTGCTCCCTGGGGTGGCCCAGAGGTACAGCTACTCTACACTGGGTTCTGGGTCGTGATGGACACCCACTCTAGGCCTGGCAGGGACCAGTGGCTGACGTGGGGTGGGTGCTCACTCAGTGAAGGTTTGTTGCCTGGTGGAGTGATGGAACAGGCCCAGAACTCAGCGGCCAGACCAGAAACCAGAGAAGGCATATCCCTGCCTTCAAGGGACTTAAACCTTGACTCACGTGTAAGAACACCAGTAACAGAACGCTTAAGTGTTAAATCGCGAGCTCTCCCTGGGTGCTCTGAGAGTTTAAAATGGGAGCTGGGACCCTCCCCCGAGGACGTGGACTCATGTTGGTCCCAGTGGGGAGCCTGGGGTGGGGTGTGAGTGTGGAGGGGGCTCAGGAAGAACCTGGCAAGAAATGCAGTGATCGTCTGAGCCTCTGGAGTGGGAAGGTCCTTAAATATTGGGTCTGACGCCAAGTTTCTAACGGTGCGTGGCTAGAAGTTTACCCAGCGCCAGGAACCCGCTAAACATAGACACGTTCTTCTTAATCCTCATACCAGCCTGTGGTGGAGGTCTCAGGATTGTTCCCATTTTTATAGTGAAGAAACGGGCTCTAACAGGATCAGTAAAATGCCTAAAGCTGCACAGATACGGAGGAGAGAAAGACCCGGACCGACGTTATCCAATATAGAGGCTGCCAGCTACGGGTGGCTGTTGAGCCCTTGAAATGAGGCTAATCTCAGTTGAGCTGTGCTTTAAGTGGAACATAACACACTAGATTGCAAAGACTTCCCACAAGACAAAAAATCTAAAACATCTCATTAGTAGGGGCCCCTGAGGGGCTCAGTTGTGTAAGTGACCGACTCTTGATTTCAGCTCAGGTCATGATCTCTCGGGTCATAAGATGGAGTCCTGAGTCAGGTTCTGCACTGACAGCTTGGAACTTGCTTGGGATTCTCTCTCTTCAACTTTCTCTGCCTTTTCCTCTGCTAGCACACACACGTGTGCGCTCGCTCTCTCTCTCTCTCTCTCTCTCTCAAAATAAATAAACATTTAACCCCCCCCCAAAAAAAAAATCCTAAAACATCTCATTAATAGCTCTTTTTAGGACTTACTGCCTATGGAAATGGTATTTTGTATATATTGTATGAAATAAAACATGAAATTAATTTCATCTGTGGTCTTTCTTTCTTTTTTTTGTTGTTGCTGTTGTTGTTTTTTACTGTGGCTACTAGAAAATTTAAAATTATGTAGGTGGTGTGCATAATATTTCCAGGGGACAATACCCTGCCAAGTCAGCCCTGCTTGAGCACCTCTAGAGATGGTGTATTCGTGTCCTAGGTTAGCCCTAACAAAGTGCCACCAACGCAGTGGCTTAAACAACAGAAATTCGTTGCCACAGTTCTGGGGGCTAGAAGCTTGAGGTCAAGGTGTCGTCAGCAGGGCAGATTCCTCCTGAGGCCGAGAGGGACTCTTTTCCAGGCCTCTCTCCTGGCTTCCGGAGGTTTGCTGGTGATCCTTGAGTTCTTTAGCTTCTGCTACATCACCTCATCTCTGCCTCTATCTTCACGTGGCGTCCTCCTTGTGTGTGTCTGTGTCCAAATGTCCCCTTTGTTTAAGGACAGCAGTCATACTGGATTAGGTGCCCACCCCAGTCTCCTATGACCGCATCTTAATAACTAACTACATCTGTAAAGATCCTTTTTCTTTCTTTTATTATTTTTAAATTTTTATTTATTATTGAGACAGAGAGAGAGAAAGAGAGACAGAGACAGAGACAGAGTGTGAGCGGGGGAGGGGCAAAGAGAGAGGGAGACACAGATTCTGAAGCAGGATCCTGGCTCGAGCTGTCAGGACAGAGCGTGACGTGGGCTCGAACTCACGATCCATGAGATCATGACCTGAGCTGAAGTTGGATGCTTAACCGACGGAGCCACCTGGCTCCCCCTGAAGATCCTTTTTCTAATTAAGGTCGCCCAAAGTGCTGGCAGTGAGGATTTCAAGAGATGATTTTGGGGGCACACAATTCAACCTATAACAGACAGGGCACTCTCTTCCTCTGCGATAGCTCATTCTGAATACGATCACCCTAACTGGTGCCAGCCTATAGATCTGCTGAAGATTCCTTCTTCAAATCACTTGCAAATGCCCAGCCCAACCCTGGTGGCATCAGAAGCCAGGGACACACGCATTTCGTTCCTTGGAGCCCAGGTGAGACCGGCCCCACCCCGGGTGAGACTGTATCTGTTATGTAATGATAACAACTGGAGAGCAGGAAGGAGAAAACTGATAAAGGAGAGAAGATTAAAAATAACCAAGGCACGGAGGTGGGGAGGGGCTGCCCATATGACCTTTGCCCTTTGCAACGTTGATTTACAAACAGCAGAGCCAGGAGGTCACCCAGGTGTGTGTTGGCTATAAAAACCTTGGCACCTCTGTAGGTGACACAATTTTCTGCTCGTGGGGTTGTGTGGTGAGTCCTTCAGAGAGACAGGCAGCTGGGACCAGCCCAACTCCTTGCCACAGTTGTGACTTCGGAGAGTCGCAGAATTTATTGGAGCCTCTGTTTTCTTGTCTGCAGAACAGGAATGAGAAGGAAGACTTGTCCTGCTCGCCTCGCTGGGTTATGGTGAGGGGCAATCTGAGAGACACAGCTCGGCCTGGGGTGCAGGAAGGACCAGGATGGGCGCCAAGTCCTATCAGTGCCCCTCACGTGTTGTGTGTTGTCTATTCAGGCGGGTGTCAGGTGCACGAGGGCTCTCGCCACTCAGAAGAGGTCTCTGCCTTCCCAGTGGAGCGGCAGCAGCAGCCCGGGAGCTTGGCAGAAATGCAGACTCGTAGGCCCCACGCCAGACCTTCTGCAGCAGAAATTGCATTTTAACAAGATCCCCAAAAGGGGTGCCTGGGTGCTCAGTGGGTTGAACCTACTTCAGCTCAGGTCATGATCTCATGGTTCATGGGTTCAAGCCCCGTGTCGGGCTTGGTGCTGACAGCTCAGAGCCTGGAGCCTGCTTCGGATTCTGTGACTCCCTCTTTCTGCCCCTCCCCTGCTCGCAGTCCGTCTCCCTCTCTCAAAAATAAATAAACATGAACAAAATTTTTTCAGACAAAATCCCCAAGAGATCCGTCTGCTCCTTGAAGTTTAAAAAGCCCTGCTTTGATAGACATTGTTTTTGTGTGGCCTGGGTCCATTCTCTCTTCTTCTGGTAAAAGTGATCTTACTTTCTTTGGGAGAATCATGCCCCACTCCCCCTCTTCCCCAGTTGTAAATGCTTCAGTGGGGTTTATCTGCTTTCCAGATACTTGAGGGGGCATGAAAGCTAGTCCTGGCCAGTCAAAACCAATCCTGGGATTTTGCCTGAACTCTTGGCAAAGAGGAGCTCTCTGTGAACGCCTTTATTCATCTGCAGGATGGAAACCTGGAGCTGGGTGTCGCCATCGTAGTCACCACTGTGGGGAATCTAAGAACGGAGGCCCCACAGAGAGGAGCAGGTGTGCGTGGGGTGGGGGTGGGGGGCTGGTGACAGAGAGGAAGATTCTTTTTTGTTTGTATTTTATTATTATTACAATTTTTTAATGTTTACTTTTGAGAGAGAGAGAGAGAGAGAGAGAGAGTGAGCGGGCAAGGGGCAGAGAGAGAGGGAGACACAGAATCTGAAGCAGGCTCCAAGCTCTGAGCTGACAGTGCAGAACCCGACGTGGGGCTCAAACTCACATACTGTGAGATCATGACCTGAGCGGAAGTCAGACGCTTAACCAACTGAGCCACCCAGGCTCATTATTATTATTATTATTATTATTATGTTTTTAATGTTTATTTATTTTTAAGAACATGAGCAGCAGAGGGGCAGATAGAGAAGGGGACAGAGGATCTGAAGCAGGCTCCGTACCGACAGCAGAGAGCCTGTTGAGGGGCTTGAACTCACGAACTGTGAGATCATGACCTGAGCCGAAGTTGGATGTGCAGCTGACTGAGCCACCCAGGTGCTCCAAAGAGGAAGATTCTTTTTTTTTTTTTTTTAGTATGAAATGCATTGTCAAATTGGTTTCCATACAACACCCAGTGCTCATCCCAACAGGTGCCCTCCTCAATGCCCATCACCCACTTTCCCCTCCCTCCCACACCCCATCAACCCTCAGTTTATTCTCAGTTTTTAAGAGTCTCTTATGAGAGGAAGATTCTTGATCACATCTTTTGAATCTCTAGCTTTGTTCAAAGCCAACTCAACTCCTCTTGGCTTTTCAGTCCATGTAAGCCAACTAATTCCCTTTTACCTAAGCCAGTGTGTAATGGGTTGCTGACACTTAGAGCTTTCCTTTCCGTGGTGCTGTTGAGCTGAGGGCAAGGCAAGATTTGCATCCTTGTGGACTCCAGGGGAAGACAAGAAGGGCCATTATGATGGTGAGTGGGTAATGCCCCAATAGAGTGAGGCTCGTTGGGGGAGAGAAGTCAGGGAGGGCTCCCTGGAGAAGGTGGCACTTGAGCTGACTCTGAAGGACAATGGAGTTAGCCATGCGAGCAGTGCAGGTGAGAGTATTCCAGGCAGAGGGAAGCATATGAGCCAAGGCAGGGAGGCAGGAAGCAACGTGAAGGGCCCACGGTCCTATAGACATTCTCAGGAAGCACAAGGCATGGGAGAGGCCGGGTGGTAAAGAAAGTGGACGACTTGGTGGGTGACAATGATGCGAAGCTGGCACCCCATGGCCAGCCTCTTCCCTGTGTGGGCCCAAAGGAACTGACGGTGAAAGGGACGGGCCAGGGCGTCTGGGGGAGCATCTTTTTACTGAATAAGGCTGATATCCAAGGTTGCCATTCCTGAGGGACAAATCATACCCATGCTGAGCTCCCTGCCCTTGGGAACTCTGGGGACACCCTGGCATGATGGGCAGGGGGTTAGCATCATAGCCAGAAGATCCAGGTTGGAATCTCACTTGTGCGATCACTAAGATTTGTGTGATCTTGGTGAGTCCCTTCGCTTTTCTGGTCCTCATCTGTAAAAAATGGGAGCTTCAAAATTCCTACCTCCAAAGGGCTGCAGTGAGAATTGGGGGAGACAGTGGATAGAAAATCCCTTTAAATCTGCAAAACAGGGAAATCTGCAGCCTCCCGGTCGAGAGGAGATAGATCCCTGCAGGCTAAGGCCCTGGAGGTGAGGTATAGGGAAGCCTCCCTGCAGATAGGACCCCCTGGTTTCCATGCCTTCCCAGCCCTACTTACGGGAATCTGGTCTCCAACAGAGGGGTCACGCCTCCAGGGGCTTAGTCTCCACCTGGCTCTAGTTGGCCAATTCTGAAGCTGCCCTCAGGCCCCGCCTTCTGCTCTCAGGCCTGGGCTGGCACTCCCAGCCTGGGCTCTGGGTGGAAACCCAGCGTCCCTGAAGCTCTGGAAAAAGGCCAGGGCTGGGGCTTCCCACCCTGAACCTCAAGGATGCCTAGAACCACAGATGCTACCGAGTACTTCCTGCGTGGGCCAGTTACCACCTGAACATGCACTCAAACGTACCGTGTACCGCACAGTATCCCCGTTTTAAAGATGAAGAGTGGTGCAAAGAGATAAAGACACCTGCCCAAGGTACCACGGCTACCAAGTGGCAAGGCAAGGCCTAGAGCCTGGCTCTGTCCTGTGAGCCACAGGGTTGCCATGAAAATGTTCAACACTTTCAGCAAAACGGGGGAGAGGGAGGATTTCTTTTCTGGCTCCTTCCTGCCTCTCCCGTCTAGTCATCTCACCTTCCCTAGGCCTGAAGATCAGGGTGGAGGCAGCCCAGGGATGTGAAGACCTGTGCAGGGGGAAGTTGAGGGGATGTCTGACCAGGCAGGTGATGTCTTCAAAACCCAAAGGACTGGAGGTTTAACTGTGGGATGACGGGTAGTAGGTGGTATTTTGGGCAAGGAATCCAGCTTAAATGGTCCCCTCAAAGCATATCCAGGGAGCAGTGTCCTGCTCCTGGAGTCAGGCCTGCTGTGCCTCCAGGCTTCTTGCTGAAAGCTCTGGGCTCCATCAACCTGGGGGACGGGGGATCAGCTCGGTATGGGATTGCCTGAGCATGTCCCTGCCTCCAGGCTGGAGGCCTCGGCAGAGAGGAATGGAGGGGTGGAGGAAACGAGCTGGGACCCAAGGCCACTTGTTGAGGAAAAGCCTTGCGACATTTTATAGGCTTGTAAATGGGGGGCAAACTCAGGGGAAATGAGCGGCCTTCAGGCACAAGCTGATGGTCAGGTATTCCTTTTCCGAGCCAGGCCCAAACTGGGTTCCCACAGACAGTAACTAACCCTGCGGGTTTCCTCAGGGCAGAAAGGGTTCCTGGGACACTGGCAGATCAGAGTGGGATGGTCACCTATTCCCTGAGGTTTCCAGAGCTCACCCTGGGACTGGCAGTGGTTGTGGGATAAGAAAGCAGGTGCAAGATCAGGATCAGAATCCCCCTGCCTCCAAGGAGGGTGGGAGCTCATTTCCTAGAAGCCCAGACCGTCCTCACCCCTGCAGGGCTTGCACTCGGAGTGCTGAGAGGGAGGGCAGGAGTGTGTCTGTGTGTGGCTACATGGGGATGGCTCCGTGTGTGTGTGTGTGTGTGTGTGTGTGTGTGGCAGAGTGTCTGACGTGAAGCTGTGAGTCATGGTCTGGGTCTGAAAATGTGGGTCAGGGCAGGCTCTGAAAGTGGCGGGTGTACTCGAGAGTGGGGGCTGGGAGTCAGCTCTGCATCTGCGAGGGGGAGCGTGCAGGTGTGGGTGGAAGTGAGAACGTGGGAGGTGTGAGTGGAGAATTATCTGTTGCCCAAGGGAGCAGTTTTGAGTGTCAGCTTGAAGTGGCTTTGTCAGATGTGAGTGGTGAGCGTGTGTGAATAGGTGGGTTATCTGCGGGATGTGTGCATCCAGCGTGTGTCGACGCCCTGTGGGTTGGGCAGGCAAGTCCCCACAGTGATGTGAAAGAAGCGTGTTGCGCGCGGGCCCATTGAGCGGATGGGCAAAGTGTGTCCGCTCAGGGTCAGGCCGTGCTCGGAGTCAGGTGCTCACGACTGCCCCGAGAGCAGGAGTTCCCGTCCCAGGGCTCATTGTCCTCAGTTCATGCCCAGTCACTACTTGTTTAATGCCTCAGCCTGGGGGTGCTGAAGGTGCCACCCCTTAGGCCTTTTCAGAGCAAAGGAATCTGCAGAGGGCTTGGTAGCACACATCCCCTGAGTGGAGTTGCCACTTTTTTACAAGGAAGATTGCTGCTGAGATTTCCATCCCTGGCTTCCAGAGAGCGGCTTCCATCACGGATGTGTCCTCAAGCCTAGGACGGTGCCTTGGGGCAGCTGACTTCTCAGCATTGTTGTCATAAATCTGGGGAATATTAGATAATGGAGCCATATGGCTGAGAGGGCCTGTGCCTTTGTGTGAGGCTGGGAGGAAGCGAGGCAGGGGGAGGCGAGGGGAAGGAGCAGAGGTGAAGCTGGTGAATGGGAGAGGCTGGCCCAGGGGTGCTCTGGGCCCGGAGCAGGGGAGCAGAAGCCTGGGGTTGGGTGAAGGGTTGAGGGGTCCTGTATGCTCAATCAAGAAGCGGGAGTGGGAGAGGACAGGGGAGAGGGCTTCCTCTCCCACTCAAGTCCCTCTCAGGTGCTCTTACCTGCGTGGAGGTTGTAAGGCTAGAATTAAAAGGCCCCACTGGGTGACACAAGCTGCTGGGACCTTACCAGCCCCACCTCCTCCTAATTCCTCCATCATCTGTCAGAGACCCCAGCAGAGAATGGTCCCCACGCTCCTTGGCCATCCAGGAGGGCTGGCTCACACCGGGGGGGAGGGAGTGCCTGCTGTGCCTTATCTGGATTCCAGCCACACCTCTTAAAACACAAAGGCCAACATGGCAGCCAGGGCCACCTCCCCCAACAGTTGCTGGTTGCTGGGCGGAGCATTGCCCAATGACTTTCTCCTCCTGAGTTCCGTTGAGGGAAACAGTGAGGAAACAAATTTCCTCTCAATACGCTGTGGATTGACTCCAGCTAGCTTCCCAGTGGCCCATAAAATAATAGTAACATTTATTGGGTATGTGTTTTGTGCCAAGTGCTATTAAGGAGCTCTTCAAGAGAAGCTATTAGCAGCTCCATTGCTAAGAACAGAGAGCGTAGGTGACTCTACTAAGCGCACACATACTAGGAAATCCTGGGGCCCAAATTGGAGCCCAGGAAGTTAATTAGCAGAGCGTTTGCACTTCACCACCAGGCCACCCAGCTTCTCAAGAAAATGTAGGTTTGTGAAATGCAGGGAGGAGGGGACAGAGGAGCCTCTCAGGGGCCTGGGTGATTCATCCCAGGGAAGCTGAGCCACAGGGCAAGTGTTCCTGGGGAATTAGTTCCACCCCAGGGTGGCCTCCCTGCGCCCTGCAGAGCCCGGATTTTGGAAGAGCTGTGTCCCGAGCGGATACCCCTCGAGGGAAGGAGCAAAGTCTTGGCTTAGCCTGAGGATACAAGTCAGGATGGATGAGCGGGGGAAGGACCAGCGGCCTGAGGGTTCAGGGCCTGGGGTTGGCCAGTGAGGGAGTACCCTGGAACAGCCGCCCTCTGCAGAGCTAAATCGGGCTGAGGTCCCCGTGGTCTGTCACTGGGGCACCAGTGTCGCTTGCTCTGTAGGCAAATCCGGCATTCTAACCAGCGGTGTGGGGCTATGCTAGAGAGCACGCTGCGGATGGGGGCCCTCGCGGGCTCTGGTCTCCAAGACCAGTCTTTGGAGGAAGAGCTGACCAGACTCCTCATGATTTTCACAGCCGCGTGGTCCTCTGATGTGTGGACATCCCATGATGTCTTAGCCAATCTCACACTAGGACGTTTAAGTTGCCATCTGCTTTTACAAACAAGACACCTGTGGGTCTAGCTGGGGGATAAATTCCTGGAAGTAGTCACCAGGTCAGAGTACAAACTTTCATACATTTACAACATAAAGCCAACTGGCCCTCCATCAAGTTTGTACAGGCTACACCCCACCCTCCCATGTTAGCACATTTCAGTCTTTCCCAAATGGACAGGGGAAGCCTGGTGTTTCAGAGCAGTTTTACTCTCCATTTGTCTTAACAGGAGATGGATGCACACCGTTTCTCTGTTTAAGACCCAATGGTGTTTTGTGCGGGATTTCCACTTGCCCCTTTAAGGAATTTTCTTGTTTAACCTGCCTAACCATTGGGTGAAAGCATTGTCATCGCACCTTTAAACTGGTTAATTAGAATTCTGGTTCCTTAAGGACCAGATGAGGACCTAAAAGATTTTAGTTTGTTGGGTTTTTAATTTTTTTTTACTTTTTTTTTTTTTGAGAGAGAGAGAGAAAAACAGACAGTGCCTGGGAGAGGAGCAGAGAGATAGAGAGACACAGAATCCAAAGCAGGCTCCAGGCTCTGAGCTGTCAGCACAGAGCTCGACGCGGGGCTCAAAACCTCAAACTGAGAGATCATGACCTGGACGGAAATTGGACGCTTAACCGACTGAGCCACCCAGGCGCCCCAGAATGTTGGGGTTTTAATGTGGAAACTGGGACACGGGGCAATCAGAACCACAAATGCTTTTATTCTTCCAGGTCACGCTTGCTTGTCTCCCTGAGAGGAGAATCGGGGCCCATGTGACCCTCACAGGCCTTGGCATCTCTGCACCTGCTGTGAGGTGAGCTGCCCCCAAGTTTGTTTTCTCAGCTGGTGATTGTTAAGGTGCCCCACGGACAGACAAGGAGAAAGGGCTCCAGGGTCTCTCGAAACACTGCCCTCACCTACCCACGTCTATACACATTTTCCAGCTGAGACAGAGGAGGGAGAGGACCCAGCCAGAGAGGATCCTCCCAGGACTGTGTTCTATGCCTCCAGGGTGGGTGTGCTGAAGCTGGAGGGGGGGGGCTGCAGACTTGCCTGGCCCAGTGGGGAGAGGAATCATCTACCTACTAGCTCCTCTGGCCCCGGCCTGCTTGTCCAAAAATGGCAGCTTTGGGTAAGGCAGTTGAGACTTTCTGCTATAAAATGTGTCTATTCCGGCGTGCCTGGGTGGCTCAGTCTATTGGGCGGTCGAGTCTTGATCTTGGCTCAGTTATGATCTCACAGTTCGAGGGATCCACCCCTGCGTCGGGCTCCGGGCCGACAGCGCAGAACCTGCTTGCGATTCTCTCTCTCCCTCTCTCTCTGCCCCTTGCCTGCTCGCGCGCTCTCTCCCCCCTCTCTAAATAAATAAATAAATAATTAAAATTTTTTTTCATAAAAAAAAAAAATGTGTCTATTCCCCGACTGAGCACAGGTCCTTGAACTTGCTGCTCCCTCTGCCACAAACTTCTTCCTCCAGATCTTCACAGGCTTCTCATCATCAGGTCACAGCAGCCCAGTGGTCTCCTCAGAGAAGATGCTCCGTGTGTCAACCCATCTTTCAGAATCACCTGCTTACTGACTCGTTTCCATGTGTGTGGTCTGTTCCTGTGAAGGCAGGGGCCCTGTCTGTGTTGTTCATTTGGTCCCAGTGCCTGGTGGAGAGAAGGCTGCAAAAATAAAGACTGGGGAGCCACCGGGGGGCTGCCGGCGTGGGGAGGACTCAGGAGGGCGAGATTGGGATCCTTCAGGAGGGAGGCAGGCAGCAGCCTAATCAGAGGAAGGGACTTAGTGCTATAGCCCGGGAAGCCCGGCATTCAGCCTGTCAAAACCTCTGGGACCCAGGGAGCCCCTTATGAGAACTAATAGCAGAGAAGTGCTTTTTAAAATGTGGGGTTTTTTTGGTGTCCAAAGTTTATAAATTTTAGTTCATAGTCTGGAGACAAGGAAGACATCCCCAACTCGTCCTCCCTGCCCCCACCCGCCACAGCTCACCCAGAAGCGTAACATATATGAGCCCTGCATTTCTCTCCCTTATCTCAGCCAGACAGCTCTTGGTGAGTTCTGTCCCTCTGTTGCCACTGACATGATCCATCAGTCATTGTTAGTGGGGTCACAGGAGGTGCATGAGGTCTTGAGGGCCATGCATATCAGACTTCCTTCCCACCCACTGTCGTGGGCTGGATACGGGCACAGCCACTCTGTACCCTTCCCTAAGCACCAAATTACTCCCCACGAGGCAGGCCAGGCTCACTTCTCCCTCCTGCCTAAAGCCTCCACTGGCATGTTCATTGCAGTGTGGTGCAGAATAAGCGAGATCAGTCTGAAGTACATGTCCAACAATAGGGAGAGGGTTATGCAAACCAGGAATCATCCAGACTAGGGTTTCTCAACCTCGGCACTACTGATTTCTTGTTGGGGGCTGTCCTGCGCCCTGTAGGATATTTAGAAGCATCCTGGTCTCCACCCACTAGATGCCAATAGCACTTTCCACCCCGGTGTGACAAACCAAAAATGTCTCTAGACGTTACAATCCACCCAGTTGAGAACCAAATCCACTGGTCTATATGACGGAATTCTATGCAGCCGTTAAGAATGACTAACAATAGAAAAATTGCAACTACACTTATTGAGAGCACACTGTGTATCAGGCTCAATTCTGAACTTGACATAACTTCTCTAATCCTCAGAGCATCCCCATTTCACATATGAGGAAACTGAGGCACAGAGAGTTTGATTAACTTTCGCAAGGTCACACAGCCAGTAAGATGTTCATGACATATTGCTAAGAGAAGAAAGGTAAGAACACAGTACAGTTCGTATAATTGCGTTTTTTTGTTTGTTTAAAAACACAGGCATTACCACCACCCCCTCACATATATATGTATCACAAAATATATGTTAGTCATCCTTCCTAGGTCATGAGATTGCAGATGAATTTTATTTTACTTTTGCTTCCCTGCAGCTTCATGTTACGTTATTGATGTGATGAGAAAAAAACTGGCTGCCATCTCCGGTCCTACGGTCTTGGACGTGTGGTATCTTCAGCCCTGTTTCAAGCCCGGGTGACCAGGTAGGGACTCCAGTGTGTTTGGGGTGTCTCTAAGCCTTGTCTAGAGTTGGAAGTTGGAATAGACCCATAAGAGACCAATGGGGCACCTTCCCAGCAGCCTCTGGGAAACCCATACTTCCACCCCTTTCCAGAACGTGGAAGGGTGAGGACACTTTACCTAGTGGTTGGCATCTAGAGAACATGAAGGTCCTCAGACCTGGCTGAGCTGCCCCCTTGAGACCTGCAGGAAGAAGAAAACTGCCCACAAGGCCCAGTACAGCAGGGTTGGGGCAGGAGCAAACAGCACCCGATTTTTTAAAAACAACTTTAAATAACATTTGATGTGATCATTTTATGAGGAAATGTTATAAATAGCATGTCTTATTGTTCCAAAAATACCTAAACGACCCTATATGTCCAAGGGGAGTTTTGAAATGTAAAATAATTATTATTTTTTTTAATTAAAATTTTTTTTAATGTCTATTTATTTTTGAGAGAGAGAGAGAGAGAGAGAGCGCACATGCGTGTGTGCAAGTGGGGGAGGGGCAGAGAGAGAAGGAGACAGAATCCGAAGCAGGCTGTCAGCACAGAGCCAGACGTGGGGCTCAAACTCATGAACCACGAGATCATGACCTCAGCCAAAGTTGGATGCTTAACTGACTGAGCCATCCAGATGCCCCAAAACAATTATTTTTTAAGGCTAGAAAACAATAAGCCCCAATATTAGCAGCAACAGGATAGAAGCTAACGTAGAAATGTGCTTTCAAACCAGAAAAACCGAGGTGAGCCCCACTCTGCTCACACTAGCCCTTCACTGATGGCTCAGTTCCTTCTGTCCTCAAACGGGGCTCTTGTCTACCGGAAGGGCTGGGGGCTGGAGGGGGTGCTGGGGGAGTCCAGGCACGGTTCCTGGCATGAGGTTTGCATTCAGTGTCAAGGAACAATTATCACCACAGGGTGCCGGCCTTGTGGTTAGTTTTTAGCTTTTGTACTCTGGTCCGTTTGCTAGAGGCATAGTATTTTTAGAATCTGAAAAAAACAAAAACAAAACAAAACAAAAAAACCCTCCTGAAACCAAAGAAAGGCCGTGAGTGATAGGTGGGGAATTATGGCGGGGAGCAAAGGGCAGAGAGATACATGCTCTTTAGGAACCACGGCTCTGGGGCCTGGAATTTAAGTTTCAGTTAACAAGGCTGAGAGAGGCAGGTGGGCACGCCCACAGGTTTCCTGACTGAGGACTTCCTGCCTTTGAGCCCACCCACCTGTCCCCTACGCATCGGTTTCAGGGAAACCCCAGGGCAACAACAGGCTCATCCACACACGCCCACTCCCTGCGATCAGGCCCGGCTGAGCTGGGGCTTCCCGGAGCCCACCCGGCCTCGCCCTCCTGGGCTGCTCTCCTGGGCTGTGGCCCTGGGCCGGGGCGTCCGACAGGCCGGTGATGTAGCCCAAGGAAGAACAGCTAAGACCCACGGAGTCTGTGTTTTGTTCCACCGTCTCTGCCTCGTCTTCCTGTTCTTTCCTTTTCTTTCTTTCTTTTCTTCTCTTTTTATTGTTGGTATTTTAAAAATCGTTCCTTCAGGTACATTGGGCTTTATCAAAACTTAAAACGTTGTGCGTCAGAGGACACTATCACAGAGCAAAGAGACAGCTCACAGGGTGGGAGAAATTCTTTACGAAGCAGAAAATGACAAGTGTTGATAAGGACGTGGAGAAATTGAAACCCTGTGCACTGTTGGTGGGAATGTAGCCTCTACGGAAAACAGTATGGAGACTCCTCGGAAAATTAACGATAGAATTATCATATGATCCAGCAATTTCACATCTGGGTGTATGCACAAAAGACTTGAAAGAATACAGAATATCTGTATCCCAGGGTGCACGGCAGCACTACTGGAGAAATGAAACTCTGACACCTGCTACAACATAGGCAAACCTTAAAGATATTATGCTAGGGGAAATAAGCCAGACAAAAAAGGACAAATATGTTTCCATTTATAAGAGATACTGGGGGCACCTGGGTGGCTCCATTGGTTAAGCACCCGACTTCGGCTCAGGTCATGATCTCGTGATCTGGGAGTTCGAACCCGGCGCCAGGCTCTGTGCTGACAGCTCAGAACCTGGAGCCTGCTTTGGATTCTGTGTCTCAGCCTCTCTCTGTCCCTTCCCGCATCACTCCCTCTCAAAAATAAATAAACATTAAAATTTTTTTTAATTTTATTTTTTTATCTTTTTAAACTTACATCCAAATTAGCATATAGTGCACCAATGATTTCAGGAGTAGATTCCCTAGTGCCCCTTACCCATTTAGCCCATCCCTCCTCCCACAACCCCTCCCATAACCCTCAGTTTGTTCTCCATATTTATGAGTCTCTTCTGTTTTGTCCCCCTCCCTGTTTTATATTATTTTTGTTTCCCTTCCCTTATGTTCATCTGTTTTGTCTCTTAAAGTCCTCATATGAGTGAAGTCATATGATTTTTGTCTTTCTCCGACTGACTAATTTCACTTAGCATAAAACCCTCCAGTTCCATCCACATAATTGCAAATGGCAAGATGTCATTCTTTTTGATTGCCGAGTAATACTCCATTGTATATATATACCACATCTTCATCCATTCATCCATCGATGGACATTTGGGCTCTTTCCATACTTTGGCTATTGTCGATAGTGCTGCTATAAACATGGGGGTGATTTTGGGATGAGCACTGGGTGTTGTATGGAAACCAATCTGACAATAAATTTCATATATTAAAAAAAATAAAATAAAATAATAAATAAACATGGGGGTGAATGTGTCCCTTCAAAACAGCACATCTGTATCCCGTGGATAAATGCCTAGTAGTGCAATTTCTGGGTCGTAGGGTAGTTCTATTTTTAGTTTTTTGAGGAAACTCCATCCTGTTTTCCAGAGTGGCTGCACCAGCTTGCATTCCCAAAACATTAAAAAATTTTAAGAGATACCTGGAACAAATTCATAGAGACAGAAAGTAGAATAGTGGTTGCCAGGGGCTGGCGGGAGAAGGGAATAGGGAGCTAGTATTTACTGGGCACAGAATTTCAGTTGGGGGTGAGGTAAAAGTTCTGAGGATGGGCAATGGTGACGGTCACACAGCAAACGGCACGAAAGTGCTTAATGCCGCTGACCTGTAAACCTAGAAACGGCTAACACGGTAAATTGTATGCTGTGTATTTTACCACAATGACAAAATTTGAACGGCAGGAACATCAACTATTTCCTAGTGCAAAGCCCTCATTCTGTGGAAAAATAAACGGAGGCCCAGAGAGGTGCAAAAAATAAAATAAAATAAAGCCATTCGTTTCAAATCATTTTTGCTATCTGAAGGGTAACGGGTATTCTTGAACTTAAATGATGTAGACAAAGTAAACCCCCCTTGGGCCACCTTCCTTAACCACATCCCCTCCTCCGGGGGTAACCACAGTGAAATCACTTTGTGTGAATTCTGCTAGATCGTCTTTGGTAGGCTTACAGAAATGGAACCGTTCTGTTCTATTTTGCAACTTGCCCTTTACACTTCATGCCATTTCTTGCAGATCTTTCCATGTCAGTTCATGTAAGGTACCTCATTCTTTTTTTTTTTTTAAGTTTATTTATTTTGAGAGACAGGGAGGATGAGTGCGGGAGGGACAGAGAGAATCCCAGGCAGACTTAGCACTCTCAACGCGCAGCCCCACATAGGGGCTCGATCCCACGAACCGTGAGATCACAACCGGAGCCGAAATCAAGAGTCGGTCGCTCAACCGACTGAGCCACCCAGGCGCCCCTAGCTACCTCATTCTTGTGAGGTGCTGTGCTGTGTGTCCTTTAATGCACACGTTACAGTTAAACGTTCCCCTGCTGTTGGGCACTTGGGCTGTTTTCAGTATTTGACTATTATAGACAATTAGGCATACATTTCTCTTCGTGCGTACACAGAAGTGTTTCTTTAGAAAAACTTGTATTGAGTTATTAAAATTTCAAGCATACATGAATGAATGTCAATAAAATAGTTGCCATTTACTGGCACTCAGGGAATGGTAAATATTTTCCATCATGATCTCACGTGCTGTTATTCCTCCAGTCAACCCTGTGAGCTATCTCCACAGATGAGGGAAAGGTCCAGAAAACTCAAGTCATTTGTCCTTTCCCACCATCACTGAGCTCACGAGACAGCCCTAGGCCTTCAAGTGAACCTGGCTTAACTGTGCAAGGTGTGTAAAAGTCTGTGATCTTTGCAAGACCAGGATGTGGCTCTCTTTCCTGCTATGTCCCTGTAGCTGCTATGGGTCTGAATGTTGTTGAGCCAGTGAAAGAATGGATGGGCGTATGGGAGCCTACCTGCAGCTGTCGGCACTCTGTGGCCCACACTTGCCAATACCCCATCCACTCGCCTGTGCCTGACCGCTGCCCCCGCCACAAGGGACTGGAAGCTGCTAGTGTCTCCAATCGCATTCTCAGCTGCTTACAGCATGTCGCTTCACCCCACCCTCTGAAGGGCAACCTTTTGTCTGGATCCCCCCAGACCCCTGCCCAGGGATCCCCAGACACCAGGCCAGACCCACTGGGCCTTCAACCCTCAACCCAGCCCAGGCCCTCTCTGGCTCTGATCCCTTAGGGCACTCCCAGAGCCCTTATTCTTACATTGTATACTTTCTTATTTCCTTTTTTAAAAAGTTTGAATGGCCGTTATCCCCTTTGAAAATGCTATCATGTGTGTGCAATACAGAGGAACAGGCTGAGGGGCAGAGAGGTCACGGGGCTTGCCCAGGGTCCCAGCCAGCGGGCAGCAGAAGGGCGGTCACACCAAGGTCTCCACAGCCCCCAAGCCTGCTGCCCTTCCTGTTATACTCCAGCAGCTTCCGTGATAAATCTGAAGGAGGCTCACTTGTTAGCAAGTGGGAGTTGCACAGGATCTAGAGCTGAGAAGAATGTTCATTTCCTGATGCCCCCAGAAGCACACAGAATAAATCCCCTCTTGAGCAGTAGGTTCACGCGCCTTGAGTGGCCAAGGCTGCAGCTGACAGGTTCAGTAGACCCTCTTGTCCCCTGGTTCCCTGGGGCTCCGTCTTGACTTCTCCACTCTGCGGTCGACTCCCTAAGAGCAGGATCGTCTCAGACTTCCCTGTCCTCCCACTAACCCCCACCATGGAGCAAGTGCTGACCAAACATCTCTTTTGCTCCTGTTTCAGTCACTTGCCCTTCAGCTGTTGCTTTCCAATGAAATGGAGCCACGTAGGCAAGAGAAAGGAGTAAATCAGTTCCCTTATCTGTTCCCCAAGGCTAGAGTCATCCTAACAATGGCATCTCTCATTGCTGGCTCTGGGGTGAGTGACAGGCACTGTCCTAATGGCCACTGCCTCATTTCCTTCTCACATCATCTTGGTGGTTGCCAAAGGCAGGAGGTGGGAGTGAGTGAAAGAGGTGAAGGGGGTCAACAGGTACAAATTTCCAGTTATGTAATAAATAAGTTATGGGGATGGTGACTTTAGTTAACTAATACTGCATCGCGTATTTGAAAGTTGCAGAGACTGGAGATCTCAAAACTTCTCATCACCAGAAAAAAAATTTGTAACTGTGTGGTGACGGATGTTAACTAGACTCATTGTGGTGATCATTTTGCAATAAATGCAAATATTGTCATCACATTGATACCTGAAACTAATATAATATGTCAATTAAAGATCAATAAAACAGACACAACTGGGGTTGTCTCCGTTTTGCAGACGACGAAGTGGAGGCTTGAGAGCCCATGTCAATGCAGCTAAAGTGTGGCAGGTCTGAAACCAAAACCCTGACTCATAGTCATTGCACTTGACCGTGGCCAGCTGTATCAGCCAGAGCCCAGCAGGAAACAGGACCTAGTCAAATTGGGTAGTTGAGGAGGGTGAACAAAGGGACCCTGTACAAGGATACGAGCAGAGTCTGGGGGAGCCACCACGGGGAGTGCAGCACCCCTGTCAGGGCAGCAAACCAAAGGTCCCCAGCACATGAGTCAGGTAGGATGAACAGACTCACAAAGGCGGGGTTACAGGACCAACGTATCTTGGGATCTATGTGGTACACACAGAGATGAAGATTTTCTTCCCTTATTTAAGATTCAACCCTGGGAGCACCCGGGTGGCTCGTTGGTTGAGCGTCCTTTGGGGACGCCCTGATTTTGGCTCAGGTCATGATTCCAGGGTTGTAGAATTGGGTCCTGCGTCAGGCTTCACGCTGAGTGTGGAGGCTGCTAGATAGTCTCTTTCTCTCCCTCTGTCCCTTTCCCCTGCTCATCTGCTCTCTCTCTCTCTTTCTCTCTCTGTCTCAAAGAAGAAGAAGGAGGAGGGGGAGGGGGAGGAGGAGAAGGAAAAGAAGAAGAAGATTCAACCTGTATCAACCTTGGCTCAAAAGCAATCATTTCTCCTCATCACTTCCACCAGAGTAAAGGCAGAAGGAAGGCTGGGAGTTGGGTGGGGCCCTTCCGTAGGCAGTGTGGGAGTGTGTCCTAGAACTCAGAGCCCTGAGCTCTACCTCTACTTGCCAGGAAAGGACCCCAGACCTACATGGGCCTCCACATACAGGTAACCTAGAAATGTAAGTACTTTGAGAAGGAAAAACCTTGGATGAAACCACAGCAGCTTCATGAAGAGCTTGGGTCTCCAGTCCCAAAACATTTAAAGAGGGCCCATTATGTATGCCCTGCATTCTGCCCCTGAGGAAAGCACAGATTTGAATCAGACTCAGGCCCTGCCCACATTTGGCCACAGGGTACTCAGACATGTAAAACGTAAATTACAGACATGTAAAATGTAAATCGTATGGTAAATGCTCAAGTAGAAATGTGTCCATGTACAACTCAGCAGTAAAGACATAACTAAATTTAAAGATGGGCAAAGGATTCAAATAGACATTTCTCCAAAGAAGCTATACAAATGGCCAAACAGTACATAAAAAGATGCTCAAACATCATTAGTCATTTGAGAGATGCAAATCAAAGCCACAGTGAAATACCACTTCACACTGGGATGACTATAATCAAAAGGGAAGATAGTAACAAGAGCTGGAAAGGGTGAGGAGAATCAGAGTCCTTGTGCATTGCTGGTGGGAATATAAATCAGTGCAGCCGCTTTGGAAAACAATGGTCGGTTCCTCAAAATGTTAAACATGGAAGTTATTCAGAATAACCCCCAAATGAAAACAACCCACATGCCCATTGAACGACCACGGGTAAGTAACAAATGGTCCATCCACACAACAGAATGTTATTCGGCCATAAAAGCGAATAGAGTACATTCAACTGATAACAGTGAAGCTATTCAGTGCAGTAAGGTTTTCTTTTTTTTGCCACAGTGGGAAATGTAAAGCAGTTAATCTTTAAAAAAATTAAAGTTACAAAAGTTACAAAAGTAAAAGTTATGAGTAAGTGAAATTTCTAAAAAGAAACAGAACTCAGAATTTTAAGTTGAAAAAGTATTCTCTGGGCACCTGGGTGGCTCAGTGGGTTGGGCGTCCCGGCTTCCGCTCAGGTCATGATCTCAACGTTTGTCAGTTCAAGTCCTGCATTGGGCTCTCATCTATCAGCGTGGAGCCTGCTTCAGATCCTCTGTCTCCCTCTCTCTCCACCCCTCTCCCACCCACACACACACTCTCTTTCTCTCTCTTTTTTTTAATGTGTGTGTGTGTGTGTGTTTAATTTTTGAGAGAGCGAGACAGAGCACGAGTGGGTAAGGGACCAAGAGAGAGGGAGACCCAGAATCCGAAGCAAGCTCCAAGCTCTCAGCTGTCAGCACAGAGCCCGAAGTGGGGCTCAAACCCACAAACGGTGAGATCATGACCTGAGCCAAGTTGGCTGCTCAACCGACTGAACCACCCAGGTGCCCCAACACACTCTGTTTCTCTCAAAAATAAACATTAAAAAAAATGTATTCATGTTTTCCTTCAGAACAGAAAAAAATGGAGTTTAATATTTAAAATATATGTTTATCCAATTTCTATTTGTATGCATGTCAACTTTTCTCTGGATTGTTTTTATTGTACTTCCAGTTTATCTTAAGAAGAAGAAACTCACACAGGTAAATAAACGAGAGCGCTAGGAATATCAGAGGATTGTCTATGAAGATGCCTTTTTATTCTTTATTTCTTTTTTGGTTTTGGGGGCTTTTCTTTTTTTGCCTTTTTACTCTTGTAACCTGAATCTCTTTCTTTTTTTTTTTAAGTTTATTTATTTTGAGAGAGGGAGGGAGAGAGAGAGAAAGAATGCAAGAGGGGGAAGGGCAGAGAGAGAGGGAGAGAGAGAGAATCCCAGGCAGGCTCTGCGCACCAGCCGAGAGCCCAATGCCGGGCTTGAGCTCACAAACCTCGAGATCACGACCTGAGCTGAAACCGAGAGTCTTACACTTAACCAAGTGAGCCACCCAGGCACCCCGTAACTTGAACCTTTCACATAAATTTTTTCATTTACTTCTCTGATGATATTGCATGAGGTTAATAAATATACTGAGAATTTATTATCCTTCCTATTCCTTTGATAACCAAAGAGTTACAGTGGAAGTCATCTATCTGATTAGTCCTAGGAAATGCAGTCCTCCAAAAAACGCCTTTGAAGTATCCTTTTCCTGCCTTCTACCATTTCCTGCCCCTAAGTTCCAAGAAAACGTAGGTACAGAAACCCACGGAAAAATGTGATGGTGAATTAATATTTACAAAAAGAGGAGCGTGTGTTCAAAACAGATTCTGGTCTCTCCAGATTATAAATATTTTCTGTGAATTCAAGTTGTAATGCTTATTTACAATTTTACCAGTCTTTATATACAGTGAAAAAACTATTTGGAAAGTGAATCATCACCAGGCAGGAAAGGATAAAACATTGTGAAATGGATGTAAAATTTGTTTAAACTCGATACTTAATTTATTTATAAAATAAGACTTGCTAAATAAATCTACAGTAATTCATTTTGAATAGGAAGCTATTCTTTTTCTATTGTGTAATAACTACCTGATATTGAAAAATAGCTTGGTCAAATAATAAAATATATTGTTATCTTAAAAAAAAAAAAGGAAGTACATCTACATGTCACAACATGGATGAACCTTGAAAACATTATGCTAATTGAAAGAAGCCAGACACTAGAGGACAAATATAGGATGATTCCATTTATATGACACATCGAGAATAGGCGAACCCATGGAGAGAGAAAATAGATTAGTGGTTGCCAGGGACTAGGGAGAGAGGAGAAAGGAATACCTGGTAACGGGTGTGGAGTTTATTTTGGAAGTGATGAAAATGTTCTGGAATTAGATAGTGGTGATGGTCACACAATTTGGGGAGAATGCTAAAAATACTGAACTGTGTACTTCAGGAGAATGAATGTTATGGCGTGTGAATTATATACCAGTAAAAAGAAATAAAGACACATATGTAATAGGAAAGTAATGCAGAGAAAGGGAAGCAGGGTCCAGACATTTATGCCTCCGTGGGAAGGCTTCCCAGAGAGAAGAAACCATCTGATCCTGGTTTTAAAGGGCCAATAGGATTCACCAAACAGACTGCAGGAAAGAAGGGCTTTCTAGGCGGAGGGAACAGCATGTGCAAAGGCCCAGCATGAAGACAGGAAATAGCGTAACTGGTAACTTCAAGTCCTCTGGTCTTTACTGATACGAACCTTGGTGCACAAACTCAGAAGTCATGTGTTGTAAATGGAACTCATTTCTGACTCTGAGCCCCATTCTCCCAGGCTGCAGAAAGTGTCGCCTCTGTCAGTTCTGGTGCATCTAGGTTTGTGAGATGTTCCAAGATCCTATACTGCACCAAGACATGGGGCCAAACACCGGTCTCCGTGATTTAGCCCAGAAATGCTGTCCTGCTTGTCTTTGGCTTCCGTGGCTCTGTGCTACGTCTGTGCCAAAGGTTGGTCAGTTCTGGTGGCTCCACATGCCTGATGCACTGTTGGGGGCGGGGGGCACCCCTCCCTGGAGTCTTACTGTCTGCACACCTTGCCATGAAGCATGGCTGGTGCTCCTGGTGCTGGAGACCCTCCCCATCTCCCGCTGGAAGATTCTCTCTCTGGTCTTAGAGCAGGTGATTAAGGAGAATCTGCCCTCCACGGCTCCCCTGGGACGTCTGTCTATCCCAGGAAATTTTCTCTGTTTATCGCCTCTGCTAACTCCCTAAACTGTCCTCAATTTTTGAGCAAAGACTCAGCAAGACTGTCAAATCGGTCCTGCTTGAATGGAAGGAAGGAAAGGGAGATACCACACAGAGAAAAAAAAGAGAAACTAATATTCCAAAATATCCAGGTGGTAAGTGACCAGAGCGTCTGAGGGGTCATTAAGGCCACAGGGTGAAGGTCTCACTCCAGGGTCCCCCTGAGAAGCAGAGGCCCGGGATCACTCCACCACTCAGTCGTGTGACCCGCACTCACCACCGTCTGTCACAAGCTGGTGCGGGGAGCTCTGTCCTCTGCGGTTCCCTGATCCTGATCTATTCTTTCTTACAGAGCATGCAGGTCCCCGGGGCCTCCACCCTCCCCCCCCCGCCCCCCCGCAGTAGGGCATGGAATTGGAGGGGAGGTTGCAAAACTGAAGCCGTGAGGGCAGAGGCAGGAAAGTGGGATTAAGATGGAAGGGCCCAGAGCCGGCCTTGGTTCCCTTTGCCCCTTGTTGGGTTGCGTGGCCGGAGCCACTGAAAGGGTCACAGGTCGCAGGGAGCAAGAGCTGTCAGCTTAATGAACAGCTCAAGACTGCAGGTGGCAGGTACGGGTGTGGTGCTGGGAAGGGGAGATTCCTCAGGCGGAAGAGAGGGTCAAGAAGGCCGTGACTAAAGTAAAGCCAGGGGCCCCTTGTGGATTGATTCCCAGTCTGTTCCCATAGGCTTGTGAGAGGGGGAGGGGAGAGCAGGGGGAGGCAAAGCACAGAGGTGAAAACAGTGGCAGGGTCAGCTGGCCGGGCCACCAACTTTACTTTGTGCAGAGGATGTTTATTTAAGGAAAATCACTATGTTTACTCGAAGCTTTGGGCCGCAGCCCTCAGGGGTGGAATTATCAGTGAAAGCTGGGCAATTAATCAATTGTGGGGCCTGGTGACAGACCTTCTACCCTTCCGGAGAGTGGGAGGGACAGAGGAGTGAGGGAGGAAGGGAGAAGAGGGGGCTGACCCAAGCCCGGGCCAGTGTGGGAATGACTCTGATCCCAGGAGCAGGAAAGTTGCACGGGAAGTGGCCTTGAGGTGGCGCCGGGAGGGGAGCAGAGGGTGGTGTTTCCATGGCACAGCAGTCATGGGACAGAGCTGGACGGAAATCACACTCTGAGATGTTCCCTAGCCAAGGCCAGGTTGCCCGGGAGGAAGGACAAACTTCCCGGATGGACACTCGGATGCTGAGCCCTGGGGAAGAGGGCAGGGTGGGGACCGTGGTGTTGCTGGGGCAGTGGGATCTCCCCAGGCCGTTGGCCAGGACCTTGGATAAAGTCTGAACAGAGCATGCCCTCAGGGACTCAAGCTGGGTGCAGGGCTGAGCCAGAGGCCGCAGCCCTCGGTAACTTCCCACTTGCCCTTGACTCTGCTGGGCAGCCCGGCTGGCTGAAGCAGGGGATGTGTGCTGGCCCCCTTTCTCCCACTACGGAGAGCTGGCCTGGCAGGTGCGGTAGGAGCTGACAGGGGTGCTGGGTGAGCAGGGGCCAGGCTTGAGAGCCTGCATGGGAGGAGGAGCCCAGGAGGCCATGAGGAGCCGAGGGGCTGGGCCAGGAGGGCACAGATGGGGGACAGAGATGCTCTGCATGTGCGTGTGGGGCACCGGGCAACTGAGGTCACATCCGCTGAGCACAGCGAGCGGAAATTCTCTTTATTGGAGACTTAGGCCAGATCAGGGCCATTCTTGCTGGGCATCTGGGCCATAGTTTGGGGACAACTTTCCTGTGGGGGTTCAAGGAGTGATGAGTGAATGAATGAATGAATGAAGAAAGAAGGAAGGAAGGAAGGAAGGAAGGAAGGAAGGAAGGAAGGGAGGGAGGGAGAAAGGGTGGGAGGACCTCCACAAATAATGGCACCAGCAGTACCTATCTCATCACAGCGTTGGTGAGAAAGTCTAGGTAAAGCACCAGGTCCCGGACACAGCGCGCAGCAAATGCCTCTGGCGTCATCTTCTGACTCCAGCCTTTCCTCTTTCCTCGCGCATACTCCACTCACACGCGTACCTCCTCTCTCCCTAATTACTGGAACCATAGCACCCCCAGTTATGGGAACATTCAACTTGCTGTCCTGGGTTCACAGGGCCTAAGGGACCCTTCCACCCCTTGCTGTCTGTAAGATCTCGGTAGGGGAAGATTGTTCGAGATTTTGCTCCGAGGTGAGGTTGCCTGTGCGGGAACCTGTCAGGCTGGGCTGTGGTGCCTCAGGCAGCCTGTCTGTGTCTTCCCGTGGGGCTGACAGTGGAGGTAACACCGGCTGTCACTGAGCCCGGAGGCAGAGTGGCACCAGGACTCCCTTCAAAGGTGGATCGAGTCCCAGCTCCGGGTTGGCAAGAGAGGGAAAGGGAGACCGCGGCCACTCCTCCCAATCCCTCCTTGGCGGATCCCTCATCTCCTGGAGCAGGGCGACCTCTCCAGATAACAAGCCCCTGGGGATCCTTCTCGCTCCCTAAAGCAGAAGACAAAGAGGCAATTAAAAAACCTGCCTGGGCCCCTCTGTGCTATCTTAAGAACCATATAAACATCAGGAAGTGCTGTCGGGCATCAGGGTAGGTGTCCTTTGGGGAAAAGAGCACTGGAGATTGTTCTTTTTCAGGGAAGAGGTGCCTTCCAAGGAGCCCTCTGTGGCGGTGAGGCGGCAGGTGGAAGGTGGCAGGTGGCAGGTGGGGGAGGGTGGCCAGGTGGGGGAGGGTGGCCAGGTGGGCGTGGCTGGCCGGGGGTTGGGGGGGGGGGGTGTGTGGGTGAAGGAAGAAGCCTGAGCCGCCACAGGGGCTTGCTGGTGGAAGGGGCGTTGGGGTGATTTCCTAGGAGGGTTTTGCAAGATGAACCTGCCTCCGAGGTTCAAGTCACGGCCATCCGCCACCTCTTTATCACTGCCAGGAAGTGGGCGAGGCTTCCCTGTGCCCTGTAGTAGGAGCCAGGCTACCTACCACCAGCACTGCGGCGTCTCCTGCCAGCTCTGGGAGCCTCGGCGGACTCGCTGGACCTGGCTGCAGGCGCTCCTGTACCCGTGGCCACTCCATGGATGGTTCTTGTCCGTTCCTCCCTTGGGCCCTCACCACTGGTCTGTGTGTGGCCCCTTCCCGGCTCGGGCCCCACCTGCACGGATACTGGACACCAGCAGGTTGAAATATTTGAAGTTTCCTCACGTTCCCTGTCTACGGTCTCTGCATGGGCTGGCCCCTGCCTGGGATGAATGCCTTCTACCCATTGTTTGAGGCCAATGCGTCCTCATCCTTCAAGACTCAGACCAAATGTCACCACTCTTGGGAGCCCTCCTTGTCCCCACGTGGCTGTTGCTTCCTCCTCTGTGCTCCCCGCTCTTATCTTGATTTCAGGACTGATATCCTGATAATAGATGAGGAGCCTATCTTAGATTTCCCCCAAATAGAGCCTGAATAAGGACCTGGGTGTGGGTAATTTGTGTGAAAAGTGACCCTAGGAGTAAAGGATGGTGAATGTAACATGGGGAAGAAGGAAAAGCCCACGGAGGATGTGTTGTCCAGGTGGTCTCTGTAGGAAATGGGGGCTCAGCTTCCCAAGGAAACACTGGGGAAGTCTTCAGAAGGCCAGCCAGAATTAACTCCTTAAGGGAGGGAGGCTGCTGCATTTACCCCCTGGCTCTGTCCCCCACTGGTGGTGGGTTCCCTGGGGGAATGAACTTCTGCATACTCTCTTGTAGACCCAGCAGGCCCCTGTGGCCCAAGGGAGCCCTGGGGCAGGAACCGAAAAGGCAAGATGGGATGCTGTTGGCTTGCTGGGCACTGTCCTGCACAGCCCTGGCTGGAAGCAGAGGGGCTCTGCCGGGTGTGTGAGGCGCCTGTGCAGAATCCCTGGAGGGCAGAACGGTGTCCTTTCCATCTTGGTGTTCCTGCCAGGTGCTTAGTAAATGTGGAATGGCCAGGACACCGGGGTATAGAGAGCCCAGGGGCCCAGAAATGGTTGGGGTCTCCAGCTGAGAACTCTAGACTCCCGACTTTCCCTCCAGAGGGGCTGGGGGCGGATTTCCTCCCTGTTACCCATCCCTGTAGCTACTTGTCAGCTCAGAGCATCTTCAGAAACTAGGTTCTCATGAGTGAAGGGATGGGAGGCTGTCTAGGAATCAGATACAAGGGGAAGTAGAATTTCTGGGTCACGTAGTTATGCCTCAACTGTTATGAATCCCTGTGTCTCACCGCACAAGATTCAAATTCTAAAAAGCGCCTCTGATGGCCTTACTCAAGTCATGTGAACACCCCTTGGGCAGGAAAGGGTGGGACACTTTGGTAGACAGGCCCTCAGGACAATCTGTTGGGAGAAGGGTGTTCCTCAAAGCAAAACTGGGGTGCTGTTGCCTGCAGAAGTGTTGGTGGGTGAGGGCAGCTTAAAACCACAGGCTGTCAAATTGAGAATAATAGCTAACTTCTCCATGCCATGGAGTTGTATGGCTCCCACAAAATCATGTGTCTGGTGGGACTTGGAAAAATATGAGAGACCCTCAACAGACGATCCTCTTGAGACCACAGAACGTTAGCTGGGATGAAAGGAGCTGACCTTGGTGTCAGGATGCCGCCAGATCTTCCTCGGAACACTTTACACACGGAGACGCCCTGACCAGCACTCAGAAGTGTCCGCCCCCCCGCCCCCCTTAACCAGAAGCTGCCTCTCACATACGGTAACTAATTGAGCAGTAACCTCAAGACCAACTTCTCCCTCAGTCATGGGTTTTTACCCTATTAATTCCTTCTTTGGACACCAACTGTAAGCCAGGTCTGTGGGGCTCTAGAATAAGACCTCCTTGCCTTCAAGAAGCAAACTGCCTAGGGACAGACATAAATGAGTAACTATTTCTATAATGTAAAATGTGATGGCTTCAGGGCGCCTGGGTGGCTCAATCGGTCGAGCATCCGACTTCCCCTCAGGTCATGATCTCATGGTCCGTGAGTTCCAGCCCACATCAGATTCTGTGCTGACAGCTCAGAGCCTGAAGCCTGCTTCCGATTCTGTGTCTCCCTCTCTGTCTCCTCCTCCCCCCTCACACTCTGTCTCTGAAAAATGAATAAACCTTAAAAAAAATTTCTTTTAATGTGATGGCTTCTAGAACATAGGTAAGCACAAGGGATTGCGGTGCTAAGAGGAGGGAGAAGGAGTCTGTTCATTCATTGATTCAACAGGAGTTCAGTGAGGGACCACTATGAGCCTGGTGCTGTGTTACGTTCAGGAGGTTGACAGTGAATGAGGCAGACACGGCCTCTGTCCCCAGAGGGCTGGCACCGCAGCCTGTGCCCCCGCTGCCCGAACCAGGAATCTGCCCTCCCAGCCGTCTGCATTCTGCTAGCCAAGTCTACGGTGTGCTGCCTCCTCATTAAGCCTGTTCTGACTCCCTGGCCCACAGAACACGTTAAACTTCTAAGGCTATGTTCGTCTGGGTCCTCTGATAAACAGACGCCAAGACAGGACTGGCCATGCTAGGGTTTTCCTTGGAGAAATCCCTACATGAGAGAAGGAGAGGGAGCCAGAGAGGTTCGGAGCGCTGTCTGACCTCTGTGTGAGTCTCACCCCGAGTGAAGGACTGAGGGAAGTCAGGTGGTGCAAAAGCATCCTAGACTGGCATGCAGGTTAAGGAAGGCCTGGCTAGGCTGCTGGGGGGTCCTTAGCAGTCAGAGGAGTCTGTGTCTCCAGGGACGGGCCTGCCAAGTTACCCCTGCTGCCCGGGGCAACGTGGCCTCAGCAGCAGTGGATTTTAGAACCCAGCAGCTAGAACCTGCACTCCCTGAAGCTGGAGGTCTGTGAGCCTCATTCTCACTGGCCTCCCCAAAGCACTGTGCTCTAACACCATACTCTCAATTTGAAACTCAAGCAAAGGTTGTTTTCTGCACTTGCGAATTGCGTCAGGTGAATCTTGACGTCTCAGCTGGCCTGTGAGGTGCTCAGGACAAGGTGGCCTCATAATTCCCCATCCATCCATCTGGCTATTGATCCATCCATCCATTTACTGGAGCACCTGCTGCCCGGGGCACTAAGGGGGTGAACAAAGTGACCTTCAAGAGCCTAGAGGGGAGAGAGGCATTAAATAACTCATCACATCGTAAGCAGGGAGTTTCTAGGTAAAGGTCAAGTGAGTTTCTATTTCCCTTCTCCCTGCACCAGGAGGGGGTTTTCTTCGAAAGGGCAGCTGTCTCCGGGGCACAGCGCCTGCTCTGTGGACGTGAGTCAGCCCAGGGATGGGAAGAGCACTCCGCCCTGAGGGACCAGCGATGACAGGACCCCTGGACTGTCCCGGGAAACTGGGCAGCTGCTTCATCCACTTCCCCGACCCCGAGGGTGCAAGAAAAGAAAACACTGAGAGCAGCCCTTCTTCAAAGAAGAAACTCTCCCTTGCTTCCTTCAGGGCAAATGTCAGCTCTCCCCCCCACCCTCCCCACCAGGAACTTCTCATTGTTCCCCACGAAATGCTGAGAAACCAAATCTCTTCTCTTGAAAGCCTTTCAGGAGCATTATGGTTTTTTCCTCCCAGGGACACAGTCAGGCACTGAGCTAAACGCTGTCCGTGCAGGCCTTCCTTGAAACCGGGCCACAGCCAGTTAGGATCCCCATCTTCCAGAGGCTCAGAGGTAGTAAGGGGCTTGCCCTAGGTCACCCTGCTGGTTAGGGGTGGAGTGGAGACCTGACCCCAGAACGCTGTGCCCCGAGAGCCTGTGCCCCTAGCTGCCCACCACACTGCCACGAGACGCCTCCCTCTGTGACTTCTCTTTCAGCTTTGCAGGTGGCGGATGACCTCAGTCACTGGCAGGAGTTAGGACTTGCAAGCAGGACATAGAGTCTGGACAGGGCCTCCTTGCCCCTTGCCATGTGTAGCCGGTGGTCTTCACACGCTGCCCTCCTCTGTGTCCACAGGCTGTGGAGCCGATGGCAGAATCGGTGTGCTGACCACCTGTGCTGAGTCTCACTCCCTTGCACTTACGTCTAAGGGTGAATATGCTTCCAGGACCCACAGAAAGCTATTACCTCATTTTGTCTTAAAAAAAAAAAAAAGAAAGAAAAGTTTCAAGAGCTAGAGGACAAGAGAACCAGTATAAGTACTATATCGGGAGGGAAACCGAGGCACAGGACGTGTGGCTGACTTTGCCCACACGGGTTAGCGGGCTCTCTAGCAGGATTCTTCCTCCCTGTTGAACAAAAGCCTGTCTTCTTTTGTCTGTTTTCAAAAGTGTTCTTGGCGCAGAACTGTAAGTTCAGTAATACTAAAGTGTTAAAGATGAATGAGGACCACTACTTACTGCTTCTGCTTTTAGCTTTCAACTAGTAAGTGCTTACTGTATACAGGAGTTTATGGTGTTATCATGAGAAGGTAAGTGGGACCCAAAGCCCACAGGAGCCAGCGCCCTCCAATGGTACAATTTCAAACGTCAGACGGGACGGTGGCTTCTAGGCCGCGGGGTCATCGCCACACGCAGGCCTCACAGCTTAGACCTCACCGGAGACTCAGAAGCGGCAGAAAACTTGGGTGTGGTCTGGCTGCCAGGGGGTAATTCTGAGCAGGCTTGGTGAGCCAGCCCACCTTCCTCCGTTGCTCTGGCCCCTGCCCTGTCTAGAGCGACCTTTCCAGATGCCCTGATCCTTGAGGAAATGGTCCTCCTCTAGAACTGCCAGCTTCGGAGCCCTCGGCCTGCTGAGCCCTGCCTCTGGGCCTGGCTGCTGCAGAGGCCTACTGTGTCCCGGCCTGTGTACAAGCTGCTGTCTCTGGACCTTGGCTCACCTTGCGCAAGGTGTGAGCAGCCTGGGAGGAAAAGAAAAGCACAGAAGATTGGCCCCTGAGGTGTGGCCACAAGGAGCGGCCAGAGAGAAGAAGGAGGTGTGAGCACAGCCAGCAGTGGGGAGGGGAGACCTGGCTGTGCCCTTGGGGGTCCGCTTGGCTAGGGGGGCCCAGGAGGGCGAGGAGAAGGCTCAGGGCCAACAGCCTCCGTGCAGGGAGCCTCATCCTTCCCCTGTTTCCTGCATCAGCGCTGGCTCTGCCCAGCCCACACCCGCTCCCTTGGGCTCCTCGTGCAGTCGTGGTACTATTCACAAGCTGACTTCTGTTTTCTTTTCAAAGCCAAAAAAGACATCAAGCTGTCAAAAAAGAGGCTTTTCCAACATTCTGGCTGGTTGGGGGTGCTCGGAGAGAGTCTTTTGTTTCTTTGTGCCGTGGGGAAATGACCAAACGCAGGATTGAAATTCACCCTTGAGGTGGAAAAGTGGGGTCCTCCCTCAGGGGTGTCAAAAAGACACAGTTCCCTAAACAGGGAACAGGTCACCCCCACAGGCCCTGCATCATTTCCCCTAAAGAAGAGGACAGCTTTGAGTCACAGCCACAAACATGTCATTGTACATTGAGCACCTGTGTGGGAGGGAGGTGTGGGGGGCAGGGAAGAGCCAGGAGGCCACCAGCAAGAAGGGCTAATATCTATTAAGTGCTCACTGCTTTCCAGGAAGTCTGTTGAACCTTTGTATCAACCATCTCATTTAATCCTTCGACACAAAGAAGGTATTGTCATCTTCCCATTTTATGGAGGAGGAAGCTGAGGCTCGGAGGTCCTATAGCTGTGAGCAGCAGAGCTGGGATTTGGATTCTGGTCTGACTTCAGAGTCTGAGTTCCTAGCCATGGAACCAGGATTCTCACAGTGGAGTCCGGAAACCACCTGCCTGGGGATTTCCCAGGATGCTTGATAAAAATGCGGTGTCCTGAGTCTTGCCCCGGTTTACTGGATCAGAACCTCAGGGAATAGAGCCTGGAGGCTGTGACTTTGACAATCTTTCCATCAGGCATTCTGATACATGTGAAGTCTGAAACCCCCTGTGTGCTGGGCTCCAATGTCCACTCAGTGGGGACATGGGGGTGGGGGGTGGGAGGTAAGAAGGTCCCGAGCAGCAGAGGGTCCTGCATGATGCACCAAGCGGTTTGGGGTTAGTTCAGTGACAGGAACATGTGTTGGAGAGCCCCCCAGCCCCTGGGGGCTGTCTTCTCTCTGCACCTGCATTCGCTGGGGCCTAGCTGGTTAACTCCCAGCCCCAGGCCTGAGCTCTGCGGGTCTGCAGGAGGAGAGACCTGCATGGTGTTCCCATTATTTTCACCCAAGTTCTTGCCAGGACTGTGGCCAACTCATCTCAAGGATAATTCAGCTTCCAACCCCCCTAAATCCTTCCATTACGAGACGCTGCCCCCAGAAGGCTCCTTTCTCTCGCTTCCTGCAAACCTCACCTCCACCAGCCTGTGCCATCTGTCCTACTCTTCCAAAGAGGTCACTAGCCCAGGATGATCTTCTCTAGAATGACAATTACCAGAGTTAGAGACAGTGATTTCCTGGTGGGGTTGTTCGGTGGTACAGCCATCTTCTGAAGCTTGGTTAGAAACAGAGACAGGAGGGGTGCCTGGGTGGCTTAGTCGGTTGAGTGTCCAACTCTTGATTTTGGCTCAGGTCATGATCTCACAGTCGTGAGTTCGAGCCCTGCGTCAGGCTCTGCATGGGCATGGAGGCTGCTTGCGATTCCCTCTCTCCCTCTCCCTCTGTCCTTCTCCCCCCGCCCCCCGCAAAAAAGGAAAAGAAATAAAGAGGGGAGGCATGTGGCCAATGCTAAGTCACATATGCTAAGCCAGGCAGGCCTTCCTGACTCACAGAGGCGGCAGCATGTGACAGGAACACAGTGAAACAGAACGATCTGTCCTGGCCTGGGAATGCCAGCAGGTAGGGGAGGGAGAGGCTGCTGCTAATACCCGGGGGTCACATGCCCGTCCACAGACTCCATAACCTGCTCCTGCCCCTCACATCACCCTGGGAAATGTGTGGGACCTACTTCCTCTGAACCCTCGTGACTCAGCTGGTCTCCGCAGCTGCTCTGGATGTTATTTTTAACCCGACTTCACCTGGGTGGGGTGGGGACCAGATTTGCCTGGACGATTCCACCAGTGGGGCAGCAGAGAAAGATGACAACCCCCCCCCCCCCCTTCTAGCACTTGGAAGAACCTCCGCCCTGGAAGCAGCTGCCATGCAGTCCACCTGCAAACTGACCGGCCTCCCTGCCCAGCCGTGTTTTGTCCTGGAGCGGCTCCTGGCACCCCTTGGGTAGGTACATCCAGGCCAGGGTGGACAGCAACCCCACAGGCTGCAGAACGACCAGAGATGGAGGCTGCTGGGCAGGCCAGCAGCGGCCCGGACCTCTTTCCTTCTGCCACCTGAGCCTCCTCCCCGTCCTCCCTCCGTGCCGCCTCCTCTGCACGTCCTCCAGGAGAAGGGCAGCGCAGATGGACAAGCACTCCGTCTGTTTGACGATGGCTGGTCCAGACAGCAAGTCCTCCTCCTTCTCCATCTGGCTTCGTCGCCGAACTTTCTGCTGAACGCCTTCCAACCCTATCGGCAGCTGTCCTGCCGGGAGGAGCCCGTGCCAGGGAGAACAGAATAATTGCCTCTCATGTTGTGCATGCAGAGCCTTCATTAACACATCCCCAGCGTGGCATTTGCAGCCCTCTGTCACAGCAGCCCCATTGAGTAGCGCGCAATTCATCACCCCCAGACTCTGTGCTGTCTTGAAAGAGCCAATTAGTCCTGTGTTTCTGCGTGTTGCTTTGGCACATTCAGAAAGTCATGTCATTGCTGCTGTTGTTACTAAAGGAGAGGAGGTTTCTCTGCGGCCTCGCTCACTCAGTGGTGCATAGAAGGGACCTGGCTTAGTCACTCTCCGTCTTTCTTTTTTGGCACAAGGAAGCAATATTGGTAATGCACAGAGGACATGGAAGGAGGAGCATGGGGCGAAGGGGGTCGGGAGACTTGGCTGTTAGCAACGGCTCTGCCAATGGTTAGGTATGTCATCTGGAGCAAAACATTTCCAAACGTCACTTTCTTCACGTATAAAATAAGGCATTGGCATTGGCTCATGGCATCTTAGAGCTCCCCTAGTCTACCTCTCATTTTACGGAGAGGTAAACGGAGGCACCGATTGGCCATTCGACTCACCCACAGTCATGTTAAGACTTGAGACCTCAGTTCAGGCTTTCTGTCTCCTGAACTGGGCTGGGGCTGGATGAAAAAAAGAAGCATTTAGGAGAGCAAAGACACGATGAAGGGATTCCATCCTTTGTACATGTAGGCAGCTACAGAAGGATGACGTTTCCTTCACATCAAAGATTCCAGGGCTTAAAGGAGCGGTTCTCATCCAGGGACCATTTTCCCCATAGGGGACATTGGGCAAATTTCTGGAGACATTTTGGGGGACAGGGTGAAGGGACATCTAGTGGGTAGAGTCCAGGCTGCCACCAGCACAGGACAGGGAATGATCTGGCCCAAAATGTCATTAGTGCTGAGACTGAAGCCCCAGCTGGACACCCGCTCCTTTCTCTATTGCCACCTGCCCCGGGGTTTTAAAAATTCTCGCTTCCTTGTTTTTAGCCTCAAAGGAACTACCTTTTTCTGATTTTGCTCTTGATGCTTATTTTTAAAAATAATGACTTTCCTGCATGTAAAAATCATCCATGCTCCTTTTAGAGTATTCAGGAAGGTACAAGAAAAATATAAGTCAATCCCACCACATAGAGGTAAATAGTAAGCATGTTCTGATACTTGGTATTTTTTCCATATTACCCGAGATTCACTGAGCACACTCTGATTTCTCCTCTCTTGTGGCTTTTCTCAACAATCCTCTTTGCCCTCTCTCCAACCCCCACTGTTGAAATCATATTCAAACCTCCTCTGGGAAGCACGGTGTGCCACTTAGGACCCCACCCAAGCCGGAAGTGAATTCTCCTGTCTCTACACATCTCACAAACATTGATTTTGACATTTTGAGTTTTGTTATTCTTGCTGTTGCTGTTTGGTATTTCAGTTCTCTGTAAATGCCTTGAGGGTGGGGACTAAATTTTAGTCTACTGAGTGTATGTCCCCTTCCCATTTGTGCGTGCGCACACACACACACACACACACACACACAATGTGGTCCAAGAATATCACCTAACATGGATCTGTCCTCTTTCTTCTCCTGACATCACCGTCCTCTTACTTCCAGACTAAATAACCATCCTTGGTTCTTAGTCACTGAGAACATATCAATCAGTGGCTTTTGTTGCTCCATCATTTGGAATTATTCTGGAGCTCTTCTTTCCAACTGCATGAATCTTGGAGACATTTAGTATTGTAATAAAAATCCAGAGCTCTAACGTAAGGAGTCCCTACTATGTTTCAGGCATTGGGATAGATGCTTGTGTAAATTTCTGATTCCACCTAAGCCATGGAAGAGGTATTGTTGACACCTTTTTACAAATGTATATGCTAAGGCTTAGCAAGGCATTATAGTTTGCCCAAGGTCACCCGGCTGCCCGGAGGAGGCACTGGGATTTAACCCAGGGCCACTCGGCTCCACAGCTATGGGCACCTTCTCGAGGTTTCTCAAGTCCTATGCAATAGGCCTGCTCCTGCCCGCCTCTGTTTTTACAGGGAGAGGCGGCAGGTGGGTGCATCAGTGCCTGTGGTCTGGGTGGTGGCTCCAGGCAAGGCGTCTCCCTAAAGAGAAGTTATGCAGCCCAACCCAGCTCCTTGGCCGTGGGAACCTCAGGCTGGTGGCAAGGTGAGCTGCTAGGGAGCCTGGTGGACAGCTCGAGTGCAATCCGAGCTCCCAGGAGGCTGAGCTGGTGGCATCCGGAAGTCTAGCATTTCCTGATGCTTTGTGCTAAGTGCACTACACAGGAGGCTGGCGATGGGTGGCTTGCCCTGCAGATACCTGTCTGCTGGAGGGCTGGTGTCCACTTTCCCTTTGTCAGGGGGCTGACCAGCTAGTCCGAGCAGGGGAGGTCTGGGGTTGAGCTCTATCAGAGGGTGGCACACCTCTCCCTCCCTGGCCATCCCCTCCTCCTTCTCAGCCCTCCTCTCAAGCTTCCGGTTGTTTCTGCTACTTCTGAGGGTTTCTTTGCTTTCATGGTATGGCAGACCAAGTACAGGCTCGAGATCAGGGTGGGCTTTTCGGCCAACAAAGTGAGCTTGTATAAATCACTTGTCTTCTTGGGGCCTCAGCTTCTCCATCTATAAAATGGAAAGAATGATGCCTAGCTTCAGCAGGCTGGAATGAAGATTAATTGGATGACAAAAACAAACTGCTGTGTTGTACACGCTCAAAAATCTCTCTCTTCCTTTCTGGTATACAGCAGAGGGTGGTGGGAGGGTGGCTGGAATACGTGTGGGAAAGGAAAGTGGGTTGGATTGGGGAGGTTGGGAGGGATAGGCAAGGAGTGGCCCATTCCCTCCTGTTTGTTTTTCCACCTGGAGCCCCTGTGGAGGGGAATCCCTCTGTGGCTGCTGGTAGCCTTGCTCAGTCACTGGCACTGATGAAACCTCCTGTTTAAACCTCCATGTGGGCTCAGAATCAGCTTCACTCCATTCCCATGAGACAGGAGAGCACAGTGGTGAGAGGAACAATCTCCAGGCGGCCTGGCACACAGGCTCTGCCACCGTGTGGTCTCAAGCAAGTTGTTTAATTTTAGAGCCTCGGTTTTCTTAGCTGTAAAATGGGGATATCAATACCTGATTGGGTTGCCTGGGATAATTAAATTCGATCCTACATGGGTTGTGCTTGGCTGAGCCTTGTGCATAGGACATGCTTTAATAGGCTAGCTATTATTGTTCGTTTTGGAGGTTGTTGTGATCACTCGTAGCCACAGACTGTGCCCTTTCCTGGGGCTGCCTGAGTTGGAGACATGCTCACTGGGAGAGGGTGACTGGTTCACCAGAGCACCCCTGGCCCACACCTGGCAAGCCGTGTCATCCGCTGGATGATGGGTGAGCCAGCTGGGTCAGCCTCGTGGCTGAGGACCGGCAGCCCAGGTGTCAGCAGAGGCTGCATTCCAGCGACGTTCCTCCTTGGCAGAAACTTCAAAACCAGAGGAAGATATTACTCAGACAGATTCGGAAGGCATTCCAGGATGTCAAACCCAAGGCTTATGATCCAGAGCAGCTGATGACAATATGGAGCGCTATGAGAAGCCTGGACTATTGCCTGGCCTCCTCGAAGCAGAGGGCATGTGGGGAAAGAGGGGCCCCAGGATTGAGGCTGACCATGACCCCACTCCACGTCAGGCTTTGCACAAAGCCTCTGAAGACGGAATTCTGGTTCCTGCCCGCAAGAATGGGCCTCCTGAAGCTCTGACTTCTTCCTCCAGCTCCTCCTCCTCCCTCTTAGGAGAAGTCACTTGTGGGGGGGGGTGGGCTCAGCTGACCTTTCTGGCCCTCGTCGTCCTGTCCTGGGACAATGAGAATTCCTGGGGCCTCCGTGTTGTGATGGGCAGGTGGGCGGAGGCTGGATCCTTCATTTGGGGACTTTGGTCCCTGTTGTGGGCCGGACCCCATGCTAGGTTTCCTGTCCCCAGCTGAGAAGGACCCCACGGGAGCTCACAGTGCAAGGGGAGGGGGGCAGGCATGTGAACACGGCAGAAAAAGTCCACGAGCTGACAGAATGGCATCACGCCCACAGGCGCCGAGCCACGCCAAGCAGGTGGGACGTGGTTGCTGAAGCGTGGCCCAGAGACACAGGACCTGGGAGGGCGGTAGGTCTGGGGAAGAAACAGGGGAGTGGCACGCAAAAGCAGGATGAGCCACGGGCCTCTGAGGCTGCTGAACATGACGGTGACGGGGAACTGGCAGGACCCAGAGGGGAGACAGTGAAGCCAGAGGAAGAGGAAGGGCCCAGAAAGAAGGGAACGTGGAGGGATGCGCTGAATATGCCCTGGGCACCTTAGCCAGACACCCTGCTGAGGAGCGTTCCTTTAATCCTGCAAACATCTCTCCAAGCTGGGTATTAGAGTACCCCCTCCCCAAACAGGAGGGTGAGGCCCAGAGGGCATCTGTGACTCGCCCCGGTTCTGGGGCTGCAAGTCTCCAACCATCCCCCGGCCCTGCCTGCCTATCCCTGGGCCAAGCAGGAGGAGAGCCCCGTGCCTTTTCGGTGCGAGCGCAGCCTTGCAGAGGCTCCCCTGCAGGGTGACACGATGCAGACAGACGCCGCCTCACATGACTTGTACATATTTTCATGGATTTGCTTATTTTAACTCAGCCCAGAACTTCAAGGGAGCATCATTCCTGGAGGATTTGTTCATCGATGTGTCACGGTCTAGCGACTGAGGCCATGAGCGAGAAGGAAAGGGGCAGGTTCAGAGGCCCAAACATCCGTCCCCTACGCGTCTTGTCAAGGTGGGGAGCGGGGAGCCCCTCGGCCCTTGGCTGCCCTTCGTCTGGGGTGGGAGAAGGGCTGGCGGGAGGTAAGCCACGGCAGGAAAGTGCTTCGGCAGCTCGGCCCTACGGCAGCACCGGTGGTGCGCCATATTCCCAGCACCGGTGGTGCGCCATATTCCCAGGTCGTCCGGCCACCCCAGGCGCAGGCGGCTGCAGGGTGCTGCCCCCTGTCCCACACAGGGTACACCCCACAGAACACGCAAGTCGCTGTCACTGTAAGGATGGGGAGGCAGGGGCGCAGAGCAAGTGCTACTTGCCAGGCAGCTTGAGAGCAGTGCTCCTCCAGTGACCTACTGGAGGTCACAGCGTCTCACACCCGTCACTCAGTCCCGACAGCGACAGCGACAGCGGTGCTTGGGCCTCTTAGCCAAGTCTTTATTTGTTTGAAGCCCGATTCTTCTCAAGGGGTGTTTTTGTCTCCTCCCCCCGCCCCCGCCTTTTCTTTAGACCTCGGGGGCTGGGGCGGGAGACCGAAGGTGGAGATGTGCTGTTTTGCACAACCAACTTGCCTGCACATCATCCAAACACCGAGTTCCGTTCACAGAGGAAGTGAGAGGTGTCCGATTCGGTCACGCAGAACGCAGCTGGGCTGCCTGAAACCCAACGCAGCGGCTGCTCTGAAGGAGGTGTCGTCCCCATCCCGGTAAGGGGCTGAGTCACAGCAGACGCCACTCCCACGTCAAAAATACCGGGCCATTGTCCCGGGGAGCTCGGCCCCTCACGCAGGTCATTTCCGACCCACTCCCTGGAATCACATTAAAGGAAAGAGAAGGAAAGGAAAAGAAGCAGAAACCAGGACTGGTGAAGCAGGCCGAGGAAGAGGAGAGCTGGACAGTCAGATCCGCCCCCAAGGGTGGGACCCCACCACGCCCTGGGTCCTCTTAGCCTGGGTCACACTGGGGGCCCAGGAGCCAATCTCGGTTGTGTGGCGTCCAAAGACTTAAAGTTTGGGGTCATTGCTTACTAAAAAGAATACAAAATTCTGAAAACAAAGTACAAAAGTGAGTATTTATTTAGATGGGAGGGCCGGGGAGCACGGGAAACTGCTGACACTCCACAGATTCGGGTCTGTGTCCTCAGAGACCTCCTTCGCTAGGTTACCAGAAATGCAGACGTAGAAACGCTTCCTGTTTGTAACCTGCACGCCTTCCCTGCCTGGAACCCTCCCAGCCTCTCCCCGGTCTGGGGGCCCCAGAAGCCAGTGTCTTGTCAGCTTTACAGTAAGCGCACCTCTAATGAGACCTCAGTCGACAATCTGAGGATTTTAAGAGCTGTGGGCGCACAGACCTCCCCCAGCACAGGTGTTCCTGACCGTTTTGGGTGTCCTGGTTTCCTTTGCGAATTAAATGACAGCTGTGGACCTTCCCCAGAAAAATGCATAATACTCACGCCCACTAAATTTTGCATCTAATTCCAGGGATTCTTGGACCCCCTTAAAGCTTACCCCAGGTAGGGATCCCCTGACCTAGTGCAACCCATCCATTCAACAGGTGGGGCAATGAATTCCCAGAGTGGGGAGTGACTTGCTCAAAGGTCACACACAGTCAGTGGGGGGCGGGGGACAGAGTCAGGACTCAAATCCAACTCCCCCCCCCCCAACTCCATCCCCTCCTGCACTGCCACAGCCTTGCTCCCAGGGCTGGACGGAGAATGGGGCCTCCAGGGAAGTGTCCTTTCCTTGTCTTTGGTGTCTATCCTAGACATGTATTTTTGCCCAGTGTAGTTCAGACAGGGCAGGAGTGATGGCGTTGAAACAAACACGGACAGGAGGAAAAATGTTGTGTGGTCTGGGTTTAAACGCAGTGAGGAATTGAAAGTTGGGAGAGAGGGAGAAACAGTAAGTAAACAACTCCTGAATCTCCCGAGAGAGCACCGTCTGTGCTGCTATGTTTGGTGCCTGGAGACCCGAGCCCTGGGGGGAGGTCCCAGCAGGAGTCACATCAGACTGGGCCCTGCCTGAGCCCCATCCCCTTCCTGTGCTGCTCTCTCCCCTTGTACTCAACTTGGGTCATCGGTGGCTTCTTGGTGGCCTGAGCTCTGTGCTTTGCAGGGGTGGTTTCTTCCCCCTGCGTCACTCTCCTCTCTGCCAGTCACCACTGACACTTCCTCTGAGCCCCCAGCTAACTTAGGTCTCTCAGCACCTCCCCTCTCTGCACCTGGTTCACCTCTTTCAGAGCACATAGTGGCCTTTACGGTTCTGTATTTATCTGCTTCGGGGCTGTGTCCCCCCCCCCCCCCCCCCCACAACCAGTCATTAAGCTCTGAGGGCACAGGGTCTGGACCCTGGGCACAGCATATGAAGGCTCTCCGTAATCACATGCTGATTTCAATGGTGGTGGTGCATCTGCCGTTTGGACCTGGGCATCTGCAACAGATGCCTGTGGGGCAGCTCATTCCTGAGATCCTGACCAAGCCGGCACGCAGCTGGAAGCTTCAGCTCCAGGCACAAAGGGAACAAGAGCAGGCAGTCCGTACCGTGAGTGGTGCCCAGCTCCTCACAGCAGAGGCACCAGCCAAGCAGAGGCGCACGGGGGAGCTGACATACAAGCCAGGCTCTGTGTGTCTCCAAAGTGGGTCCTGGTCCTCTGCCTTTTGCTCAAGGGCCCACCTGTTCTAACACTGAGGGTCCCCTGATCCTCAGCCAGCCAGCTCACCCACAGTTGTGCCAAGGACCGTCAGCAGAGGTCATGGGCAGATGGCTGGGAATGACATCCCCTGAGGGCTTCACTGCTCTGGGAATGATTAAGGAACTCAGAAACAGTTTTCTCTCCTGCCTTCTGGGCTCGCCTCCAGATAATGGAGCTATCTTGAGAGGGCAGCCTGTTATTCATAACTCAAGTATTTTTTCCTTCATTCCATTTCGTTTGGGGTTGAGTGTATTTTGAGTGTATTCTTTTTTTTTTTTTTTTTTTTTTCAACTTGACACCTATGAGTCCATGACTGATGCTGTGTGCAATACTTCCCAAGGGCTGGGAGTCTTGACCAATTCTGTCTTCTTCTCAGTATGGGGCTGTGGGGTGAGGAGGGGAGGGATTCATGTGACAGAGAGGCACTGAGGCCCAAACTGGTCTTCTTCTACCAGTCTTGCTGCCTGGAGAGCAGGGGTTGTGGGGGGAGAGGGCGGGTACTGACTCTAGACAGTTTCTCTTCCCACTCCCATCTCCCCACCCATTGGGGGCGGAACGGCAGGAGGTCAGGGACAGATGCATTCACCTCTGCAGATGGGAACCTGCTCCAGTGTGCCCCTTGCTTGCTCTTAAACACACCCCAACAGAGCAGCTTTCTCCTTCCCCCCATCTCTGATGAAATAATCGGTATGAAAATTTGTGTCTCCTGATAAGATGCCAGATACTTCCATTTTCTTGCACCAATCACCTTTGCAGGGGGTGAGAAATAAGCCACAATAGGATGTTTAGGCCGCTGAGCAAAGCTGATTGGTGAGGATGGGTCGGGGTGCAGTGTTGGAGCTAGCTGACTTGCCGTCCTTCTCCAGTTAATCACGATGCAGCTTGCAGCGGAGTCCTGAAGCTTTGGTGGATGTAAGACATCCTCAAGGCCAAGATGACTAGTCTCTGGGCGTCACGACAGGGCCTGCAGCCTCCCTCCTTTCCTTACTCAGCTGGTGACTCTGTCTTTGATCACTGCATCATGGCTTTAGCACTTTGTCTTTGTTCCGGAAAAACCTTTACATTTGCCCTGTCATAGCTTCCTTGACCTCCCCAGGCCAATGCATCAAGAGAGAGTCACCATAGTGTTTCTGCTCCTAGGTGAGTGGCAAGGTGTGTAGGCTGTCAGGAAAATTGTCAGATATGCCCAAGCAGAAAGAAACAGCGGGCTCTTACCGAGCACCAGGCCTACATCACGGTGGGGCTCCATACATTCTTGTCAAATGAATTAAGGATTCCTAAGGGTGTGGGAAGCAATATGGGGGAGGTTTTACACACGGCCTCTGGCAGGTACTACCCAGCACTGAGCCCTAGTTCTGCCCCCATGCTAGCTGGGCATGCTTGGGCATGCTACTTGATCTCTCTGTCCTATTTCCTCATCTATAAAATGGGGATTATGGTGATAATGATGATGATGATGATGATGATAACAATAATAACTGTTGTTAGGTGTAAAGCAGTTAAAACACTGCCTGGCTCATAACAGGTACCAGATAAGTGTTTGCTATTATTATTAAGACTAGAAATGTAGTTATTCCAAGGAATTGAATGTTACTTTTGCTTTAAAAAATTTTTTTTAAAAGTTTATTTATTTTGGGGGGGTAAGGGGCAGAGAAAGAGGGAGAGAGGAATCCTAAGCAGGTGTCCCGAATATTACTTTAACCAGAAGCTATGGATTTCCTTATCTTGCAGGCAATCTCTGCCCCCGCAAGCTCCTCCCCCACACATGGAACCATATATTGCAAGGGTCGGCAAGCTTCTTCTGTAAAGGGTCAAACAGTAGTTTAGACTTCGCAGGTCACACAGTTTATGTCACAACTACTCACCTGTGCTGTTGTAGCATAGAAACAGCCATAGACAATATGTAAATGAATAAGCAAGGCTGTGTTCTAATAAAACTTTATTTACAAAAATAGAAGGCAGGCCAGATTTAGCCCACAGACCACAAATTGCCAACCCCCAATCTACTGGGATTCTATCATTTTACAAGAAACTGTAAAATGAATTCTACCTTTTCTAAGAAAACTGCCTGGATCCCTGCTATGAGATTTCACCTTCCTCTCCCTGAATTTCCAAAACATTGGGTCTGAAGGGAGCTTACTATCATGGAAAGAATAAGTAGGAAATCTGGGTTTAAGCTCTGCCCTACTGCATGACTTTGAGTAAGCGAGGCACTTAATATCTGTGAAGCCTCAGTTTACTCACCTGCAAAACAGGTATAAAATATGTAAATATAATATAAATAATATTAAAATATAAAACATAAAATATTTTGCACACCTTACAGTGTGGCGTGAAGACCAAATAGTGCGCATGGATGTGATTTGCAAACGGTAAAACACTACATAATGGAAGCGGGTCTGCATGTGTCCCTTATGCTTAGGACAGTGCTGCACCAGATCCCAGCAGTGGTATTAAGTACAGATTTTTATAACACACATATTGGTATGTGTCTATATCTGTATTGATCTTCTCAGGCAGATGGAGAACTCAGGGGACACAGGCCCAGGAGAGAGAGGACAGCATTCTTGGGTAGAAGCTACAGAATGCTTGTCAACTTGAGATATAGGTTGGGGTCGAGTGCAGCAGGTCTAGATTGCCATGACAGGCTGGAAAGGGAGGAAGGCTTCTAAAGGCATCTATGGCTAGAAACCTGTATTAGCGTCTTGGGGCTGATGCAACAAATTACCACAAGCTTGGTGGCTTAAAGCAACAGAAATATATTTTCTCACAGCGCTGGAAGCCAGAAGTCTGAAATCCACGTGTTCGCAGAGCCGTGCTCCTTTCAAAGGTTGTAGGGAAGAATTTGTTTCTTGCTTCTTCTGGTTTCTCGTGGTTGCTGACATTCCTTGGCTTATAGACACATTACTCCAATCTTTGCTTCCATCTTCACATTGCCTTCCATGCTTCTTTGTGTCTTTTATTTCTCCTGTCTCTTATAAGGATGCTTGTTACTTGATTTAGAACCTGCCTGGATAATCCAGAATGATCTTACCTCAAGATCCTTAATTACATCTGCAAAGGGTTTGTTTTTTTTTTTTTGTTTTTTTTTTCTAAATGAGGTCACACTCATAAGCTCCAAGGAGTTCAATGTGACATATCTTTTAGGGTCACCATTCAACCCACTATAGAATCTTATTATTTTCACTCAACTTTTTATCTGAAGTATTTCCCATGTCATTGAACAGTCTTCCAAAAACATTATTTTGATGGCTGATAAGATCCCATAATGTGGGTATAGCAAAATTAGTTCATTTCCTCTTGCTAGACGTTTATATTGCTCATGATTTTCCACTGGCATAATAAGGATGCAGTGCATGGGCCTTGGAGTCAGATTCTGATTCTTTCATTTACCAAGGATGTAATAATAGTCAAGTTCCATAAAATTTTCTGGCCTCAGTGTCTCATTTGTGAAATGAAGATCATAATAGTTATCTCATGGGGTGACTCAGAGGATCATAGGAATGAATGTATATAAAGTGGCCAGCAGTCGAGGTTTGGCACATACAAGTGCTTAGCAGTTTAGTAAATTGCAGACACTTTTGTTTTATTCATATTGATGGCATGTCAGTTAATTTACTTAGGATGGATTTATAGAAGTACGATTCCCAAGTCAAGGGATGTAGACATTTTTAAGACTCTTGGTTCACATTGTCAAATTGCATTCCAGAAAAAGCATCTGCAAAGACACTCAGCCTTACCTAATCCTACACGGTAACTACTCTCTCTGGACTGTGATGGCTGGCTAAATCAATGGACAAGAATTTTACAAGCACCTGTTATGGACCCAGGGTTAAGGGACCCACAGGGATAAGGTGGGCAGGGGATGCTTCAAGAAGGAGCGTCTTCCCAGAAGTGGACCTTGAAAAAGGAGCAAGTACTAGAGGAGAAGTAGTAGTCGGGCATGGAGGCTTGCACCTCACTGCTCTCAGGTGTCTCATGAAGGGCAGAAGTGGAAAAGGCTGGGGAGACTCCACTGTGAAAGACTAGGACAGTCTTGAGCACTGGCCTGGCAAGGGAGGTCACATTTTTTTTTTCTTTTGCTTTAGAAAACTAGAAATTCATAAAAATTTTTGAGCAGGGAAAGGCTAATGAAAGGCATTTAGAAAGAGTACAAGGGTCTAGATGGATTAAGCCTGGAGCCAAAAGGCCAGCCACAATTGGAGCTATAAATCTTATCCTGTGTCAGAAGCAAGATATGGTAGCATGACTTGGTGGCAGGGCTCACGCTACTTAGCACATGGAGTTCTGAGCCTCCAGCCACCATCTCCTCCAAATGTCCAACACCGAATCTTCAAGAAGCTCCAAGCTTCTTTGAGCGGCTGCCATCATTTCCTGGGGCTCTGGGATGAATGGCTCCTAGTTGCTATGGTTCTGGGAGGTATTAACCTGATATTTTATTATTAACTGTCCAGGCCGTAAGTGTCTTTGAACCAGTGACTCTTCCAGGAATTTCTTCTCTTCCACTATGATGTCCTCCCCAGGTGAGGGAAAATACTTGATGACTGACCAGCTCTATGTCCCCTTTGGTGATTAATATGCCTCTCTGGTCAGGATAGGGGTATGCAGGAGGAGGAGACCTCCTCACACTTTGGGCCTGACCACACTGACATACTCTAGTCCATGGTGGCAGGAACTGAAGGAGGGAAAAGTATATGAAGGACCCGGAAGGGACTGTGGGGAGACTTCTGTGTAAGCAGAGAACACTTCTTCCAACCCAACAACTCATAGTTCAGGCTGCTATAACAGATTACCATGGACTAGGGGGCTTAAACAACACATGTTTATTTCTCAAGTTTCTAGAGGCCAGAAACTCAAAAGCAGAGGCCAGCATGGTCAGGTTCTGGTGAAAACCCTTTTCCATGCTGCAAACATCCAACTTCTCATTGAATCCTCACATGGTGGAAAGAGAGTGAGCTAGCACTCTGGGATCTCTTTTACAAGGGCACTGATCCTATTCATGCACCCCTTGTGGTATGCCCTTGGACCCTGTGTCTGTGTGGTCTTTCCCCTGAAATTCTCCTCCCTGCCATCTCAGTCTTTTCATTCGTTCACTCTCATGACCTAATTACTTCACAAAAGCCCCACCTCCTAAAACCATCACATTGGGGGTTAGGATTTCAACATATGAATTTGGGTGAGGAGACACAAACATGCTATCCTTTAACACCAACCATGAGGCACACTCCTGTGTCACAGGCTCAGGGGGTAGAAGTAAGAGGTTGGTTCATTTAAAGTCTTCACAGAACACAGAAAAAGCTGTTTCTCTAATCTCTTCCCATTTTTGTAAATGGGACCTCACAACACACTCCCTACCCAGACAGGCACAGCGGCTGTCCTGGGACACAGATAGGCCCATCAGAGGCTGCCACCTGGTGACCCATGCCCTGGGGCTTTCCTGGGCTTCAGTGCAGGGGGAAAGAGTGACATCCACTGACCCTGAGCTCAGGGAGCCTGGTGAGTCATCACAGTTAGAGGGGTTTGACCCCCTCAGAATGCAGAGTTGGCACAGGGCCACCAATGAGGGGCTGGGGTCAGAGCAGGCTCAGCACCCAGAAAGGAGCCCCTCCCCCACTATGTTAGGCTTCCAAAAGGTGGTCTGTCCTTCTTGAAGGTGATTTGCACCAATGGAGATGGTTTAGATTTGCTATTACTTGGCACATCCCTCTTTTATTTAAAAATAGCAAAGTTCCTGAATGGGTCAGAAAATCTATAGATGCATTTAAACCTCAAACAAAAACAATTCAGGTAAAACCAGAAACATTTAGAAAAACTTTTCCTGGGAAGACTGCTCACCCTATACCATTAAATAGAAGTGCTGCTGAAGGCCAGAGTTGAGATACAAAAAAGAGAGAACCCAAGGAAGATGTCACTAAATGGCTTTCATTCCAAGAGGGAATAGAGTGAGGGGTTTGCACAGAGCAGGGAAGGTGAGGAAAGCTTACCAGAGGGAATGCAAAAGGGGACTTACTGGGGTCAAGTAAAAGGGCCCACAGAAGCTGGGAAATCCTCTTCCACCCCCACACAGTAGGCTGTTGGGACCCAGTGCTAGGGAAAGAACCTGTTCCGAGGTGACTTTGGGAAGCCAGCACATTCTCGGAGGCTGGGATTTATGAATGAACGAGACTCCCCATGGTACTGTCATGCGCCCCTTGCAGTATTCCCTTGGACCCTGTGTCTGTGCGGTCTTTCCCCTGAAATTCGTCTCCCTGCCATCTCAGTCTTTTCATTCATTCACGCACTCACTGATCAACATGTAATGAGCACTCAAATTGTGCTCCTTTGGAGCTGGAGATAAACTATGAACACAACAAACTGAATAACTGTCCTCCCTGAGCTCACGTTTGGGAGGTGGTGGAGTTGGGCAGGTGTTGGGGTGAGGGAGGAACACAGACAGGTAATTACTGCAAGACAATCAAGGCAAATGCCGTGAAGCAGAAATACAGGGTGTTTGGGGCTCAGTCAGTTAAGTGTCCGACTTCGGCTCAGGTCATGATCTCATGGTTGTGGGTTCAAGCCCCATATCGGACTGTCTTGCTGTCAGCAGGGAGCCCACTTCGGATCTTCTGTGCTCCTCTCTCTCTGCCCATGGCCCGCTGTGCTCTCTCAAAAATAAATAGTTTTTTAAAAGTTTTTTAAAAAGACATACAGGGTGTTCTGAGCATGTGATGGGATCCATCTTAGTCTGGGGCTGTCAGGCAGCCTCAGGGCTTTCCTGAGGAATTCACATTTGGGCCGAGCTCTGGAGGTAGAGTGTGAGTTAACTAGGAGGGAGCTGGAAGTCATGGCTGGAAGAGGAGCCAAAGTGTGTGCAGACTCAGAGGAGGGTTGCTTATTTGGGGACATGGAACACAGACTGGGAGAGTGGGAGTCTGTGTGTGGCTCAGGGAAGCAGGAGAAGCATGGGAGGGGGCATACACTCAAGACTGACTCATTCCTCAGTGACTGCTTATTTCAGAAAGAGAAAGGAGAGAATTAAGGTGATAAGAGTGAAAGGGTTAATGTGTTACCCACTAGCTGAAGGTCATTCAGAGGCCTGTGAAAGGCAACAGGGAGTAGTAGGGACTGTGGAAAACTCCAGGATTACATACATACACATATATACACATAGACTGTACTCAAAGGCATTTACATTTAAAATATGTTAAAACCTGTTACTGGCCAAACAAAGCAAAATCTGAGGGTCAGCACAGTTTTGGGTGCACGTTGGCTGGAAATAAGGAATGTGGAGAAGGGAGCTGGGAACTGCTTGTCCAAGAGCTAGAAAAAGAGCCAAAAGAGCCCCTCTGGTCCTGTGACTCCCCTGTGGCTGTCAGATGGTCTTCTCTGTGCCCACGCTCCTTGTGGCCCCTCCGGCTTGCCTCCCAGGGCTCACCTATTCCACAGTGACCCCATTCTCTCCAGAAGCAGGGTCGAGGGTGGGATAGTACCATTGACTTATGAATGGTGGGGTGGGGAAAGGGCTCCGAGCAGCTATCCGTAGCTCAGGAGGGCCTGGCTATGGGTTACAAGCCCTACTGGGTTCCCCTGGGCTTAGTGAGACTGGCAAGCTACGGCATGAAGATTTGAGGGTGAGGTAGAGAAGGGAAAAAAAACAGATGATGCAGAAAGGAGTTGTAGCAGATGTATCACCTGAGAAGATAAGACCAGAGAACTTACACACTTATCAGTTATTCTACCATTAATTTCCTAGCCCAATTTTGGGTCATTTGCATCTCATAATTGGCTCTTTCAAAACTTGAAGGCAGGGAGCTTATTTGGCAACCTCCTCCACTTTCCCTTTGTGACAGGAGAAGCATGGCTGAGCTTATTTTAAATGTAATCACGTTTGATCAAAAAACCCCCCACAATGATTGGTTTTCCCCTTCTTTGCTCTGATTTCAATGACCTTGCATGTATTGGGGTTTTTTTCTGCATTTAATCTCTTCTCAGGTGTGCAGAGGAAAGATGCTCAGCCTTTGTGTTTGCTTTCCCTACAATTCTGATTAAGAACTACTTTAATGTTGCTAGACCTTTGTGAGGCAAACCTCTTTACAAGACAGGAGGAAGAGCTATCTCACTGAAAAAGAAACACTTTTAAAGGCCATTTCAATATGCAAACATTTCTCTCGCCACACACATGCATCTAATTGCTTGTTTCTAAAACAAAATGCAGAGACATTCCCTGAAGGAAACTCAGCCGAGCCAGAATTTTGAAATGACAGGTTCATGAACAGCAAGTCGCTAAAGGCAGTGAAAATTTGTGGCTTCTTGATGGCCCAATGTTCATTTCACTTAATGCCAGAATAGCACTGAGTTTATGTTCAGGGATTTACTTTTTCTCAGTCCATAGGATTCTAGTGGAGTTGACTTTGTCTTAAGTCCCCCCAAATTGTTACATCTGGGCTGAGACAACCAGAGAATCACATTCTCTGGCTGGTTCAGGGATGGCCACCTGACCAAAGACTGGCCAATTAGGGTCAAGAAGACTCAATTTGGGACAGGTTTCAGCCATGAGGGAGGAAGATTCTTTCCCTTTCCTGCTGTACCAAACCCTGAAAAGACATGAGGCGTGAGCTGCCATGGACATCTTGTCTCCACAACAAGACTTATGAGAGCCAATATGTCAGAAGGCAGAGCCAGGAAAAGAAATCCTGTCCTTGTGACATCGCTTGAGCATTTGAATCTCATAGTGCCTGAAGCCAGCCTACCCCACAGACTTCTACACGATACAGTACATTTTCAGTTTTTCCTGGAGTCTGTCTGAATCAGGTCTTCTCAGTCTTCTGGGTATCATCTGTCCAAACATAAAGCAATGTGGCTGGTTCCAGTATATGATTCCAGTGAAATCTGTCCCATTACTTTATAGTCACATCTTATTGTTGCTGTATAATGCTTTCAACTTCTTGAAGCATCTTGACCAATGTGTTATTGCATTTCATCCAGGCCATCCTTATGGGAATTTTCCCACATCACCTCCATATACTAAGCCTCTCCCCCAAGATGATCTGCTAGTACAAAGAAGAGCCCCGATTTCCCCGTAGGCCCACAGAAGATCCTCTCTGCCCACATCCTCTTTTCTTGAAAGAAAAAGTTAAACATTTTAATAACTACCCAAGGAAACCCAGGCTTGGAAAGGGTGATTAAACAGGAGGTTCTTTTTCACCGCAGTCTCATAATAGACAAATCCCAGGAAAAATCCCAAGTGTCCAGCCATTAGCACCTCTATATCATGAGTAGTAAGAAACCTTTGACAAGGCAGACCTACATGTCCAATTGCCAAAAAAATACAGGTGACAAGGCCAACTTTGTGCATAGTATGCCATGTTTGAGGTTTTAAAAAATTGCTGAGAGGGAGTTGATTTTGGGGGTGCTGGAAGATGTGGTTAAGGAGTGGCATTGTAGGAACCTACAGCTGGGAAGGAAACGAGGTGACTGCTTGTCTTCTGGAGGAAAAGGCAGATCCCTGGTTCTCTGCATTCTCTCAATGTCTTAACATTTTCATTACGTGTTTTCTACCCAGTCATCGATCTGGGCTATGTCTGCGGAGGCCAGGGCCAGGATGGCCTCATTCTCTAATGCTTCTGGGATTAACCTTATTTTGCACAATGGGTATATGGCTTGAAACCCCATGTGAGAAAAAACAATGAAAAATACACCAAGCTCGAGGCACCTGGCTGACTCAGTTGGTGGAGCATGTGTTCTCAGGGTTCTGGCTTCAAGCACCATGCTGAGTATAGAGATTACTTAAAAATAAAAATCTTTTAAAAAATGTACCAAGCTCAAGGGGCAGGAACAGAGGAGTGAAGGCTGTAAGAACCTAGGCATTTCATGGGCCTTGTGCCTTCCCCAGACCCCCAAGGAGGTGGCACCAGGAACACAGGGTCCACAATAGGGACCAGGAGCTGGGGAAACACTTTGAGAGGGGCAGGTACTCAGCCTATGAGGAGCAGGAGGGATGTATCAATCAACCAAACAAGCACCTATGATGATTCAAGAACCAGCAGGCCAAATGTTCTCAACAGCATCAACAAGAACAATCACAGCAATGCCCAGAGGAGTGCAGGACTCCTCTCATCCAAGACCCTTTCAGGGACCCTCTCTCACTCCCAAGATGTCTGGGAATCAAGTAGACATGGGCTCTGCAGACAGGACTAACTCCAGCACTAGGAAGCTACTGAATTTACAGGAGAGTCTGACCCTGGAGTGTCTTATGTCCGAATGGATGGATGGTACAGTCTGTGAGCCTCATCGATGTCATTGTCAGAAGCTGTGGCTCAATGGTCTTTGCTGCTGTCAACTATTCCATAGTGTGAATGGCACACCATCTGTTTATCCAGTCCACTATTGGTGGTCATCTGGCTTATTTTCACTTTACAACCATTACAAATCATGCTGCTTTCTTCATTGGGTTTGTACCATGTTTTCAGTTCCTAGGACTGGGGCTTGGAGTAGAATTGCTGTTCATGGGTCAAGCTTTTTATGTTCAGCTTCAGAGGATGCTGTCAGTGTTCCAAAGGCAAGGCTCTGAGGAGTTTGTCTTCACACCAGAAAGCCCCTGATGCTTGGTGTCCTCACCAACATTTGGGATTATGACACTTCTGTCAATCAGAAATTTTACTCTCTATTAATAATCTGTGGCTTTTGCTGTGGTTTTAATATTCATTTCCCTGCTGATAGTGAGGTGGGGGCACACCTCAGTTGTTCACCAGGCATTGGGATTTCTCATGTAATGTATTCATTTCTTGGCCCATTTTTATTTGAATTGATTCTTAAAGCTCCCTTAACCATTAGTAGGCTGCAAACATCCCCCCCGCCCCCGCCCCACCATCATGTGGCTTGTTTTTTCATCCTTTGCGTGTCTTTTCATGAATAGAATTTCTTGGCTTCAGTGTTGTTTATTTAATTGTTTCTCAAACTACTTGTGGGTGATGGAACAATTTTTCCCCCCATTTCCATCAGTGGCAGATTGATAGGTTCTGAAATAAAGTCTGATTATTAATGTAGAGGAAAATTTTTTAAAAATAAGAAAAATACTTTGACTTTTAATACTCCTTATTAGGTTTTCTTCAAGTGAAGCACCTATATTGAGCCAGACACATTCAGACACTCAACAGATGCTTTCAAATCTAAGGTGGAGAGGATAAAGACATCTCACAGGCTAGGGATGCTGGAAATGGCATGTGACAGAAAAGAATATTGAACTTCCAGACGTGACAAAGAGGAACACAAAAAAACCAATATAATGACAAAATGTCCTCAAGCACAAAAGTCTCAAAACAATTGGATTAAGAATGGAGTACATTCTTCCCTAGCATATTTCTTGCCATATGAATGGTCTACCAGAATCAAAAACAGGGAACATAGTGATCTAACTCATTTACATGCCATTACCAAGAATGTTCTAGGGGTTTATCATTTTGAGGAAGAACTCTGCTAGCGTCAGAGTTTGGAAATGAAAGCAAATTAATTTTAGATGTGAAAAAGATGTGTTTGTGTTGAGTCTATGTATTAAATATCTGGGGGTGAGTTGAGTATGGTGTGTAAGTGTGTTTATATGTTGAATGTGTGTTGAGTGTGTGTGTGCATGCCTGCAGGTGTGCCCACAGTAGGAAGGTGTGTGGCAAGGACACCAGGAGGAGAAAAACACACCTGCTTTAGGTCACATGTATCGCATCAGAAAACCAAAGGGCTGCTTCCAGAGACTGATTTCTTTTGTGTAATTTGCAACTTGGCCCAAATGAAACAACAGAGCAGCTATTATTTATTTGGAGGGGATTACTTTCAGTAGTCTGGAAAGGCATGGAGGACATAGGGCCAGTGTCTGTCCTCAGCCCACATGGTAATCTCATGGTTGGAAGCTTCTTAGTCATCTCTTTCTTCAGTGGGACTTACAGCCCACTTCTCCCTTTCAAGTGAAAAGCTAATCCTTAATTATCTAGAGAGAATCACAGAATGGGATGCAATCCACCAAGAAAGTGGGGGGGGGGGTAGAGGGAGGGGTGATGACAACAAATATACCATTAAGAAATCGGTTTGTGGGCTCTTATTCAGTTACCTATGTGACGGGTATAATCTAGATGCTCAATAGGCTGAAAGCTCTTCAAGACCTGCGACTTTTAATTTGCCTCCCTATCCAGCCCCCTCCCCCTCTTTCTCACACTCGGCACTGTGAAGATCTTAATAATAACAGTGATAATAGCTAACACTGAGCACCTGCTCTGTGCCAAGTGCCATGCGGAAGCTTCACTGCAGTCGACAAGGGGCCATATGCTTTGGCGAAGAAGACTTTGCCTTCTCAGCTCATACTCCTCCCTCTCTGGGCTCCAGTCACACCAGCCTTTGTTTAGTTCTTGAGCCCACTAAGCTTTTCCCCCTCTGAGAGCCTCTGGGCTTGCAGTTCCCTCTACCTGGAAGCTTCTCTCTCCAACCCTCAGCATGGTCGACTCTGTCAAATGCTGCTGAAAGACCAACCAAGTTCAGAACACAGCAGTAATTGCTGGACTGGGGCAAAGCAGACACTCTCGGGTTGTCTTGACAGGTGTGGTCTCGGTGGCTTAGGGACAACAGAAGCCCCAACTGCAGAGCACAGAGACCACATAGAGTGAACAAGTAGAGATGGTAATTACAAAAATGCCGTGAACAGAGGCAGAAAAATAAGGTAATGTCAGGAGAGTGATGTGGGGTCAAGGAGGGTTTTTTGTTTGTTTGTTTGTTTCCTTTTAAAACAAGAGATAAGAGAGTGTGCCTCTATATGGATGGAAATGGCACAAGCCTCTGGTACACAGGGATAATTTCTGGGAAGAGACGTTTTGGAGAGGAGCCAAGTGAAAACAGGGTCTGATAGGATGGGAAAATTGCAGATTGTCAGGCAATATTGAGTTTGCTCAATAAATTTAATGCTCACAAAAATCCTATGGGGTAGATTCTGTTGTTTTTCTTATTTCATAGATAGGAAATCTAAGGGCCAGCAGTGTGAAATACCTTGTCCAAGGTCATATTCAGGCAGGTACAGGAGCTAATGGTGACGTGACACAACATTCTGACCCCTGGTTTATCACAGGATCCAAGTGCAAGAGTATGGAGGGTGAAAAGTCAGAGAGAAGCTCGAGAGTCAACAGGGATACACCTAAAACCCAAGGCTTGCAATTCAGATCCTGGAGAAATGGAACAGCTCCAGTGGTTTATAAACATGGAGATTTTCAAGACTTTGTATATTGCAAAAAAACAAAAGAAAACAAAAAAAAACCCCAAAACAAAAAAACCCAAAACGTATCTGTTTGCAATGTTCTATGTTGATGCTTGGGTGTTTGCTTTGAGCCACATTTCCATTTCATATGCTTTTCTGTTTGTGTGTTACATTTCACAACAAAAGGTTTAGAAGGAAGCCTGAGCTGCCTTGTTGATGGTTGATAACATGTGACTATCTCCCCTCAAAATGTGGCCCAAGTCAGTAATTAAAAAACCTGGTCATCGAAACCACCTGGGAAAACTTCTAAAATGAAGATTCTCATCCAAGACCAGGGACTCAGAATTCCCCGGCACACAGCCCAGAACATGTATCATCGGAAAGCTCCCCGTGACTCTAATGCTCGGCTAAGTTTGGGAACTGCTCACCTCAAGCACACTAGGTTCAGTTAAAATCAATGTTTTCTGCAGTGTTGTTTCCTACGGTCTTTGGAGATGTTCAAAATATGCCTCCTGCCAGTCGGCTAATCAACTCAACAATGTCGTCTGTTCTCTTCTCCTGCCCCGTACCCTAAACCTGACCCTACCTATTTCTTTCTGATCTTTCCACTGCTTCATACATGGGATAAGAACATATATGCAAACACATGGTGTTTACCTTAAACACTGAATGATCATAAAACCGATCACGTCTCTTCTCTCATTAGCATCCCTCTCCCTTGACAACTCAGGGGAAAGACTCCATGCCACCCTGAGGAGAGAGCTTTATAGGGAGGTCAGAGCCATAGACAGTGGCACATACACTCATGTGGGAATTAAGCAGCTTCCTGACTGAGCTAAACCTAGCAGCAGATAGGGGGAAAATCCACCAAGAAGCCACAGCAGTGTACTGGTCAGGGAAGGAGAAACCGTCCACACTCATTTTTAATCCAGAGCCAGCTGACCATGGCCATTCCTGGAAAGGAAGGCAGAAATGCTCGGGTGGGGGTGGACATTTTAGAAGGTAAGAGCTGAAGTGGCCAAACCAGCCAGGGTTCATGATCAAGACTCACAGAGGCCCTAGAGGAGCCAGCTCTGGGAGTATTACTTTCCTTCATTCTCTAACCCAGAAAGAACACAATCAAAATACAGTTCCAAAAAAGAGAAAGAAAAGAAAGAAAGAAAGAAAGAAAAAGAAAAGAAAAGAAGAAAAAAAGTATAGCTCCAGTTGCCACCGTTCCCCAAAAAGAAAGAAGAAAAAGAGCGTGAGTTTAAGACTTTGCTTTGCCATTTGAATCTCAGGAGTGCATAAGAAGTAGCAGTCAGAGCAGAGATGCTCTATTAAAGCCTGACTCATCCTTGGCAATTTATTGTGCCCCCCCTTCCTTGTGACACAGAGGAGTGAGGTGAGTAATCCTCTACGCAGCCAGAGAAAAATAGATCCCCAAACGCTTTCCATTATGCTAAAGGCCTGTGTCACCAGCTGCTGCGGCAGGGGGTGTGGTCACCATCCATTGCTGGGGAACTGTCACATCTTCTAACTCCCTCTCTCCAGGGCTATTTGTGGTTCTAAAAGTGCAACAAGCAGGGACTAAAAACTGATCGGCAGAGAAGTCTAAAAGCCCTACTGAGGATCTCATGAGAGCCTTTATATGCAGGAGTCCACAAGGCCACACAAAAAGAAAACAGTTGGATCCACTTTCTGCTGCTTGATGCTTCCCTGCCCCTTCCCCACAGGCATAAGAACTACCTCTTTTTCCCCCAGAGTAAAAATAGCTACTATTTACTGATTGCCTGTTGCATGTCAGGCACTGAGCAAAGTATTTTCCTTGGGTTATGCAAACTAATTCATGTGTGTGTGTGCACACATGTGTGCATACATATACGAACACATACACCCTGAGGTGGGTACTAACAGAATCTCCTTTTACAGTAAATTTCCACAATTGGCCCCAGAATTACCTGGTTAATGCAGGACACAGACCCAGGCAGTCTTCAGAAGAGAAGAAAGCTCTAAACAAACACAACCATATTACATTACCTGCTTGGCTAAATGCAGTTATTTGAACAATGAACAAGAGAAGTAGAGGAAAAAAATTCTGTTGCTTCATTTATTTGTTTCATAGAGTCTCCAGGTCTTATCCCAGAGACTGGAATACTGATCAATAACCCCAGATGTCCTAAAAGCATTTTTTCTTACAAAAGGCCTTCTAAAAGGAGGAAATGGAGATGTGGTCATTGCCAGAGCTAGAGGCTTGCTAATAAAGCAGTAGTGGGTACAAATCACAGGTAATTACGTGAAGCTTCTTCCTCCCTTACAAAAACTTAAAAAGAAAAAAACCTGAAAGCCTCTATCTTCCTCTATGCAGCTCTAAAAACATATATTAATTTCCAATATATCAGAACCATACTTTCCGCTTCTGGAATTGACCACATTATCCTCCTACCCAGCTGGAGCTGTGCTAGGGAGAAAAATAAATGTTTGTCTCAATGGCATTTTCTTATTCAGCTAATTGATTTTTTTAAAAATAACAATAATGCTTGAACATCCAGCCGTCTAATTACTAGCAGCTTTTTATTTGCACTATCATTAACTTCACAGCTGCCTTGCCAGTGACAAGTGATACCACAGAGACATCAGCTGCAACACTTAGTTTCTGAAAGGAAGAACATGAAAAAGGCTTGACTCTCCCTCTGTCAAGGTCAGTGAGGGCTGCAGGCTGATTTCAGTAACACAAGTGCCCGACTTCAAATCAAGGAAACTGCATGTGGAACCATGTTGGGTGGAAGGAACCTTGAAGGGCATGTGGCTCAATGCATTTACAGTTGAGTCAATTTGAGGTCCAGAGAGGTTAAGTGACTTGCACAGGATTACACAGCTACCCACCTCCTGCACTGGAACTGAAGCCCAGGCCTCCTGATTCCTTAGCTATTTTTTAAAACATTTAAATTGAAGCATACTAACAGAGAAGTATATCTATCATGAATATACAACTTGAATTCAAGTATCTTGAAGTGAACACATCCATGAAACAACCACCCAAGTCCAGAAACAGACCACCTCAGAAGCCCCCCTGGTGTTCTCCTTCCATTCACTACAAACTCTCTCCTCCCCAAAGATAATCATGATGCTGACTTCTAACATCACAGATTACTTTGGCTTGGCCCTTGTTCTTTCAATAAAGAGCTGTTTTATTATGTGGCGTTTAGCTACTCAGGCCTAAAAAATAAATGTTTACTTGGAGCATATTAAATGATATATTAAGAAAGTATATGCCAAAAGTTTCAAAACCCCATACCATTAAGGAGTATGGGGTCTCCCTTGGGAGTGATGAAAACGTGATGTGAATTTTACCTCAATAAAAAGACCTCATCACTTAGGGCATATACATTTCACTGTATGTAAATTTAAACTAAATTGTAAAAATATCTTGACTCTTAAAGACAGCATCTCCCTAACAAAGGCTTATCAATACATTCCATGTGTCTGCCCTACAAGCCTTAAGTTACCACCTTGGTGTTCTCCTTTGGCTCTCTTCTCTTCGTTGCAGTGCAATGTGACTTTTGCCCTCATCTCTCCACTAAACAGTCCCATATCTGGGTCATCTGGCCCAAGCCAATGGCCAGTTCTCTGTCCTCCTCTTACTTAATCTCAGTGTCAGCATTCAACCTAGATGACAACTCTCTTGTTCTCCAAACACTTGTCTAAGCTTCTGTGTCATCATGTTTGTCTGGTTTTCTTCTTACTTCACCAGCCGTTTCTCATTTCCCTTTGCTCCTTCTCCCATTGGTGCAGGCCCAGGGCTGTTTTTGATCATCAATCTTTTCCTCTTTAGTTGAGTGTCCTCCCCCAGTCCATCCATATGTCTATGACACGCAAATAACTATCTCTAGCCTAAACATCTCTGCTGAATTCGAGGTGTGGCTAACCAACTGCCCACTTGACCTCTACTTGAATGTCCCACACAGTTAAGACAGAAGTATGGATTCTTTTCTACCCCAATTCAGATTTCTCCTTTTTGTAAATGACACCATCATCCACTTAACTGCTTGGACTAAAACTTGATCATTCTGCTAGCATCATCCCTTTCCTCACACCTCACTTGTAACCCATCAGTATATCCTACTGGCTCTGCCTCCAAAATGTATCCTAAATCCACCACCTGTCTCCATTTCCATCTTGGATACTCCAACCCTGGTCCAGGGTCCCTCCTTTATTTCTTGCCTGGACTACTGTGTTATCTCCCAATAGGCCTTTCTTCCTTCCCTCTTGTCTTCCCTTAGTCCAACCTTCACCCAACAATGGTAAATTCGATCCTCTTAACACTCCAGTGAGTGACCACTGCATTCAGAATAAAACCCAAACTCTCAGGTTAAGGAACTGCCTCAGCTTACCTGTCCAGTCTCTTCTTTCTTCACTTGTCCCTCACTCAGGACACTCCAGCCATACTCACTGCCTGTCTCCCGAATAGGCCAGTCTTATTCATATCTCAGGGACTTTACATTTGCTCTTTTTTTTTTAATGTTTATTTTTGAGAGAGAGCAAGTGGGGGAGGGGCAGAGAGAGAGGAAGACAGAATCCCAATCAGGCTCTGTGCTGACAGCACAGCTGACGTGGGCCTCAAACTCAAGAACCGTGAGATCATGACATGAGCTGAAATCAAGAGTGGGATGCTTAGCCGACTGAGCTGCCCAGCTCCCCCACTCTTCTTTATGTGGTAGCATTCTTTCCTAGTCTTTGAATGGCTGCCTCTTATTATTATGACCTCATCTCAAATGTCACCACCTCCTTCAAGAGACTTTCCCTGGCTTCCCCAGTGGAATAGTGGTCTATTCCTGCTGGAAGTTAAGTTCCTCAAAGGCAAGGTCTCAGTTGTATTCATGGTTTTATCCCCAGTGCTTGGAACAATATTTGGCAATAGAAAGCACTATATAAGTTGATTGGCTGGATCTCATCAATTTATCTGAGAAGATGGGAAAGCAAGTTATCATAATATGGTCTCCATTATTTATCATTTCAGGACACCAAGTTGCAAGTAACAGAAACCTAGTTTAGACTATCTTAAGCAATAGTAAAAGAGAAGACTAGGAGTAGGCCTGTCTTTAGGCATAGCTGGTACCAGAGACTCAAAATTATATTGCCAGAATTATTGCCTTTCAATCTCTCCTTACCTCTCTCTTAGCCCTGCTCTCCTTTGGATTGGTTCCACTTGGCAAGCCCTCTTCATGCAGTGGCTCCTGCCAGCTCTATGCTTAGGTTCTACATTGTACAGTTCAGCAGCCCCAGCAGAAAGACAGCTGCCTCTTCCAGCCTTTCCAGCAAAGATCTCAGAATTGACTTCCATTGGACCAACCTGGATTGTATGCCCATCCCTGAACCAATCACTGTGTCTAGAGGGAAGTAATATGCTAATTAGTCAAGTAACCCACTCCTAGATGGGAGAGTGTGATTGGGAATTGGCATCACCTGGGCCCCATGGTTTGGGGGAAGAGGAGGATTGGCCTCCCCCAAAAAACTTCAGGGCTATCACCAGGGGGCAGAGATGAAAGTTGTGGGAGGAAAAAAAAAAAAAAAGATGTCCATCACAATTCTTTTTGTTTCACAGAGCTGAAATTTTGCCAGTTCCAGAAGAAACTGTACTTTCAATGCTTAAGGAAGAAGAATGGTCTGGCTGCTGCCATCTTACAGGGCAGCCTGATGAGCTCATTCATTCACTGAATATTTACACTACACTGAGTACCTTATCTCACAAGGCCTTTGTGACACCTCCTACCCTGGAAGGGGTCATGCTTTGTCAGTCTCCTGTCAGCTGGTACTGAGTTTACTATGAAGGCCTGACCTCAGGACAGGAGGGTCAATGTCCTTGACTCTGGCCTCAAAGTTCCTGAGCCCTGGTCCATGAAGCCTTCATCTTTCTAGGTCTAATGTTTCTCTTTGCCTTGCGTCACTGTTAAGTCTTCCGGATTTTGCCCCTCAACTCATTTTGTTGGATTGCTCCTTCCTACCCACCCCTCTGAATTTGCCTTCTGACCAAGCCTGTTGCTACCCAAAGTCTGCCTTCACATCAGGCATTTCCCTCAGCGGGTGATTCCTCCCTTAATCTTCAGCAATGGGCATCACACAGAGGGAAGAGCTAGATGTGAGTTGATCCTCACCTACCTTGTGATTACCTTTCATACACTCACAGACTGATACTCAGTAGGTCATGTTTTCCCTTCTTCGAATTCCATTTATTTAGTAAAATAGAGTTTTCCTAACCCTTTCAGATTGTTACTCCCATTTGGTCCTCTGCAATTACGTGTCTTATGCTCTGTGGCTGAGATATGGTAATAAGAGCACTGTAGTTTTTCGTCTGAGTCATGAACTTGGGGACAAAGCATTCTTCATGATCCCACTTGTTATTTCCTTTTTCTTTAACTGCAGAAAGTCACTCTGGTGGTCAGGTGAATTCCTAAGCAGTGAGCCTTTGGCACAAGTGTTCCCATTCTAACCACTTATGTTGGTTGAACCCATCTACTTGCACAAACAGAAACAAAGTTTATTTCTCTACAGAGGCTGCTAACCTGATCCACAAAAGGCAGTTTTATTTCCACCAGAGTATAAAATCCATGATGACAGGGACTTTATTTAGTTACTACTTCATCTCCAGTACTTGGCATATATAGGTGCTCAATGACTGTGAATTCATTCATTCAACAAGTGCTTATTGAGCATTTACTAAAGAGGACATTGTGCCAGGTGATACCTGGGATTGAAGGAATACAAACAAGAGTATCTAGGAGAGTATTTCAGCCACAAGTAACAGAACTGTCTTAAACAGTGAGGCACTTATTAGTGCACATAAGTGGCAGTCCAAATTTCAATGAACTCAGGTTTGCTTGATCTACCGCCAAGGATCCAGGTTTTTTCACAGCTTCATCCTAAGACTTGTTCCCTCTGGAGGAGAGGGAGAGGAGAGTGAGAAAGAGCACAGAGTGGCTGCCAGTAACAACTAGTGTAACAGCAGGAAAAAGTAAAGCTTCCTACAAGAGAAAGACCCTTCCCAGAAGTCTTCAGCCTTCCTCTTGCTTCTCTCAGAGGCTACAGTTGGGTCACATGCCTATTCCTGAATCATGGATTTAGCTTCAGATTATTCAGCCCCTGACCTCACACTTAAGGTGATGGGGGCTTCCTCTGAAGCAAGGGAACTATGTTGAGGAAGGGTGACTCTGAGCACAAGGAGGTTCTGTAAGAAATAAAGGGGGTAGGAGCTAGTGACCTGGAGATGGGGTCAGGGGCAGCCATCACAAGATTTCTGATGCAAATCTAGAGTCTATATACAGACAGCCCCCAAGTTACGATGGTGTGACTTATGATTTTTCAACTTTTCAACGGTGTGAAAGCAACATGCATTCTGTAGAAACCATACTTTGAATTTTGATCTTTTCCCAGGTTAGCCATATACCATACCATCTCTCATGATGCCTTCAGCCATGTGGTGATGAAAATAAACAGCTGCTACACTTGTAATCAATCTGTACCCATACAACCATTCTTTTTTTCACTTTCAGTATGGTATTCAATAAATGACATGAGATATTCAACACTTCATTATAAAATACACTTGTGTTAGATGATTTTGCCCAACAATAGGCTAATGTAGGTGTTCTGAGCGTGTTTAAGATAGACTAGACTAAGCGGTGATGTTCTGTAGGTTAGGTATATTAAATGCATTTTCCACTTGCGATATTTTCAACTTACAATGGATTTACTGGGATGTAACGCCACCATAACTTGAGGAAGATCTGTAATTTCACCTAAGTAGCAATTCTGATTCAGAAGGTCTGTTATGGGGCCTGAACATTGGTAATGTCTTAAAAGCTGCACGGGCGATTCTGATACCCAGCCTACATTGCACACCAGTGCTGTAAGCTAAGCACTTCCATCCCATAAGTGTACAAATAAGAATACAGCACAGTCCCTACCCTGGAAAGCCTACACCAAATGTTGTATAAGAGATTTTGGCATATGTGCCAGAGCAGTTCAGGGGAAGAAAAGCTCCCTCTGAGCCAGTAAGTTGGGAAAAGTTCCTGAGAGAAAGGGGGACCTCCAAGGATGAATAAGACTTGAATAGAGAACCCAGGGAAACCATGTAGTCAGAAGGGCACAGCATGAGCTGGGGTGGAAAAAGCTGGTACACGTGTCAATTCATGTCTCATGTTTGTCAGAGGACAGGCTGATCTCTTCATTGCTGCCTCGTTGGTACGTGAGAAAGGGAAGTTTTCTCATCTTGAACCCATAATTGGAGAAACTGAGGTTTGTTTCCAAAACACGGTGAATCAGTGCTATCAGATATTCCTGATACTTTGCTGGAACTATTCACCAAGCTTCCTCTTTGAGCACAAAGGGGATTTTAAGAGGCAATGATTGGGGCTTTCACATATTTGTTTTAAAAATCAGAATCACTGGGTGGAAAAACCCTATGAGATCACCTCTCTGCTCTACCTGACCTCTGTGAGGGAGAAACAATGATCTTCTTAGAGACGGGAGATATATCAATTCCTCCTCAAAGCAAACTAAGATAAACCCAATCAAATCCAGCTAGGCTGCAAAAGTGATCGGGAGGAAAGTTAGAAATAACCTGGAGAATATGGAGGAAATTTGTAAATTGGCTGGCAGGTGGATTACATTTAAAGATGCAATTAATGACAGATTCAGAATAGAGTTTCCTTTTAGTGAGTCTGTTAACTCCCAGGCAAGAGGCTTGGTGGTTTGCTGATAGCACAGAAGGTGAGTCATGCAGCACTGGCTGGCTCAGCTAGGCTGGGACAAATGTCACCCACTCACTTTGATGGATGCACCCCATGCATAGAAATATGTGGAAAGATATTGATTTTTTTTAACTCTACCATTACTCACTGTTCTTGACAACTTATTTTCCTTCTTTGGTATATCTTTGTTGTTGATACTTCTGCTGCATCTGAATTGCTTTTTAGTGAACTTTAAAGGGATCTCTGTCATCCTAAAGGAGTTTCTGAGAGGTAGAGAGTTGGCAACAGACTTGCTGTGTGTGGCTTGGGTTGGACATTCTGGAGGAATATTGCCTCTCCCAGGTTTCAAGAACCCTCCCTATGTTATCTGTTAAGTGTGTTCAGAGCAAGAACACTAAGTAAATCAAGAGGTGTCTACAGAAAATACTAATCTGGTCATTAGCTTCAGCAATGAAAACACCCAAAATATGTGCATATTTTTCAAGTAGGGGACATACTATAAACTTTGTAAGAGAATAATTTTTTCTGGAAGCTCCTAGGAGAACAGTAGGCCACCGAGAAGAGGACTGGTATAAAGCAGCAAGAGCAGAGGTGAGTTCTGGCTTGCCCACTTTCCAGTCCTTTACCCAGCCAGCTCTGGCAAATGGAAGGTGAGCAGAAGCAAAGAGCAGCTGATGTAGGGGTGTGGCAGGAGCAAAGGCCTCTCTACAAAGTTACGGGTGACTCACACCTGTACAGCTGTGAGAGTCCAACCATTCTGTGGGTCCTGGCTTTCCCAGTTTGAGCTGGTCTCTATGTTCAGAGAGAACCATCTCCCTACATGGTGGATCTGAAATCAGTAACTGCTGATGAGCTGAAAAGGACTGCAAACAAAAGATAATATTTTGGAGAAATTTAGACCTTGTTTTGGCAAATGAGTTGCTAAAACCCATTTTAGATAGACTCATAAAAGGGCCTACTAAATCTAGCTCAGAAGCAAAGGCCCTAGGAATATGAATGGTGGGCATGAGTACTATTCCATAAAAAGTGGTATAAAAAGCAAATAAGGGTAGTCTACCACCTACAGTTGAAAAGAATCCAAAAATAATTTCACTGAAAAAGACTGCCCTCCCAATTTAAGCCAGCTGGTCTACCCAAGTGCTAATGATCATACAAGAGCACTGATCATACCCAGTGCTCATCCCAACAAGTGTCCTGCTTAGTGCCCCTCACCCCTTTAGTCCTTCCCCTCATCCAACACCCCTCCAGCAACCCTGTTTGTTCTCTGTATTTAAGAGTCTCTTATAGTTTGTCTTCTTCTCTGTTTTTATATTATTTTTGCTTCCCTTCCCTTATGTTCATCTGTTTTGTATCTTAAATTCCACATATGAGTGAAATCATATATTTGTCTTTCTCTGACTGACTTATTTCACTTAGCATAATACACTCTAGTTACATCCACGTTGTTGAAAATGGCACGATTTCATTCTTTTTGATTGCCGAATAATACTCCATTGTATATATATACAACATCTTCTTTATTCATTCATCAGTCGATGGACATACTTTGGGTTCTTCCCATACTTTGGCCATTGTTGATAGGGCTGCTATAAATATTGGGATGAACATGCCCCTTTGAGACAGCACTTCTGTATTTTTTGGATACTTGGTAGTGCAATTGCTGGGTCATAGGGTAGTTTTATTTTTAATTTTTTGAGGAAACTCCATACTGTTTTCCAGAGTGGCTGCACCAGTTTTTATCCCTTATAATAGCTAGTTTAAAAGAACTGTGTCCTAATTCTGATTTCTGCTCATCTTAGGATCAATTTCCATCTATTGTCTTTTCTCTTGATTATGGGTCACATTTTTCTGCTTTTTTGCTTATCTAGTAATTTTGTATTGTGCTTGCACATTGTAAATGGCACATTATAGAGACTATGGTTTTTGTTATGCTAAGCTTTGAATTTTTTATTTTACTAAAGTGCTAACTTGGTTACTAAATTTTCTCCTCTATGATTAAAATTTCCATTCAGTTCTTTCGTCATTTGTTGGACTGACTGAAGTCTGCCCCCACATGTGTGTAGTTCAGAGATCAGCCAGAGCTTGGGAAAACTTAATGCACAGAATCTGGAACCTCTCCTCTGCAATTCTCTCCTTTCTAGGGTATTCCACTACCACTGCCATTTTCCAGTTGCTGTGATAGCCTCAAACTCTGTCTGCTAATTCCTCAAATAAATTCATCAAAACTGTGGGTTTCTATCCATATTCTAAGTGCCCCAGCATGACATTTTCTGGTGCTTGCCCTGAGGCAAAAAGCTATTTAAAAAACAAACAAACAGTAACTCATCTAGTGCCATTCTCTTCTCCTAAGTGTCAACTCTTCTCTAGTTTCTAGTTTGGTTTCTCTTTAATGCCTTTAGGTAATTTTTTTTCATCCAGAGTTTATAATTCCTATTTGCAAAAGGGTTAATCCAATATAAACTATTCTGCTATTAACAGACGTGAAATTCCAGGTGCCCAACAAATATTTCTTAAATAGGGGCAGCAGCGTGGCTCACTCAATTAAGCATCGGACTTTCGTTCAGGTCATGATCTCAAGGTTTGTGAGTTCGAGCCCCACGTCAGGTGAGCTCAAGCCCCACTTTGGGTGAGCACAAGCCCCACATTGCATGGGCTTGAGCCCTGCTCAGGCCATGATTTAACAGTTTGTGAGTTTGAGCCCTGCTTTGGGTGAGCTCAAGTTCAGAATCAGGTGAGCCCGAGCCCCATTTCGGGTGAGCACAAGCCCCGCTTCAGGTAAGCCCCGCTTATCTCTCTCTCTCTCTCTGCAACTTGTGGAATTCTCTCTCACCCTTTCTCTCTGCCCCTTGCTTACTTGTGCCCTCTCTCAAAACAAAACAATTTCTTAAATAAATTCAAGTCCCTACTTACATCTCCATGTTGATCTTTAAAATACTATCACTTAACCTAGTCCAAATTAAACTCTTGGTTCACTCTCTCACACTTCTAACAAACCTGCTCCTGCCCAAAGCTACTTTATTTTATATATATGTATACAAATGTGTGTATATATATATATATATATATATATATATATATATATATATGTATACACATAGGTATATATATGTATATATGTGCATATATATATGTATATATATATATATATATATATATATATATATATATATATATGAAATGACTATCATCCATAAAGTCAGAAAGGTCCTCTAAATTTTAAAGACAGAGCCACTCTGCAGTCCCTCTACTCAATCTTTGCAACATTTGACACCTTCCTTATGACATTATTTTCTCTTGGATTTCCTCCCTTTAGCTGGTGGGACCTTGGTCTATTTTACAAGCTCTTGTTCGAATGGAGCTTATGTTCTAGAAAGGATATATCTATATCTATATCTATATCTATATCTATATCTATATCTATATCTATATCCTTCCTGGCATTTCCACTTAAATGTATAATAGGCCTTTCAAACTCAATATGTCCCAAACTGGAACACTCTCACTCCAGAGCCTCTGCACTTGCTGTTCCTTCTGCATGTAATGATCTTCCACCAAATATCCACAGGCTCACAATTCTTACTCCCTTCATGTGTCAGCCCCAAAGTCAATTTTTAATTGAGGCTCTCCTGACCTTTCGCTATACAACAAATACAACTGGTCCCTTCCTTTGGCACATGTATCCCCTTACTTTCCTTTATTTTCCTCCATGGAATTTATCACCATGTAAATATTATAGTTCTATTTTTTATTTTTATTATTATTATTATTTTAAATTTTTTAACGTTTATTTATTTTTGAGACAGAGAGAGACAGAGCATGAATGGGGGAGGGTCAAAGAGAGAGGGAGACACAGAATCTGAAACAGGCTCCAGGCTTTGAGCTGTCAGCACAGAGCCCGACGCGGGGCTCGAACTCACGGACCGCAAGATCATGACCTGAGCTGAAGTCGGCCGCTTAACCGACTGAGCCACCCAGGCATCCCTAGTTCTATTTTTTAAACCGTTGCTGTCAGTCTCCCCTCACGGGAATGTTAGCTCCGTGAGGGCAAGGCCTTATCACTGCTGAATCCCTAGCACTGAGAAAAGCGCCTAGCATCCAGTAGGGGTTCAATAAATATTTGTTAAGTAAATGTTGAGACTGAGAAGAAGCAGAGGTGAATTAGGAACACTAGCATTCACAAGCTGGGAGGTAGAACAAGAGCCATGAAAACAGACTAGCAGCCAAAGGAAGGAAATGCAAGAGACAATAATGTCACAGAAGGCAAAAGAGGAGTTTTCCAAGGAAGGTGCCAAATATTGCAAAGATCAAGTGAGGCAAGAACTGCTGAGTGGCTCCCTCTCTTTGAGGATTACAGGGCCTTGGTGACTTTATGGATAAGAGTGATTTCAGTGATGTGGTGAAAGAGAAAACCAGACCACAGTGGGATGGAGTAGCAGCAAATAGAAACACAGGGTCAAAGGCTGGGAGAAAGAGCATGTAGGGAAGCAAGGCTGGAGCTGCAGGGATGAGGGGTTAAATGACAGAGGGAAGCTGAGGAGAAATGAGCCCAGCTCAGCCCAGCTGGAGGGATTTGCCTCCGGCAGAAGAAAGATCTCACCCTTTGACTCTGAGATGCAAGGAAGGAGGAGAAGATGGGTTTGTTTGTTTGATGTTGTCAGGCTGGTACATACACCCACAGTCATACAGATTATGTCCCGTATGAGGACCACTGACTGAAGGGGGGCATTTGGCTCCAAAGTTATAAGCCCTGATGTGGGGCTGTGTTGGCATCTTCTAGTAATGTGGTATCCAAGCCACACCTGTGAGGTGTTGGGTACATTTTCCTAAGGTTTACAAAGGAGGCCTTGAGAGAACTTACATATTTTAAAATAAATAAATGTATATGTTAAATATTACAGATGTAGTGGAAAGCCTCCTGCGTACTACTCTCTGATCCCAATGGCCCTTTCTTCTTCCCCAGATAAAAACACCATCCTGAATTTGGTAGTTTTCATTCCCATGCATGGTCTTACACTTTTACTATACATGTGTTCCCGTAAACAACATATTTTTGCATGACTTTAAAATTTGTGTAAGTGGCCTCCTGCTATACATATTACTCTGTAATTTATTTTTGCTGAACATTGTTTTTGACATTTATCCATGTTGATACATGTACCTCTAGTTTGTTTTTACTAATTTCATGAATATTTATTCATCCCCTAATTTTTTTTCTCCATTTCTTTGTTAGTGGACATTCAGATTGTTATGTTTAAGGTTTCTGTTTTTAAAATCAAAGCTGTAATACATTTTATGTGTCTCCTTATTACATATCGAGAGCTTCTCAGGGAGTGGAATCGCTGGCTTGGGAGAGGTGCCCATTCACTCTCCACATGGATAGAACCACATGTACTCCCATCAGCTGTGCATAGTGTTACCACTGTCTGGGCTTTTTCCAGTCTTTTAAATTTTCTCCCACTTAATGGGTTACAGTTGTTGTTGACATACGCCTGACCCTGATTATGCATAAGTTTGAGTATCTCCCATATGTTTATTGGTAATTTGGGATTCTTTCTTTTGTAAATTGTTTGTTCGTATCTTTTCCTCTATCTTCTTCTCCTCATTATTTTCACCATTCCATTAGGCTGTTTTCTTAATGATTATGTATCATGTATAGTGTGGTTTTTGTTTTTGTTTTGTTTTTTAAATTCTGGTTACTGATTCTTTTATTTATTTATTTATTTTATTTAAAAAAAATTTTTTTTTAACATTTATTTATTTTTGAGACAGAGAGAGACAGAGCATGAACGGGGGAGGGGCAGAGAGAGAGGGAGACACAGAATCTGAAACAGGCTCCAGGCTCTGAGCCATCAGCCCAGAGCCTGACTCGGGGCTCGAACTCACGGACCGCGAGATCGTGACCTGAGCCGAAGTCGGACGCTCAACCGACTGAGCCACTCAGGCGCCCCATCTGGTTACGGATTCTTAAATGCAAATATCTTCTTGTGCTTTGTGGCTTGCCTAATTTTTTGGTTATATACATTATTTATATTTTAATACAGTCATATTTTTTCAATCTTTCCAAGGATGAGTCAACACAAATAATTTTTAGGTGTATGTGCTGGAGGGGGGAGCTATCAAAGGAAATTTATGCTAGATGACCTTTCTTTTCTCTGCAAAGTAAAAGAAGTCAATTTTGAAGAGATAAAACTGGAGTCCCTGAGGTTCCTCCTATAGCTGACATGTATTAATTGAATCCACAACAAATGCCTAGATCTAGGAGTTGACTGAGGGGGGGTGGGGAGAGGGGATGAGATGGGATTTCATGCATGGAATTCTGCTTTACAGGAGCTTACCATCAGAGGACTAATACAGGTTAGACTGTGTAACCCAGGTATACTTCCTTAAAAACTCAGAGAAAGGAGAGATGGGGGTAGGATCAAGTTAATTGTCTATGGACTGGATTAATCAGGAAAGACCATATGTCAACTTTCTTTCTTTTTTTTTTTTAACATTTATTTTTGAGAAAGAGAGAGACAGAGACAGAGACAGAGTGTGAGTTGGGAAGGGGCAGAGAGGGAGGCCCAGAATCTGAAGCAGGCTCTAGGCTCTGAACTATCAGCCCACAGCCTGACGCAGGGCTTGAACACATGAACTGTTTGATCATGACCCAAGCCGAAGTCGGACTCTGAACTGACTGATCCACCCAGGCATCCCATATATGTCAACTTTCTTGACTCCCCATAAACCTAAGAAGCACAAAGTCTCAGGGCCACAAGGAAACATAGATAAGGAAATGCAGGCTGACCCAAGTTAAGGTCTCTGAGCTAGTGAGAGGCAGAATGCACACTAGAACTACAGATCCTGGGTCCAATGTACTATTCCACCTGCCAGTCAAGCATGTTGACATGCCTTCTTTGGATCATAAAACAGGGGTCGGAGAGTGATGCAAAGCAAAAGCCAAGTAAAACGAAACAAATTCAATTACAGCCAGAAGAGGCCCAAGACCATTTAATCTGGGCTCACAAACTGTTACAGGCAGCTATTATAGTCACACAACTTGTTTGTCTCATGATGATGCAGGGAGCTATGTATCCTTTTTTTTTTTTTTTTTTTTTTTTACGTTGGGACAGAAAAAGTGACCTAACCTGGGCACTTTACAAGTCATAGCAAAAGAAAGTCAAAAAACATGGGCTCCACATTCAATACTTCTGCCTTCCTAAACCACAAGATGAATGGCCACATATATCTGTAAATTATAGTCCCTTTCTTGTCATACTTACATTAGTTTTATTCTTCCATTGACTATCAGGTTAACTGGTTCTAATTCCCTCTGCCTGTGGAGAAAGCAACAAATTAGGCAGCTAATCAGTAACGCTAAAAAAATAAACCAGAGATACATGGATTAAATTGCTCATCATCAAGCTATTACAGTCCTGTTTTTTCCTATCTATATCCTTATCAGCAAACGTGAATGTAAAAATCACTTTCAATTGCCTGCAGACACACCATTAATTAGGATCAATTAAAAGTTCTCTCCAACCAGAAAATGCTTCAAAACCTTGATTCCTTAGTAGTAATAGCCTTATGAAGAAACTAGTGTCATGTGGTTATATGCCCATGTCAGAGAAATATCATAATGCTAATTACAAGAAATCTTTAGAATATTCTCCAAAGTCAAATATAATGTTCACTGCTGTCAAAAGTTTGCTTCTTCTATGTTCTCAAGGAGATGGAATTCTATTAGTGCCAGACACACCTTGCCCCTTCCATATGATTCCTAAAGGAGCTGTTCTTTTTTTTTTTTTTAAGTTTTATTTATTTATCTATTTTGAGAGAGACAGAGACAGCACAAGTAGGGAAGGGTTAGAGAGATAGAGAGTGAGACAGAGAATCCCAAGCAGCCTCTGCGCAGTCAGCATAGAGCCCAATGCGGAGCTTGAACCCACAGATCTGCGAGATCATGACCTGAACAGAAACTAAGAGTCGGATGTTTAATCAACTGAGCCACCCAGATGCCCCAAGGAGCTCTACTCTAAACACCAGTAGTCTAGGGTGTTCTTACTATATGTAAAAATACTAAAGGAAGCAGATGAGGGAAGCAAGAAGCCCTGTCTGAGAAAGGTGGTGAGCAGTCACAATGCCCCTTCGAAACTGGATCTTTTTTTATATATATAATTTTTTTAATGCTTATTTATTTTTGAGAGTCAGAGAGAGACAGAGCACGAGTGGGGGAGGAGCAGACAGAGGGGGAAATACAGAATCTGAAGCAGGCTCCAGGTTCTGAGCTGTCAGCACAGAGCCTGACATGGGGCTCAAACTCATGGACTGAGAGATCATGACTTGAGCGGAGGTCAGACGCTCAACCAGCTGAGCCACCCAGAGCTTGGAGCCTACTTTTGGATTCTGTGTCTCCCTTTCTCTCTGCCCCTCCCCTGCTCGTGCTCTGTCTCTCTCTCAAGGATAAACATTAAAAAAATTAAAAAAAAAAAAAGATATTCTTCCAAACAGGGAAGTGAGGAAAAGCATGCGACATAGAACAGAACCTAGGAGCAAAGCAGTAAGGCATGAAAGAGCAAGGTAAGTTTGTACCTGGAACGTGTGGTCAGTGCTCAGGACGTGAAGCAGGCTGTGACCATATCACCAGTGGCCTTATATGGTGGGCTAACAGGTTGGGATTTCACAAGTAGGTGTGGGTATGCTTAGACTGGTGTTTCCAGAAGATCAATCTGGGAGCCAAGTGTGGAAGATGAATCTCAGGGAAGGAACCCCATTCTTAGGGACTATTACATCAGGCTAGGAGAGAAAATGATGACAGCTTGGTCTGTATAGCACTAGGATGGAGAAAGGGAAATACATCCAAAAGACATTTGGGGGTCAAATTAGTCAAATGACTATAAGGGAAAGAAAGTAATTCTTCTAGCTGAAACTGGAAAAAAGTTAGTAAGCATCAGTGTCATAGAATACAAAAGAAGACAAAATCAGGCAAAAATATAAAATTTAAAAGATTTTAAAACTTCTATATAAATAGTTGATCGTTTTCTACCCATGAAGAGGCTATTTTAAGGGAAAAAATTACGTATTCCTTTTTTGTAAAAAATAAAATTTACCCTAATGGCTTTTCTGTTTATAAATTTTACCCTATTGGATTTTGATGTGCTGGAGTAAATAATTACCAATTGTGCCAAAATTTTTTGGAAAATTTTTCAACGGAAGAAATACTTAATCTGTATATCTGAGTTGCTTATGCATAAGCAAGCTCTCCTATAGCATTATATATATATATATTATATATATATATATATTAGCATTTATATATTAATTTCTCTACACACACACACACACACACACACACTCAGAAATCGATTTAAAACAAACATGACATCATCTGCAGGAAGTACCAAGACATTTTCTATTAGCTTTTAATGTTGGGAAAACAAAATGAGAAGGTGACATTGTTTCACAGTTTCTTTTTTTCTTTTTTGAGGAAAAACTATACCTTTTTTTTTTTAAGCTGAACCACTAGGAACATATATTACAACCTTGAAACACCAAATATTGGCTATGTTATCATTTCAAATAATAAATTGGTGAAAAAAAAATAATGAAATGATAAAGGGCAGAACACTGTTTACTGCAACGGCCACAGGCAAAAGTGTTATTTGGTAATGAGGGGGTGGCTGTCCATCTTTTGCTTTAAAGGAATCACAGCTCACCCGAGTTGCTTACTTTTTCTCCTTCAGCCTTCCTGTTGCCAAGGGATTGTCTCAATAGGGCTCTTTTATTTCAGGGGGCTAAATAAGCAATACTGAGTTTAGGCTTTCATTCCTTCTCTTCTATAAAAACCAGGTTTTTCCAAATTCAGTACCTAATAACTCTCTTAATTAAGAAGGCAACAGTTTCTCCTTCAATGTTCACTCCTGGATACTGGTACATAGTGCAATCAAAACCCCCTTTCCCTTCAAGGGAAAGTGTTACAGCAAGATTGTTCAGTTGTTCTGCTGCAGATAGGCTCAGGGCCCATCATGACAGCCAGTGAGAGGGGAGATCTGCTTCCCATACCCAGTGTAACATCCCTTCTCTTGTTTCTGCAGGGTCTCTTAGCTGAAAGATGTAATACGTATTTCAAGAAATGCATATCCACATCTTGATGGCCAGAAATAGATACCCACGAGGAACTGTTCAAAGTTCTTACCCAAACTACCTCTCCCACCTCCGCACCTTAAATCAACTTCATATATATAAAACAAAACATTGTATATAAAACAAAACCAAGCAAAACGAAGACCCAGAAAGCTTTTTTCCCTTCTAAATTAGCGACCTCATGGACTTTGCTTTACAGCTTATAGAAAATGATTTGGTGATCCTTCTGGTAAACAGGAGGTTGGCAACAACAGAAACATCTCTGCTTGTACTCCACCAGATCATAGGCAGGTTAGGGGAACCTAGCAACCTGTTTGTACCTGTATACTAAGAAGAATCTTGTACCTTAAAGCCTCTGGCTTGGTACAAGGGAGATCCCTAGTGCCAGTGCATGTGAAATTTAGGTTACCAAAAATTCTCCTGTGCTATCTCAGACCCAAATTTTAGCACCAGTTTTTTCCATTTCACTTTCTAGGGTTGAAACACAAAGGAACCAGTGTGTAGAGGCAAGTGACACATGCCTCAAACTTGCCTGCTATCCTTAATTTCTTCATAAACTTCAAAGACCAAAATTCATTTTGCTTTTTAAATGGATTCCTGCTGGAGCACTGGGTGGCTCAGTCGGTTAAGCCTCCCGCATCGGCTCAGGTCACCATCTGAGGATTCATGGATTCGAGTCCCATGTCGGGTTCTATGCTGACAGTTTGGAACCTGGAGCCTGCTTCAGATTCTGTGTCTCCCTCTTGCTCTCTGCCCTACCTCCACTCATGCTCTGTATCTCTCAAAAGTAAAATAAACATTTAAAAAAATTAAATGGATTACTGCTGTCAGCCTTGATGGCCAATTACAAAGACTTCAATTTCCCAGTGGATAAGAGATCTTCTCAGTCATGGTTGGGATGAGGTGCATGTGGTCATCCACATACTTGGTCACACAAGTCTCCAGCTGCCACTTCACCTGAAACCCTCTATTTCCTGCATCTATTGAATCTTTGGCTTTGTCACTGCAGTGCATGGTGCACTGGGCCAGGCAGCCCTGGAATTTCTTCAACTGGGTTTGAGCCAGAGGCGCATGGCAGCGCTCAATGCATTGGTGCACCTGCCGCATGGCCTCCCGACTATCCTCACAACAGCTGTACCAGAACATGAGCATCTTCTGGATGTTCTCTCTCTCCAGACTCTTCACCGCAGAGTCTACTGCCTTCTGCACCTGGAGCTGCTGCAGGTCTGCCATGGTGACCCTGCACTGCATCCCTCCAGAGGGTGCCCAGATGGACTCCGGCACTCGGGCCTGCCTGTTTCATAGTTTCTTTTTTTTTTTTTTTAATTTTTTTAACGTTTTTTTTATTTATTTTTGAGACAGGGAGAGACAGAGCATGAACAGGGGAGGGTCAGAGAGAGAGGGAGACACAGAATCTGAAACAGGCTCCAGGCTCTGAGCTGTCAGCGCAGAGCCCGACGCGGGGCTCGAACTCACGGACCGCGAGATCATGACCTGAGCCAAAGTCAGCCGCTTAACCGACTGAGCCACCCAGGTGCCCCTGTTTCACAGTTTCTAATACAGGTAGCGTCTGTGGGAGAGGCAGCATCAGAGGGACCTAAAAATAAGGGTGATGCAGAGAAAGTAGGCCTTCTCCCCTGCTGTAGATACTCTGGTGTGTGGCCCAGATTCCTCTTTTGGGACTGAGGTGCTCATTCACCCATAATGAGGGAGTGTTGGTGGCTGACAGTGTCCAGCCGAATTATTTTTCTGCCCCCTTCACAGGGGCAGCCCACATGTATTGGCTGATCATTTGGGGTTGGGTAGGTATAAAGTCCCAAGGGGGTCTCTGAGGAGCCATCCAGCTCTGGAGCTCCTACAGGATGGGCTGCACACGTGTGGCAGCTTCTTCTCCCTCCGCCCAGCCCTGCTCCTGTCACTCTCACAGGGGATGTTCCTAAAGGCACTCCCCAATAAACTTCTTGCAAAGAAATGTCAGAGTCCTTTTCCCAGGAATCTCAATGTACAGCATGTACCAGGACCACAAAAAGCCTTTCATGAGCACTCATTACAGAGAATGAGAGTGTCACTGTAAATGTACGTATTAAATGTACTGTGTCCCAAGCAAAATGAGCCATACTCCCTACTCACGTTCTAGCTTATGTTCAAAAACTGACAACACAGAGATATTGTAAACAGCACACAAGTCATCTAAAGAACTTAGGTATAAAGTTATTTTACTGAAAGAATCATAACAAGGACAAATAAAAACATGTTAAAATCAAGAACAGGAGTTGAGTCCAGATGACCAACAGTTCCTCGTCTGTTGGATACTATAGGCCATAACTTTTGTTTGTTTTGTTTTCTCTGGTTGTTTGCCTCCCCTATCTCCTCCCCTGAAAAGCTGCCTCACGATGTCACTTCCCTAAGGCTCCATAACTGGAGGAAGCATGGGCGGGGGCGGGCTGTAATCAGACATCAAAAGATGCCTGTGTCCCCACTGCCACCTGATGGGTTCTTTGAGCATTGAGGCCTCCATTGTACAGTTCTTTGCAACTGCCGACACTATTATCAATAAAATGGTTAAATGTGACCGTATCAAACTATGTGCATTAGTTTTCATGGGGCAAAAATCTGGGGCTTATTTTGGCTTCTGGAAAGAAGTTGTGTTCACTGTCTCCTTTTTCCTCTTTACATTTGGGTACATATATCCCCGGCTACTCAGGTTGTCTGGTGTAAGTATCCTAAAAAAAAAAAAAAAAAAAAGGTTGCTCTATTATGCTCTATTATTCATTGTACAATAATAGTGATATGGAATGTTCCAGGCTGTTTCTGCAATAACTAAGTTATTTTCTAAGTTAAATAAATTTTCTAAGTTAAATAAATAGTCAACATGAACATGGGGGTGGGAAACACTCAGATAAAGAGGGTATTTTCAAGGGCTGTGATGCAGATGAATCCAATTAACTCCCGAGTTTAAAAGACCATCTTAAGACTACCTCTGGAGGCTGTTATATGAGAAAGCCAGATAGGGCCAAAAAAAAAAAAAAAAAATTCCTATCACCACATCAGAGGGCAAGGCCCATTGGACTCTCTCCTGCATGTGGGGAAGTCAAAGTAATTCATTCTCATGCTTTCCTTCCTGGCCTTCAAAGAGCTCCTGTGACTGCTTCAGCCTCCACTGCCCACATCTTCCTGCTAGACCTTGACCCATAGGCTTTCTATGGCCTTTTGTTTCTGACAATCACATAAGCTTTTGTAATCTCTCATATTACTTCTAAGCTTGTTAAACTACTTCTAGCTCCTAGAGATCTTCTCAATCTGCTGAGATTCCCCCACCATTCCCTAAACACACACACACACACACACACACACACACACACACACACACACAGACAAAGATCACCTAAAACCATACTAGCTAGTTTACAAATACTTTTCTCTTTTTATTTTGAAAAATTTGAAACATACAGAAAAGTTGAAAGATTAGTACAATGAAGTCACATATCCTCCACAATAACCATTAACATCTTAACATCTAACACATTTTAATTCTTTCTTCCTCTCTCTCTCTCTCTATATTCATACACGTATACATATATGTGTACACACACACACACACACACACACACACACACACACACAGTAGTCCCCCCTTATCTGCAGTTTCACTTTCCACGGTTTCAGTTACCCATGGTCAACTGCAGTCTACAAGCAGATAATCCTCTTCTGATATACAGTCAGAAAGTCAATAGAAACCTGACACTATGTCACAACACCTACGTCATTCACCTCACTTCATCTCATTGCATAGGCATTTTATCATCTCACATCATCACAAGAAGGGTGAGTACAGTACAAGAAGATATTTTGAGAGAGAGAGACCACAGTCACATAACTTTTGTTACAGTATATTGTTATAATATTGTTATAATTGTTCTATTTTATTATTTATTATTGTTAATCTCTTACTGTGCCTCATTTATAAATTAAACCTTATTATAAGTATGTTATGTATGGGAAAAAACACAGTATATATAGGGTTTGGCATTATTTATGGTTTCAGGCATCCTCTGGGGGTCTTGGAACATATTGCCCGTGGATAAGTGGCTACTACTGTGTAAATACACACAAGTATACATATATTCATGCACACACCCACATGATTTTATGAAATTCCATACAATTTTTTTTTGCTGAACCATTTAAAGATAAATTACAGATGTTATGGTATTTCATCCCTAAATATCTGAATGGGCCATTTTCCTAAGTAACCAAAGTAAATTTCACACTCAGTTAATAGTAATTCAATATCATCTAATACCCAGTCCATATTCAAATTTCCCAAAGTACCCTAAAATTTCTGTTATAGCTTTTTCAAACCAAGACCCAATCAAGATTTATCCATTGCATTTATTGTTAGGTCTTTTGTATCTTAATCTAGAACAGTTCCACACTCTTTTTAACGACACTGACCTTTTGAAGAATTTAGGCGTTTTCTTATGGAATGTCTCACATTCTGGATCTGATTCTTCCATCAGGGTCATTTTATCGGTTCCTCTAACTCCATATTTCCTGTAAATTGAAATTTGGGTCAAAAGGATTGATTATAGTCAGGTTAAGCATTTTTGGCAGACTTTTCATTGGTGATGCTGTTATTTCATGTTGCATCAAGTCAAGAGGACTATAAAGTCAGGTTGTCCCACCATTGGTCATGCTCAATGTGATCACTAGGTTAAGTTGGTGACTGCTGAATTTCCTTACTCTCCCTTTGTAATTAAGTAATCTATGGCGTGATATTCTGCCACTTTGCAAACATCCCCCTTTCTCCTACTTCTTTACAAGATGGGTTTTAGCTTCTATTGATGATCTTTGCCTCAATTATTGGGGACTGCACATAACGATTTTTCCAATTCTATTATTCCATCTATAGGTATTGGCCAGCATTCTCCTACAAAGAAAAAAGGCCCTTCCCTCACCCTTGATTCTGAGTATCACTCTAGACTTAGGGATTTTAATGTTTATTTATTTTTGAGAGAGAGAGAGAGAGAGAGAGAGAGAGAGAGAGAGAAACGTGAGTGGGAGAGGTGTATAGAGAGAGGGACACAGATCCAAAGCAGGCTCCAGGCTCTGAGTTGTCAGTACAGAGTCAGATGTGGGGCTTGAACTCACCAACCATGAGATCATGACCTGAGCCAAAGTCAGATGCTTAACCAACTGAGCCACCCAGGTGCCTGACTCAGGGATTCTAAAAATGCATTCAGTGCTCTGATAATCTATCACAGTCATTATTCTGTTTAGCCCAACTTGACTCACATTTGGCCACTGGAGTCAAATTGGGTTCTATGAGCTTTTGACGTGATCTTATTAGTTTTGGGATACTTCCTCGCTTTCTGGCAAGGTGCTCTAGGCTCACCTAAATACTTTTGTACTTTCTGTGCCTGAGACCTAAAAACAGCCATTTTTCCAAGGAATGCTGTCTCTTTATGGATAAATGTATCTAGATGTCAAGATACGGGCACTCTCCACTGGGAGAAATTATATCCCTTTTTTTAAAAATTAGTATTTTTTTTTTTTTACATTTTTTTTTATTTATTTTTGGGACAGAGAGAGACAGAGCATGAACGGGGGAGGGGCAGAGAGAGAGGGAGACACAGAATCGGAAACAGGCTCCAGGCTCCGAGCCATCAGCCCAGAGCCTGACGCGGGGCTCGAACTCACGGACCGCGAGATCGTGACCTGGCTGAAGTCGGACGCTTAACCGACTGCGCCACCCAGGCGCCCCAAAAATTAGTATTTTTAAAAGGTTTTTAAATTTTATTTTGAGAGAGAGAGAGAGAGAGAGTCAGACAGACTGGTAGAGATAGAATGAGCAGGGGAGGGGCAGAAAGAGAGAGAATCCCAAGCAGGTTCTGCACAGAGAGTGCAGAGCCTGACTTGGGGCTAGAACTCACGACCTGTGAGATCATGACCTGAGCTGAAATCAAGAGTTCAGCTCTAACCGACTGAGCCACCCAGGTACCCCTATGTATACTTCTAAGATGATATATATAATAGATATGTATAATATATAGAGAGATATATATAATATATACATATAATACATACTCCTAAGAAGTACTTACTAAGTACTTCTAAGAAGTACTTATATACATATAATACATACTTCTAAGAAGATACATATAATAGATATGTATAATATATACAGATATATATAATATATATGTCATGTATATATAGATATATATATCAATATATCCATTATATATATATATATATATACATAATAGGCAAGCCAGTAGCTTGCCCTGCAGCAAATCTCCAGGCAAACATTCAAAACATCTATTATGACTAAAGAAGGCAAAGGGCACAAGCAGCTATTATGTCTATGTACATGTCTCTACTTCATCCCTTTAGGCATTTGTCAAGATAGTAAAAAATGTGAGCAAATCTGAGGCTACCTTTTGTCAGGGAGGGATGCAGTAAAAGCTAAGCTAAAGAATACAGTCTCTCAGTTAACCAACAGTTTGTTGCATACTCTTGTGCTCTGCAGTGGGTTGGTACATTTCCAAAGGCAGCTGCTATACTTTAATTTTCTTTAGTAGTGAAAGGAAATAGTTGTATATTCTAATGACAATTTGGAGTCTTCAAATGTTATCTACCTACTAAGTTTTAAAAAAAAATTTTTTTTAACGTTTTTATTTATTTTTGAGACAGAGAGAGACAGAGCATGAACGGGGGAGGGTCAGAGAGAGAGGGAGACGCAGAATCTGAAATAGGCTCCAGGCTCTGAGCTGTCAGCACAGAGCCCGACGCGGGGCTCGAACTCACGGACCGCGAGATCATGACCTGAGCAGAAGTCGGATGCCCAACCGACTGAGCCACCCAGGCGCCCCCTAAGTTTTTTTTTAATATCTATTTTTTTAATGTCTATTTTGTCATCCCACGTGGGAGAGGGGCAGAGAGAGAGGAAGAGAGAATCCCAAGCAGATTTCCACACTGTCAGTGCGGAGCCTGATGAGGGGGCTCCAACTCACCAACCAAAAGTTCATGACCTAAGACGAAATCAAGAGTTGAACAATTAACCAGCTGAAATACCCAGGTGCTCCTACTTACTAGGTTTCAATAAAATAAATATCAGGTTTAAAGAACTGGAAGTTTTACAGACTTCAAGCTGTATTACAAAGCTGTAATCATCAAGACAGTATGGTACTGGCACAAGAATAGACACTCAGGTCAATGAAACAGAATAGAGAACCCAGAAACAGACCCACAAACATATGGCCAATTAATCTTCGACAAAGCAGGAAAGAATATCCAATGGAATAAAGACAGTCTCTTTAGCAAGTGGTGCTGGGAAAACTGGACAGCGACATGCAGAAAAATGAACCTGGACCACCTTCTTACACCATACACAAAAATAAACTCAAAATGGATGAAAGACCTAAATGTAAGACAGGAAGCCATCAAAATCCTCCAGGAGAAAGCAAAGACCTCTTTGACCTTGGCCGCAGCAACTTCTTACTCAACACGTTTCCGGAGGCAAGGGAAACAAAAGCAAAAATGAACTATTGGGACCTCATCAAAATAAAAACTTCTGCACAGCAAAGGAAACAATCAGCAAAACTAAAAGGCAACCGACAGAATGGGAGAAGATATTTGTAAATGACATATCAGATAAAGGGTTGGAATCCAAAATCTATAAAGAACTTCTCAAATTCAACACCCAAAAAACAAATAATCCAGTGAAGAAATGGACAAAAGACATGAATAGAACTTCTCCAAAGAATACATCCAGATGGCCAACTGACACATGAAAAAATGCTCAACATCACTCATCATCAGGGAAATACAAATCAAAACCACAATGAGATACCACCTCACACCTGTCAGAATGACTAACATTAACAATTCAAGCAACAACAGATGTTGGTGAGGATGCAGAGAAAACGGATCTCTTTTGCACTGCTGGTGGGAATGAAAACTGGTGCAGCCACTCAGGAAAACAGTATGGAGGTTCCTCAAAAAATTAAAAATAGAACCTACAACCCAGCAATTACACTACTAGGTATTTATCCAAGGGATACAGGTGTGCTGTTTCGAAGGGGCACATGCACCCCAATGTTTATAGCAGTACTATCAACAATAGCCAAAATATGGAAAGAGCCCAAATGTCCATAGACGGATGAATGGATAAAGAAGATGTGGTATATATATACACAAAGGAGTATTACTCGGCAATCAAAAAGAAAGAAATCTTGCCATTCACAACTATGCGGATGGAAGTAGAGGGTTAATATTACGCTAAGTGAAATTAGAGAAAGACAAATATCATAGGACTTCACTCATATGAGGACTTTAAGATACAAAACAGATGAACATAAGGGAAGGGAAGCAAAAATAATATAAAAACAGGGAGGAGGACAAAACCATAAGAGACTCTTTAATATGGAGAACAAACAGAGGGTTACTGGAGGGGTTGTAGGAGGGGGGATGGGCTAAATGGGTAAGGGGCATTAAGGAATCTACTCCTGAAATCATTGATGCACTATATGCTAACTTAGATATAAATTTAAAAAATAAGTTAAATGAAAATTAAAAAGAAAAAAATAAAGAACTAGAAGTTTTAGATACAGCTGTTTTTGAAGAATAAACATGATCAGATTTGAATGAGAACGTTAGATAAGGAAAGTAGATTTCACACTTCAATTGAGATGGTAATTCTGAACCCTTATTTGAAGTATCACTCTTAGTCAAAGTTTATATTTGCTCCAGTTTTGTTTCTATTGAACCATTGTGAAAATTAAATGGGTACATGTAAAGTGCTTAGAATGACGCCTGGTACATACAACTGCTATCTCTTTGTGGGAACTAAAATTAAAACTATATTGCTCCCCCCGCCGAAATATAATCTATGTTGCACAGAGGAGGGAGAGATTAAAAACAATACTGAAAACAAAAGCTATCAAGATGATCCAGAAATCCATATAGGACCTTCTAATAAATACTTTCCTATTTTCTGATGGGGGGGGGGGGGGTGGTTTCCATTAAGAGTTCTCTTATTTGAGAGATTTTTACACAACTGTAAAGTTTACTTTATACTCTGGGAAGATCCTCCTGGCATTAGTTCTTAAAGTACACAATTAGAATAAAAGCAGTTGTTAAAAACTACATTATATTTTAAACAAATTTCTATTATGTTAAGGAATTACATCCTTTCTCGTCTTCCCTCTTAATTCTAGCAACACACTGCTGCCCTCTGCAGCATTTTCAATTCTTACAAATTGCCACTCAATTATCACAAATCTAGTTTCCATCTCTATAAGGTTATCTGACTAAATAAGAGGGATAAATGTCTGTGTATGTAGAGAAGAAAAGAGAAGACCCCTTCAAAAAAGCAAGAAGGCATTAAAGCAAGATGTCACAGTCCAAAAGAGCCCATCTGAGAGGAGGACCTTCTTGAACTGTCCAGCAAAAGACCCCAATTCGCCTGGGAAGGTTCCTTCCTGACATTCATATAGCCTCTTTGTCACAGGATTTTCTTTTTAACTGGAAAAAAACAAACAAACGGTATACGTATGGAAAAAATTTTAAAAGGATAAACAGTAAAAAAGATAATCAGTGAAAATATTTGGCTTCCATTCCAAACCTCTAGATAGGTTTATGTATCCGTCTAGAAAGAGTATATATTATTAGAAACATAGACAATACGCATTTCTTTTTAAACATAAATGCAAGTATTCACATCATTCTGCTCATCATTTAAGGCTGTAACTTGGAGATTGTTCCCTATCAGGCGAGATTAACCTATATACAATTTACTTTATTAAAACCAAGTAGGTTGTAACAAAATAGGTTTTAAATAAATCAACCTCTTCTCCAACAGGTTCTGCTACAATTTAATTGGCTTTTGGTAAAGCGATGGCTGTCAAATTTGGGCTGACATTGGTATCACCTGGAGCGCTCGTTAAACTAGGCTGCTGAGCCACCTCGAGATTCTGATTCAGTAGGTGTGGGATGGGTGCTGAGAATTTGCATTTGTAATAAATTACCAGGAACTAGGTTGCCGGGACCACATTTTGCGAACCAACACTAGTATAAACGCTGCACTAAACGCCGTTCCTCCCAACTCCCAGCACCACTAGTCTAAGAAGGCACACGCGATTACTCCCTCGGGAACTTAAGGAATGGCCCAAAAGCACCAACTCCTACGAAAGGTAACGTCTCTCGACTCTGAGCAGAAATTGAGATAAGCCAGACCTACATCCGGCGCCTGGCGCGGCCCACCTACGCCATTTCCTTCCAACGAAGCTCCGCCCAGTCCGCGTCCCTAACGCCAGTAAGGCTGGGCCGCCCAGAGAACGCTGGGAATCGCGTGAGTAGGGCGACCTTTCGCGAGGCTTTCAACGTTCGCGAGATTTCACCCGCTTCTGTCTTTTCCTCCTTCCAGTCTCCAGCTTTTTTCCCCTCCCCCTCATCGCCGAGCAAGTTCTGTTTCAGATCTAGTCGCCCTGTTGTTGCCGCGGAGATTTTTTTTTTTCCTTTTGCTGCCGCCGCTGTCGCCGTCCCGACCCCTTCTTGCCGCCCTGCCCCCAACCCCACACAAGGTAACGAACCGGGTGAGGCAGACCGCAGGGCCTCGCTAGGCCTCGGCCTCTCTCGAGTTGAAGCGGAGGCCTGAGGCCGAGGAGTGGGCCGCCCTGGAGAGGCCTGGGCGCCGGCAGGGACGTTGGGAGCCCGGCCACCTCTCCCAGCCAGGGTTTTGGGCCCTGAGCTGCCCCGGGTGGGGCTCGGGCCTCGGTGTCGTGGCGGCGAACGAGGCTAACCCCGGAAACCCGTCGTCGGGTGGGGTGGGGACGCGGGAGGCCTCTTTAGGACGCCCTCGGCCGTTCTGTGCCAAGCGTGTTTGGGGTGTGGGGGGGGGGGGTGTGAGGCTCTGGCCCCGCTGGGGTCCGCTCCGTTTGTGTTTTCGGTTTCCCTGGAGATTGTGTTTGCATGTCGAGGTCTGAAATAATGGACCAGTTGTGGCGGGCCCCGAGGTGTTGGGTGACTGGGAGGAGAGCAGGCAGGCTCGCCGTAGCCCCCTTGGAGCCCTTCCAAGCTTCCAGGCTGTCGTTGGACGGGAATCGTAAACACAGAGGAGGATCCTCGGAAACCCGGCGTGTTTGCTTTGTAAATCGAGAAAGGATTCTTTTATCTTACTTTCCGGAGAAGAATGAGCCAGATTTGGTGAAAGGCACGCTCCTTAGAATGCCTAACTGGGATAGTATTTGTGCGGTTTCTCTGATGGAGACGCTGCATCGACAGTATTTAAGTGACTTGGGTTTTTTTGGGGGGTTGGTTGGTTGGTTTGCTGTGGGGAAGAGGTTCTAAACACGCTAACTGAAGAGCTCGTGTACAGAGAATTTTTTATGTAGTTAATCCAAAAGCTATTTGTATTTTGTTCTGGAAGTTTTCTCTAGTGCTTCAAAATATTTTTGTCGGCAGTCTTTGACTCTTCCAACCGATTAGTGCTGCCCCCCCCCTTTTTTTTTTGGTGAAGCTGTAACAACTCAGCCAAATACAGTGTCTTCCTTGTTAACACAAGTTTAAAAAATAGAAATTCTCCTTTTCCCTTTTATCTTAGCTCTTATTTTCTGTTTCTGTGTGGAACTTATCTGACAAGTTTATACTCTGCAGAATTCATTGCCTTGATGTTTGGGTTTGGCTCACAGCTTTTCTCAGAACTAAGTGTAAAGGTAATGGTGAGGAGCTGCAGCAATGACTTCTATGAAGGAGTTGGGAGCAAAACTGGTAAAGATTAAGTCAGGCAGACAGGGAAGTTATTTTTTATGGTGTTTTTTGTTCAGTTTTCACGGTCTTACCCTTTTTACTTTCTCTAGATGTCAGAGGATCTAGCAAAACAGCTGGCAAGCTACAAAGCTCAACTCCAGCAAGTTGAAGCTGCATTGTCTGGAAATGGAGAAAATGAAGATTTGCTGAAATTAAAGAAAGATTTACAAGTAAGTATCAGAGGACGCTAATAGTTATATTGTTTGAAAAAAAGTATTTGTGTTTTTCAGATGATTTCTTGTATAGAATCCAAAGCACAACTCGGAGTGTTTCTCCCGCTATCCTCCCTTGTGTGTAAACGTGTATATGCACATAGGTGTATATTGCTCACAGAAGTAGGGTTGCCGCTTCCTCAGTTGTATACAGCGAAATGAGTAAAGCATTGTTCTTTGTTGTGTAAATTTTATATGCTCATATAATTTTTTGAAAATCAGAGTTGATTTAACTTTACAGTGGAAAGTACTTTTATTTTTAAAGATCTGGCAAAAGAAATTTAGTTCCAAAGGTAACTAAAAGGACAAAAATAATGTGGAATTAAAAATGTTAATTGTACTGGAATGAAAACAAATGTGGAAGAATTTTATAAATGACTAAAAAAATGAGAAAAATGTAATATGATTAGGGCTCTTTTTAATGTCACAAGGTTCTTGAACATGAAATAAGAGGGTATGTGCGTTTCAAAGCTAGCAGGTAAACATCTTATATTGAAAACACATTATAAAAATATTTAAGGAGATACTTGTTTTCTGCATAAATGTTACATAATGCTTGAATTTAAGGGTAGATTTTACAGTGTAGTTGTTGGCGCTTGTTGAGGTTAAATTGATGTGGAAGGGATATCTTAATTTGTTTTGTCATGGAAGAGTTCCGTAGGTATGAAACTTGCTTTTTAAAATTTGCACTGGGGTTTCAAGACAGACAAAACCATTATAGTAAATATCTGTTGTTTTTTAGAACATTATGTTGATTAATAAAAATACTGTATGTATGTACATGTGTATTCATTTTAAAAAATTTTGAGAACTTAAAATTTTGAACCTGATTATTTTGAAAATTTTAAAAGGTATTTTGGTTAGATGGTCTTTACTGATTCAGTACAAAACTTGAATCATCTTTATCCTATCTAAATTCTTTCCCTCCCTTTATCATCCTCTTGCCCATTAAAATTAATATTTTAGGGATATTAGAACTGCAAATGAATGAAACTTATTTGAAATGGTGTCCAGATACAGGACTTTGAAAGGATTTATCTGGACATAATTAAAATGAGTTGAATATTTTCAGGTTTAAATTGTAGATTTAGGATAAACTTGCCTGAGTTGCAATAGTATGTGGTTTTTAAAAACACAGAAAACAAGACCCATCTTCAGTATGTAGAAGTCAGGCCACTGAATTTCAGAGTGCCAGTCAATAATAAAAAGATGTTTTGGGAGCAGTTTCTCCCATTCCTAGGCCAGCTTTCTGCTTGCTTCAAAGAAGAATCCTGGCATGCATCTTGTTTTACCAACTTAAAAGCAGTCCTTTTTTTCTTTGAAGAAAATAAACTATTGTCAATATTGTGTGTATTGCTTCCTGGGCAGTTGGAGGAGGGATATATGTGGAACTGGTGGAGGGGGAGTTGGGAGTGAAGGTTGAAACAACATTATTGTGAGGTCTTTTTAATGTTTCTGGAATGAATTGTCAGGGTCCAGGCAGAATTGCCTTGCTATGACATGATCTATAGTGGAAGTATTATAGGGAGAGAGACCATTGTGGTAGGCATTGTGGTAAGCACATAAATGGCTTATGTAGGGTTCAGTTAGTAATGGTTATTTATCCGTAAAATACCCATTTAGAACAGCACTGTTTACAGTAGAACTTTCTGTGATGATGGAAACGTTCTATATCTACTGTAGTACTGGAGCCACTAGGGACAATTAAATATTTGAACTGTAGCTAGGATAGCTGAAGAACTGAATTCTTAATTTTATTTTAGTAGCCACATGTGAGTACCATATTGGCTAGCACAGATTTAGAAGCTTAAGTTCTAAAACTTCAGATAGTAGGAATATAGTACATTTTTCCTGTCCAGATGTGATCACGATTTCTTTTGCTCTTATTTTGTCATGAAAACAAATTTTTCATTTTGGTTTACTAGATACAGGTCTGTTTTGAACTGAAAATTACTCAGAGATGGAAGGCGTCATTGAAGATTAAAGTTCTGAAAAGTGTTTACATATCTGCTTCCACCTAGTAATTGTCTCCACTGACTATAGTTATAGCTCCTGTTTTGTCGTGGGTTTTTTAAAAATAATTTTCCTTTCTTTCTCTTCTCTATTTTCTGGGATATCCCATACCTCATACCTTGGATATTTAATTCTGCCTTTTATATTTGCTGAAAAGTTGTTCAGACTGATGACTGAGTTTGTGGCCTTCTTTATTTTGTGTTCCTTTAGTGGAATGTCTTTATCCTGGTTTTGAATTTGTTTCCCCTTTCATTTATGACAAAGTGCTTTCCTACATTTTTTCATTGACTTCATTTTGCCAGTAAGGCTTCCACATTTATATGTACTGTCTTTCATATAGAATACAGTTACTCAGCAGGCAGCACATTAATCTACTGAAGTCCTAATTGCCTTTTTTCACTTAAAAAAGTAGGTATAGTAAAATCTAGGCTAGCTTTTACTAGCTCCCGAGGCAGTCTGTGATAATCACAAAAATAGTCAATTTATTAGGCTGTTTTGCTGAATAAACTGGTTCTAAAGGAGGCAGGGGTCAAGTCACTTGTCTCATATATTACAGTGGCTCTCTGCATCCCCGAAACGCCTTCCTTCAGTAAGCAGAGTGCTTGAGTGCACCCTTTGACCTGCTGATATGTAGATCACAACATCTGATGCTTCCTGGAATTGCCGATTACTGTAACTGCTGCCCATCTGTCGATGAAGGAGCAGTTTCAGAACTCAGACTTGGGGGAGGAAAAGTAATTAATGGTATGTACCTTTAAGAACCCCCTCATACATAAAATAGTTTCTCTAATACTTTGGTCCATATGCACATGTAAAGAAAACATTGAAAGGGTCTTCATAGTTTGTTGGGAGGGGTATGTAAAACATGGCAAAATGAAAGGACAACTAGGGATAAGCCCTGGATTTTTTTTAAAGTGTCACTTCAGTGCAGGGCTCTGAAAATTATTGTAACATGCACAGCTTTTCAGGACCCTTTGGTGAAACTGTAATTTCCTTAGGAAAATAAAATGGCAAGATGCTCTGTCTTAAGAGAGGTAGAATCTAAATCAGAGACCTACAAATGCAGAAATCATGTTTGTGTTTTAGTTAAGTGGAATTATTTAGTGATAAGGATTGTATTGGCTCTTGAGTCAAGGATTATATTCCTGGCCTTAATAGTAATTGATTAAAAACAAGACTGGACAGTTTATTCTTCTTTGTATGGTACCTGATCTATTTATTTGGAAATTCTTTGCCTTATTTGCAAAGGATTATCTAATTAAAAGGCATCTGAATGGCTATTTGGTACCTAATAAAATGTCATTTAAGATACTGTACTGAATTTTTAATTCAAATCTGAGTTAGCCTAGTTTTTCTATTTACAAAACAGGCCTTTCTCCAAGGGCTTACTCCCCCCCCCCCCTTTTTTTTGAAGGCTCAAATATTAGTTTTTCAGAAATAGCCAGGAAGATTTAGAATCTTTAGGAAAGAGGTAATATATAACTTCTTGGCTACTGAACCAGAGCTACTATTATAAAACTTCAGTGGGAGACATAAACTCAGTATAGAGTTTAACTTTGCTACTTTTTCTCCCAAAACACTGTGATGTTTTAAGGTATTTTATATGCAACAGTGGGGGAACAGGTATGTAAGTTTTTAAAATAAATCATATAAGGTAATACATAACCTAGATCTTCATTGGAGTGAAAAAAGCAGATAGGTAGCAAAATCTGGCCATTTGTACTGTATCTTTTAAGTTTTTTAACTAACCCTACCAAACACCCTTGAATGAAGCCAATAAGTGTAAGCCTGAAATAGAGAAAACATTTGCCACACAGGCAGGTATTGCCTGCCTATGTGTGTTACATTTATTTTTTCCTTTTAAATGAAGCTGTGCTAATGTGCTTTTTAGAATATTTTAAATCTGACCTGGTAATTTGCTTATCTGGATGGGGTAAGTTTTATAATAAGTGACTAGGAAGACTACTGGCTTTTTCTATATGCCTATAATACTTTAGTAGAAATATGTATTACTAATAAGGTTGCTTCAAGTGTTTTGGGTTTGGTTTTTTTTTTTTTTTTTGATGGGGGTGGGGAACATGTTGGCTAGAGAGTTAATACTACTGCCAATAATGCCCTGTAAAACAATCCAGTTGCATGAAATACATGTGAAAAAGATAGAAGATAAAAGTGATCTTGAATCTAGTTCAGTCCCTCATAATTGATTGTTTCTCATATTAGATGTCTTTAGCTAAAATAGGCACTTAGAAATAATGCCATGGTAGGGGCACCTTGCTGGCTTAGTCAGTAGAACAAGTGACTCCTGATAATAGGGTCAGGAGTTCAAACCCCATGTTGGGTGTAGAGCTTACTTAAAAAAAGAAAAGAGAAAGAGAGAGGAAGAAAGAAAGGAAGAATGGTATAAGCTCAAGTCTGCCGCTTTCTGTTAGTTTTTGAGGTTAATTGAAAGGCAACTGTGGGTTTAAATCCCAGTTCCACCACTGTATAAAATATTGTATCTTAGTTTCTACATGAGGATAATCGTAGTACCTACATCATAGTATCGTTACGAACTGCAAGTAGATTTATGTAGTGTACTTAATAAGTGCTTTATGGTGGAGAGCTAAAGTCATCAAAATAAAAACCTGTTGAAAGGTGATAAGCAAATTATAAAAATAATGCTATGGTTTTTGTTTTTTCTTTTTAGGAAGTTATAGAACTAACCAAAGACCTTCTGTCAACTCAGCCTTCTGAAACTCTTGCAAGTTCAGACAGTTTTGCTTCTACTCAGCCCACTCATTCATGGAAAGTAGGAGACAAGTGTATGGCAATCTGGAGTGAAGATGGACAGTAAGTGTAGAAAAAAACTCTAACTATAACATGAAATAATAAAATACAATGGTAAGAAGTTTTTATTCAGTTTGAACTACCCTGTTTTAATCTTTCTGTATAGCCAATATGATTTGTAAAGTCAATTTGATTCTTGGGTGGTTACCACTATAATACAGTTTAGTTTTTAGCTTTAGAATAAATTTTGGGGCAGTGGTGGGCTTGGATCCTAAAGGACAGAAAAATCAAAGCAGAGGAAAATGAATGGATAGTTAAAAAATAATCCTCATTTCTTCCTCAGATTGAAAATTGAGTGAATGGTTGGCTATCTTAGACTTACGTGAAGCACATACACTGAAGTTATTCCTATACAAAATATCTTTTCTCAAAGAGATAGACTAAAGCACATTTAATAGACATGTAGGAGACTTTCCTGACAATATTTTGATTAGGAACCCCTTTTTTTTTTGATAGTAGATGGCTAACTCCAACTACTGTTTGTATTATCTTTACCAAAGAGCCAACTGATTACAGAAGTTCCATTTTAGACACATGTAATAGTTGAATCACTGCAGTGTAAGTCTTATAGGTTGAGTACTAAACCTTTACTCACCTGCTTACAGTCATGATATCTTTACAGGTGTTATGAAGCCGAGATTGAGGAGATAGATGAAGAAAATGGCACCGCTGCAATCACCTTTGCTGGCTATGGCAATGCTGAAGTGACTCCACTGTTGAACCTCAAACCTGTAGAAGAAGGAAGGAAGGCAAAGGAGGACAGTGGCAACAAGCCCATGTCAAAGTAAGTGACTTTGACTTTAGCAGTTTAAATGTAATCTTCCCCATTTTGGTATTTGAGGTAGTCTGTGGAATTCACGCAGGCTAGATTAGGGTGAGAATGTTAAAATACTCCTTATCGTTGTTTTGAAGATTAACTGTATAGGGTCAGCATTGTATGTGTATACCTAGGTAAAGTGAAGACATTTTGGTTCCCACTTAGGCATTCAGTAAACATTTATTAAGAAGATAATATGTACCTCTCACTGAACCATGTGCTGGAGTTATACCATAGTGAAGACAACCAACCAACTTGGACCTTGTCCTGATTGAGTTTATAGTCTAGAGAAGAAAACACAAAATTAAAGGAGAATTTTAATAGTAAATTATAGAAGTTACTACGGGAACATAATGGGTACTTTAAGGGAACAGAGGAAAGATACCTAAACTGTACTTCAGTCATCAGGGCAAATTTCTTTGAGAAAATGACATCTAAACTGAGATTTGAAAAGAAAAGGAGTTAGCTAGGTAATGAACTTGAAGGTATGACCTTGGGCAAACTTTTTAACTTCTTTCCTCATTTGTAAAACAGGGTTGATAATATCTACTTTGTAGGGTTCTAAGGATTAAGTGTTAGCATTAATAAAGCATGTGGTACAGTTCTTGATAATGTAGTAAGAGTTTAGTAAATGTTTACTTAAAGAAAACAAGGTGGGAACATAGAGGTAACGGAAACAAATTCCTATAGTGAAAATAGGGCTTGAAGATGGGTGGTTTGACAAGAGCTTAGAGGTTGAGGCCAAATCACAAAGAGCTTGACAGCCACTGATGTATTTCAAATAGAGGAGATAATATCATAGTTGAGCTTTCAAATAATCCCTGACAGCCGAGGGAAAGCAGCTAGTGCAGTGATCAGGTGTGAGGTAATGGTGTCCTGAACTCAGGGAGCAGCAGTGGGAGGATAGAGAAGTGTATGGCTTGACCTGTATATGAGGTAGAATTAACATTTTAATAAACTTACACACATTTTCCACAGTTTTCTCTTTCTGGATTTTTCAACAGTTTTGTTGTTTTAAGTAGGCTCCATGACCAGCATGGAGCAACGTGAGGCTTGAACTCAGGGCCCTGAAATTTAAGACCTGGGTTGGACACTTAACTAACTGAGCCACCCAGGCGCCCCTCAAGACTTTAAAAAGTTGCTACATAAGTAAATATATTTGAGCTTGGGGAAACTAGATCACCTAAGTATCCCAATAAGAAAATCAGACTGTAGGGGCGCCTGGGTGGCTCATTCAGTTAAACGTACGACTTCAGCTTAGGTCATGATCTTGCGGTTTGTGGGTTCGAGCCCTGCATCGGCCTCTGTGCTGACAGCTCAGAGCCTGGAGCCTGCTTGGGTTGCTGTCTCTCTCTGCCCCTTCCCCACTCGTACTCTTTTCTCTCTCTCCCAAAAATAAACAAACATTAAAAAAAAGTAAAAAATCAGACCGTAGAACAATGTAACATCGCTCTATTTTTAGTCTTTGACATCTGTGTAAAAAAGCCACCCTTAGCTTCATAGTGATGATTACATGATACAAAGACCTCTAGATTGTATTGCCTCTTTTTTAAAGACCTCATCATCCTGTTGGTGAGAAGTCAGTATGTAAACTGAGCAGAAATTATTGAGAGAGCTTTAGGCTCTGATCCTAGATAGAGGAGTGTTTTTGAAAACCCCAGTTTTTGTTTTTAAGAATTTTAAGCTGTCATTTTCCTTTGTTCTGTACTCTCCTAGTCTAGATGAAATAGTTTTATCTGCATTGCATCTCTTTATATAGTTTTGCAAAATGCAGCATAAACTTGCTATCCATTTAGAAAAGGATAAAGGTTTAGACCTCTATTAACATTAAAACTCATTCTAAAACACATCTGGGAAAAGTGATGTAAATTTCAGAAAGTCCGAGTTTAAATATTTGATTTGAATGGGTAATAGATTATAGATATGGTTTGAAAGCTTCCAAGGATGCTGTGTATCTCAAATAACCTTACGTAGTAATACTGGGTGATTGGCACTGTTGATGTTTAGTGCTTCTATTCATGGAATGTGTAGGTTTATTATGGGTTTTTGTTGTTGTTGTTGTTACTGTTGTTCTGGGGTTTTGTTTTTGTTTTTTGCACTGCTAAATATCTCTAAAGAAATCATCTATTAAATCTTAAGAGTTGACATTTAGCTGTTATATCCACACAGAAAAGAAATGATTGCCCAGCAGCGTGAATATAAAAAGAAGAAAGCTTTGAAAAAAGCACAGAGAATAAAAGAACTTGAGCAGGAAAGAGAGGACCAGAAGGTGAAATGGCAACAGTTTAACAATAGAGCCTATTCTAAAAACAAAAAAGGCCAGGTTAGTAAACCCTTTCATCATACTTCATAAACTTGAAAAGTGTAACTATCATTAAAATAACTTTAAAATGAAAAAGGTGGCGGGGGGGGGGGGGGGGGTGCACCTGCGGTGGCTCAGTCAGTTAAGCATCCAACTTTGGCTCAGGTAATGATCTCACAGTTTGTGGGTTCGAGCCCTGTGTCAGGCTGTGTGCTGACAGCTTGGAGCCTGGAGCCTGCTTCAGATTCTGTCTCCCTCTCTCTCTCTCCCCCCCCCACTCATGCTCTGTCTCTCTCTCTCAAAAATAAATAAACATTAAAAAATAAATGAAAAAATGTGGTACATAGGTTCAAAAGATCATAGCTGGGTCTTGTTATCATCATCCTCTTCAATCTTCCATTTGGCTTATTGCAATATATCTCCATTAGCCATGGTCTCTGCAATAGAAACACTATGAGAGAGTTTATATCAGGAATTACAAAAGATCTAGATTGTTTACCCTTCTATAAATTAAAATTTGAAAAACTGTTTGGTACCTAACATACCCTTAGAGGGAGTGTGGTGAATCCTACCTGTTTGTTAACCTGCTTTATATGCTGGGGATCTCTGGTAGATTTTATTTAAAAGAGCACTCCAGTTCTCTTGATGTAGTTAAGTGTATCATAGAAATTTTGTTCCCCCAAAACTAATCAAAATGGTTTCTGTTTTATTTCCACTAGGTTAAAAGGAGTATTTTTGCTTCACCTGAGAGTGTAACAGGCAAAGTTGGAGTAGGAACTTGTGGAATTGCTGATAAACCTATGACACAATATCAAGATACCTCTAAATACAATGTCAGGCATTTGATGCCTCAATAATCAGAAAAACTGTTGGATTTCATCTCTGCAGGGCTTTACATTTACCTTTTTATCCTTATATTTTTCTAAAGGTAAATTATTTGTTAGATGAGTAAGGAAGATACCATTGTCGTCCTTGTTTGACTTCAATAGAATGAAACTTGAAGAAATTGCATTTGATAACTGCTATTCATTTAACTTTTGTTACTACTACCACAGTTTCCTCAAAGTTTGTTGAATAAAGCAACTTTTCTAGATAGATGCTGCATAAATACAGCACTTAGATGAATTGTTGATCTTCCTAATATCAGGCCCTTACTTAATGGATGGTGTATACATTTTGTGAAGTCCTAACTTGGAATACTCAGATCTTTGAACTTGCCACATATTGTAGCAATTCACTGGAACATCAAGGCAAAATACCAACCTGTTAAAGAGCTCTTTTATCTTCAATGTAAACCTAGCTATTGCCTAATTAAGCCTAGAAATATGTTAATTTGTAAATGGCAAACATTGTTTTGAGGTTTTTCCTTCAATAATTTGTTTGCTAAGCCTATTAGGCTATCTCTAAAATTGATTCAGCTTTTACATTCTTTCCACTGAGTTTTAATTTTATGTAATAAGAAACCATGTTTAGGACCTGCTACCTTTTCTAAGGTGGTGTTTTTTTTTTTTTTAATGTTTGCTCTTTTCCTGTGTTGATTTTTCCCTTATGGTAGTGGTACCATTTTTTGGATGTGTAATGTTTATATAAGAAAACAAAAAGCTGATGTATAGCCCTGTATACAGTGTAGATACTATTTTTGTAAAAAAACAAAAAACAAAAAAACCAAGGCTAAATTAATGAACAAGAATACTGAATGTTTCATCATTAAAAATTTACTGTATTTCTTGTGCATTAATCTGACCATAATTTCCCTGTATATTATGTTCATGTAGCTGAGTTTGTAATTTTTGTTAACTAGATCAAGTTGTCAGCATTTGTTGGTTTAAGTGAACATCACAGTTATCCTGAGTTGAGTTTAAGCCAAATAATATGCATAGTAAAATGTCTTCCTATTACTGGAAGATGGTGATTTTTAGGATATGTGTTAATTTCAGTTTTTTGTATGTTTAACTTTTATTAAATAAAGTGTTTTTAAAATCTCCAGGATGTGTTAACAGAAGGGTGGTGAAGTCCTAGCTGGCAGCTTTGATCTAGTGATTAAGCTTCAGTGTACGTGCATTCATCATTTCCACAGAAAAGAGAATATTGAGTGTGTGATAAAGGTTTCAATAAATCCTTATGTACTTCTTCCATTAGATATAAGAAATTGGATCCTAAAGGACAAACTATTTTTATTTTAAGGGTTTGTGCTGTGTATAGAGGTGTTTGTAAATTTTTGGTAAGGGGGAAAATAAAAATTTTAATTTAATGAATTTTAATTATTTTGGCAAATTGAAACTTAAGAGGACAGTGGTGAGAAGTAGAATTATTTATATTGCCCCTTCTCCTCCCTCCCAACCCAGGAGGATCACTGTTTTCCTTTCTATAATTTATGGCCACAGGGTAGAACTTGTAGGACAGAATGAAAGGTGAAGTCTTTCTTAAATACATGGCACAAATTACAACAGAAAGGGGCTACTTAGCCTGAAGAATTCCTAAAAATACACTGTTCTTGTAACCGGTGTAACAAGCATCTTAAGAACTAATAATGGTATCTTTGAAGGATTGCAAGGAAACTCTAAAAAGCACTTGGAGGGAAATTTGGTATAATTGTGTCACCACACAAAATGGATTTTGGTGAGATTACCTTGGCATGTTTGTTGGAATAGTAATTTCACCTGGTGTTTGTGTAGGCAAGACTCTTGTGTTGAGACTTGTATCTCCTTTGACCCAAAGAGTCACATTTAATTTCTGCACATTTAATTCTGGAGGGGCTTTGCAGGAGAGAAAAGGAATAAAGGTGACCATACTATATAAAACATTAAAAAAAAAAGTGTATAGCACAGGAGTCTTTGTGTCAAAGACCTAGATACGGCCCTTTGAAAGTCCTGGTGTCAAGATGATAACAGTGTTTCTGGACTAAACTAAAAGGATCCCTAGGGACATGGAGTACCTGTCTCCTAGTGTGAGGTTTTAATGAGAAGCGTGATACCAGTGGTATTTTACAAATGAAGGTGGCTAAGTTCAATACTCTTAAAATCAAATATGACACTGTCGTATGGAGCTCTGTTATAAAATGTAATTTCCCCTCTGTCAAGAAAGGAGTCTTGAAGCTCTGATGAAACTGAATAAACCATTTGTCATGTACAGCCCCCAAGTAGCTGTCATGGATCTTCTCAAAACTTGACATTTGACTTTGTTATTGACTATTTCAAGGAAAGAACAGTCCCGACCCCCTCCCCCCAGAAAAACGCAAATAATTACATTTAAAATTTTAATGTCACAGATAACAAATGCTTTTTTAATTAACATGTAGAAAGGCCATAGAGGACTCAGGAGCCAGACTGCTGATTGAATCCTGGCCCATTTGTAACCTGTGTGCATAACTCTTCTTTGCCTTAGTTTTCTCAGCTGTAGAATATGAGAGTGTGTTTCATTAGGTTGTAAGGATGAGTGAGTTATTATGTGTAAAGTGCTTAGAATACCTGACATCTGGTAAACACTGTAGAAGTGTTTGCTATTACTGTGCAAGCAGTAATGGTGAAGATCTTTTTTTTCCTAACCTTAACAATGACAATTCAGGGGCACCTGGTTGGCTCGGTTAAGCATCGGAGTCTTGATTTCAGCTTAGGTCATGATCTCATGGTTCAACCTCTGCAGTCAGGCTCCACGCTCACAGCTTAAGTCTGTTTGGGATTATCTCTCCCTCTCTGCCCCTCCCCACCCTCTAAATAATAAATATTAAAAAAAAAAATTCACATTATAATGGATTATAATGCCCATTACTTACAATTTGAAGCCTTGAGTTACAAATGTATTACTGAAGTGCTATCAAATTACCAAAGTTCTGTATTAAGTACATGCTATAGAAGTTTTTGTGTTAGAATATTTTAGCGCATATCTGTAATGGGAAGAGGTTACAAGTTTATAATAGTTACCTCTAATGCTTGCTTAAAATTAGAGGAATTCCTGGATCTGGGTCCTATTCCAGAGCTATTTAGGCCAAAGTATATCTGTTTCGAGACAAACACCACAGGTGATTGGTGTGCATCCCTGGCCTATAACCATGTTGTACGTTAAATGTAAAGTTTGATTTTTGAAATGAAGGAAAAGTTACATTAGTAACTGGCAATTTTCTGAAGAGTATGAAGATTAGACATCAAACCAAAATGAAGTGCGTTCATTTATTATAACTCCTTATTTTAAATGCTCTGTCACAATGAAGGGTGTGCATGTGTGTATGTGCACAGGGTGTGTTTCCATTACAATGCAGTTTTAATGCTGAGTGAATCTGCCTTTTAAAATAGCAAGGGGGATGGTGCCTGGCTGGCTCAGTCTATTAAGTGTCCAGACTTGGTTTTGGCTCAGGTCATGATCTCATGGTTCCTGGGTTTGGGTCCCTTGTAAGGTATCTGCACTGACAGAACAGAGCCGGCTTGAGATCTGTCCCCCCTCCCCCACCTCCACCCCCCACACTCATGCGTGCTCACTCTCACCCTCTCAAAATAAATGAACTTTAAAAAAAATAAGGGAAAACCGTCAGGTTAACCAACAAAAATCATAGTTTTATAAATCATGTGTCTGTAGGTTGTAATTACAAAAGGTGAAAAACCTCACTTCTGCAAGTTTAACCAAAAAATATTTTTAAAGCTCTGGTTTGGCTTTTTGCCTCAACTTGGATATTAACTGAAAGATGAAGGGGGGAAAAAATCTTAAAACTAGTTTTTATATTTGTTAAAATCTTTAAAGAGTTCAATAAATATCTGCTGAATCGTAATATTTGTATTTTACTATGAAGCAACCAGTTACTATAAGTGGTAATTTACCTGTTCAACAGTAAATGTAAACATGCTTTATATCTAGGATTTTTGAGTTGCAAGTTAAACTGAATTTTTACTATAGTGGAGAGGAAGAGCATAGCAGACAATGTAATAGGTAATACCACAGTTTAAACACAAACCCAAGTAATTGAATCCCCTAATACTGTGTGTGTACAGTCATGTTCTTAAAAAAATACCTTAAGAGGCACAGAGACCAATATTGACATTCTAAGAATTTGTTTTGGACTAGCCAAAAGAAAGTAGTAAAAGAAAACAAGATGAAGGTGTTAAGAGTTCTGTGAGGTTCTTCAATTGCCTTTTCTGCCTTTCAGCTTATGTATATATAAAAGTGGTTCTTTTGTGGACTTGAGGGGGTAAAGAAGATCTGAAAATAATACTGGGCCTTTGGTAGTTGACAGCTGAACTAGCTAAAAATACCGAACTTTGGATAATCTTCTAGTTCCTAGGAAATAAAAATTGACAATTTACTTACACCAAGCATTTCACCCATTCATTTTTACAAAACCAGTACAGACTCAAGCTACTGCAATTACTACAATTGTAATTTGTTTTCCCAGTTATTTAAGATCACAGCTAAAGAAACCGTAGTTAACACGCATTAGGAGAAAAGGTTGCTTTTTGTTTGAAGAGCTACTGTGTCAACCTTAGGCCCAAAGTCGTATTTATTATTTTGCTGGCTCATGATTTCCTTTTCTTGGTGAAACTGGATGTGCTTTTATTTTTTCCCCTTTCAAGCCCTGAACTGACTTTAGCAAGATGCGATGCATTTCTAACCAAAGAAAGAATTCAGGCTTGGAGGAAACACTTGATTCTATATCCTGGGAAAACTAGAGTTGAAGCCCGAGACCTGCAGCTAGGCTAGTCTTTAATAGATGGTAATTGCCCAATTGTTCATTCATTGCTCAGAAGTATGCAGGAAGGAGTAAATATCCCTTTGGTTCTTTTGCCAAGTTTTTCCTTCCAAAAAAGCACTGTCAGGTTTAGTTGACATAGCTTTCAGAGTGTGATAGTGCTAATTTAGAAGGAACTGACCTCTTAAATCTGTATTTTTGACATATATTTTAGAGATATTTTATGGCTTTTACATTCTACAATGCTGTCTGATGCCCTGATGTGAAAATCTAAGATAAATATGGCAGTTATTGCCCTACCAGTAAAGACTTGAAGCATTCCCTCCATAACAAAGAGTTAAGAGCTTGAGGAAATGGAAAAAATTTCAAAATTATAGGAAGTTAGTTGGCAATACTTTAAAAGAGCTTCATCTAAGCCATTTCCCCTAACAATTTATGACTGTATAGAAAGGTAAAACAGAACCAAGAAGTGAGGTTGTCAGCCAGTACATGTATCTTGAGCTACACTTATTATTTAAAAGACTCAGATGTATTCCACAAGAAAACCAGTTTCCTATTAGATCTAGTACATGAGCCAAGATTTTTTTCTTGGCAAGGCCAACACTAAATATTAACTAGGGCATTATGCAATGGTTACTATTAGTGTTTAACATACTCAAGCTCAGGTTAGTCTTTTTTTTTAGAAAGACCAGGTAATCACTAAAACCGCTGATACATCAATCTTATAAAGTCTTTATTTAAAAAATTCTATAGGACATCAAAATTGACTTCTTACAAAGTATAGCCTGTCATGGAATTTTGTGAAAATGAACCATTTTATTTAATAGAAATAGTCTTTTTCTGTAAGACCCAGAGTCAGAATAACTAAAATTCAAGATTAAAGATGAAAAAATTAGAAGGTTGCATTCATCAGAGAAAGCTGAGAAGTACATACCTCTTACTTTCCTTTTGGTGCTACAAATTCCTAGACTGAGTCTTACAATCTTTCAAGATAGAGGTAGTATTTACAACTTTTCAGGAGGAAACAGGCTCCATGAAGAAGTTAAGTAACTTGCCCAGAGTCCTTAGCAAATATTAGAACTGAGATTTAAATGTGACCCAAAAAACTCTATTCTTCCCACATTATGCTGTTGTTGGTAGGAAGTATGGAATTTTTGAGGTGGAAGGATAATGAAAGAAGAAAGGGAAAAGGCAGCTAGTTGCTTCAAGTGGAAGAAAACAAACTTCCCAAAGAAACTTACCTAAGAGGTTAAACAATTTTCTCATGAGAAATGACCCAGGAAGTAGTGTGGCCTTAGGTTAGAAGATTTGCCTCAATAATCCTGCCTTTTGAAATCCCTTCATAATGCTAAAAGCTATCACTGTCATGGGGACTGGAAAAGGCATTTCTACCAGAATTCTCATACCTATTCTAATCAGAAACTACAGTTTGACTTCATCAGAATCTTCTTTGGTAACAAATATGCACTGAAACAGGACTTTACCTCTATCTATTAATATATTACTTAGGCATTTTACACAAAGGGTACTTTAACTCAGGTTAGTGGGTGGGGACTAAATAACTTCCAGACTTATTTTCAATTTAAATGACAGTACAAAGTGATTCCTCTAAAAAGTTATTAAGAACAGATAATAACAAATGGCTTTGTGTCCTACCTGAAGCAGTTAAGATTATCGGGTACATTAAACCATCTGCAGTTAGGTTACATGGAGTTATCACATCAGTCAAGAAGGCACCTGTTTAAATTACAGAACAGGAAATGGCAATGATTCAAATTGCCATTAATTCTGGACTACTGAAGTAGTATCAGCTTAGGAGATAGTTGCTTTTCAAGGTGTGGATGCTCATTCATATTTTTTTCCTTCATAGAGAAGGGTGTACAAAAAGCACTCGGGTGTTCTTCATTCACAATTTTTATTTCTTGCAATTAACTTTTATATCTTCAAAGTCGATTTGTCTTTTAAAAAATTAATACTTTTCACTCATCATACAATCCATTCCCCTCCCGCAAGGAAAACAAACCCGGGGAAGGAGTAATTTAGGGGGCAGTTGAAATAGGTATTATAGATTCGTGACAAAGGCTTCCCAGCCCACCAACTTGTACATATACAACAAAATGGCAGCACCTCGAGTTCTCCTGAATGAAGACCGAAATTCCAGCCCTAGGCAAGTGATGTAAGTGAATGCCATGGGAGTAACAAAATGGAAGCTGAATCACTGGCTTCCATTTTCTTTCCATGGTAGTTAGCAGAGTCTTTAAACTGTCTCCCTTGGGAAAGTCAAAAGAAAGCAAATATATAGAGCAACATTTTGACCCAGCCAGGAGTAATTATAAGTAAAACCAGAAGTAATTTACCTGGGCCAGAGAAATGAATTTGCCATGTTTTTCATTAAGTCCCCAGCACCTGAAGTTATTAGCAAGTTCTAATAATGGGCTTCTAAAGGCATGCAGTTTTTCACACATCTACTTCAAAGAATTTCTTCCACTCAAACATAGCACAATCAAGGATAAAATATTTTGGGAGGCACAGGAAAAGCACAAAAAACAAGTAAGTATATGCTGAGGCCTTGTGTATGGCCAAGATGGTACACTTCATACAGAGAAGCAGTGAAAGCTGTTAAAGTGCTACTTACAAAGGATAGTCTAACATTACACACACAACTCAACTGCACTGCTAAATATGGTTGTCTTTATTTTCTTTTTCCTTGCCCAGCCCTATCTAAACAAAATAAAACTACAGGACTGAAATTAACAACCCATTAAAATCAGCAATAAGTTATGAAAATCATAAAGCTTTTTTTTTTTTTAAGTAATTAAGGGTAGTTAAATTATTTAAAGTATACAAAGTTCAAAGAGCCAGGGATAAGGTGTCCAAGAAGGCTTCCTGGGGTAAAGGAGAGGGCCAGGGGGAACCTTGGATTTTGAAAGACAAAGGGAACACATGACATCAAAGTGCAGGTTAGAAAAGAAATTTCACTTAAAAGAAAACATTTCTGAAAATATTGAGAAGAGCAACAATAGCACCTGCACAGTGGGACTGTGAGGAAGGAGAGAGACTGCCTGTAAGAAAATGGAAGCAAACCTTTACAATAAAATGAGACAAGTGCCAAACTTAACTATGTTAAGTATTATAATGTGTCTACTATAGATATCAGATGGTTAAAAGCTGGTAAAGGTAATGATTCTAAAAGAAAACAAAAACAGCATTGACCTTTTTCTACCTAGCCCAGACCTCATTCGTTTTGTGCACTATAAAGAGTGAGGTGTGAGGTGTTTTATCATTATCAAATGCTGCATCAAAATAGATGATTTTTTCCCATGTGTTTTTCCACTATAAAAGACATCTATGTTTTTTATGGACAAGCTTTAAAAAGATGTCATTTTGGTTTTCAACACATACAAACAGTTATCAAAATCTGAAATAAAAATGCTGCCGTGGCTCAGACCTTGACCTGCTAATCTGCGTTGCACAACTCTTCTGGCCTACGCAGACACAGAGGCATGGAGAGCTTTTTCCTTCTGGCCCCTCAATCCGAATTATAGGCCCTGTGTGGTAGAGGCTGTCATACAGACTGCCCCCACGCTGCCCAAGGGCCTAAGGGCGGCTGACTGTTGAGCTGGCGGTTGGGTGCCCTACTGCTAACAATGCAGGATAAGGTTAGCTTGCTTAGCATGGAATCCAACAGAAAGCTGAGCTGCATGATGATCCCTTTCAAAAGGCTTCATGGGAGTCTCTCCTTTTGCAGAGCATGAAATGAGCTTGCTTTTTTTTTTTGTTTTTTTGTTTGTTTTTTCAAGAATTGATCATCCACAGGCTTCATGATAAGCTGTCCCAGGCTGAGTTTTAATAGCTCTTTAGCTATCCAAGATTAATGCCTGATTATCTTGTCTTCTCATTACTATAGGTTTGATTTTGTTTTTTAGGACCATTAAAACTCGGGAAGGGTTCATAACCCCATCCTTAAATGTGTCTACTCATTGTAGTATGAGCAAACTAGAGAAGATAGAGGACAGAATCTCCAATGTCCTCTTTCAAATAAACTAAATCAAGAAAATTTCACAGAAGTTTTCTGCTGCCATTAGAAGCTGTGATTTTCAAATACGAATGAGTATTTGTTCTGCTGGGGAGGCTCTGCCCCACTTTTTGCTAAGTATTTGCTTAAATAGAGGTCTTTTGACCCTTTTGTTCAAGTATAGTTTTGTTTAGTTTTAAAGAGGAGACTGCATCATGAACCCAATTTAAGAGATTGTTTGGATTGAATTGGCCCAGTGAATATTTTGCCCTGCACTGTTATGTCATGCTGGGTTCTAGGAAGTGAATGAAAGTTTGACACTGGCACTGGAGTAACCCTCGTCACTCCCAATACTCTGCAGGCTGCTGTGGTCATCAATGTCACTGATGCTGGTGGTACTGATATTGTCCACTTCTCCATGGGAGAACTCTGTGCTTTCAACATCCACTTCAATCTCCTCTGCCAAAGAGAAAAAAGGAAGAGCATCAGTAATCTAGTATACATGCACTTTCAAAAATTAATGAGGAAAGGGCATAAGAAAAGTGATTACTTTGGGTAGTATGAAATAATTTTTCTTAAATAATTGTTATACGAGCTTATTATCGGTGAACCCTGGAGGACAGAAGTAATGAAAGGTGAAGAGACACGGATATATTTTTGCAAAGGGGAATGTCTGGTATCCAGCGGTGGTCTCAATTTAGGCAGCAAGTTTTCTAAAGCCTTTGACGCCAGTCCGTCTGGACCTCCCACCAAAAGCACTTGGCCTATTTGGGAATTAGTGCTTAATATTAAAAGATCCCAACCCCAACTGGTTTAACAACATCTGTTTTGCATTAAACTAGAAACTAATTCTCAGTGCTGTTTATTAATCAGAGTTGCCTTAAAGAGGAAAAAAAGCATAAACTTAGTATAGGTGAACGAGAAAATTTATCCATTAATTCTTGCCTTTGGTAATATCATTCTACAGACAGATCTACAGACTTCTAGAATTCATCATAAAGACCTCTGTGTATTCAATAGCCAAACTAAGCCAGTCATTACAAAGTGAACTCTGAGGGATTTGCCTTCAATTCAATTTAATTTTCTTGCATCAAACATAGCTTGAAATGAGGGTATGAGCCTGAAAGGTCTCTGGATTATAGGGAGATCTACAGTAAAGATTATAGTAAAGATATTTCAATGGTGATATTTAAGTTTACTTCAAATATCAAACATGATTTAAAAAAAAATCCCTAAATACATATATGACCAGCTATCAACAGGTAGTTTGTTAAGCATTACATATACAATCACCAATAATACATAAAATGCAACATACATTTAAAAAAAAAAAAAAGCACTTGAAAAATTGTTCTCTCCCATAACAGCTAGAATGAACTCAGGATTATTCAATTCTTTTAAACTCAAAGCCTAATGTTTTAGATTTGGCACTGATTCTAAGGGTTCACACTGATCACAATTGCTTTAGGAAAAGTGGATTCTTGCTGAGCCCAAGAAGACAGAGTAAGTTATTTCAAAGAGTATAATTTTCAAAAGGACTTGTTGCTTCAAAAAGTTTTAGAAATCTGTTTCTAAAATGCAGGCATCTATCCAAATAAGCTGTCCAAACAATCCTATGAATTCATAACTATTTGTTTTACATCCACAATGCTTCACAGGCTATTTAGTGTTTCCCGGTATCACAGAATACTCATCCAACCTACAACTGGAAAATAAAATCAAGACACCCTATCCAACAGAGCATGCTGCACTCAATCATAACAAAGTAAAATGAGAGACTGCTCTAGTCAAATGGACTAGAGATATTACTAAAAGTCCCCTGTAATACTGGGAAACAGGGCTTCCAGATAAGAATAGGGAAGAGAGGTACTACACTAGCACTACTAAAAAAAATGAACACTATAATGAAGATATACCATTAGTCAAATTTGGAGGTGGGATGGGTACAAAGAGGAGTGAACATCAGGAAGGGCAGCTAAAGCTGAACACCTGACAAAGTCACACAGCTAGTAACCAGTAGAAAAAAAGACTAGCATCAAGGTCTGCCTCCTAATTCAGGGTTATTTCTGCTACACCTCAGTGTCATTCATAAATGTGGCATGTCCTTGAGGTTCTTGCTGTTGTCTCTGGTAAACTTTTGTTCTCTGAAACTGAGTGCCATGTAAAAATAAACTTACACAGCAAAACAACAACAAAAACAATAAACCCAGGACTCCCAGGGTTGTGTTAAAAGGGATCAAAAATCAATTTGAAATGCTTCTATGGAATGTGGGAAATTTGATTATTAAAAAGAATAAAGGTTCGCCTGGGTGGCTCAGCTGGTTGAGCGTCTGACTCTTGATTTTGGCTCAGGTTATGATCCTGGGGTTGTGGAATTGAGCCCCGTGTTGGACTCTGCACTGAGTGTGGAGTCTGCTTAAGAGTCTCTCACTCTCTCTGCCCCTCTCCCCTGCTCATGCTCTTTCTAAAATAAAAAAATTAAAAAAGGACAAAAAGAATGACTTCATGGATTAGAACATATTCAATACATGAAAACCTATGAGGAATTCATAAGATAATAAAAAACAAAAGGCAAAACAAAAAACCCTGTTACCTCTGGAGGTTGCTAAGACACTGATGATTCATTATTCACAAAATTGACTAAAAAACCAAAAACACCTAAGTTTAAAAAAAGAATCTATCCCATTTTCCCTATATGGACTTTATTTCAGGGTAGCCAAAAAAGTTGATGAAGAAACGTTCTTTTGTTTCTTCAATGTTTTTATTTATTTTGAGAGCGAGAAAGAGGGTGAGGAGGGGCAGACAGAGAGGGAAACAGAGGATTTGAAGGAGGCTCTGTGCTGACAGCAGAGAGCCCAACATGGGGCTCAAACTCATGAACCTCAAGATCATGACCTGAGCCAAAGTCAGACACTTAACAAACCGAGCCACTCAGGCACCCCCCAAAATTTCTTCTTTATAAAAAATTTAATAAATGCAAGAAGAATGGTAGAATTAGGAAGTACTATTTGTAATATCTAAAAAAATAACAAATTGGGGCAATCACTAATGATTACTAAAACTATTAAGTGAAAGGTTGAGCATTTGCATAAATGTATCAGTATCACCTATGAAGTATTCTTGCCTCAAAAAAGAACCTGAATTTAATCAAGTCACTAGATCCACCAACCAGTTTACAGGAAATAAGGACAGAAGAACATGTTAAATGACATCATGAGGATTCCATCAGCCAAATCTAAAATGTGGGAATTCTATAAGAAAAATGACTCAGTTTCTACAACAAAGAAATGGGGAAGGGAAAACTATTATAGATTAAAAGTATCTTAAAAAGCAAAAACAAATGCAATATGGATTTGGGGCTCTAATGAAAGGTAAAATGCTATCTTTGAGAAAATCTATCAGAAACTGGATTATCAGACATTAAATAAGATTATCTGATTTCACTGATTTTGTGGGCTATAATAGCATTATGATTTTTTTAAGTGCCATTTATTAAAGATAAATACTGAACTATTTAGGGACAAAATTATTAATGTTATCTGGGATTTGATTTAAAATATTCCAGAAAAAATGGTGAGGATGAGGGGATAACAGATGAAACAAGAATGGCAGAATATTGATAGCTGTTCAAATTGGATGATGGGTACATGACAATATTCGATTTTACTTTTGTGTATGTTTGAAAATTTCCATAATAAAAAGTCAAAAGGTATTTTACAAACATTTCCTTTTTTGTTTTAGAATCCTCATGAGCTGTTTTCCCAAATGTAAAGCTTAAAATCATGAGGGTGAAGTTCACCTCTGGGATCTTTTAATGTGCTATAGGCCTGATGAGGTGGGAGTTATAAAGAGATCAGTAAAATTCAAACAAATTTTTGATTAATTCTTGTTCTTTCATTCTGCCAAAGACAAATGTTATGGGACAGATGGGAAGAGAGAAATGAAGGGTGTGGTGCTTTAAAATACAGACATAAAAATTTATATCACCAGTAACAAAACATATCAACATCACATATCTTCCTGATAGAATGAATTGAGAAGGGCACATCACTTCTGTGATATTTCTTCCCCCCAAATGTATAACCTCAATTTAATAATGGGAGAACATAAGACACTAGAGAGACCCTGTCTAAAATAACTGACCAATACTCTTCAGAAGTGTCATGGTTGGGGGGCGCCTGAATGGTTCAGTCAGTTAAGTGGCTGAATTTGGCTCAGGTCATGATCTTGTGGTTCATGGTTCAAGCCCTGAGTCAGGCTCTGTGCTGACAGCTTAGAGCCTGGAGCCTGCTTCAGATCCTGTGTCTCTTTCTCTCTGTTCCTCCCCCACTCATGCTCTCAAAAAAATGAATAAACTTAAAAAAAATTTAAAAAAAAAAAGAAGTGTCATGATTACAAAAGACTGAGGAACTATCTAATGCAATGTTGGATCCTGCACAGGATCCTAGATCAGACAAAGGACATTAGTGGGAAAACTGATGAAATTTGAATAAGGTCTACAGTAAAGTATTACATGAATATTAATTTTCTGGTTATAATAACTATATTATGGCTACATAAGATGTTAACATTAGGGAAACCTGGGGGAAGAGCATATGAGAACTCTACAATTTTCTATAGAAAACACTTTTATGTCAGTCTAAAATTGTTTCAAAGTGGAAAGTTAATACATTATGTATATAATCAAGGAAAAAAGTTCTATAGTTCATATAGGGGTTGCTAGACAACGTTGTGATTGCACAAAAATCTAGAACATTACAGTATTAGCTGAAGAAAGAAGAAAGCAAATAGAAGAAAATAGAGTGCTTTCCAACTTATCCTGCCTAAATTTAGATACAAGGATGCTTAGTATTTCATTAGGGAAGAAGTACACTGCCTACCTCGCTCTGAATCAGAACGATCTGAAGAAATAGTTGATCCAATGCTGTCCATTCGTATTCGTTCCATCTCCTGAGGACCCTGCAGCTGTTCCAGTCGCCGCTTTAAAAATCTCTGTTCTCGTTCCAAGTTCTCTAGCTGGTGCTGGCTCTTCCTTTCAGCTTCTTCAAGTTTCTAAAATGATAAAATGATAAAATGATATTTTAGTTTGTGCACAGTCCAGTACAAACAATAAAACTGATTTCTACCTAATATCTTAAAACATTTCTTCTTTGGCAGAGAAAATATGAAAATACAAGTATATATGTGTGTGTGTACGTATAAAAACATACATAAATACATACTTTTAAACATCAAGAATACTTCTTTTTTCACTTTTTGTGTGTGTAATGAATGCTACATTACAAGAACAGTATGGAATTCTCAAAGTCTGTAAAGTTATCTCCATGAAAGAGAAACTTGCTCTGCACTGTAGTTTGATGGAAAAATACTGAGACACGGAGCCAAATAAACTCAGCTCCACCAGAGGGCACAACTGCCTTCCTTCTAGGGATCAGCAGAGTAATTGTTTTTTCCTAGTATTTCCAGCTCCTCAAATGGCCATGCTGTCAAAACAGTTTAGTTTAATCAGTTTATGTTGCTCCCATCAGATTAGTTGGTAGGTTTTCAGAAAGATTTCTCTTGAGGTCAGTGATTAAGGAGGGCACAGGGGGCTAGCTGATGTTTATGAATAGGAATCACTGCTTATAATGAAACAAGGGCCGAGACATGTACAAATATGAAAGCAGAAATTCTCACCTTGATGTGTGCTTTGGCTTTGTTGAGCAAACCAAGTGTTGTGTGCCTGGTACAGTCTGGTCCTAGTGGAATCAGAACTTTTAAGCGTTCTAAACACAGGCGCAGATGAGCTCGTCTAAGAAAGACCAAAAAAAAAAAAAAAAAGAAGAAAATCAAATCAGCACAGCTTGAATATTCTACTAGAAACATCCTAAAATCTATTTTAAGACAAATAATAATTCACACATTATTTAGTCTATACTCATGTTACACCCCTTATTCTTCAGTTTCTTAGTATCTGCAAGTATAGGCATGACTACTGGTTTTCAGTCTCTGCCATTTCTGTTGTGCTCTGTAGACATGGTCACTTCAGATTATTATCCCCAATGGTAATCTGTCAGAGATGATTTAATTTTTAACCCTTCCCAACTGTCTCCAGCTGTATTAATGTGTAAGTAGGAAAGCATACAGGGCAATTAATTGTATTTCATTTCGAATGCCTAGAACCACAGGCTAGAGACCTAGCGGTCTTCAGCTGGAGTACCCCCAGGGGGTAGAAAAGGCTCACAAATTTCCATTTCCTCCCTCCCATCTTTTGCACACACCCACACACATACCTGTCCCCACAGGGACAGGTTGTTTCAGCCACTGAAACAACAACCTACTTCCTAATATCTAAATGTACCAGCTCATTAGTTTTTAATTTTTATTTCTTTCTCCCTCTCCTCTCTCTCTCATTACCCCACCTCGAATTTTCTACACATGACAAAAAGCTAGGTGACAAAATTCTTTACTAAAAGTCATTCCATTTATTTAATCCACCCATCCTTTGGGCAAGTTAGGAAAATTTTCTCCTGAAAATGCTAGCACAGAGTCTCACAGATTTACCTTCCCCATATCCTTAAGATACTATGATCATGATGACCCATGATGAGGGTTCTAGGTACATAATTGTACCCTAAAACAATCTCTGGTTCTGTGCTTCATAGGCATAATATAATTCAGCAATTAAAAGTATATCTGAAAAGAAAATCCAAGTATGTATTTACAGTTCATCCTTATTCCTTAAAGAGCTATAACTGAATATTTATAGCAACTGTCTCAGTTGCACCAGGAACAAAACACATCATCTTCTCAAGGAGGGCCAAAATGGTTTTACTAGTTCACCCACCAAACTATGCTTCTGTCTTAATACACAAGATATAATGACAAGTGAAATTCTCAAATGCTAGCAATTTGAAAGAGGGGTAGGAGAAGGCAATAAGCAACCAATTATGTCACAGATAAGCAAGATGATTCAGGGGAATGAGATCAGAGGTTTGGTGATGAACTGTCAAGATTCTTACAGTACCCACTACCCCGGCTATAGTTAGAGGTCCATTAGTATTTCCATTCCAAATCTCTTTACTGAGCCCATTAACTCAAATCTAATAGTTGGCTCCAAGATGAAATCTGTCATACCTGACGTAGATAAAGGAATTTTAAAAATTTCCCTAAATTAAAAGTATATCAATGGATTCCCCTTAAAGAGATTTAACAATTTTTTAAAAATTTTTTAATGAGTATTTATTTTTGAGAAATAGAGTGTGAAGAGGGAGGAGGAGTAGAGAGACAGGGAGAAAAAATCTGAAGGAGGCTACAGGCTCCAAGCTATTAGCATAAAGCCTGATAAAGGGCTCAAACCCACGACCTGCAAGATCATGACCTGGTTGCTTAACGGACTGAGCCACCCAGGTGCTCCAACTTCAATTTCAAATTTAACAATTTTAAAGTCACTCCGCTCCCCTGCTGTGCTACCCCAAATCACAGAACCTTTAGCAAAATTCTCATTTTTAACTAGGAAACCTCTTAAGGGAGGATTCACATGATCACAAAGTGCTCTTGCTGAGTAGACTAAAACATCAAAAAACCAAAGCAAGCAAAAAACAAAAACAAAAACCACCAAAAAAATCCATACTAAAAAATCCTTTAACCTCTTCATTAGGATTATTACAGCATATGCTTAACAACTGTACTCATGATATTACTGGAGGGTAGAGAGAAAGACTGGTGGTTGTCTAGCTAATTAGAGGCTGTCAAGGGGGGCTCTGAATTCAGTCATCTAAAAAAGTTAATAGAGCAACTAGTAAAGTTAACATAAATGATAAGAATAACTTGTCAATTTTGTTTAAATTACTTAACCCCAGAACTACATAGGAAGTATCTTTTACAGAGTTTAAGGAACTTCAGAATGATTCCTTACTTTTACGTCAAGGAAAAAATGGGTGGGTCAGTTTACTGTTTCGTGAAATCTACAGTCACATTAAAATCTAGGCAGAAATCAACTAACATAATATTAAAATATCTATGTTTTTTCTTTCTCCTTATTATCGAGGGATTTTTTTTACTACCTTTTGTTTATTCAGCAATATTCCACACACTTGCTTGAATGGCAGAAGCAGAAACAGAAACTTTAAGAGTTTATAATCTAAACTACAGAATGAAACATATTGTTTTGTTCATTTGGTTCATAATGAAATGAGTCATACAGAAATCAAGGGCAACAGAATCTGAATAAAAGGAGAGATTGTAATTGGAGAAAGAAGACTTACAAGAGAAGCTGAAATTTGACTTTGGACTTGAGAGATATTGAATTCATCTATGAGAAAGCAACACTTCTCAAGGTAATTAAAAGAGTACAGGACTCAAGTTCATATATTGAAATCAAGTTTGAACCTAAAATTAAAAATATCTTAACTTTTTTCTTTCAGGGGAAAACAACTAAGTTGGAATTTTGTAAGGAAATATCAGCCAAGTTCAGCAGTCTGGTCTGCTGCAATAGCACTATCAAATCAGAATTTGCCCAGGCCTAGGGAGTCAATGTGTAAGATGGCTGATGAACAGGGAGGTCAGACTGCCCTCTAAAATACTTTTTATTAGCCACTATCGAACATTTCTTCAAATAATTATAAATGTGCTCCAAGTTACAGCTTAAGAAAAGATACTCTGAGTTATCATGTCTCACAAAGGCCAGTGATGCCATTTTCCATGTCTTGTAAATACAATCTCCAAAACAGATATGAGTATGAAGGAGTGGTAAATGATGTCCTCTGCTCTCCCGTGGGGAAAGGTCTATCTGTGAGAGCCAAATGTCATTTCCTTCAGTTTTTATACTTGTGAGTCAGGAATTTATAGAGAATAAAGTAACAAAAGGTTAATGGCAGTTGAAGGACAGCAACTGACCAAGTGGGAGGCACACTTTTCAAAGCTGCCATCCAAATACTGCACACAGTCTTCCACATGCTTGTTATGCCAGTTTTAGGTAAATTCACCCTTCCAAGAGCAATGTGATACCCTGTGACTGTAAACTGGAAAGTTAAATCAGAAAATTCATTCACCTTCATGTATAAATTTTTTTTCTCCAGCAAATTATTGAAACAAACCGTACGGCAAAATTCTTCTTCCCTTACAGTGGTGCTGTGCTGTTCTCACCCTTTCCCCCACGGTCTCCCTGCTGGTAACCAGATTGCAAGCTTAACCACCAACGACCTAGAAAGGCATATCTTTTGATGCCATCTGGTCCTTTCTTTTCTTGCCTTCATTCTCATGTGACTGGTGGCTCAGGAGCCTCCTGTAAGGGGTTGCCAAATCATGGGCTGCAAGACACTGGAGGAAGAAAGAGGACAAGAGACAGAAGGAAAAAAAAAACAAAAAAACAAAAAAAACAAAACAAACCCTTGGTTTGATTTGAAAATCCTTATGCACTGAGAAAAAAATTTGCCCATAACATAAAATGGTATTTTTCAAGTCTCCAAGTTGTGAAAGAGCTGACATAGGATTCATGAAAGGCATATACTGCACCTTTAGTCAAAGCAGGTTAAGAAGGCTGGGGAAAGTTAAGGCTGCTGCTCTGAATATTCTGATGAACACCAGACTAGCAACCAACAGAAAAAGCCTGACATTGTAAAATTTATGGAACTAGCCTTGACAGAAAATGAGAAAAAAATTTAGCCCCCTGGTTAGCATTTACTTAAGTTTTCACAACACATGGATAGTTCAATAAAAACTATGAAAACATAAATCCTTCCTAATTTAGCATGAGGATTAGACACTGCAGCAAGGGTGCCCTGTAAGAAAACTGGAGTCTCCTTGCTGAGGGAGGGGGCAAGAGAATGGAGAGATACCAAAGTACTTTTATTTTCAAATACTCTTTGAGGTCTGTTTTAAAATAGATTTAAAAGTGGGTTTTATCCAGGGAAAGAGGCAATTCCCAGTGACTAACCTTGTTAGAGAGAAGGTCCTATCAAACTAACCCATACCTTCAAAAAGGACAAGCCCCCAGCGGGAAAAGGAACAATTAGAGTCTGTTTGGCTTTTATTTTGGTAGATTGGGATCATTTTTCCCTGAAGGAACCAACACTGCTTTTGATTTCAAACCTTGTAAACTCTACTGCCAAACTGAAATATCACAGAACATGAGGAGAAATGATTTTGCTATAAAATGGCCCCTCTTACCTAGTAGCTGTGATATTTTAAAGCAGAGGTATATACACAAGAAGCACAAGTGTTGAGGGAAAAGAGAGGAAAGAATTCTCTTTTAGAAAAAAAAAATTGCAAGTACTATAGGATGATGTTTTTTCAAGCCGTCTCTTGAAACTCTAATCCTTCTGCCCCAAAACAATATGAAATTTAACACCTGCCAGGTCTCACAAACCATCCATTGGCTGATGCCCTCGGAGGCACGGTCCTTCATTGGAACTTGCTTGTCTTTCATTCCCCCACTACAGGATACCAAGACTGTGCCAAGTAACTAAATCAAAATGGAAAACAAGTCAAGTGATAGGGACAGTTTTTGTACTTTCCTCTCTGCTGAAAGTTACGCAACGGGCTGAGAGTCCTCCCTTGAGCCACATTCTTCAAAACTGCAGTGGCTTGTGGCCAGGTTTCCCAACTCCCTACACAACACTTCTGCACATGACAGCAACTAGCTGCTTATCCTATACATTTTTATTTCAATGTTTCTCTAAAATTTAGTGTTGAAAAGCTTCAAAAATCTCTAAAGTTACAAAAAAAAATCTGCCTACCTCTTTTTCTTATGAAAAATGACATTAAAAATGGATCCAGATATAAAGTCATGGATCTTATTTACAAAAACAAATATGATCATATTCTGTTCAGCTTATTCTGTCTGTGAAATAAGAAAACTTAGACAAGCGATTCTCATAAAATGGCATGTGCTAATTATATGTTTTCACTTACAACTTACTTATTATCTGCCTCACAAAAAATAAACAGACTATTAAGTGCTCCCAGGTAGTAACTTGGTAAATGGCATTTCCCTAGCATCAGAACTGATGATGGTGTTGTGAGGCTTAATGACAACAAAATAAAAACTTAGTTGAATAGCTGGGACTCTATTAAAAAAAAAAAAGCTGCTTTAATATTCATCGTAATTCAATTGATATCTTATCAAATAACCAGATAGAAATATCAACAAGTGTTATAATGAAACTGTAAATTATATATACTATATAATATTATATTAATATAAATTATTCCACAGTCACACTGTCCATCTTAGTACTGAAGGGCTCATCTCTATACAACTGAATAAAATCAGTTAAGGCTGAGATACATGTTATTCACTCTTGGAAGACTTTTTAAAATCACTTTCTCCAAATAAAATCTAAGTAGTTCTTAGGGTAGAAAGCCAGAATATTTAAAGGCAGAAGGTTAAACATACAGTAATATGCCTTCTGAAGTCCTACTTTTCCTCAAAGATTTGGAAGAAAACACCATTTTATAGGAAAATAAACACAAATGCAAAGTACACTTTTAAGACAAAAGAAGACTTCAAATAAATCTTGCACTATTTTACACTGTATCTCAAGACCTCCAGGAATCTATGTTCAAACTACTAGAGCAAATTGCTACAGATCAGTATTAGAACTTTAGAATTCAGAATATCACTTCTGAATCATAGCTAGGATTATGTTTTTCAAAGGTTGAGAGAGTGAGGGAGAAAAGAGTTGGGGAGAAGAGACGGGGAGACGTGAGTACTCAATAAATTAATGAGGACAAAATAGTGACACATTCTTTCTCAAACTGCACAGATTCAATATGGGTTGAAGTTTTATTTAGTCTTTACATCTCAGATATGAAGAGGACGAAGTGCCATTCAGTCAATAACAATGATTATCAGTAAACAATCAGTGGCACCTTATTATGACACTGAACCAAGATGCTGTGATGCCAGTAGTAATTTTTATCTGTTTGAAGATGCTATAATTTGGACTTCTGCCTACCACTTTTCTAGCCACACTTTCTATTGCCCATACCCTTGCAAACCTCTTCCACAAACCAAATGTGCTTTTATACTTACCCATTTCTCTACCCGGAATGTCCTCCTCTTTACTATCTACCTAGTGCGTATCTAACTCATTTATCAGACCACAGCCAAACTACTATTTCTTCTATGACACCTTCCTTGCTACATCCTTCCTCAGAAAATTAATAGTTGGTTTTCATACTAATCATACTATATTTTTGTTACTTTCTAGATAAGACTGAGTCCATATTTTTAGTCATTTCAGTTTTTCCAATAACAAACAGAATAACTGGCACACAGTGGGAAGGAGGAACGTAACATAATTTCTAGTGGATATTTCTGGGACTCTCTAACTCACAAAGTTGAGGTAACAATACTGGGGCCTCCAAACAGTATATTCAGATGCCAGGTCGACATTCATGAGAGATCTGCTTATGGATGCCAGAACTGTACACTAGAAATTTGTGTGCCACTGAAGTTGCCACCAAAGATGACTACTTGTAGAGTTCCTGACAATCTCCAATCTAACTCTAGGGTCAGCATCTCTTTTAATAGTGAAACAGGATTAAGAATTACAGCCATTAGACTGATTTATCGATGCATTTACAGGGATGGGGGACTAAGACAATGTAAAATGAACTTCACAGATTTTTTTTTTTTTTTTTGGTAGGTTCCCTGAGCAGCGTGGAGCCCAATATGGGGCTTGAACTCACAACCCTGAGATCAAGACCTAAGCTGAGATCAAGAGTGGGACACTCAACCGACTGAGCTACCCAGGAGCCCCCACAGATCATTTTTTTTTAATCCAGTTTTTTGGTCACCAATTTCAACTTTCTAACCTTATTAATAAGCCTCCTAGCAAACAGAAAATTCAATTTAAGTTTGGCCTTTGTTCCAGCTGTTGTTCAAGAAATAGTAACAACAACAAGTATAATGGCAGGAAGGCAATTACTAAGAAAAAAAAACAGAAAAGACATAAAGCTAAGAAAACCAAGGTAAGAGAGGGAAAAGTCTAAAAAGAAATACTCTACAATGCAAGAGAGAAAAAAAAATTAAATGAACAGTTTTATCCCATCTGATAACATGAGAAACTAGCAAATGCAGTTTTACAAAATCACAGGACTGCTGATCAGTTAAAGCCTATAGTACAGACACATAAACAATTTTTAAAAACTGTCCTGCATTCATCTATAAGGAAAACTTGATTTTTGACAGCCTCATTTGAAAAAAAAATAATTAAAATCTGGTTGTAGAGGCATATGTTCTTCACTGAAAACCTCCACAAGGAACCAAATCTCCAAAGTGATTTAACAAAAATTGTTCATTTGACATCCATTCTGCACTGAATTTAGCTTCCATGTATACATCTCATCCCCCTAGCCCCCTTATCTGCTTATGAGTATTTGGTTATAAAAAAAAACAAAAAACTTGATCATTCATTCACCATATTTCTTCTTTGGTCACACAAGAACTTTCTGTATTCCAAGTTTCAAAGTCTGGGAAATAGGGCTACATCACTGGAGAAAACAGTGGCAATTTGTTCTAAATACAAAATAGCTTATTTTCCTTTGGCAACTCTCCAGGGGTTTGGGTGGAGGGAAAGGATTCTCCTCTCTGGAGAGATCAGGCTCTGAACCTGGCCTACTGTCAAAACTTAGCTGTGGGTGGGAGAGAAATTTTTAACAATTATTTATCTTTCACATCAATTTGGAAACTGATTAAAGATTTTTGCATTATTAACAGTTTTTCTATTCTTCAGCTTTTTGTTGGTGTTCATCCCTATTCTGGCAGCCCCCATTGGCTGATTTAATGGTACCAAGGGGCTGAGAAGTGTTGCTGTCCAAAGAAAAAGCATTCTCTCACAGGGACTGGGAAGGCAATCTGCAATCACAACAGTAGCTACTTGTTAATTTTCTATTTGAAACACAGTGATGTCAATAGTATTGTACCCTGCCAGCCACCATGGGGTAAAGTACATTTTGAAACCAAAACAAACTTCCTACGTGCTGGCAAGTCAGATTTGAGACACAGTGATAACGTTCTGTAAGATACTGCCCTAGTTTTACACACAAAATGTACACAGCAAGCATTAGTCTACTCTTCTATAAGAGTGTAATTCTAACACTCACAGCCCCACTCCTACCCACAAGCCCAGTGCAACTATTTTATTATACCAAATTATAGTCCAGGGTTGTAGAGGGAAATGAAGAAATACTGTTACTTATCTTTAATAAAATGATGATTCTACACAGCACAAACAACATGCTTGAAGAATGCTTTGGAATACAAATGTTCATTTAGAATTATAAAATGAAAATAGCACAATGCTTTTATAACAAGATGTGATTAGTATAATAGTTCATTTTAAGGAAGTGTACTCACTTAGAAGAAAGACACATTTTATTTAAATGGAAAAGAAATACTCTGGCCTAAGAAGGAACACATCCCTGGAAGATGAATATCCATAATTTGTACTGAATATAAGTAACCTGAAATACGAAGCTAAATGATTAAAAATAGCGACCATGCTTACTATTGGCAGAGGGCAAATGGGCCTGGCATTGCGGAATATCTGCCAATTCAGTCAAGTTAGCCAGGGATTATTTTTAAAGTCCCATTTTAGAAAAATTTCCCTGAAATTGAAATGTGGGGCTGTTTTTTGTTTTGTTTTGTTTGGGAGAGTGAAATTTAGGGCAGGAAAAGGGTAATAACAAAGAGCAACTGTTGACTAATGTATGATTAAAAAAATAATAATAATCCTGAGGTATTTATTGGGCATTGAAAATCCCTAAAAAAATAAGATACACAGAATGTTAAATATGCCACAGTCCTGACAATGACAGAGAATTAATGTTTTGGCTTATCTTTATTTCAAAGTTACATAACCCTTCCCATCTTTCTCTTTTATTATACTGTATCATATTTTTTTCCGATCACAAAGCGCCCAACTGAAGTGTAGTTTTTGAAAGTTTCTTTCAGAGGCAGCTTCACAAAACACCTGGCTGCAATTCTGGGCATGCTCTCTTCTGATAAACAGAAATATTTTCAGTGTTATATTAGGGCACTGAGCATTTTTAGCAGGTAAAATATGAACATGTCATAAGAACTACTTTACTTCTTAAAACCCTTCTGAAAAGGAAAAAGTATTCAGCAGAGTAAAAACAATTACAATGTCTCCTAAAAGACAAATTTTATCAGTAAAAAACTGTGTTCAAATTTATGACTTGTTTCTATTTGTATCTGTCTAAATCTTAGTTTGACTCTCCTCTGGATAAGCCCAGGAAAAAAATTCAATGAGAGAAAAATCAGAAATCTAATACTTATTTTGTATGATTCCAGCCTTAACTCAATACCAACATAGCCTTCTGTCCAAGAATGATTGCTGCACAAGTGCCATTACACTTTGATTATAGAACAAATCTAGACTGTTCTATGAATATGAAAAGAAGAAGAAGCCGGTCTGAGGGAACATGTTCCATTTTGTTACCACTGCCAATCAAAATCCTGGCTGTTCTGCAGGGCAGTTTGTATGGCTCGCCTAAGTATATTCCAATAAGAATATAAAAATTGTTGCTCCAACCAAAGAAGGTGACAGAATTTGGAGAATAAGTTTGCCCAACTTGGCTGTATTTCCTTTCAGATACTAGAGATATAACAGGAAGAAAGTCCTGAAATATCTTTGGGATCACCAACATCTCTAATCTCAGGGGACAAAAGATATGTGAAGGATCCTTTGAAATGATGAAAAATAACACCCAAAACGTATTCAGTAATTTCTTCTAAACATACCAATATTTCCTGAACATTGCAAGCCAGAAAATGCATGTTTCCTCCTTCATCTGACCCAATACATACAGCAGTAAATTCCAACTGCTTTCAAGGGAGTTCTAGGAGCCCAGTATCACCAAATTGCTCTTTAGGAAAAGCCTCCTGCATTACAAAAATAGCAGTCTTGCAAAGTCATTCAACTCTATCTAAATTGTGTTATGTTTACAAATGTTTTAACTACAAAGATGGAATTTCCGATTGAAAAAGAACCTTATTTAGAAAAGACTGGATTTTTTTTTTTTTTTTTTTTTTTTTTTTTTTTTTACAGCTATGCCAAATACAAGCTGTTCTGTAAAGGGATAATTGTGAATCAGACTGGAATAAAGTGAATCAAGAAAGAAAAACCATACAGACATTACAACCCTAGAGAAAAATGCCGTAATTGGTCACACCAATGATCCAAATACCAAAGAGTACATATTTGTCAGTGACACCAACAGATGGCTCAGGAAAACTATGATGGTTGTCTTCCATGACTATATATATATAAATATATATATATTAATATATATAAATATATATATAAATATATATATAAGTATATATATATAAATATATATATAAGTATATATATATTTATATATATATAAACAGTAGCAATATTTTATTAAAGAACTGATCTAAAGTGGTTTGATTTTATTTCCATTTTTTATTAGTGTAATAAATCCCTGTAAGAATTTCACTGTGTAAAGCAGGACTATCCATTTTCTTTTTTAAATTCAAAAATCCCTCTTTTAAGCTTCAAGGGACTATACTTCGTAATTCTAGTCATTATGATTTTGGTGAAAAAAATCTTGGTGTATCCTTTCTTCATTTCCAGATTTCTCCCTTCTTTTTCAAATTAGAAAACCCAAATTTTCTCGTTTAATTTTAGAGTAGTTTAAAGGGTTGATATTGTTCTAATTACTTTTGGGTAAAAATATTAGAAAATAAAGCATATTATGAAAAATAGATTTTTTTGTAATGGCATAAAATGCCATATAAACCTCCAGTATCAGTTTTTATGCAAACTTAAGAGATAGGCTGCATGTTGAAATTTTTAGAAATCAGTAATCTAAAGTTGACGTACTAGAAAAAAGTTTACAGAAGCACATATTTCCCACAGAAACATCTTGTTTGGGGTTATCTATTAAAGGATAAATTGTGAAGCACTCAGAAGAAATGTAAGTCACAAAGGGAAAAACATAATCACAGAAGTTTCTAAGACTTCATCATATAGGGCTTACTAAAATAAAAGGAACATCTTCAATAGTACTCCAAACCAAAATGACATAGAAGAGATTCTGGAGAGCTAAGGAAATGGGCTTTCAGTTTTCCTTATTTACCCAGAGCTATAGCAGATTTAACTGTCCCATGTCCCAGTTAAAGCTTTTTTCACAAGACACTTGGGTATTCACCAACACTGCAACTACAAAAGAGGGAAAACCATAGTAGACACCCCTCAGTAAGAAAAACAGCCACTAAAAATGACTTCTGTATTTTAGCTGTGACATGATATGTCACAGCATATCAGGAAAGCAACTATAGATTAAGAAGACTTTATCACAGTCTTTAAATGTAGTCCCAGGTCTATATGAATCTTATACATGCTGAATAGCTGAAAGTTCACTTTCATTCCAGAATAAGTGACAAACTATATTTTAATGATTAAAAGAGCAAAAAAGCTTCAGATGCAGCATTTTTCCTGAAAGCCCTTTCAAACATATTGAAAATATGATAAAACCAATTTTGGCAAATGCCTAGACAGAAGCACACAAGTCAAGCACTCGTAACTAAGTTGTTTATGCTAGTTTTAGCCTATGATAACCTGCTGCTATGAGGTTAACTCAACTCCCATCTGGGATACACACAAGTTAGCACTTAATTATTATATTGCTTATGGGGGCTTTATAATATATATATTTTGTCTTCTATCTAGTTAGACTATAAATCCTCAAAAGCAGAATCCAGAACTTCTCCTTTTATCCTATCCCCAGTACCTAGCACACAGTCAATACCTAGTAAGTAAGTGCTTATCAGTTGTTTGTAATTCTCTTTAGGGGTCCTTTGTCAGTGCCAGAAATGAAGCCACTTCAAATGAACTCTCATTTCCACCAAAGATTTTAAATTAGAAAACATGATGTTGGGGTTAATGGTGTATAAGATTCTTAAAGAGACATTAGCATAGACATTTAACCATCAGGCGGAAGTCATCTTAGACTGATACTCAAGTCATCTTAGATTGGTGTTCAAAACAAATGCTAAATTTTAAGGATCAAGGAAATTTGAAACAATTCCTAAAACAAAACTTCCAACATATTTCCTAGTTATCTCACGTAAAAGTACAAAAGGGTGGGAAGGGGGTAGAGAGAAAGAGGTCAAATTGTACTTTGGTGGAAAAAGTAAAACTAAAGCTAAAAGATGAATGATTCTTAACAATTGTTTATTTCTAACCTCTGTCTGTTGGACCTGTACTAGCATACAACCCCTCTGTACTACAGTACTAAAAGCTCGATGAAATAGGTTGAGAAACCTCTAATTAACCTTCGTTTACCAAGAGAGGTAGAGCCACTTTGCAAATTAAAGCTGCCAAGTTCAAACACCTGTTTGAGCTCCAGCTTTGCTATGCTGGAACTATGAAATCACAAATAGAATACAGTTCTTTATATCATTTCTAAAAATGTTTCTCCATAAAGAACTACCATTTGAAAAAAAACCTGTTTTTAAATTAAAGCACTAACCAGAAAATGCCCTCAAGCTAATGTTTAAAAATCTGTTTTTTCAAAACAGATGTTTAAATATAGAGAACAAACTAGTGGCTGCTAGAGGGGGGTGGGGAGAGAATGGGCGAGACAGGTGAAGGGTTAAGAGTATATATGTCATGATAAACACTAATATATATAATTGCTGAATCATTATATTGTACACCTGAAACTAATATAACACTATATATTATACCTGAATTAAAAAACAAAAATCATTTTTTCCATTCCATTCAAATATTACTAAACTAAGCACTGTTGACTACAATTTTAAAATAAAAGGAATTTTCTTATAGCAAATTCTACAGCCAATTAAAAACTTAGAAAATGACAAAGGCCTATTAATTTTATGAGTAAATTAATCTACAATCTTTATTTCTATGAAAGTTAAAAAAAACTATGAACAAGAACAGTGAAAAACTAACCTCTAAAATCTTTTCTTCCAAGCATAGCAGATCAAAATGTGCTAAATATAATTTTTAAAATTTCTAATAAAATGCTCAACAAAGCAAGAACAAGTTTCAATATACCATATTTGAAATTCACTAGTTACAGATTTAGTAACTATTTAGTAAAGCTTATCTCTATTTTAATTACTTCATAGTTTTCAAATGAGCCAAACTCATAACTGCACTTTAAAATAAAACTACAGGGGCGCCTGGGTGGCTCAGTCGGTTGAGCGGCTGACTTCGGCTCAGGTCACAATCTCGCGGTCCGTGAGTTCGAGCCCCGCGTCGGGCTCTGTGCTGACAGCTCAGAGCCTGGAGCCTGTTTCAGATTCTGTGTCTCCCTCTCTCTGACCCTCCCCCGTTCATGCTCTGTCTCTCTCTGTCTCAAAAATAAATAAACGTTAAAAAAAATTAAATAAATAAATAAATAAATAAAAATAAAACTACAGGCACACGTGTGCACACACACACACACATACACTTTTGAATTCTGGTATAGTAAGCATGACTAGATGAAAACCTATGAGCACCAATTGGCCCCTTCAATAACAATCTCTTTGGCTAGAAGCATTTATGGAAATATTCAGCATTCTGTGATTTTGTCCTAAGGTTATTAATTCTAAACTAAGAGAAACATTAGCCTTTCAAAAAAAAAAAAAGTCTTCCTAAGAATCTTCCCAAGCACAATGTTCTAGCTGATAATGGGAACTTTCATGAAAGAATCTGTTTAAAAAATTCTGCAGGCTTTTAATGATGTCAAATTAAACAGCTAACAGAATAAACCAAGTTACCAAAAAATCAAAAACAAAACAACTGCAGATAAAAATCATAGAAGAAGACTATAACTCAAAAAGCAAGCTGAAATTTAGTAAGATGCTAATATCAAGTTATAGAGCTATTTAGACAGAACAGGGTGACAATACATCAAGGGCAATATGCTTATATAAACTCCAAAACATTTTGAGGAAATGTTTTCACAACAACACAAAGATCTATCACATCTTCTATGCTATTTATAGTAAAACTTTAAGTCATAATTGAGTTTCTTGGTCTGCTGTACCAATTCAAATACAGAGAAAAATGTACTTTCATCTGTAAAACCATCACACTCAAGAGGCATTTTCCCATGGTACAACAACTTTAGCAGAGGTCCTATTATGAAGCACAATCACCACATATTTCCTAAGTGGGTCATATTACCTAGAATATCCTATGGGGACAAACTGTTCTCTCTGAAGCACGAGTGGAGAACAAAGTATTTTCCTTGGAAAGGGAAGATATTTGCAGGGTAGTAAATATCTCACTATGTGCCTTCCTAAAATACTTTCTATCTTGAAGTTGCTGGCTTCACAAAATAGCAAAAAACAAAAACAAAAAAATCCCCACAGCTGTTTATTTGGTTTGGCATTTAACTTTCCCCTCTTAATCTAACATGAGGTGCACAGCTTGCCACAAAAATCAAACAAAAATATTAATTATTAATTCACTGAGCACCTGTTATCCAAAAAATGTGTGTCAGATATAAAAACGAGCAAGTTAAAGTTTTTTCCCTCACGTGATATATATGATCCAGAAGGGAAGGACGTTGTATTATAAGGTAGTGTAGGTGAAATTCATGTAAGTGATACAAACAATGTACAGATAGGAATTTAGAGAAGATATCCCTTTGTACAATCAGGAAACACTTCATGAAAAACATTTATTTTAGCTGTACCTAGAAGGCAGTGTGGAAAAAGTTCTGGTTTTGGGTATCAGAAAATCTAGATTCTTATCTTGACTTTGTCATTAATCAACTTGGTGGAGAATATAACTTAGATGGGCTTAGGTTTCCTTATCCATAAAATAAGGATACCAGACTAGATGATTTTCTAAGGCCCCTTCCAGCTTTATTATCCATGGAAATGTATTAATAGGATCATATGTATTACCTTTTTAATATACACAATATATATAATATTCACTATATACACTTTTATTACAAAAACTCTAACAATAAAATCAACATAATAGTTTCTATTTGACTCCCACTCCCTTTCCTGGAGGTAACAAGTGTATCAATCTGACATTTATCTTTCCAGAAATTTTCTAATGTATTTACACAGATGACTGTGGTACTTTTTAACATAATGAGATCATATTGAAAATACTATTTTTCTATTTGCTTTTCTACTTAATGTGCCTGGAAATCTCTCCATAAACACACATGGAAGTCTGTATCATTCTTTTTACCTGCTGCAAGTTATGACTATATTACACCATTCCCGTATCAGTGGAAATTCAGGTTACTTCTTCATTTAGGTTATTGTAAAAACTTTCGTTATTCTTGTTCATACCACCCTGTGCATTAGATGTTCAAAAGAGAAGCTGGGGTGGGAAGAGTCAAAGAATTTGAGCCAAAAGTATAAAAGCAGAAAATAGAGAAGATGAAGTTTGAACCTGGTGTCCACAGTTTCAGCAAATGAGGAAGTGGAAGTCATAATAATATACTAGAAATGCCTTTAAGAGTTAGGAGATAATGGATCCTAGCCCTTGGTCCAAAAACTACATCTGAGAGTAAAAAGTGGGATTGGGTACTTGAAATCTCAGAATTTTCTGGACTAGAAGAGATCTTGAGGATCATTCAATTCTATGCTTAATTTTAGAGAAAGTGAAGCCGTATCCGTAAACTAGAATGTGATTTTGCCTCACACTCTCTGGGGGGGATTTAAAAAAAAGTTGAACAGTCACTGTGCTAAGTGCTAAATGCTAAATGCTATAGGGAGACAATAAATGGGAATGACTGACTCCTAAGGAGGTTTCAGTTAAAGACAGTATAAATTCCAGTGGACTTAGCACAACTCTGGTTCCCAAGAAGCCTTAAGAACTCTAAATGGGGTGGGGGTAAGGGACAGTGGAGATGTCCCAAAATTAGGGCTTGGCAGACTATCAAAGTAATGAGGACATTATTGAAAAACTACTTTGATTCTTCAAATGGTAAGGAAGAGAGATTCTAATACATTGACCTACAGCTACTTTCTCTTCAGATTGTTTATAGATAAAATGTTTCAAACAAGCTAAACCATCCTTCCTCAAAGTTCTGTGTAACAGCAACGTGCTTTTCCCTCCTGGTATGACATACTTCATCTAGTGATCACAGGGGCCTATTAAAATGACTGATTTGATACAGCAATACAATACAGTTACAATCACAAAACAGAATTTCTGGAGCCTGAGAAAATATAAACTAGTTACAGAATTAAAAAAAAAAAGTGACTAGGATTTAGCACAGTAATATTTATAGATTAACTTGTTACATTTCCTTAGAAGTCAGTGGTAAGTATTTTTCCAAAAGGTACAAGGTCCTAAATACTCAGTAGTATTTAAATTTCAGAATTCATATCTACCTGTGTGTGTGTGTGTGTGTGCATGTATACAGCTTTGAGGAATGTGTTTATATTATTTATATACACACAGACACATATGCTTCCCAAGGTAAATTCTAGTTTTATAGAATTATAAAATATTATCATTTTAAAATAAGTACTTTTTTATCATTATAAAATAACTACTTACAAAATAGGCTTTTATTATTGTAACTATGGCACCATGTATTACAATAATCTTTAGATATTTTACAAAGTCCCAAAGGTTAAAAGATGAGAGATTCTAAACTCATTTTTCCAGCTGTTTTTTTTCATTTTGTGTGTGTGTTGGGAGGAGGGGTTGCATGCATTTGCATTTATGTATGTATTTGTAAATACATATGTTGCACATGTATTTATATTAGGAAAATGCTTTGCAGACAACAGAATAATAATAAAGTTTCTAAAAAGAATAAAGTTTCTAATATGCCTATGATTACCGAACTTAAAATTCACAGAACTCTAAAACTTCATGTAGGAAGGGAATTCAGAAATCATCTATGTCTCTTCCTTTTACTGCCAAGGAAAAGCAAGACTCAAAGAAACCAGATAATTTATATAACATCCACAGCCTACCAGTAGTAGAGATGAAAAGAAAATATCTTCTGACTTCTGGTACAATTCTCACATTAACAGATTACAAATCCACAAAAAAGCTGTTTTGGATTCCAGGTATCCTTTTCAACAACTTAGCCCTCAAGCCATGTTTAGTATTAAAGTCTACCTTTCTCCATTAGCTTTCCCCAAAGTAACAAAACAAGGAAATCATATACTTATGAGCTTATTAAGTTTCAACTTTTCTTGAGTTCGAAAATATGAGTATAAGCAACATGTCATGTGTTTATCCCAGGGCTGTTAATTATTTTCTAAGCAAATTTGTCTTCAAGAACTGGTTAGCAAGTAACTATATTAGAAAATTCTATTCTCATTACTGAGTTCTCCTTTAGATCTGTGGTTTTTCCACTAGTAACACCCACGGGACTTTCAATTGGCATTATTCACTAGAATACATAGAAAAATAGAAGTACAAAAGAACTTCTCTTCTCTGCAAAAGCTAAACTGTATCAAACAGATCTGAATTTCTTCATTTTTAAAGGTTAAAAAATGCAAGATACCAAAGAAATCTCTTCATGTAATAAAAAGATTTCTTACTGATGTACCTCTTGGCATGCATGCTTTAATTGCCAAAATTTCTACCAAAACAGAAATTTCTTTAAATGAAGAAGGTGCTTAAGAAAAAGTACTTGAATTGCAGTTATTATTATTAAACCAATATTTATCAGAGCATTTACACTATACTAAGTATTATATGTGGCAAAGGAATTTAGCAAAATAGCATATTGCCCTTAAAGTCTAGAATTCTGGGTGCCAGCTTGGCTCAGTTTGTTCAGTGTCTGGCTCTTGATTTATGCTTAGGTCTTGATCTCACAGTGTGGTTCATGAGTTCGAGCCCTGCCTCAGATTCTGTGCCAGGAGCATAGATCCTGCTTGGGATTCTCTCTCTCTCTCTCTCTCTCTCTCTCTCTCTCTCTCTCTCTCTCTCTCTCTCTCCCCCTCCCTCCCTCCCTCCCTCCCTCCCTCTCTCTCTCTATGCCCTGCCCCTGCATGTGCGCTCTCTCTCTCTCTCTCTCTCTCTCTCTCTCTCAAAATAAATATTTAAAAAAAAGTCTAGTAGAATCCTGCTGCTATACAATTACTATGAGCATCAGTATAAAAAGTATGGCTAGTTTTATGGATCAAACATATTCCTCAAAGATGCATATAAAGTAAAAAGTGATACAGTACACTGTATCATCTAAAATGTATCAGAAAAGTCTAGTAATTAAACTATTCCCTTTTTAAAATTACAAATTCACAGTTTGAGAGGAAGTGTTTTCTTAACCAAGTTATAGCTGCACAGAGATACACACTCTGCAATCACTTGGATAAAAAGATACTACACCTTCACCATGTTAAGATATTCACCATGTCAATTATTTAAAGTCTAACAATTATTTTTTTGTAGACAAAATTTTAGAGTTTCAAGTTTTAACATTTCTGGGCTATTTTTAAGACCTACTGATCTCCTCTCCTCCCATCTTATTGGTTGTAGAAGTGATTTCAACTTTAGGAACTATACAGCTATAGTTCTGAGAACACTTGATTTCTAGCATGTAATTCTTGTCTAAGTCTGCCTCTGTCACCTTGCAGCCTGGGTCTGGGAGTAGAAAGCTTAACCTTAATGAGCTATTTCTGACAAAGGTCAATTCAGAAACTGTGAATCTATCTAGATAGCAATGCAGTGACTTCACTGCATAGACTGCATTTTAGATGTGTAATTTTATCTTGGCTATGCTTCCTTTATTAACCATAAATTTTATCTTCAAAACCCACCAATTACTTCATCTCTATCTCATATAACATTTAATTCTAACAGGTGCCCATCTCTGCACTCTGACAGTTATTTTTAGTTTGTCTGCAGTTTTCAGCATTCCTATCCCTTTATAAAAATACTGTTAAAATATTCATTTTCTTGCATACAAGAATAAATGTATCAGATATATGTCTCCATGACAAACAACATGGTACTCTACATACTGTTTGATAATGTTAGCATCCACATTTATCTGGTTCTATAGCTTTATAAATAGAAAAACTCTGTTAAATAAGTATCCTCTACTTTCCAATGCATAAATACTTTTTTGTGTTCTATAGTTACTCTCAGTAACTCAGTACTGTAACTGGACTCCTATTATCTAAAGAAGTACAAAGAATAAAATTATCTTATTCAGGACTTTTACATGAATTAAAAATAAAGGTGTCAGTTCTCCATCTTCAGACTAAAAAAGGGAAGTAGCTTCATTTTATTTGTCAACCAGAAAATTAGATTGGTAGTTCTTTCCTGGTCTCTGGACAATGATATTTCTCCTTCCCTCCACAACTATACTTTTAAACTTTGTTGTTCAAGCCCTAACAAATACAATCAGGCTGTATTTTATTACACCTTAAGAGAAACTTGCACAATTAGTACAACCTTTCAATGTATTATGCATTATGGTCTTAATTCTGTTAGATTTCACTGTTAATTAGAGGTTATTAAAGATCCTTAAATATACCCTTCTTATATGCAATGGAGCTCAAACTTTACTCATTATCAAGTACTCAAGCCATATTAGGTAGTAGCACTATATATTATATTGGAAACTTATCTGTGTTTAATTACAGGTCTTAAGTAACTATAAAGTGTTGAGTCATTTGAGTAGTGCCATCAGATGATGATGACATCACTACTTTTTAAGTGCCAAACTATGAGGTCAGTCAACTTTTTAGGACATTTCTAGCAATCAATAGTGACTGATACAATGAATGGATGACCACAAAAGTTGGTGAGTTTTTTTTAAGTTAGCCGTTAGTGAGTGTGAAGTAGTATCACATAGTTTTGATTTGCATTTCCCTAATGACCACTGATGTTGAACATCTTTTCATGTGCTATTTGTATATTTTCTTTGGAGAAATAGATATTCAAATCTTTTGCCTGTTTTTATATTGGGTTGTCTTTTTATTGTTTACTTCTAAGAGTTCTTTCTATATTCTGAATACAGGGCTATTAGTGGATACATGTTACAAGTATTTTCTCCCATTCTGTAATTTGTCTTCATTTTCTTAATGGTATCCTGTGAAGCACAAATGTTTTTAATTTTGATAAAGTTCAATGTATCTAATTTTTTATTTTGTTGCTTGTACTTTGGTGTCATATGGTAAGAAACGATTGCCTAGCACAAATTCATAAAGATTTACTCTAATGTTCTAAGAATTTTATAGTTTTCCTCTTAAATTCAGGTCTATGATCCATTTAAGATAATTATTATACGTGGTGTGAGGTAACAATCTAACTTCATTATTTTGCATTGTAGATATCCAGTTGTATCAGCTACCACTTGTTGAAAAGACACTGAACTGTCTTGATATCTTTGTTGAAAAAATGTCTTTGGCACAACACAAATGTGAGTGATTATCTCTGGACTTCATTCTATTAATCTGTAAGTCTATTCTTTGGCCAATACCACATTACCTTGATTATGTAGCTTGGTAGTAAGTTTTGAAATTAGGAAGTAAGAATCTTTCAATTTTTTTTTTCAAGATTGTTTTGCTTATCTGGTTTGCTTATCTGAACTTTAAAATCAGTTGTCAATTCCTGTTAAAAAAGAAGCTGGGATTTTAACAGGGCTTGCATTGAATCTGTACATCAATATAGAGAGTACTATCACTTGAACAATGTTAAGTAGTACTTTCCAGTATTCAAATATTTTGCCTCGGTTAAATTTATTCCTGGTATTTTATTCTTTTGGATGCCAACAGAAGTGGAATTATTGTCATAAATTCATTTTCAGACTAGTGTACAGAAATACAACTAGTTTTTGTGTGTCAATCCTGAACTCTGCAACTTTGCTAAATTTGTTTACATGCTCTAATAGGTTTTTTTTTGCATATGTGGATTCGTAAGGATTTTCTATACATAAGACTATAATATCTGCAAGTAAAAATGGTTCCTCTTGCCTTCCAATCTTGATGCCTTTTATTTTTCTCTCACCTAATTTCCCTGGCTAGAGCCTCTAGAACAATGTTGAATAGAAGCCATAAGAACAGACATCCTTGTCTTAGTCTTGATTTTAGGGGAAAGCATTTAGTCTTTCACCATTAAGTATGATGTTAATTGTGGATTTTTCAGAAATGCCCTTTATCAGGCTAAGGAAGTTACTATAAGGTATTTTCATACTGAGATTTACATCTTAGTAATGAACCAAGGCTAGGAAGAGCTTTTGATTAAACTTCCCAAAATTATTGAACCAATCCCAAACTGTGGACTTCTGATCCAGCTACAGTCATATATTTCAAACCTACAATAAAAGTTTAGTTTCACTAATCCCATAACTTGTCTTTAATGCAAGCAAGTATCTTTTGAGTGCTATTAGTTGAGGTAAAAGTTTCAGTGAAAGTTCTGCCAAACCAATCTTGTAATTTATTTTTTCCTCCTAACAAATGTACATTTTTTTCTAAAATGTGCACACTATATATAAAAATGTACATTCCTGGGGTGCCTGGGTGGCTCAGTTTGTTAAGCCTCCGACTCTTGGTTCAGCTCAGGTCATGATCTCATGGTTTTTTGAGTTTGAGCCGCACATCGGGCTCTGTGCTGGCAGCAGGGAATCTGCTTGGGATTCTCTCTCCACCCCTTCCCCACTTGTGCTGTCTCTGTCTCTCTCAAAGTAAATAAATAAACCTGAAACATTAAAACAAAATGCATGTTCTTGGGGCGCCTGGCTGGCTCAGTCAGTGGAGCATGCAACCCTTGATCTCAGAGTTGTGAGTTCAAGCCCCATTTTGGGTGTACGGATTACTTAAAAAATATTTTTTTCAAAGTGCATATTCTTTTTAAACAAATGTTATACAAGCACCCAAAACAGGCAGCTAAAACCAGTCAAGATATGCTCCTCCTTCCAAGGAATCCTAAATAGTCAGGTAATATACTAAGATACCACTGCCTTAACCCATGGTCACAAAGATTTAGTCTTCTGTTTTGTTCTAAGATAAAGTAGACCAAAATAATCACTCTGTCAAAATGTCCATGTCAAATGGAGACTGGCTATGTTGATAGTCTAGAAAAAAATATTGTATTCTTTATCATGTAAAAATCATTGGGATAAAGATAACTAATACATCAAAAATTCTAACACAAAAAAGTTGAAACTATTTATGATATTCTAGTCTCCAAGTATATATAAATCTTTACCTTGTAAAAATGCTTGCCATTTTCAACTCATAGAATGAAAAAGAAATGAAGATCTCACAAGTGAAGCATGAATTCCATCAGGTAAACTATTTCTCTACAAAATTACCTTTGTCTTAGTGCACTATATGATATCCTAATGAACTGAAAGAATCAATTAGTTACTGATTCTCTTCTTATAAGCAAGATAATGTCCTTCATGGTAAAAACCTTTTAAGATGTTCCCAATTATGAAGCTTTTTCATATAATTTATTTATGTTTTAAGAATTCATTAAGTTTTCCATATACATCCTATAAAATTATTTTATTATGAAAATATGTCTGTTGAACTCGAGTATTTTGTAATTGTCATTTTTCACTGAAGCCATTATAATTCAAGTGCATATATTGTTTGTGATGGGTATACTCAATAACACATATAATCATTTTTTCATTCAATGAATATTTACTGAATGACTGCTATGTGCTAAGGGTAAATAAAGCAAAGTCCCTGCCTTTCTGAAACTTACATTCTATAAAAGAAGTCCCATAACTCAAGCATAAATAATTCAGACAGATTGAATGTTAAGATGACAGAAAAGGCAATAGGATAGAGAGTGACTGGGGAGCAATTACTGTTCTCTAAGGAGATGACCTGACAACTAAATAATAACAAGAGCTAGTAGAGCAAGGGTTTTCCAAGCAGAGGAAAGAAGTGCAAAAGCCGTAAGATGAAAATTATCATGTGGAAAAGAAAGAAAGCAGTGTCAGCTGGACCATAGGAGACAAGAGATAGGGTAGTAGGACTTTGTAGGTCATAGATTTTACCTAATTGCAAAAGGAAGCTGTGGAGGACTCAAGCAGAAATGACATGATTTGATATGCCCTTTAGGAACATCACTGTTGCTATGCAAATAATGAAATATAAGGAAAAATGAATGGTAGCAGTTAACAGAAAATAATATTCTTTCTTTATGGTGTTGCTTAGTCCTCTGTCTTCCTTTCTGTTCCCAATTCCATTACCTGAGTGCTGGTTCCTATATCCTACTACTAGATGAGGTCCTTCAAAAGCATCCAAACTAGTCTGTGCTTTTTTTTTTATATAAATACTTTGATCACACCTATCATTTTGCTTCAAAAGCCTCAAAAACTCACTACTACCAACAAAATAAAATCCAAATTCCGTAACATTCAATAACATTCCACAACTGAATACTAAAACACCTTTCTAGCTTCATTACCCATTTCGATAGACTCTGCTCTTCCATTCAATATAGTCTACTCAGTCTTTCCTTTATGATGTCACCTTCCATGGCTTCCATGGCTCTACTTACACTGACCTCTTTCCCTATTTTTTTCCATAGATTCAAATTCTATGTCTTTCTTCATGTCTCAGCATACATTCTCCTTCACTATCCAGAGCAGTGGCTTTTTGACTATGACCACAATATTTTATATCATAACCCAGTATACACAAGTCTCATAATTCTACATTTAACTTTACTTCAAGCAACGCACTTTGGTATTTTCTAGTCTTTTCTATTTCTTTTTCAAAATGACTCACTAAATGATTGCATAAGACTACTAGGGGGTTTCAACCTTCAACTTCAAAAACACCTTTAATGCATCTTTCTAGACATTCACTGATAACTAAACTAGATCCTGGTACTGAAAGATGAAACCCATAATTACCAAACTATAATGACCTAAATCTTAAAGATAGGATAGAGTCACGATCTTATACTTCATTTTGTCCACCACAATGCCACAAAGAATATTTATTAATCATTACTGAAGATTGATATGAAATACAGCTATCATATTTATGATCAGATAGAATCATGGTTAGGACTGTTTTTGTGTTTCCATCATCTTGTTTCAAATTGTAGTTATGATGGTCAAAATGGCTAGTTTTCAGTAACACTTTGACCTACACTTTCTGCCTTCCTACCATACAAGATTACATAACAGTCTTGCATAGTGGGGGAATACAGTAAGTACTCCATAAATGTCATTTTTATCTTTCCCTCAGAAATATGAGGAAGTCTCTATATGGAAGACACCTATTACCATTCATTGGACCTGCTTCTCTTTTATCCCAAATACTCAGGCACTTCTGCTCTGCCAGTATCCTCATTTGGCCCTACTAGGCTTTGCCAAAATTGCAATAAAGATAAGCCTTTTGTTTCAAAGGAATAACAGCTATCAGGGTTGAATGGCCTCTTCTAAGGTTCTTGACCATTAAAGTCCTGTTAAAGTTGTTGACACTTTTTTTTAATTTTTTTTTTAACATTTATTTATTATTGAGAGACAGAGCATGAGCATGGGCGGGGGGGGGGGGGGGGTGGGAGGGGCGGGTGGCAGGTAGAGAGAGGAGGAGACATGGAATCAGAAACAGGCTCCAGGCTCTGAGCTGTCAGCACAGAGCCCGATGCGGGGCTCGAACCCACAAACTGCAAGATCATGACCTGAGCCAAAGCCAGATGCTCAATCGACTGAGCCACCCAAGCGCCTCATGATGCTTTCAAAAACATCACCAATAATCTGAATTAAGAAAATGAAAAAGCAATGAAGTGATCTAACATCTGCACGGGATGGGGTTTTTTTCTCTGCTAAGGCTACAACTCATAAGATAAGCCAATGGACAACGTGAACTTCTTAATTCTTAAATCTCAAAGATTCATTAATTTTACCATGAGAGGATTCACATAGATTCCTGAAGAATGTAGAACATCTACATCTAAAGGTACTTTGCATCCCTTTTACTTCCACCTCTGGAGCCAGTTACAAGTTATTATAGGTCTAGGGGGATAAGGTAAGGATACAAATAATAAATGTATAGGTCTAGGGAGACAAGGTAAGGATACAAGTAATAAATGCTCTGAACTGTCTAGAGTAGGCTCTGTGTAACCATCAGGTTTTAGGCAGAAATAAGCCCCCAGGACCTATCCAGAAAACCTGAATCCCTTTATCAGTCTTGAAACTACTTCAAGCTCCGTATATTGGGGTAACTGCAGGTCAGAGCAAACTACACAGGGCCTGCCAGACTCCAAATGTCAACCATTAGGCTTTCCTCTGAGATATGGGAGTATGAAACTCAACATTTGCTGGCTACTGTCTCCTCAAGGCCAGACCCAGAGCTTCAACAATCTTAGGGCTTCAAGATAGCCATCTGGAATTCCTCTGTTATTCGCTAACACTTCAAAATCATCTACATTAATTCTCACTGCTTTGCCCCAGTAAAAAAAAAAAAAAAAAAAAAAAAAAAGACTAACTCAGAGAAGCTTTATATGCAAGATTTTAAACCACGTTAAAAAAAAAAAAAAACCATTCCTGACATAAATATATCACATGTAAAGTGGAAAAATTTCAAGAATATGAATTACTTTAGGAACATCTTCTCAGAATGAAGACAAAATCAAATTACCCTTTTGATAGTGAATTACTTTCCTCATGTAAAATCACACTCAAAAGCAAATGAAAGGCAAAGTCAAAATTCTATTTATTTTAAAGGAAGCCAAAGCTAGGTTAACTTTTTTTCTTTAATGTATCAAATAAAAATGGTGCCTTGGGGAAAAGAAAGAGCTGTTAAATAAAATGAGCAAGGGCTTAAAAACTTAGTAACAAAACAGGCTTAGATTTTAAAAATATTCTTGTGTTGCCTTGTTGCTATTTGGCTAAAATACCTCTCTCCCTTTAAATTATCCTGTGCTTACCAATATTTTTGGTTTTCACTAGATCACCAGCCTCTAACTTTTCGTAAATGGAGTATAGATTATTAAAATGGATTGATTAAAATGGATTCTTCTTTATTACTCACCCTCTGACACATCCATTAAATTAGAGATTTATTTATATTGATAACTACCCCTTTTAAAAACAAATACATCTTGGGGTGCCTGGGTTGCTCAGTCAGTTGGGCATCTGACTTCAGCTCAGGTCATAATCTCATGCTTCATGGGTTCAAGCCCTGTGTTGGGCTCTGCACTGACAGCACGGAGCCTGTTTCAGATCCTCTGTCTCCCTCTCTCTCTGCCCCTCCTTTGCTTGCCAGCTCTCTTTCTCTCTCAAAAATAAATATTTTCTAAAACACCAAATACAGGGGCGCCTGGGTGGCTCAGTCAGTTAAGCGTCTGACTTTGGCTCAGGTCATGATCTCACGGTTTGTGGGTTCGAGCCCTGCGTCGGGCTCTGTGCTGACAGCTCAGAGCCTGGAGCCTGCTTCAGATTCTGTCTCTCTCTCTCTCTCTCTGCCCCTCCCCTGCTCATGCTCGTCTCTCTCTCAAAAATAAATAAAATTTAAAAAATTTAAAAAAAGAAAGAACAAATACATCTTGGAAAGGTTAAGTTTATATTACCTTTCAATTAAGCCTCAGGGAAGAGAGGAAAGGAGAAAGAAAAGAAGGAGAGAAGGGAGAAAGAAGAAGACGATAGAGGATGAGGGAATCATGTCTTAAGTGAGGTAGGGTAGGAAATCAGCTAGAGAGTCTTAGGCCTAAGTAAATAAAATGAAAACAAAAACCTTCACTGGAGATACTGGAGATCACATAAGGACCAGGTAATCAAAAGCTACACATGTTACACCAGTGCCACAGACAGATACTAGATTAAACAACTTTAGGATACATCAAAGTAATAATATGGGTGATAAAGTTATCAATAAGTCAGAATTGGTACATGAAATGCATTAAACAAAATTTACTCAAAGGTTTAAAAAGCTCCATTTCAAATAGTTTACTAAAGAGTCTCTTCACTTCAGTGTTAAAGGCTTTTACCAGGTTTCCAATGAAGGTCTCCCAAGGACTACATTTGGATGCTTACCACTATTCTATTTTTTAATTTTTTTAAGTTTATTTATTTTGAGAGAGAGTACAAGTGGGGGAAAAAGAGAGAGAGAGAGAGAGAGAGAGAGAGAGAGAGAGAGAGAGAGAGAGAAAGAAAGAGAATCCCAAGCAGGCTCTGAGCAGTGCAGAGCCCAATGCAGGGCTCGAACTCACAAACCCTGAGATCATGACCTGAGCCGAGATCAAGAGTTGGACACTTAACCGACTGAGCCACCGAGATGTCCCTAGGTGTTTACCAGTATTTTAAAATGTGATCCAAAATACAGTCTTGATGCTCTAATTTAAAGTACAATATAAGTTTTTAATTTTAGAATCCTCAGAGCTGTCATTTCTTGGTGTTTTTGTCATGTTTAATCTAGCCATAAATCTTTCCCACAAAGCAGTTTTGGACTAGACCACCGAACTTTGCTCCAGTTTTATCCATCAATATTAAAGCCATCACTTACTATAAATGCATCAAATACTAAGTACTGAGGTTACAAAATTGAACAAAACAGAATCCCTGCCTTTGAGGCAGTTGTAGTCATTTGGCAGAAAGAGACATGAACAGGTAATTACAATACTACCTGATTAAGTTTTACAACAGGAGATACGAACAGAGCATTGTGCAAAGTGGTAAAAGCCACTAAGTCAGCCTGGAGGACTATGCTAAGCCTGTTCAAGAGGATTTGACATTTAAATTCATCTACAATGAGGCAGTTAGGTTAGTCAATCTATAAAGCCCCTTCTATTTAGTATATGTGCTGCCGAAGCAAGCACAAAGCCCCTTCTATTTAAAAAAAAGGACCAAGGGGTGCCTGGGTGGCTCAGTTGGTAAAGCATCAGACTTCAGCTCCGGTCATGATCTCATGGTTCATGAGTTCTAGTCCTGCATCGAGCTCTGTGCTGACAGCTCAGAGCGTGGAGCCTGCTTCAGATTCTGTCTCCCTCTCTCTGCTCCCCACCCCCACTCATGCTCTGTCTGTCTCTCTCTCTCTGTCAAATATAAATAAAAACATTTTTAAAAATTTACAAAAAAAAAAAAAAAAGGACAAAAAGTTGAAGGTCATGGAAATCTTATTTGTCAGAAATGGCTGATGCAGATTATTCCAGTTTGTTGTTATTAATCTAGTCTCTGTATCAAAAACAATATTTTGCTCATACAATCTCATCTTCTCTCCCAAACAATTCCTCGTCCTGCTTTCTTTTTCTTGGTAAATAGTAATACTTCCATAGTCAACAAACCACCAATTTCTACTGATTCTACTCCATATAGTCTCTTTACTCTGGCTACTTCTATCTCCTACATTGGAAGCTTCCAACAGCTTCCAAAAGAGTTTTCTTGTCTGAGATCCCTTCTTCCAATCAACCAGTTCTTCACACTATGGCCAAAGTGATTTTCCAAAACACAGATCTGATCACATGACAACTCACCTTAAAATCATCCAACTGCTCCCTACTGCTCTCAGAAGATACCCAAACTCTTTAGCATAGGTGTCAATAACTAGCCTGGCTTGCCTCTTGCTATAATCTTTTATACAGTACTCATACTGAACCTCTTATAGTTTCTTCAACACAAAGTACTCACTCACCATCGTCTCTAGAGCCTTCTAAGACTCCCTCAAAAGAAAATCAGATGACTTTCCCAAGTGATTTTTCAGTATGCTCTACTCCATTACTATACTTACCACACTATACAGTATTTTAATTACCTGTTTCCCTCAGAAAGCTGTAAGTTCTTTAAAGACAAAAACTATCTCACACATTCTTATATTTTCTATCTAAAGCATTATGCCTGCCTGGCACTGACATATAGTTCATGCTTGATAAAGATTGCTGAATGCATGAATAAATGAACAAATAAACAAACTGCAAAAAAAGAGAAATTCAATGGCCTACAATTTGTCATAATATTTATTAGCTACACTACAGAAACCTAATACTATAGCATGACCATATTTAAGCCATAGCCTATTACAATTAACCTGTTTTTAGAAACAGAAAGAAAGAAGGCTACACCATAAACTCAAAATTCAAATGAGCTTAAAAATTTACTGAGGTCCTCCAGTTTAGATGGTATAAATTTACTACTTAAGGTCATTTTTTGTGGAAAGAATACATACATATCAGATTCATGATATGCTATACATTTTAAAATTATAACTACATATGTACTATTACATTATTTTCACAGATAAAACACTGAGTTTGCTTTTTAACAAAAATGAAAGCTGCGTTCATCACTGACTCACCGGTTCTTTTCCAGCTCATTGTGTGTAGACCTAAAAGGAAAACAAAAAAGACCATTAGCCATTTGTTGCTAAGGTTATGGAAAGGGGGATTAGTTACTGCTGTACCACACCCAGAGAATTTCTTTAACAATGCAATATATAGTCAGACTTCTACAATCACACTCATCAAGAAGAAATAGCCTACGTTCGTTAGAATTATTCATTCAGATATAGTGTCTTCAGTTAACAACTAAATATTCTGAAACTGGTGTTTCACTGTTACTTTTTTTTAATGTTCATTTATATTTGAGAGAGGAGAGAGTGTGAACAGGGAAGGAGCAGAGAGAGAGGGATACAGAGACTCCAAAGTGGGCTATGCACTGACAGCAGTGAGCCCCATGTGGGGCTCAAATTCTAGAACGTGAGATTATGACCTCAGCCTAAATCAAATGCTTAACTGACTGAGCTACCCAGGTGCCCCTCACTGTTATCTTAATAAAATTAATGCTAGCACGTGTTTTCTTGCCTACCCCTATCCTACATTTTGTTGATTTGTAGATTGAAAAAAAAAATTTTTTTAAGTTTATTTATTTGAGACAGAGAGAATGTGCATGTGCATGAGTCAGGGGGAGGGGCAGAAAGAGGGGGGTAAAAAGAATCCCAAGCAGACTCAAGGCTGACAGCACAGCTGACACAGGGTCCTCGAACCCTGAGATGATGACCTGAGCCAAAATCAAGAGACAGACACTTAACTAAGCCACCCAGGAGCCCTGATCTGTAGATTTTTAATTCACATATAATCCATTTTTGTTTAAAAAGAAAAATGTACTTCTATGTCCTCTTCCATCTCCACTTAGTCACTCCTAAACACAGAAAAAATGTTTTGGCTAGCACAGAAGCTGTATAAGGTTTGCCTTACTGCTAAGTGATTTTATTTTTTCAAGAGTTTATTCATTTTTAAGGGAGTGGGAGGGGCAGAGAGAGGGGAACAGAGGATGTGAAGCAGGCTCTGGGCAGACAGCAGTGAGTATGATGAGGGGCTTGAACTCACAAACCCTGAGATCATGACCTGAGCCAAAGTAAGATGCTTAACCAGCTGAGCCACTAGGCACCCCAAGAAACACACTTTTAAAAGACTGGGAGGATATACCTCAAAATGCTAACAATGGTTGTTTTCTTTTTGGGCCTTTTTTTTCATTTTGCTTACCAATATTTGTTATAATACTTATCACCTACTGAACAAGTACAGTGTCTGCTAAACAGTGTGCTAAGCAGTCCATATATTATTTCATTTTCTCCCCCAAATACCCTTGTTTTATAAACAAGAATACTGAACCTCAGGTCAAGAGACATGCTCTCGTCCCAAGAGTGTAAGTAGTAACCAGGATTTAAGCCCAGGTCTTTCTTATCCCAAAACTCAAGTTCTTAACTACCTGGAAAGAGAGGTTAAGGGCCAGACTCTAGGCCAGATCTCCTGGGTTCAAGTACTGTTTGGTCTAGTTAAAGTCTTCATTTCTTTGTGCTCAGTTTCCTCATCTATGAAATAGGAAAAGTAACAGTACTTGCCTCATGTGATTGTTAGGAGGAATAAATAGTTTACACTGAATAGCAAAATATAACAAACTCTAAAGTTAGCTATTATTAGAATTATGTTATACTAGTTCTTACTAGTTCTCTTGAATGAATATATATTACTTTTACAATAATTTAACATTAGCAATAACAAGAATTTTATAAAGTAGAGTTCAAGTTCCTGTCACAGAAACTAATACTTTAATCATTTAACATATTCTGGTTAATGTCAACTGTTTTCAGAATATTACTGATTACCTTAATCTGATTTGTCATTCCAATGGATATTTAACAATTACATTTCTAAACTTTAGGGGCATCTGGCTAGCTCAGTCGGTTAAGCATCCAACTCTTGATTTCAGCTTGGGTCGTGATCTCATGGTTCATGGGTTCAAGCTCCACATCAGGCTCTGCACTAACAGGATAGCATGGATCCTGCTTGGGATTCTCTGTCTTCCTCTCCCTCTGTTCCTCCCCTGCTCATGCTGTCTCTCAAAAATGAATAAATGTTAAAAATTTTTTTAACTAAATAATAAAACAAATAAATAGGAGTGTTGTCGTCAATCTCATAATTTGTAGAAATTTTACCCACTGTCTTAGTTCAAGAGCCAAAGGCTTTTTTGAGTTACTGTCTCCTGTCCACCCTCTGCTTTCTTAGCAGTATCACAAGGTCCAAGTGACACAGGATAAAAAAGACTAATGTTCATTTTCAAAAGATTATCTTAATAAAAGGACTTCTCCTTCAAAAGAGGTTAAAAAAAAAATCTTAAGATGCTTCAAGAGTTCAGTCAAATTAACAGCAAGGATACGTACAATTCAGATGGAAGAAATTATAAAAACATAGAACCTTTCGTTTAACAGACTTAAGAGTTCAAAACCCAACAAGTAAATTATAGCCAAATCTCTATCACTATAATAAGTATTTACAAAAAGTTTTAAGTTTTTTGTCAAAGTGAATCAGTAAGTCAAAAGAGGAATAAGACATATTTTAGAGAGATTTAAAACAAAAAATTTGTTCAAAATTTGAATGGGTAATCAATAATGAAATTCCCCACCCCCTTGTAGTAAGTTTTGGTTTAACTGCCTTTATCCGAGAAGAAAACCTAGAACAAGTAAAATAAAAACAATGAAATAGTAAAGTAAATAATAAATGGAAACAACCTATTTAGACAGAAGTAGATTACTTACCATAAACTTAATCTAAACAGTCTAGAGATCCCACATATGGCCATAAATGCAAAATAATATATACCCAAAGATAACCAATTGTTGAATTCCAATATTGTATTGAACCTATTATCAAAGCTAGCACCAAAAGAACATAATCTGACCCACTGCTGTGAACAAAATTAAAACAGCAGGTTCTTCCCACCTCTCTCAGACTTTTATTTGTCTTGTTTCTAAAAAAATATAAAATGACAGCTAAGAATATGAACTTTTTCATCAAACCAAGAAATGAACATCATACTAGTTATACACTAGTAGCATTTAACAATATTTCCAAATATCAAGAAACAAAAATGATTGTGTGTGTACTAATCTTTACCATATTGTCATGTTCTTACACTTTAAAAAAAAAAATCTTATCAGTAGTTACTTCTGTTTTCACGGCTTTTTTGCCTGTAATATCAAGTAAACAAATAATGTGTATCTTTAAGACTGTCTTAGACTACAGGGAATCAAAGACCGTCTCTGGTAAATTTAAGACATGTATACTAATAATTATAACTCAAGGCGAAATAAATATATAAAGAAAGGTACAAAGTGTTATGGGAGTTTAAAGTAGGCAGATTTGAGGCGCCTGGGTGGCTCTGTCGGTTAAACATCTGATTCTTGATTTTGGCTCAGGTCATGATCTCATGATTGTGAGATGGAGTCCTATGTCAGGCTGTGCTGGGCATGGAGTCTGCTTGAGATTCTCCCTCTCCTTCTGACCCTCCCCCACCAAAATAAACAAACACAAACAAACAAGGCAGAATTTACTTCCCAAATATGGCTATCAGGGTAAACTTCAGAAAAAGGTGGCATTTGGTATGGATCTTAAATGATGGACTATTTGCTACTAGTAGAGGCTGGACCTGATAGGGAGAGGACATACCAAGTGGAAAGGAGCATAAGTAAACAAGCAGAGCTGTCCCACAACTATATGGCTAACTAATCTTCAACAAAGCAGGAAAGAACATCCAAGGAAAGAGTTTCTTCAAGAAATGGTGTTGGGAAAACTGGACAGCAACATGCAAAAGAATGAAACTAGACCACTGTTTTATACCACACACAAAAATAAATTCAAAATGGATTCAAAATTCAAAATAAATGTGAGATAGGAAACCATCATAATCCTAGAGGAAAACCTCTCCAGCATTGGCCGTAGCAACTTCTTACGTCTCCTGAGGCAAGGGAAACAAAAGCAAAAATAAACTATTGGGACTTCATCAAGATAAAAGCTTCTGCAGAGCAAGGCAACAATCAATAAAACTAAAAGGCAACCTTCAGAATGGCAGAAGATATTTGTAAATGACATATCTGATAAAGCGTTAGTAACTTAAAATATATAAGGAACTTATAAAACTCAACACCCAAAAAAACCCCAAATAATCCAGTTAAAAATGGGCAGACGACATAAATAAACATTTTTCCACACTTGATCTTAGCCAAAAGGCCAAGAAGCAATGAATAAACATTTTTCCAAGAAGACATACAGATGGCTAACACATACATGAAAAGATGCTCAACATCACTCATCATCAGGGAAATACAAATCAAAACTACAATGAGGTATCACCTCACACCTGTCAGAATGGCTAAAATTAACAACACAGGAAACAATAGATGTTGGCAAGGATGTGGAGAAAGAAAGAGGAACCCTCTTATACTGCTGATAGGAATGCAAACTGGTGCAGCCACTCTGGAAAACAGTATGGAGGTTTCTCAAAAAGTTAAAAATAGAACTATTCTATGATCCAGAAATTTATACTACTAGGTACTTACCCAAAGGATACAAAAATACTAATTTGAAGAGATACATGCACCCCGATGTTTATAGCAGCCTCACCAACAATAGCCAAAGTACGGAAAGAGTCCAAATGTCCATCCACTGATGAATGGATAAAGAAGTTGTCGTATGTAATATAATGGACCATTACTCAGCAATAAAAAAGAATGAAATCTTGCCATTTGCAGTGACATGGATGGAGCTAGAGAGTATTACGCTAAGTGAAATAAGCCAGAGAAAGACAAATACTGTATGATTTCACTCATATGTGGAACTGGAAAAAACAAAACAATGAGTATGGGGCGGTGTGAAGACAGACACACAAACCATAAAACAGATTCGTAACCATAGAGAACTGAGGGTTGCTGGAGGGAAGATGGCAGGGGGAAGGTTAAATGGGTGATGGGCATTAAAGAGGGCACTTGTGATGAGCACTGGGTGTTGTATGTAAGTGATAAATCACTAAATCCTACACCAGAAACTAGTATTACACTGTATGTTAACTGGAATTTAAATAAGAACTTGGAAGAAAAAATTAAAATTAAAATTAAAATAAAATAATAAAATAAGCAGAGCTGTAATGTCCAAAGCAAAACCAGAGAACAGCAACTAATAGGTCATAAAGACCTCTGGTGTTACAGGACAAAAGTCCTGAGTCTATTAACTCGATCATTCACACTAGCTGTGTAACTTTAAACAAATTATTTAACCTCTCTGATTAAGTTTCCTCGTTTGTAAAACTGGAATAATAACACGTGGCTTGGCTGGGTTACTGTGAGAATTAGAGAAAAATATGTAAAAGCATGTAACCATAATAAATATTCAGTAAATGTCAGCCATTGCAACTACACTTATTATTTTTAACAAAACTAAAAACATACTACCTAAAACAACTGAGTATACTACATGGGGCAATAAATCAATAAGTTCTCAATATACTCAGAATGAGCCTGGAAATAAACAACCATAATGATGAAAAAAGAAACTGAAAGAAAATATAAGTATTTTGGTCATTTAGTCAGCTGTGAAGATAGTACAAGGTTTAGGTTATGACAGAGAGAAAGATGACTAATTATGTGTACAGAGAGAAACTAATGATCTAAATACTGTTGGCAAGAAATGAGTATCACATACTAGGAACAACCTCTTTTTGCTTCTCTGAGCCTATGTGTCCAAACAAATCCTACCAATAATGTGCCACTGAAATACTCAATTATGATAAATTCTCTATAAAACTGAGATGTTCTAATAATCCATTGGGTTAGCCCACTTCTCTTCTCCAAATAAAATGCACCTCTGAAAGCAAACACTAATGAATTGTATGCCTTTCAGATACCCTTACTCTGAATGCTTAACTTTCAAGGACAGAGAAAAGACATTTCTATCATTCTATCATTGAATCACAGGTAATCTTTTTCACAAATAATATCCCTTTAAGAGAGACATGCTAATGAATTCCCTGTCTGAATGGGAATCATTATCTCAACCAGATCTGTGACTTTTCATTGACTAAAACAGAGCTCTAATACATAAACTTTTAATTCTTTAGATTGTAGTTTGGTGGCAGTCAATGAAATGAAGCACAGGACTGAAACTGAACAAAACAGTTTGGCTCGAGTAGTGCCACCGTGGAAAAAAATAAAAGCAGCCATTCCCAGAATTAATATTCTCTTTTAGCAAAAGGAAAGATCTCACCACCTTTGTTGAACTGATGAGCCAACCCCAAATTTGTTAACATTTTTGTTTTATTTGCTTTGTAATCCTAAAATGTCTTATGGATGTTACCCTCCACACAATGAAAAGAACACATTCTCTGAAGCTAAACAAATATCTACTAATTGTATCTTAAGGTTTGTAATTTCATATACATATATTTAAAGGAGAAGAAAAACACAAAACTTCAGCCACATTAGTGCTGAGATAGTTTGAAAAACACTGTAAAAGAAGAAAACCATGCTAACTGGCGATAAAGTAATTATTCCTTTTTTAAATTAAATTTTATTGAAGTATAATTAACATACAGTATTAAACTAGTTTCAGGTACACAACATAATGATTCAACAATTCCATACATTACTCAGTGCTCACTTAGTAAGTGTAGTCACCATCTGTCACCAAACAATGTTATTACAATTTTATGGACGATATTCCCTATGTCATACTTTTTACCTCCAGGACTTATTTATTAAAGTAATTCTTTCAAGAAGGTAATTTTGTATATTTGTTCCTATCAAAGTTACATTTTAAAAACCATAAAAACACTAAAACTTGAATATTGCAGGCTTTTAGGAAAAATGCCTTGTAAGAAACATATTGCTTCTTCCTTAACAATGACAAAAGCATAACTACCGTAATAACTAAGGTCACAAAAAAAGCAAGTGTCTAAAAAGAATGTGTAACAATAACTACAATCAATTAAATTTCCCTTAAAACTTACATATGAAAGCTGAATATATGCAATCCTTACATGGACTCAGCATCTCCACACATAGGCATATACCAAAATAATATATATGTTCATCAAAGAACATACAAAGCAATGCTTATTCTTTTCATACTAGCCAAAAATTAGAAACAAATGTCCATCAATAGTAGAATAAACAAATTGTGAAATACTCATACAATACTACAGAGCATTGAAAATGAACACCTTTTATTCAATAACATGGATGAATCTTCTAATTTCAACATAATGTTGAATGAAAAAAGGCAGACACAAAAACATATACTGTATAACTCCACCCATACAAGCTCAAACCTGGCCAAATTAAAGTATCAAAAGTTAGAATAGTGGTTGCCTCAGGGAGAGGGTAACACTCACTGGAAAGAGTCAAAGGGAAGGGCTTCTAAGAGAGTCTGTAATATTTTATTTCTTTACCTTTGTGAAAATTCATCAAACTGTACACTTAGGATTTGTTTTTCTGCATGTTCACTTTCAATAAACAGGGAAAAATTTTAATTACATATGAAATGAATTCAGTAAAAAGCAATTCTTATTTCAAATATAGCAAACACCCTAATTTAAGCCTCCGATAAATCTTCTAGCTCACTACATAAATATCCCTAAGTTATACACTTTGTAAAGTATAATTTTCACTACTAAAATTATACAGAGTAAATTCTTTTACCTTAAGAAGCTATGAAAAGAAGAGCAAATTAAACTCAAAGAAATAGAGGAAGGAAATAAGAAGTTACAGGTTAAAGAACAAATCACAAAGAAATTAGAAAATAAGGGTGCCCAGCTGGCTCAGTTGGTAGAGCATGCAACACTTGATCTCAGTGTTGTAAGTTTGAGTCCCACGTTACTTAAAAAAATAAAATTTTTAAAAAATATATGTGTGTGTGTGTGTATCCAGTTGAAGGGGTGTGTGTGTGTGTATATATATATGTGTGTGTGTGTTTATATATATATATATATGTATATATATATATATATACGTGTGTGTGTGTGTGTGTATATATGTATACACACACACACACACACACACACCCCTTCAACTGGATAATAAAGAAAATGCAACATAATCAAAATTTGCTCAATACAGCTAAAGCAGTGCTTTGAGACAAATGTTTAGCTTTAAATATTTTTGTTGGGGGTGGAGTCCAAAATCAATGATCTGAGATTCCACATTTAGAAGCTAGAAAAAGAAGCACACTAAACTGAAAGAAGTTGGGCAATGGTTGTCAAGTGTGGGCTATTTTGCTCACCAGAAGATATTTGGCAATGTCTGGAGACATTCTGTTATTACAACTAGGGAGATCCACTGGCATTTTGTAAGGAGAGGTCAGGGATGCTGCTAAACACCTTATGATGCTCAAAACAGAATTATCTGGCCCAAACTGTCAAGTGCTGAGGCTGATAAACTATGAAGTACAGGAGAAAAATAAAGACAAGAACAAGAATGACCAAAATAAGAAACAGGAAACAACGGAGAATAGCCATAAAACCAAAAGCTGACTGGGGCACCTGGGTGGCCCAAACTCTTGATTTCATTATCTCAGGACTGGTGAGTTCAAATCTCACATTAGACTCTGCACTGACAGTGCAGAGCCTGCTTGGGATTCTTGCTCTCTCTCTCAACATAAATAAACTTAGGGGGGAAAAAAAAACAAAACTAAAAGCTGACTTTAAAAAGGTCAGCAAAACTGATAAACTTCTAAGACTGATGAAAGAGACAAAAACTACCAATAAAAAAAAAAAAAACAAAAAGCCACCAGGATGAAAGAGCACACATCACTATGGATGACACACATTACAAGAATGGTAAGAGAATATGATGAACAACTTTATGCCAATATATTCAAACAACTTAGATAAAATGGATAAATTTCTTGAAAGATAAAAATTATCAAAACTGACTCAAGAATAATTAGAAACCCTGAATATTCTTGCATCTATTAAAGAAACTGAATCCATAATAAAAAACCTTCCCATAAAGAAAAGTCTAGGCCCAGAAGTTTTCGTTGGCAAATGTTACTAAGCATAAAATCTTTCAAAAAATAAAGGAAGAAGAAACACTTCCCAACTCATTTTGAGGCCAGTATTATCCTGATAGCAAACTCTGACAAAGAAATTACACTGGGGGGGAAAAACCTAAAAACCAGATTACTATCCTTTATGAACATAGACACAAAAATTCTTAGCGAACTGAATCCAACAGCAAATAGAAAGTATGAGTTTTACAATAAAAAAAATGTGTCTGGCCTTTGTTCTGACTTCCTGAAACCTTGGAATTTTCAAGTTATAGGAGTGTCTACATTATTCATGGTGGAGCCTTGGACCACGCTTGAATTTATGCTGAAGAGATGACTCAAATCGGGGGCTGGTCTTGACAGAAAGATGAACTGTGTGATTAGAGGGTTGAGGCTGTAAGACACTGATATCACCTGACCTCCTAACTTCCAGGGAGAGAATGGTCACTAGAGATTGAGTTCAATCATGTGGCCAATGATTCAATCAATTATGACTACATAATGAAATAAAAACTCTGAAATCTGAGGCTCAGGTGAGCTTCTTGGTTGGTAAATACATCCGTGTGCCAGGAAAGCAATGCATCTTGATTCTACAGAGAAAAAACACAAAAGCTCCATGTTCCCAACTCTCCCAAACTTTGCCCTATATATCTCTTCATTTGGCTAGTCTTGATTTGTATCATTTATAATAAAATCTGTAATAAGTATAGTGTTCTCTTGAGTTCTTTGAGTAGTTCTAGTGAATTAACAAACTCGAGGGGATTGTGAGAACCCCCAAATTGGTAGCCAGATAGTCAGAAGGGTAGGTGGCCTAGAGACTCCTGAACTTACAGCTGGCATCTGTAGTGAGGGCAGTCATGTTGAGGACTGCACCTTAGACTTGTGGACGCTGTGTTAACTGCAGGGTGTTGGCATCAGTATTGCAAACTACACCATGACCAAGTAGAGTTTACTCCAGGAATGCAAGACTGATTTAAGATTCAACAAAAATATCAATCACTGTAACTGACCACATTAACAGAATAAAAAAATACAGTATAGTATAATCTCAATAAGTGAAGAAAAAGCATTTGACAAAATTCAGCATCTATTAAAGATTTAAAACACACACACACACACACACACACACACACACACACACACACCTCATAAATTAAGAATTTCCTGAACCTGTGAAAAGGCATCTACAAAAAATTATCATACTCCATGGTGAAAGGATGCATGTTTTCTCAAGATGAGGAACAAGGTAAGGATGTTCACTCTCACTACTTCTATGTAGCACTGTATTAGAGGTCCTCACCAGTAAAATAAGGCAGGAAAAAGAAATATATAGAATGGAAAGGAAGAAGTAAAAATATCTTTACTGTAAACAACATCATTTATCATCTATTTAGAAAACCCTAAGGAATATACAAATTATTAAAATATACCAAATTCAACTGCCATTTACAATAATAGCATCAAAGAATAATAAATACTTAAGGATAAATTTAACAAATACATACATTACTCACATTCTGAAAAACTACAAAATATTGCTGAACTTTAAAAACATCTAGGGGCACCCGACTTCGGCTCAGGTCACGATCTATGGTTCGTGAGTTTGAGCCTTGCATCAGGCTCTGTGCCGACAGCTCAGAGCTTGGAGCCTGCTTTGGATTCTGTGTCTCCCCCTGTCTCTCTGCCCCTCTCTCACTTGTGCTCTCTCTCTCAAAAATAAATAAACATTTAAAAAATAAAACATAAAAAACATCTAAATAATTGACAAAATGAAGAGACATACCATATTCATTAATAGAAAGATACAATATCGTTCACATGTGTCAGGTCTCCCCAAATTAATCTATAGAGTCAATGCAATCCCCATCAAAATTCTAGTAGGCTTTATTATAGAAACTGACAAGCAGATTTTATAATGTATCTTAAATTGCAAAAGACCTAAAATAGTCAAAGGAACTTTTGAAAAAAGGAGCACATTGGAAGACTTACACTACCTGATTCCATGACTTATTAAAAAAAATATATATATAGTAATGAAGACACTATGGTTTTGAAATAAAATAAATATTTTGATCAATGGATCAATCATAGATTTGCACATATATGGTCAAATGATTTTTTACAAAGATGCTAAGGTAATTCAATGTAGAAAATATAGTCTTTTCAAAAAATAGTACTAGAACAACCAGATGTCTATTTGCCAAAAAATGGTATTTAGCCCTTGCCTCACACCTTCTACAAAAATTAACTCTAAATAAAGCTTAGATCTAAATGTAAAACCTAAAACTGTAAGACTGCTAGAAGAAAACAAGAGAAAATACTCATGATCTTGGATTATGAAAAGATTTCTTAGGACATAAGGAGCATGAACAATAAATGACAAATATCAACTGGACTTCATCAAAATATGCAACTTTGGTCTTCAAAAGACACTGTTAAGAAAATGATAAAGGCTGGGGCACCTGGGTGGCTTAGTCGGTTAAGTGTCCAACTCTGACTCAGGTCATGATCTCACTATGAGTTTGTGCCCTGAACTGGGCTCTGTGCTGACAGCTCAGAGCCTGGAGCCTGCTTCAGATTCTGTGTCTCCATCTCTCTGCCCCTTCCCTGCTGGCACCCTGTCTCTCTCTCAAAAATAAATAAGCATTTTAAAAAAATGATAAAGGTAAACCACTGAGTAGGAGAAAACATTTGCAAAACACATACACAGTAAAGAACTTGTATCCAGAATTCGCAAAGAATACTTTACAGCTCAACAAGAAAACAAACAACTCAAGAGAAGAAATGCAGAAAATATAATCAGACACTTCACCAAAGAAGATATATCAATACCAAACAAGCATATATAAAGATGCCCATGATTATCAGTTATAAGGAAAATGCAAAGTAAACCAGAAGCTATCATGACCCACCTGCTAGAATGGCTAAAATTTACAAAGACTGACAGTACCAAGGGCCATCCAGGTTGTGGAGCTACTGAAAGTCTCTTACGCTGCTAGTCAGAATGTAAAATGGGTACAGACACTTTGGAGAATGGTTTGGCAATTTCTTTATAAAGTTAAATATACACTTACTCCATGACTCAGTAATTTCACTCCTAGGTACATATATACACAAAGAGCTGTTCGTGAAAGTACATGGCATCTTTACTTATAATAGCTAAAAACTATATGCAACCTAAATGTCTATCAACTGGTGAATGGATAAACAAATTGTGGTAGATTCATACAATGGACTATTACTCAGCAATATAGAGAACTGAACTGTTGAAATACAGAACACCATGAATGAATCTCAAAAAACACTATGCTAAGCGCGCCTGAGTGGCTCAGTTAAGTGTCCGACTTCAGCTCAGGTCATGACCTCATGGTTCATGGGTTCAAGCCCCACTTCGAACGCTGCACTGACAACTCAGAGCCTGGAGCCTGCTTTGAATTCTGTGTCTCCCTCTCTCTCTCTCTGCCTCTTCCCTACTTGTGCTCTTCCTCTCTCTCAAAAATAAACATTAAAAAAAAAAAAAACCAAAACCCTATGCTAAGTGAAAGAAATCTGACACAAAAGAGTATGTATATGATTTTATTTATATAAAACTGTAAAAATGGCAAAACTGCAGTGACAGAACAGTTCAGAAGTTGCCAGGAACAAGAGGTACAGATAGGAAACTGTCAAGAAGCATGAGATAATATTTTGAGGTGATGAAAATGTTCTATATCATAATTTTGCTGGAGATTGTATGATTGTATACATATGTCAAGCCACTGAAGTATATACTAAAAACTGGGGGTTTTTATTGTATAGAAATTATATCCAAACAAAACTTATTTTTTAAAAAAAGTAGTAAGCCTCATCCAGAAATTGAGGCAATAATCTAATGTACCACAAAGTACTAAAAAATGAGAGTAAAATATTAATTCCTTATTGTGGGAGACTAATAATATAAATTCCTAGAAAGTACATCATTTAAAAACATCATTCCTTTGGGAAATATCTATATTTATGTCCACTTAAAAAAATTTTCATTTCTGGCATACAGTTAATCTGCTGTTAGTTAAGAGTATAGACAGTCAAGTCTTCATCTTCTGTAACAGGAAATCAATAGATAATAAGCAGGACAAGCTTCTCGTTTATTTATTTAAATATTTATTTATTTTTGAGAGATAGCACAGGGGAGTGGCAGACAGAGGGAGAGAGAGAATCCCAAGCCAGCTCTGCCCCTGTCAGCATAGAGCCCAGAAACCAAAAGGGGGTTTGATCTCATGAACCCTGAGATCATGACTTAAGCCCGAAGTCAAGAGTCAGATACTTAATTGACTAAGCCACCTAGGCTCCCTGCTTCTTATTTAGAAATAAAGCAGGGGCACCTGGCTGGCTTGGTTGGAAGAGCATGCAACTCTTGATGGTGGGATTATTAGTTCAAGCCCCACACTGGGAGTAGAGATTACTTAATAAATGAAAGCTTAAAAAAATAAATAAATAAGAAAGCAAACAGCCGAAGAAATTGTTATATCGTTGGAAGTGGTAGCGTCTAGGAAGTAGAAAATGGAAGGGGAAAGATAAGGCAGGGAAATGTTATTCTTCTTTATAAGCCACTTGGTATTAATGGACTCATTGCTACTATATACAACTATTACTTTTTAAACATGTTATGAATTTAAAATAAAAGATAACTACCTCACTTTCTATTCTTAGCAGTGACAGAAATTAAGAAGTATCTAATACATACTAAAGTTACACATTATTTATGAAATAATCACTTCTTAGGTGAGAGAGCAATATTAAAAACTACAGATAGAAGCGCCTGGATGGCTTAGTCGGCTAAGCGTCCAAGTTGGGCTCAGATCATGATCTCACAGTTCATGGGTTCAAACCCTGCATCAGGCTCCGTGCTGATGCTCAGAGCCTGGATCCTGCTTCAGATTCTGTGTGTGTCTCTCTCTCTGCCCCTCCTCCGCTCACACTCTTATCTGTTTCTCTCAAAAATAAAATTAAAATTTTTTTTTTAATTTTTAAAAGAAGCACAGGGAATTTTGAAATTAAAATTATTGCTCTTAAGCACACTTCCAAAAGTTAAAACAGGATAGAATGTGATAACACATTCTATTACAGAGCAACATTCTAAAAACGTTTAAAAATGGAGAAAATATCAGGGGGCTTGGGTAGCTCTGTCGGTTAAGCATCTGACTTTGGCTTGTGTCATGACCTCATGGTCCTGGAGTTCAAGCCCCACATCAGGCTCCATGCTGACAGCTCAGAGCCTGGAGTCTGCTTCGGATTCTGTGTCTCCCTCTCTCTCTGCCCCTCCCCTGCTTGTGCTCTGTCTTTCTCAAAAATAAACAAACATTTAAAAAATGGAGAAAATAGGGGCACCTGGGTGGCTCAGTCGGTTGAGCGTCCGACTTCGGCTCAGGTCATGATCTCACAGTTTGTGGGTTCGAGCCCCGCATCAGGTTCTGTGCTGACTGCTTGCTCAGAGCCTGAAGCCTGCTTCAGATTCTGTCTCCTATGCTCTCTGCCCCTCCCCCGTTCACGCTTTGTCTCACTCTGTTTCTCAAAAATAAATGTAAAAAAAAAAAAAAAAAAAAATTAAAAAAAAAAAATGGAGAAAATATAGGTGATTTCCTAAATCCCTTGACTTCAAAATTGTAATTTGATATTTTAGGATAGAGTTGGGCGTGAAATAGACATTCAGTAGTTACTTTGGTGGGAAAAGAAATGAATGGAACCATAATTAACAGCATTACTTATAATATAAAGCCCATTTTTTTTAAATTGATCCTAAATTTTATTGTTAATATATTACATTCTTCTCTATAGTACTAGATGTTATGCATCTATTTCAAAGAATCTTACTAAGAGAAGTACATCACACAGAAAAGTGATTCTCAAAGAGAGTAGTAGAAGAGAGGCTGGCAGGACAGCTGAATCTCCTTGCTTTGGTAGCTGTAGGAGAATGGAGGTACCTTTTTCCAACTGGCTACACTCCCTACTTCTAACCTCTTATTGGTTTATTTCAAGTTTTGAAGGCTTCATTGCTTAATATTTATGCATTCATTCATTCATTCACTACACCTTTAGTTCTTTTTAGCATCTGTCACATGTTCAAGACTCATCTTAGTGCAATAAACAGGAATGGGCAATTTTCTTTTTCTTTTACACTTCTACTGAGGTATAATATGCATACTATATAAAATTCACCCATTTTAAGTATACAGTTCAGTGAGATTCAGTAAATTTATACAGTTGCATAACCTTTATCACAACCTAGTTTTAGGACACCTCTATCACCCCCAAAAGTTTCCTCATGCCCATTTGCAGTCAATTTCCACTCCCATTTCCTAGACCACCACTGATCTGCTTTCTAATTTCTATAGTTTTCCCTTTTTTATAAATTTCACATGATGGAATCATGTGAAATATGTACTATTAAGTATCTGACTTCATTTAATGTTTTTGAGGTTCATCCACTTTGTTATACATATGAGTAGTTTATTTTTATTGCTCAAAGTATTTCCATTGTATGAATATACTGCATTTTGTTTGTCCATTCATTCACCAGCTTATGGATATTTTGTTTCCAGTTTTTGGTGATTATGAATAATGCTATGACCATTCACACTCAAGTATTCCTGTGGACATGTAGAATAGGAGACCTTCATCTCATAGGACAGTGTTTCACACTTGTTACACTCTATCATTAACATCCAAGTTATTTACCACATCTATGAAAAAGGCCAACAGTATGAAACACTTACTGGTACTTAGTAAGTTAATATTAAATTCCTACTAATACTTAAATGTTTGTTTAAAGAACAAAAGAAACGTTACTCAGCAATTCTGATAATATGGGCTTCAACTTCAATGTTAAAAACACAAACATAACTTTGTCTGCAATAAGGATACCTGTCACAAAATTACAATGAGAATAATGACATTAAACACCCCTATATTTCATACAAAGCCATCAATTGTGCCTAAGTCTCTCTAAAAGTCTTGTCAAAAATATGTGAACATTTCATTCAAAAATACCTTCAGAGCTACATGATCATGCTCAAAGTATTCAGCTATTCATTTAGTATTTAATGAGTAGCACCTACACTAGGAATATAAATACTGTAAAATTACAAAGTCTCTGCCCTCGTATAATTCACGTTCCATCATCCACTTTTTGCGAATAAATAAATAAGGCATAATTCATTAAAAAAATTACAACTATATAACATACACTATGACTTTGGCATTATATCCTTACAATAGTTAAGTAACCACCATGTAATTCTATTTAATTAATTTATATATACTTAAAGATGTTTAACTTTTATGTAGATAAATTGTTTTGTTTCTTTAAATGGATGAAATGTGGCATTTGTGATAAATTCCATAAAAATATTAGACTTTGGGTTTTTGGTAACCTCCCTAAAAAACCATGATTCTATAGAAAAATGAGATTCAAATACTTCTTTTTGGCATACTGTACTATTTCCAGGAATGTAACCTGCCTTCCAAAGGACAATGGACTGGATAACATGTTAAAATGATAATGTTAAGAACATCAAATGGTTTTAGAACCAGACTAGTTTTAAATTTTAAATTGCAACTTCTGCGGACTGTTACCAACAAAGACTACAGAAACCAATCCTAACACGTTCCATATTAAAAACAATATATCGCCCAGAGTTTTGTGGAGTCTGAAAATCACTTTTTTCCTGGTATTCATATAGAAGATAGATACTATCACACAAGTCTATGGTAATCAAAACTTAAAACCTCAAAATTTACATTTCCTCTAATACCAAAACAAACTTACCTTTTACCCGCTAGTCTCTCATTACATAAAAAGAAAGGTTCTTTACAGTTCCTCAAAGAGAATCCTAAATTGTCCATGTCTAATTAATCAAAATAAGAATAAAGGAAAATCAGTTGTTTTGTCAAAATATGTGACAAATTTATGTTCTATGTTAAAAATTATGTTCTTCTGTATTTAAAATTATATTCTTCTATAATTTAAAAATGCCCATTTCAAATGGCTTCAAAGCTCTCATCATGTGGCCTCCACAAATGGTGTTTACATAGTGTTCTCAAAAGACTATCAAAAATATTTCCCATGATAAACAAACATAAGGAAATAAATACCGCACAGAAACCCTTTTATCCAATGTCATAAAACTAAATAAAAAGAAAATCCACAAGACTTTTCCCTGAAATGTATGAAACAACGTTAATAACAAAATTATCTAGCAAACCAAATATTTTCTAAGAAATTAGTTACTTAGATAAAATGCAAGGAATTTCACTTACATTAAGTTATGGAATCCCTATATCTCCCTGAATGTATGTTAATCAATGAATAAGTATATACTAGGAGTCTACAGCATTTCTACAAGAACCTATTGTAATCTTTTCTATAAATCTAAATAATTTAATCTGTATACTGTCATCTGATAAATAAAAACAGCCATGTTTATGACATCTTACTGACTTGTATTATTTACCATTTTATTATATACATATATTTCCAAACATACCATAAACTCTATTGTAGGGAAGCTGTATAGCAACAGTTATATATATATATATATATATATATATATATATATATATATATATATATATATATATATATTATATATAACATGTGTGTGTATATATATATATATATATATATATATATATATATATATAGTGTCAGCTCAATACATTTGGTTACTAATTACCTTTAAGAAAGCAGTCTCAGTAGCTATAGTGAAAAAGGAAGCAAATTACAAAAGTTGAAAAATATTGGTGGGAAGGCATTAAAGTAGCAGATGCTGACCACATGTTTCAAGCATTTGGCAGAGCGGAAGAGGAGAGCACTAACACAAAAATTTCAGGGTTCAGTCACTGAGTCTTAGTTGTTTTGTTTTTTTTTTAATGTTTTATTTATTTTTGAGAGAGAGAGAGAGAGAAAGAGCGAGTGAGCAAGCAGGTGAGGGGCAGAGAGAGAGGGAGACACAGAATCTGAAGCAGGCTCCAGGCTGTCAGCTGTCAGCACAGAGACCGACGCGGGGCTTGAACTCACAAACTGTGAGATCATGACCTGAGCTGAAGTCGGACACTTAACAGACTGAGCCACTCAGGAACCCCTTTAAGTAAATTATTACTGAGGATTATTTGCTGATCCTAGAGAAACAAATCCAGGGATCTGTCTCATCTCCTAGTTCTACCTGTGCAAGTTACCTTGCATTGCATGCCAGTCCAGTTTCCTCATCAAAAAAATAGGGAAAATATTTTCATTTTACCTCACAGAACTGTTATGAAATTCAAATGAGGTAATAATGTACATTACAGGTATTTATGCATAAGTAGTATATTAAATGTAAGGGGTTACTATTCATTATTATTAAAGATGGATTCTACTCTTTGACCCAACAATTCTAATTCTTCATGTTTACTGAAGGATCTAGGTGGACAAATGCACAGAGGTATCTGCACAAAGTTGTCTGTTCATAGTGCCCTGTTTCAAATGAAAAAAAATAATCTAAAAATAATCAATGGATGACTGGGTTAACGAATTATGGTATACACATGAATCAGAGTATCATACTATGATTAAAAATGATTTAACAGATGTGTATGAACATGAAAAAACATTCAAGATAAGAGAAAGCAAGACTGCAAAAGGTTCAATTCTTGAGATGCCTGCCTTCATCTATCAAACTTAATCAGGTCCTCTGTTATGCCCCCCATGGAATCCTATATTTCCCTCATATTAAATTCATCACAGTTTGAAATAATATATTTATATATTTACTTGACAACATGTGTTTCCTTCATTAAACGGTAACGAAGATGGTGTGTAGACACACATACACAGCCAGGGGCGGGGGGGGGGGGGGGGGGGGGGGGGGGGTGCGGGGAGAGCGTGGGGATGGGGGAAGGCTGCCAGTACTTTAAAATGTAGGAAGCCAAATGAAAAATAAAAATAATCTAACAAAAAATATGCACACTTAAATTACATTGGCATTACTGATCAAAATTGGGACCCAGAAATATACTTGGTCAAACCATATCATCAAACCGGTTTGATTAGATTTCTGTTTGGAAAACAGCTTCACTTAAGATATCATACTATACCCAAAAGGAGGTAACACTGTTTCATTTGTAAGGAGAAATCTAGAAGGAAAAAGCTTTCTTCAGGCCAACAGTCTCATCTGGTTGGAATGATGCATATTCTGCTTAAAATCCAGACTGATCTTAAACCAACCACCACTTATAGTTAAATAGGTATCTCTTACCATCTCTAGGACACATGAGTTTTAATCACAAAATGAGTGTTAATATCTTACCTTCATAAAGCAGAGAACTATACCAAATGAAATCCTAGATTCCCTTTCTAAAATTTGTGATCTTCTACATCATGTATTCAATATTCTGGCAAAAGGCTGCTCATCAAATAGGAACATAAGCAGCTGTCCTACTGACTTATAAGTCATGATCATCATGTCTCCTTGAAACAATACTTCCACAGGGAGTATGTCCTTTAGAAACTCTGCAACAGTAAACTTCTGTTTCAATGAAGCATTTAATGGAAAGTCTGAGTTTGTTTAGAGTGAGGCATATAAATAATTCTTGAGAATTTTTCATTTAAACTTGGTTTTAGTCAAAGACAGAATATCACAGAAAACATTACATAGGCTGTGTTAATCACTCAATGTTTGGAAAATACCGAAGAACAATACTAATATCACAAAGAATTTAACTGCTACTAATCTCTACTTTTGTCCTGAAACTTTGGGAATTTTCTACTCAACAGAGACTCAGAAACTATTTCTTGATACAGAAAATTTGAAAAGCACAGAATAGTAAAAAGAAATTTCACAATAACTATATAGTTTCATTCAACTATTTAGTGAACAAATAGGTACATGTTTAAAAATAAAAACAGAAGATATAACAAATTTCAAATTACTTCTACTGGAAAAAATCCTCTACAACTATCCTAAAAAAAGAATCCACCACTATTCCCCCAAAAAACTAATAATGCACAAAGGCAGCTCAAAAGGCTACAAACCTGAAAACATAACACTACAATCATTCTAAGACTGACATATTTAATTATTCTGTAGTTTTAAGAAAAGTTAAACTAAAGCCTTACAAGCAAAAGGAAAGTTGTTTTGTTTTTCGATGTCCTCAATCCTAAGCAGGTGGAACTGAAATATAGCTGCTATTGTGAGATTCTTTAATATCCAAAAAATACCAAATAGAATAAATTTTTCTCAACTTAAAATTCAAGCATAAATTGGTAGTTACTACCACTTCCTACATCATCTTAAAACAATGCAATTGCTATGTGTCATAAGCTCATACCAACATTTACTGCCAATATTTGATAGACTTATGGTTCTTACATATACAAGTTTTAATATTTTTCGTGACAAGATGACAATGAATGTTCTTTAAAATTAAGTGCAACATTCTACAGTCTACTATAATATACTTACAGACTATATTATAGTATACTATAATATACACTCAGTATATTATAGCAGTTTGAGTTTTTTACTCTTCAAATACTACATATTATTTTCCCTTCCAGATGTATTATTGTTAACGTCCTTTAGGATACAAAGTAATCAGGGGTGCCTGGGTGGCTCAGCTGGTTAAGCATCTGACTCTTGGTTTCAGAACAGGTCATGATTTTGTGGCTTTGGGAGTTCAAGCCCTGCACTGGGCTCTGTCCTGGCAGCATGGAGCCTGCTTGGGATTCGGTTTCTCCCTCCCTCCCTCCCTCTCTCTCTCTTTCTCCCCCCTCCCCTACTTGTGCTGTCTCTATCTCTCTCAAAATAAATAAATAACTTAAAAAAAAAAAGTATTCAGAGTTTGCCAAAGCAGGAATTGCATAATTTTTCCTTCCAGAGTTGAATATGATACTCAGCACAAAAGAGAAACTCAATTCCTAAAGAAGGCAGGCTACCTGGAGTTTGAAAACCTTCCATTCTTTAAGAAATACCTATGATGTACAAAGCACTGTAATAGTTACTGGGGATAAATCCTTAAGCAGTAGAGATTCAATTTCTGCTTTCATATAGCTTCTAGTCCAATGAATGAGACATGAATTCTTCAATCAGAGAACTGTATGTATCTACAAACTGTATATTCACAAACGTGCCATCAGGTACGTGACTACCTTATCTACTTTGGCAGATGAAGAAAAGCTTCCCAGAAGTTATGACTGAGTGGAAATGAGTGTTATTAGACAGACACAATTTGGCAAAAGGGGAAAGAACAGAATATGTGCAAAGACGGTGAAGCAGGAGGAAACATGGTGTACTGAAGGAACTGAAAGGCAGCTAGCCAATATAATTAATCAGAATTGTATATGGGGCAGGAGTGGTTGCACAGATACAAGTTAGGAGGTTACAATGAGATAGATGGATGGTATCTCATCAGGAGGGTCGTAATGAAGATAAGAGAAAAGAAGATAAATTCATGAAGTATTTAGGAGAAAATCAGCATTACAGTGAAGCCAGGCAGACTAGTGTTAGTAGAGTTCTAAAGCTGACAGATCTTGAAATGTTTCAGTTGTGAGACCAAAGAGTTAAAACGATGGGAATTTAAGCTTATCTGATGCTCCTCAATGAGCCAGATAGCAGTTGCAGCCAGGTTTTCTAATACCAGTAACATCTCAGGAAGGGTAATTTCAAGAAATGTGCCAGAAGGCCATGACCAAGACTACAGTAAAGTCAACCAGGTATTTAAAAAATAATTACATATTATAGATCCCACTTCTGAATTGTCAGTTAGAAGGATACCAAAAGATGATATTACTGAGATTTTCAAGGTACATGCTTGTAATACCACATTACATCACTTATTTTCTCTCCTTTGTACTTGTGTGAAAATAAGATTTCAAGACTTATAATATTAGGAGTTAACATTCACCCATAAATTTATAAAATAACATTTTATATCAGGAAGACCATATTATACCTGACAATATTAGGGGGGAAAAATCAACCAACATTATATCTAAAAGATCCTACAATGTCAGAGAAATGAATGTCATTGTATGACATACAACATACCCAACATCCAAGATGCATAACAGTAACAACTTCGACACAAGTGCTTTTTGTTCCCGAAAATAAAACAAATATACTCATAACTCTATTCCTTTCCTTGTTTCAGATGACTACAAGTGGAAATTTTTACAAGTATTCTTTCTGCTCTATGTAACCAATATAATAAAATTTCTTTTAAGTCCAGTAATAGGCTTAAGGTTAACAGAAGTCTATAAGGTCTCCTTCAAATGGACTAACAACCCCATTTCCACATACCCTGGCACTGGAAATTGATCCTTGGCTCCTCTAGTCCATGAAGCAGAAATTTTAAATGAATGTAAGGAAAAATAATTTCTAATGTTCCACTTAACATACTAGTTCTCATCTATAGGGCCCGGCCTAAACCCTACCCATGGGTGGACCTTAATACATTCTGAACTCTATTTCTTTCTCTTTCTCTTTCCTTCTTATTACTTACATTTCCATGAAAAATTATCTTCCTTAGCCTTGGGTGGTCCAGTATATACACAATTATTTTCCCATGGGTACTGTAAGAACAACATGGCATGCCTGTAGTTTTAAAATTTTTCTGATATGTTAAAACATATGGTAATTAGCACTGTGGTCCTACACACAATCACAGAATCCTAAAAGGAACACTACCACAAAAGAGAAACAGCACTGAGTCAAAACTCCAAGCTGAGCAAAGTGTAAATCAACAGATGACAAAGACTTATTCATGACCTGCAACATAACTGGTAAAATCTAGAAATGAATGTCTAATTAATGCCTCTATAATCCTTGAATTGTTAGTAAAAATGTCACATCTGCAATGATGGAAGTGGTATATTGAATAATATAGTAACTGATCTCTAAAAGTATCAATAAATCAGTGTCATAGAACTTCAGGGGAGGTAGGGACCTTGGTGAATATGTAGACCATCCCTTCATTTTACGGATGAGAACAGAGATGAAGAGAAAATGTAACGATATCATTTACCTGATTTCTATAAAATAGGAAAAACTCAATAAATACTTGTAGCATAACAAAACCCAGGCCTGGTTTCCTATCTGGTACTCTCTGCACATCTCTAAATTAAAAAAAAAAATTTTTTTAACCTACACGTGGATTGAAAAACCCATGAATTCTTGAATATAGATCCTAATTGCTGAGACATTAACCAGAGAAACTGTGAACAAGAAAATTTGTATTTATTGTTTTAATACTGTATATCATGTTACATATTTTCATCCCAAACCCATCATACTATAGCAAACCCTCTAGGCCCACACATAAAAATATAACATATCAAGTTCATGGGTAATTAGTTTTACAATTTTAAAAATTAAGTTTAAAAGATACAAAATAGTCTTAATGACGAAGCCAGAAAAGAAAACACAGCTTAAACGATTAGTCAAAGGGAGAAGAGTGAATCCTAGGTTTGCCTCAGCAATGTCAAAAATACAGAGTGGGAAGATCCAACCTTTTAAGCTTAATTATTATCTATAGGAGCCTCAGGTTTCCTGCATCAATTAGTAAGAGCCCCTACTCCTGCTCTCTTCCCAACCTGCTTCTTCAAGTGACAACCCAACTACTTGTCCAGAGTTCTCCAAACTCTTCAAGCAAACTTAGTTACTGAGAGATTGCTCTGTACCTCTCCAAAAAAAATGCTTGTATTCTCTTTGGGAATCAGGAAAAAAGGTCTCATTTAATCCCTCTTACTGATGGAAAAGACAACATCTGTTGATTTTAAGATGGCCTTTTGAAAACTTCCTATGAGATGAATCCTTAGAATTTGCTGGCCCTCTGGGACAAAACACTGAAGAGACAGCCAGACACTACCAAAAGTTTTCAAAAAATGGAAGTCAACTGTGTCTGAATACACCCAGACAAGCATTTTCTAGGGACCTGTTTGGACTGAAAAATAAGCATATTCTTTGTGTCATTTGTTGTTTTTAATTTAAAATCTCCCTTACCAATTCAATCTTACCCAATAAGAGACTACACTTTCATAGCATGGTCTTCCCTTTCATCCATAAACAACAAATAGACCATGCCCGCTAACTTCCTACTCTAAATATTTTTATTCCTTTAACAAAACCCTTGATTCTGCTTTATATCCTGCCTGAGCTATTTCTGGGCTTTAGAAATTCTTGGATCATCCAAGTTTAAGGCTGGCCCAAGATTACTTTTAGCACTCGGTTGCATGCATGGACACATGCTGTGAAGTCCCTCAACTTATTGTCCCCCTCCATCCGTCACAGACCCCCTGGCTTAATCCCAGCAAGAACTCTTTAGTGGTCTTTCGGATTCCACTTCTTCCCTTCCACACAAAGTCAGGTTAGGATATCCAGAGTCTATTATTTTAAAAGGGCCAAATCTCCAAGGACGGTCGCAAAGGAACTCATTTGGCTATTATTCAGTGCTGCTCGAGACTTGGTATTAGAGAACTGAGGTCACCAGGGCCTGCATGTTTGCCTGAGCGTGTGCTCCCTCCCACCAGCAACCCTTTCTAAACCTTCTCCCATAGCTTGCTACCTGTTGGCAGTGCTGGTGTTGCTGCTCCCGTTGCTGTGTTTCTGTGCCCGGGTCAATCTCCTCGGGGGCTTTGAATGCTGCAGCCGCGGGCTCGGCATGGAGGGGAACGTTGAGGCATAGCCATGTTCACACTCTAAAGAGACAGCAAGAAAAAAAGATGTAACGGGAATGGACCCAAATCCATGGACCCACAGATCGGAAGTCCCTGCAGTCACACGCTGCTGAAAGCAGCTGCAGGAAAAGAGGTAAAAATTTTTCCAGTTTTTGGAAGACAAAATTCTCAGTCCTTGCCAGGACACCAAACCTGTGGCATTATATACAGACCCAGCCCGTCACCTGAAAGGTGTACAGATACCACCTCCTCAACCAAGTAAATTCTCCATGCCCTCCAAAATCCTCTTCGCCAAGAATTCTTGACTCAAACACGCTGCTTTGGGAGACTAGTTACCATTCACTTCAGTTATCTCGCTGGCCTCAAAATCCCCCTTTAACTCTCCCCATCCCAGGTGTCTCCTCCCCAAGCGCCACATTTTCACGTACTTCAAACAATTCGATCGCCTTGTCTCAGAGGACATTTTCTCTCCTGCCACCAGTTTCAGAGGTCCTGCCCTTCCCTCCCCCGTGTCCTGACACCTGTCCCTGATGGGGTCCCATCTCCTCAAGCCTCAGCTTCTCAGGGGCCCCTCCCCCACGGGTGGCCAGCCTCCTCCCCACTCGCTCTCCAGTTGGCCTCGCTTCCGACGCCCCGGGCCGGGGCTCCCCTACCCCTGCCCGCGCTGCTGCCGCCCCCCTCCCTGCAGGGCGTCCTGCCCTCTCTCCTCCCCAAGTCCTCGGGTTCACGCCCACTCTCAGCACACTCCCTCCCGCTGCTCCCGCCCCCCCCCCGCCCCCAGATCCCCCTCACCCGCCTCGCCTCACCCTCCCCGCGCACACGTGCCACCCTCACACACACGCACGCGCGGCCGCTCCCGCACCGCCCCCTCACGGGCTCCAGGTGCTTACCATCACCGCACCCTCCCCTCGCACCCCTGCTCACATTGCACCCCTGCCTCGCCTCCCCTCACACGCACCCCCGTCTCCCCTCACATGCACTCCTGCCTCCTCTCACAGGCACTCCCCTCCTCACACGCACCCCTGCTTCCCCTCACACGCACCTCTCCCTCCCCTCACGCGTCCTCCCCTCCTCACACACACCCCTGCCTCCCCTCGCACGCACCCCTCACGCACGCACCCCTCCTCACTCTAACCCGTCTCCCCTCACGCACGCATCCCTGCCTCCCCTCACACGCACCCACCCCCGCCTCCCCTCACACGCGCACCCCTCCTCACACACCCGTCCTTACACACGCACCCCTTCCTCCCCTCACACATCCCTGCTCACACACGCACCTCTCCCCTCACACTCACTCCACTCCTCACGCACGGACTCCGGTCCTCACACACGCCACCCTCCCTCCCCTCACACGCCGCACCGCACTCGGAGGAGAGCGCGGGCTCAGGTGGTAGCGGAGGCGGCGGCGGCGCCCAGCCGTTACCTCGGTCCCGGCGCTCCAAAAACTCGGCCGCCTCAAGCAGGCGCTGCACGTTGATCATCCGCACCCGCTCCATGGGCACCGCTGGTGGCGACCGGGGCCTCTCCGCGTTCCCTTCCCCGGCCGACAGGAGGCGCCGCGGGCGGCTACAGGCCGGTGCCGCCCCGGGACATGTGCGGCGGGCGGGCGGGCCAGCCCGGCCGCGGCTCGGCGCGCTCTCCGCCGCCCTTGCCGCCCCCGCCGCGCCCGCCTCGCCCGCCTCGCCCGCCGCCGCCGCCGGCAGCCCGCGCGCGGTTTGTTTACCTCTCCGCGCGAGCACGGGGGAGGGGCGGGCGCAGCATCGAGGCCCGCCCCGTCCCGCCCCTTCCTCTGCCTCCTGGGAAATGTAGTCCCGCCCCTCTTACTGCACGCCGGGAGTGGTAGTATGCCGACCACTTCAGTGCGCCTGCGCCCTGCCGAATTCCGCAATGGCCGCTGGGAGACGTAGTCCCGCTTAGCCTCTGTCTTCAGGGTGTAAGGACTTAGAAGTTATGGGGCTTTACTTCTGGGAAGTAAGAATCTGAGCGAGGTCCCAGGAAGCTTCTTTCTTAGCGACTCCCAGCGGGTGCCCAGAAGCTAAAGCATTCTTTATCTGAAGCGCCATGTTCCAGCCCTCTGTCTAGTACTACTGTTTCCAGTAACTTCCATGCCTCAGTTTACCCATCGCAAAATGTGCTGTTCGGCCAGCACATACAGAAGCATTTGAAAAACCAAGATCACTGTTCAGAAACAAGGGATCTGATCCCGTCAGAGCCAGAGAGGGCTTCCATAAGGCCCTTCTTCCCCCCTTAGTTTCCACACAGTAGTTTTGTTTTTCATGGGTTTTTTAAAATCTTATTTTTAAAAACTTCTTTCTCCTCAAACCCCTCACTAGTGACTTTAGAGGCTCGAAAGCCTCTCTGGTGCTGCAAGTGAAGGATATAATTCAGTGGGTAAGTGATTTGGTGCCGAAGTCACACAGGGCTCAGTTCAGATCCTGACTCTGCTACTTACACTAGCTGCCTGGACCCTTAAGGCCTCATTTACTCATGTATAAAATGGATACGGTTACTCCATTTATCCAAACATTGAGGGCCTGTCATGTGCCAGGCACTGTACCAGACATAATGTGTAAGGAGAGAAACAGACATGGATCCTACTCTCAAGGAGTCTATAACCAGTAGGGCTTATTGTGAAGATTCAATGAAAAAATTACAGCACTTAGTACATAATACTCAATTAATGGAAGCTGTGATGACTGTTTCCACTCTTGTTCTCCTCCATAGAGAGGGAACTGAAAGCAGTGGCTAAGGAGAGCAGGTACCATAATAAAGGACTGCCAATGGCTACCCTCACTGTCATTCTCTTTCCAAGTCCTCAGTCTAACAAGCCCTCGAAGTCTAGACCAGAGTTTCTCAACCTCTGCATTATTCACATTTTGGACAAATAATTCAGGAGGGTTGGGGCGGGGGTGGACTTGTGCTTTGTAGGATGTTCAGCAGCATTCCTGGCCTCTACCCACTAGATGCCAGTAGCACACTACCAACCAAGAAGGTCTCCAGACATTGCCAAATGTCTGCCGGGGCACAAAATCACTTCCAGTTGAGAACCATTGGTCTAGGGAGAGGAAGGGCAAGAGGGTCAAAACTGTTGAATGCTCTAGGAGCAAGCTGGGAATTGTGTAAACATCCATAACTTTTTCCCACCCTGATTATTTTAACCTGCTTGTGGACATCCAAAATAACAGGAAGCTCTTGGTGAGGGGAGAATTTCCCCTTCCCTGTGGTTATTCCAGTGGCTACTGCAGAAAATACCATCTCAGAATGAAAATCTTACTCTCAAAAATGTTATGAGATTCATGCTGCATTTTAATGCCCTCTCTCTTCCACTCTTTTTTTTCAAAGTGAACAAGATTCCCAATGAGGTCAAAAGCTGCAAAATTATGTCGGCCCTTTTAAATATTACATTTGGCACCACATTTAAGAACCAAATAGGTGTTCCATCAAATGCATGGAGACCCAAAAGTGAAGGTGTTCACAAGCCACAGGAGAGTTAATTTTGCAAAGACTTTGAAACAGGGAATTTGCTTCTTCTGCTGTTGGTTAGGTCACTTCAGATACGGGCTTTCCCACCGGATATCAATAACTCTCAACAAGGGATACATTGGGTAAGGGGAAGAATGGAATTATTTAAAAGAAAATAGCTATTCAACAAGAAGACCTGTTGGTTGAGGGCAAAAATTATTGGTTGAAAGTTAGTTTCTACCACTTGTAGACTCTTAATCTTTAGATCCCAAATTGCTAAGGGCTACTCCGGGATTTAAAAGAGGTAAATTTATGACAAATAAAAGTCTCCCCAATGGGAGGTAAACCATGTGACATGCAGTCAAGAAAAAAAAGTACCAACTGAAAATGCACTTGGGATTAAATCCATAGATCATAAGCCCTAGCAGGTTATTAAGGGAAAGCAAGATACTTGGTGCACGTGCCTGACCTTTCACAGTTGACCTCCAGATGAACTAACCAGCCCTTCTTTTAGAGCCATGGCCAAGAGGGAGATGAGGAAATGGAAAGTAGGGCAAGAGTCACCAAAAAGGCCACCTGCATATGTTAAAGAATAGTAGAGGTGATGGTGACGGTGGGCAGTGGGGCAGTGTTAAGGATGGATTTATGTGCAGGATTATTCAGTCTTTTCTGATAGCAATTGAAGGTGCCATTTCCTTCTCCCTGCTCGGGCTCCCTGAGGTCTTGCTTTGACATTGGCCACAAGGGCCTCCCACAGCACAAAGCTTGGGGCTCTAGCCTCAGGAGAGTAATGCTCCCCACAAACCATCCCTCAGCACCAGTCCCAGCCTGGAGGAACCCAAAGGCAGCCATGGCCTTTCTTTTGCTCAGATGAATCCAGTTTGCACTACAAATGCAAATGTGGAAACTGAGGAAAAGCAAGGCTTCCAGAAGGCTTTTGCCTTCTGACAAAAGAACCTGGAATCTTACCCACAGTCTCTGGTTCTGTCCTGTCCCTAAAATAATCTCTCTAAGGGAAGCCTCATTTGAAGATGGAAAAAGTCCCCCTGAATCCCCCAGACCTGTAACAAACACAGCCCAGATGGGGAAAATCTGCCCTTCAGAGTAAACAGGCAAAGCTCTCCGTTCTTTGGGGTCCTTTCCGTCACAGTTTACTCAGTGCAAATTTCCAAATGACTTATTGCAGATTCATGAACAATGGAGGAGGCTGGTCTGTATTGTATCTTTTCTGCAGACAGGAGAGATAGAAAGAAGGGAAGGGACCATGAGATTAAGCTACAAGTCCAAAGTCACTGTGTTGGTGACGCCTGGCACTTAATAAGAGTACTTCCCTGAAAGTGCAACATGCTTACTGTGAAGGGCACTGTTTTCTGCAATTATCTTTAAGGATGGGGAGTTTTCAAATAATGAAGGTTGAAGATGGAGGAAGGGTGAGTCCTGAGCTCTTAAATGAAAACCGTAATAGCTATACATCTTTCCATCCTCCACCCAGAAATGGCAACCGCAGCCTCCTTCCTACCTCTCCCCTCAGGGCCCAAAAACGTGAAGAGCAGCAGAAAACCTTTCCTTCTGCCCAGTGAGTCAGCCTTGCCTAACTTCATGCGTAAGCTCTCCTCAAGTCAGCGGCAGCTCAGAACTGCGGGTCTGTGTGCAGCCGAGATAAATTTGGGTCTAGAAGGGATGACGTAATGCTAAACCCGAGAGGTAGCTGCCGCCTCCCAGGGCTCCAGTCGCCAGGGCTGCCGGCTGACATCCCAACCACACGGAAAAGCACCAAGCCACCCAGGTGCCTGAACTGGGGAGACAGGGAAAGAAAGGACATGGGGGTGGGAGGAAACGGTAGGGGGAGGCAGTGCTCATCTGAGATCGCTGAATCTGGAAGTTTGTTGTTTTTTAACTTCAGTTTTCTGGTGAGATCAGGCCACTGGCAGAGGCTCAAACAGCTGCACTTGACTTCCATCCTGGCCTATCTCTTTCCCCTTAGAAAAGGGCTTTTTACAATTTTATTAAATGGCCCTTATTACAGCAGCCTATTTCGGTGATTATAATGGATGCGTTAATTTCTTGAATGTGCTTTTTCTTCTTTTTTGCATTAACTTGGATCCAAGAAGAAATCTGCATTGCAGGACTCAGTTAATATGCACATCTAAGCCACTTGCTGACCCTGGAACATCCCACTTGGGGTGCAACTGATCAAGTATTCTGGATTTTGGAACAGGATCTTGCCAGGGACATGCCACACTAATGTCCCCCCCAAATATCATTTCATGGTTTATTTCATAGAAGTTTATATCAGTAAGCTTATTCCTCAATCCAGTCCCCATTTTCCATTTTTCAGATGAGAAAACTGAGGGGTCAGAGAGGTAGGGTAACTTACCCAAGGCCACAGAGCTATCTATCAAATCCGATGGAGCAAGGATTAGGATTCAGACCTACAGGCTCTCATCCTGTGCTCTCAACTCATCTTTATATTCTCTTTTGGTTTTTTTTTTTTTTTTTTTTTTGGTTGATTCGTGTTCTTAACAATAAATAAATATATAAGTATTGTGATCTTTTAAATTTGTGGACCCCCAAACCTTTAAATATCAAGTTACATTCCAAAGGGATCCACAGCCTGCTTTTGTTTTCTGTTTAAGGTTCATTGTTCTCTAAGGAAAGCGGTGGCCTCAGAATCAACTCCTTTGCTGGTGATGACCACAGAGCCGTGGGCCTAACCTCATTACACTGCTATAATTAAAAGACCACCACAGGTAAATAATCTTTATTGTATGGAAGTAGTTTTCTTCATCAGGAATGCCTCCCAAATACTTTTTTCAAATGACATTTCATCATTTGTTGTTTCAGTCACCTATTATTCTCCTTTAGTTTGTGGTTGTAATCATCTATACTGGTAGATGTTGTGAGTTTCAGCCATCCCTGGCATATAGCCTGGTCAGCCACAGTATGTTATTCTTTTGAAACAGCACTCATTCCATGAGTTAATATTTTCTTTAGAATGTTTGTATCTGTATTCAAAAGCAAGAATATACTATTTTTTTGTTGCACGTATCAGGTCTTGGATGCAATGAGCAGTTCTTTCAAACATAGATGCAACTTGATTTTAAAGCCTTAAAAAAAAAAAGATCGCCAGAGGCCTTCCTTGCTGCTAAGAGGATGCCCCACATTCTTGCCACAGTCCTGGGTAACCCTCCCTCCTCTGCCAGGAGTCTGGCTAGAGCTGCCCTGCCCCCACCCATTGGCATCACCACTCCCTTCCAGGCAGCAGAAACTTGTAGAGGTCACTCTTAGGCTCAGCTAGGCCCTGGACACTATTAATTAAATCACACACCTAGCCTGCTGCCTTGGGGCTGAGTTCTCAGCCTCGGGTGCACCATTTAGAATAAAAACACCAGGCCCTTGCCTGCCCAAGGACATCAGTGATCTCGCCATCTCTCCCAGCCCCAGCATTCTGATTCTGGGATTCTGGGATTCCCCAGAGACCCTAGAACACTATGCCTCCATTTGCATACCAGCTTGCATGAAATGAGAACCAACTGTGTACATGACTGTGCTGCTCATACAGTCAGTTCATGTAATTCTCAGCACACCTCTGAGATTCCCTGTTTCACAGATGAGGCCCAGAAAGCTTAAGGGATTTGCTCAATGTCACCTAGGTAGTGACTGGATTCAGACTTAGATTTTCTAATTCTGGGACCCCACAGCATTCATCAAGGTATGTTCAATCAGACAAAACAGACAAAATTGGTTAGGGCAATGGTCTCAGCCAGGGGTAATACCAACCCCCAGGAGGCTTTGGAAATAAGTAGGAGTGGCTTTCTTGAGGGTCACAATGACTAGAGGGTCCTGTTGGCATTTACTGAGTGGGAACCAAGGATGTTACAACCTGCATTATTCTACACTAATCTTCACAAGAAGAACTATCTCACCTTGCTCCCTTGAGATAGTTGAGAACTATCTCAACTAGCTCCCTTGTTGAGAAGCACTAGGTCAGAATATTAAAGACAGAGAACTCATCATTCATTCAACAGATATTCCTTAAGCATCTATTATGTGTTGGGCACTAAGCTAGATGCTGAAGATCGAATAATTAACGAAACTACTTAATGGTCCCTGTGCTCCAGGTGCTTGTATTCTAGCCGGAGAGACTGATGATAAACAAGTAAAATCATTGCAAATTGTGATACATAGGATAAAGGATAAATGATAAATGGGGGGTTGCTTTAGGTGGGTAGAAGCATCAGGGCAATCACAAGGGCTGTCTAGGCTGGCTTCTCAAACTTAAATGAGCAAAAAAAATCACCCGGAAATTGTGGCAAAATACAGATTCAGATCCAGCAGGTCTGGGGTGGAGCCTGGGAGTCCCATTTCTGACAAAGTCGCAACAGATGCCAAGGCTGTCCATCCTTGGACCACACTCACTCTACATAGTCAGGGCGAGATAAACTCTTGAAAGGCTTAAACAAGTGACATGAACCCAGTTATATTTAAGATCACTCTTGCTTCCTCAATCTTCACTGAGGAGAAGAGGTTGGACCTATGCCGACTGACCAGAGCCAGCCTGCCCACACTGTCACGGTGGCAGTCAGGGTCTATAGCTCATCTCCGCAGCTCACACGTGCCTCTCGCCCCTCTGGCTTCTGTGGCAGAAGCCCTTGGCTCCAAGCATGGCCAGACCAGTTCCCCTACAAGCTTGAACGCTTCAGGAAACCTAGTATAGCCTCATAGTGTATGGATTCACACCCTTGCCACCCTAGTGTGCAGAACCACAGGAGCTCTACTGGTTGGGTGAGTTCCCCAGGGGGTGCTGGGCAAGGTGGTGCTACACATGCAAGTAGCAACACCCTAGACCATTGCCCTTCAGGAAAAGGGCCCTAGTCAGACTTTACTGTCAATACCCAAAGAGCCCTGGAAGGTTTTGGCTGCCCTCTCTCTGTCCCAGGATGAGTGGGAAGTAAAGGAAGTCACTCCAGGGAGGCATCCCCAAGGGGACCCTCAGCTCGGAATTCAAACAGTCCAGATTCCATCTCTTGCCTCTTGCCCCCTGAGGCCTAAGTTCTCCTAGGAAGAAAGAAAAACCTAGGTTTGAGTCTCAGCTCCGCTCAATGTTAACATGTGACTTTAGGAAAGTTAGCTAGCCCTGCTAAGGCTAAGGCTTTCCTCACTTATAATGAGGATAATCCTAGCACCCTCCTATTCAGTGGTTGTGAGGATTTAACACAAAGCACTTAGCATTGTGCTCGTACATAGTAACTGCTCAGTAAAGGGAGTCATGATCACTATTCCTCTGGAAAATAGAGAAAACATTGCACCTGTCAGCAGTCCCCTTGGGGACAGGTTATCAGACTCCTAGGAGACAGACAAGAATTCTTTATTGGTCTTTATTTGTCTGTCATTTGCACTGGAATCTGAGCTGGAACTCTCTAGTTCCACACCTCCTGCACTTTGAAAGGACCAAGCACAGTGCTTGGCTCCTGGCAGGTCTTAGAAATTATCTGTTGAATTGAGCTACATTTCACAGCTGGTGAAAAGAATGAAAGAGGGTCATATGCAAGGCACTCAGGGCCTTAAAAGAGTCAAGAAATATGGTATGGGAGGTCAGGTGTGGTGGAGGTAAGAGGGAGATAACACAGGGATGCCATAAGGCAGTCTGGGCCACCGTAGAAAGAAAAACAAAGGCCATCCCAGCTCACGCTTCGCCACCCATGGCCACGAACAAAGCAGCCCTGGGCATGCCCTCCATTTTAATACAACAGTATTAAAACTGTCCCAAATCATCTTTATTCAAGTATTCTTGCTAATGGCCCTAAACATACAAGAGTAAAATATCTCAAATAGGAGGTAATCCAAATCCCTTTTTATTGGCTTTAGTTTGAATTTCCTAATCTCCCTCAGGACACTATGTTTATCTTTCTAATTTTGCTGTGTTTAAATTTCCTTAGCAGATGCTGGAGTTGGGTACTAGAGATATGTAGCCAAGGGCATGTTATATAGGAGGGTGCACTTGGTAAGAACAGTGGTATGGACAGTCCTCCAAGTACAGAATGCCCCGTTCTGGAGAGAACTGAGAGTGGAATGTGTTTATTTACAAGGCTGCTCACGGGGTACTTAGTTCCTAAGCTCAGGTAGTAAAACAACAACAACAACAACAACAACAACAACAACAACAACAACAACGTCAGATCTGGAAAAATTACAAGGACAAACACAAAAGACTTTAAACATGGAGGTGGGGGTAGGGGGTGCAGGGAGAGGAGGATAAATTTTGTTCTGTCCGTAATGATGTCTAGAACTGAAGACACAAAATCCAAGTCAGGTGTAATTCTACACTGTTGGGGTTTAAGACAAACGAATTTCTAAAAACCGGCACTGGAATAGAGTATACACTCCATGAGGGCAGGGACTGTTATCTCTAGGACCTAGCACAGTGCCTGACATAAAACAGTATGTGCTCCTTAAACATCAGTCTGAGGGAAGGAAGGAAGGAAGGAAGACATTCAGGGAACAAATTTAGGGAGAACTCCTGGCAAGAAACATAATTCCAAATAAAAGTATTTGCCACAAGGGCCTTTTAAAGAGAGTTTCTCTAATTTAAATTTGTTTTAAAAAAAGAGATCTTATTTACATATATTTCCTGGAGATGTATTGCTCAAAACAAGGGTCACCTGAACTTTCAAAATGTTTCACAAGCAAGGGGCCTAGCGCAACTCTGCAAAGATGAGGAAGCAAAGAAGGAGGCTCAAGTTCTGGAGGGGATGGTGGCAAATTCCCATTATTTTTGGCCAGAGAGATCAAGTCAGCTGTTGACAGCTTTAACACCTCCAGCCAGGCCACTCAGGGACAATGATATCAGAGACAATTACTTCCCTTTAGTAGCAGAAGAGCCAGAGAGCAGGTGTCTGTCCCTGTGGAATTGAAGCCACTCTTCAGTGTGAGCCCAGAGCTCCACCCACCGCCCCCAGAGGAGGCCCCTCTGGGAAGACTTGTGTTTCTCCTCCTCAGATAAGGCTTGGGTAGCCATCCTGTCACTGTCACTGCCTTTGGACTCCTCCTACTTCCCCCAGCCCCAGTGTAAAAGAAAATATTTTTTTTCTAAATGGCAAATTCAAATTAGCTTCATTTTGAAAGACTATTGTGAATGTTGCAATGGCCTTTGCAATAACCAACCGGCCACACCCTAGGATCAGTAAACCAGGTTTGAGAACTGCTGACTTTATAAGCACCTGACCTGTAAAACAAAAGCCCAGTTTGGGGCTCTGCTTGTAACCCATTCTCACACCAGGCAAGAGGCCCAGAAGAATCTAGTTCTGCTTCTGCTGTGTCATCTTGGGCAAGCCACTGTCCCTCTCTGGGCTTCAGCTTCCCCATCTGTAATAGGATGATGGATGCTCTGTGACCTCTGGGGCTCCTTCTGGCCCTGACACTCTGTCTTACCACCTGCCTCCTTTAAAAACAAAACCCAAAATGGAGTGGAAGGAAGAATGGGAAAGGCAAGAGAATGGTTCAGAAGGCCAGTCTGCAATACGGCCTCCCGCTCCCCATTTCTGCCTGCTGAGAATTGCTTTCTTCATTCTGCAAGAAGATTCCCATTTCTTGCTGGGTTGTTGCTTTTTCACTCCTTCTCTCTCTCTCTCTCTCTCTCTCTCTCTCTCCTCTCTCTCTCTCCTCTCTCTCTCTCTCTCTCTCTCTTTTAATCAAAGCCACAAAACCACAACTTACCTCCCCAAAACGGGTCATTTGGAAGCCAGAGCTGTCGGGGGTTAGGTGTGTCAGGCCTGGCATGCTGGTGGTATCTAAGTGAAGACCAGGCCAGGGCAGCCATGTGCTTCTCCTCCAGAAACCCGGTTTAAATCAATATTTATCCAACTGTATTTATAGAAAGTGGTGGTGGTAGGGAGGAGGGGGTGGGGTAGGGAGGCAGGGGGGATCTAAAACAGAACAAGCCACAATGACTGATGCAAATCTTTGTGGCCAATTCGTTTCTGCAGGGCCAGGCTTTTTTTAAAGGCAAAAGACCCGGCTTTTGATGAACCTGCTGTTGGCCCCAGTACCATAGCAACAGCCCAAGTCCTCTGATATGCCCAGAGGACGGACTTGGGAAAGGCAGCAGGAGGGGGTGGTGTTTCCTAGGAGCCTAAACTTGAGTTAGGGCCAGGAGAGTTGAACAAGTCTGAAAAACAAAAACAAAACAAAACAAAAAACCCTCTCTGGTTGGCTATTCTGTCCTCGGCCTTACTTCTAAGCCTTTTCTAAGCAGGGTGTGTACAGGAAGACCTTGAACAATCAACAGAGTGTTTCAAATACCAGCTCTGCTTTAGGTTGCTGGGTGACCTTGGGCAAGTCATTTTACCTCTCTGGACTTCATTCCTTGACTGGAAAACGTGTACATGCATATATGGTTAAGACTGCAGGCTCATTCGGGAATCAGAGGCCTAGGTTCCAAAAATTAGCTTTGCCACTTACTAAACCATATGACCTTTGGGCAAGTTACTCAACATCCCTGCACCTTGGTTACCCCCTCTATAAAATGGGGCAATAAAATTGCACACATCATGGCGTTGTTGTGAAGACTGGAGGAGATAATGCATGTTTAGCCCCATACTTGGTATATAGTCAGTGCTCAAAAAATGGTAACCAGTATTCACAGCATGTAATGCAATTAGTTGCTGCTGCGACATGCTAGAATCTTCTTCATTTCCCTCAGTTTTGCCTCCAAACTTTTGCCCAGCCATCCTCAGATGAAAATTCCCATTTCTGGGTATGTCAATGGTACAGCATTTTCATCAGCAAGGGAAGGTCAGTGAACATGCTGTCTTGCCTTGGAGCTGACGGAAGGAACTTCCTTTCCCCCCACAAACCAGGAATGGTTCAATTCAACTTCTCCGAAATTCGAAGGCTCTGTTCCCTTTCCCTGGGCATCCTCTGTAGGGTGCCTAGTCCCTGGGAGCTCTGGGACTCTGAAAGCCACAACTATCCTCAAAGTCGACTTCTGGCATTTACCAGTGGGCAGAGATCATATTTAAAACTGGAAGAAAAAAGCTGAATCTGAGAAACATAATTTAGGATACAGCAAAAACAAAAACTTGATTTACGAATGTTCTTTACACAGGGCTCCTGGGTGGCTCAGTTGGTTAAGTGTCCGACTCTTCATTTCAACTCAGGTCAGGATCTCACAGTTTGTGAGTTCGAGAGCCCATGTTGGGCTCTGCGCTGACAGCATGAAGCCTGCTCAGGATTCTCTCTCTCTCCCTCTCTCTCTCTCTCTCTCTGCCCCCCCAACAATAAATAAATAAACATTAAAAAAGTGTTCTTTACACAACTCCCCAAAAACCAAATGTCCCATTCCACTCCCACCATAAATGAACCCACAGAATTTTCAGGAAAAAAGCAAGTGCACATAGTACATGTTCAATACATATTTGCGGAATGAATGAATGAATTGTAAGATGCCTGCTATGCAGAAATGTGACCTGCTTGAACATTAGTTGCCATCAAACCCCTTAATTTTAGCATAACTTGCCCTAGTCTCCTGCTCTCTAAGCTAGTAACATTCATTTTCAGGGTCACAGTTGATGACAGTGGGCACTTTCAGCTCTCCAGGCCTGAACTACCATTTCTTTGCAGCCCCTGGTCTTTGTAGCCCAAGGGCACTCTATGGTGATTACATGAAACTTCCCCTCTCCTTGGAAGAGATCAGTATTTCCAATTCTTCTCCAAGTCTCCAGAAAGTCTATTCTGTGTCCCCTGGCCTTCAAACCTGATCACTGTGCCATAGCCAGTAAATGACAAATCCAACCAATCAAAGAATGTACACTAAATGTCTTCTATATGCCCAGTGGTATGCTATATGCAATGGTGACATATACTGAAATATTATTGGTGATCTTTTCCCTTAGGATGCTAATCATCTCCCTGTGAGGATAAAGCTAATACACAGGAAGCAAGTGGAAAATTGCATAGTACTGATTCTCAAGGCTCAGAGACTATTTATTGAGCACCTACTATATTCCAGGTATTTTAAATGTTTAAAGGGAGTACCTCATTTAGTTGTTCAACAGTGATGTGAGGCTGGTGTTATCGTTATCCTCATTTTACAAAAAAGAAATGGAACCTCAGAGCTTAGGTAACTTGCACACACAGTCACAAAGCCAGTAAGCAGCGACGGAGGAATTTGGGCCCTACTCTGGGTAACTGTAAAGTTTTCATTCTATCAACTACCCTGAATTAAGAAATAGCCAGAGGAGGCTTCCTAGAGGAGGTAGGAACTTACCTAGGTCTTGAAGGGTGAGTAAGAAACAGATAACCCCAGTGGAGTAAGAGAATGAGGCCATTCTAGACAGAAGGAAGAGTCTGAGTCAAGCAGAGAGGCATGACTGCGAAGCCTGCTTGCTGGTGGACCTGCTGGACAGGAGCAGAGGCGATTACGTGGGGAAGGCAGGGTGGGGCCCCATGCCCACACAGCAGCAGCTTTTCTCCATCAGGAAGAAGAGGCTGCCCCTTGGCCTGTCCATGCCTGGTCCAGAAAAGCACCTCACTCTAAACCCAGATAATCCACTCCAGAGGGTGATCTATGGCTTCTACTCCCATGTAATCATTCTTCTCTATCTTAAGCACTGCCCCCAAAGTGACCCTCCCCAGACACTGGGAAGCCCATTTCTAACCCTCTAGACGTTACACTACAGTAGCTTTTACTTGACCACGGAACAGCTTTTCTGCACATAACACTGCTTTGTGAATCTCATTCTTCCTCCCTTTCAGTTTAACCTTTTCCAAAACAGGAAGTAAATATTTTTCTAATTATCACTTGGTCCTAAATTGCCACCCCTTCACTGTACCCCAAATGGATATAGGTGATGCCAGAGATGATTTATATATAACTTCTGATTTTGTGATAACGGGTCACTGTCTCCATGATTAATATTTCTGGAGACCTTTAACTTGAGATCCTTAAGGATTCGCATCAGTTGGAACTTCAGGAGAATGTACCCACATATCCTTGGGAATCCTTGCCTTGCACAGAACAGTCAATACTGGGTGACTTAATTTGAACCCCTTCCTCCTGAGGAGGCTCACCATACCTACTGGGAATAATTCAACATTGTGGCCACAACTTGGTGAGCACTCCTCCTACTACGGAAACCTCAAAGAGGCAATGAAAAGCAGTTCTGGCAACAATGGAAAATAAGGCAAGCGGCTGCCAAGTAAGTACTTTGCAAACAACAGTAAAAACGAAACGTGTGAACTCGTGACCAGGGTCTACTGGAGCATTTCGGGAAGGTCTCACCGAACCCGAAATGAAGAATCAAAGCTGACACCCGTCTCAGGGGAGAAGAGCGTCCCTTTAAGAAGGGATTGTAGCAGCTGGCCACACTACAGCTCCCAGAGATTTCCTGGCTTGCCTCCTGGCTCCACCCACCAGTTTCAGGCCTCAGCAACGCGTGATGTCAGAGAAAGCTGAAGCTGCCGATAGGCTGAACAACGCAGCTAGGTCAAGTCCAGTCAGAGGAAAGAAGTTTGTCTCCATGTGGAAACCATGTGTCTCTAGCTGGGAGGGGGAGGAGGAGGAGGCGGAGAAACTGAGATCAAGTGATTACAGGGGAACTGGCTGAAATGAAGGCGGGGAGGTTGTGCACCTGAGCCGGCCAGCAGTGCCCTTTGCAGTAGTGACCTAAAAAGAAAAAAAAAAAAACACAAAACTTGCCCAACAAACAAAACTTGAGCCCCCTCCTATCATAATGAACATCATAAACAGCTAGGATCCCTGCTTCCTTCCAAAAACCAGGGACCTGAGAAATGCTGGAGTCCTATCGGAACGCCCAGATCCTCCTCCCTCCCCCAACGACTGAATGATGTAAGCGTTTCGGAAAGCGGGGCTCTGAAGCAAAACAAGCCCCGCGCGCGCGGAGCGACCCGCAGTGCCCGAGCCCGGCGCACGCACGACCCGCCCCCCAACTCGCGTTATTGCTGTGCACACGCGGACCGCCGTGACGCGCGGGCATTGTGTGCAGCGAACAGAAAACAACGGCGAGCGCCGCCAGCGCGAAGAAGCGCCCCCAATAAATTGAGGCAGATGTAGGGCCCGCCGTTTTCCGTACTAGGAAACCCAGCCCCGGTGGGAGGTTGGGGGGGGGGGGAGTCGAAAGTGGGGAGGATAAAGCAACCCCCGTGGGCCGCTCCTGTTTGCAGGGGACATAATAAAGGGCCTGGCGATGGTAGCCCTTAGTTTGCTGGAGGTCACCCTCGCCTGCGTGAGCTGTTGGGGAAGGGACGAGGGCCTGGAGCAGGGTCCCCGCAGCCAAGCTGGGCAAGGCGCAGCGCCCCCACGCTCTCGGGGAAATCTGGGGGCCGTTGGCATCACGTCATGCAGAGCCAAACAGCGGCAGCAAATAGAGGCAACAGAGCTAAAAATACTCCCGCGGGGAGCCGGCCGGAGGGGGGGCAGTGGGGCCGAGGGGCTGATTACGCACACGAAGTTGACTTTGACTGGGGCGCTGAGGTTCCTGAACCCCTCTTCGGGGGCTGCTGGGCTTGCAGCGCGGACGCTCGGGAAAGGGACCAGGAGGAAGCCCCCTGGCTTCCTCCGCCACAGGAGCCCCAGTCGGCTGCCGCTGGCCCGCCCCGTGAGGGGTAGCCCGGCCCGGCGCGCCCGGCCCTCTGCTTACGTGACTGGTGGCCACGCCGGAGCCCCGGCACGGGGTAAACTAGGAGGTGGCGGCGGCCAGGGCGGCGGGGGAGGGTGGGGGAGGCGGCAAGGGGGGGCGGAGGTCTCCGATTGTCTGCGGGTGAGGGGGGGGGCGGGACGCGGTGGAAGCTCCAAACGCCTTCTTCGTACACCATGCTGGGGGTGGGGGTCCCAGGTTTGCCACACACTGCCAAGGTGCCCTCTTTTAGTGCACCCCCACCAGAGTCGGTACCACGGGACAGACTCCAGAGAACCCCGGACAGGGGTGGGGGGTAGCTAAAGAAATCGCGCCCCTCCCCCCTCCAACAAAAGCAAACACACCAAACAAAACCACGTCTTCACCCAGCTCCCTACCAGCTCTAGCTTTTCAGAAACTACCCTCCTGACAAATGCACCTCGCCCCCCCGCCTCCCGCCCGGATGAATAATCGCAAACTGCTTCGGCTACACAGCCAGCGATGCGCCTTTCTCGCAACCCAGGCACTCCGAGAAAACAGGAGAGAAGAGAAAGAAAAGAACGCACACAACCGTCCTCCCAACACAAATCCTTGTTTTTGCCTTCAGCCACTGCACAATTGCGCAGGCAACACACGGTTACTTTCACCACGGAGGCCTGGGGTGTTGGTCAGCTAAGGTGTTTTTGTGTTTGAGGACTGTTGTTGTTGTGTTTTGGGGGAGGAGGTTGCAAGATCTGACACGTTGCAATCGGACCATTTTTTTTTTTTTCCCCTCGCTCTCTCGTCTCATTGATCTTCCTACTTGTTCGGACAGATTAAACAGCCTGGTTTTCCCTAGTCTATCGGTTTTTCTGCCTTGGCCCTTTCCCCCTTCTCGCAGCTATTATTTGTGAGGACTGGGCTGGAGACACCGCACACGCGTGCCCCCGTTAGGACGCTGAGTCGACTGCCTGGGAGGATTGGGGGACCCAGCAGGCAGAGGCAAAAATGAAACAAACAAATACAAAAAGGAGGCCAGGCCGGGGTGGGGCTCCCAGCACCCCTCTCCCCAGCACTGCTCTCCACCTGAATCGGCCCGGGGGGGGGGGGGGGGAGACGACAGTAGAAATCGACAAGGCAGGCGTTTGCCTTCCCAGCCAGGCGCGCTCACTCGTAAGTCGTCTCCCGGAAAATAAAGAACCCTCACACAACAGCCCACACCTTCTTCCCCAACTATTGTTTCCTGCGAGATCCCAAAGTTTCCTTTTAGCTGTGTCCCCCTCGCCAAGTTTCCCGGGCGCAGGACGGCGGGTCCGGGGCAAGCTGCTGGCGCTGCCCGGCCCAGCCGGCCTGTTTGGTGGAGGGGGGGGGGGGGGGGAGGTGGCACCCTAGGGCAACAGAGGTGCTGGGGGACTGTATCCGTGGAAGCGATGGCCTGAGCCCTGCTACGAGAGGGGAGGAAGAAGCACAGTAGACAGAAGGGAGAAGCAGAGCCGAGCCAGCCAGACCAAGCCCATGCCGTGGAGGGCTGTTTGGTTGTTGTTGTTATTGTTGTCGTGTGTGTCTGCGTGTGTTTTTTCTCTAGCCGCTGAGCTCTGCCTACGATTTCCAACTTTCGGCTTCTAATCCCCACCCCACCCAGGAACGAGCGACAGAAAAACAACACTTGTCTGCCCGAGAAGGCTCCGGGGTGGGGGGGGGGGGGAGAAAAAGGAAGAAAGGCGACCTCGAAGAGATGAGCTCTCGGCTCAGTTGTCAGCAAACAACACTCCCCCGCTTGTCCATCCGGCGGTCCTCCCAGCCTCCCGGAGACGGACAGACGGACGCACCGACAGGCCCCCCTCGCCATCCACCCCCCGCCCCCGCTCGTCTTTGTTACATCTTTAGCAGCTTTGTGCGTGCGTGTCCTTTCTCCGGTGTCATCGGCTTTACTGCCGAGGGCTGGATGTGTGTTGGGGGAAGGGGGGCGCGGGCCGAGCAGGCGACAGGGGTCGCCCAAGTGGTTGAGGAAGAAAGAGCCGGGCGCCGAGGAGGAGCAGGGGCCCCTAAACTTACTTTTGTTTTCTTTCTCGATCTGCTCCAGGTAGCTGGCGGCCTCGAGCAGAATCTGCACGTTCTGCAGAAAAGTGTTGATGTGCTTCTCCATCGAGTTCTCGCTGGTGTTGAAAATGTCCGAGAAGGGGCACCTGAGCTTGGCCCCCGCGGGCTCCTCGGGCTGGGCCGGGGGCTGGGGCGCGGCCACCGCCGGGGGCGCGGCGGGGGCCAGCCCCGCGCCCTCACAGCGCGCTTCCTTGCGCGGCCGCCCGCGTTTGCCCATGGAGGAACCGGGGTCCGCCGAGCTCGTCCTCTTTTGGGGCTGCGCGGCCCCGCCGAGCTCCGGTCCCTGGAGAAGACCCGGCTGGCCGGAGCGGAGGAGGGGCCGAGGCGAGGAGGCGACCTGACTTCCCGAGCCTCGCTGCGTGCAGTTGTGTGTGTGAGTGTGTGTGAGTGTGTGTCTGTCTCGCAGTGGGTCTGTGTGTATGGGAGATTGAATGAACCTACAGGACAGACGGAGGCGCTCTGGCGCCTGGGTCCTAGTGCGAGCCTGTCACCATCGGACCGGTCAAAATAAAAGGTGGAGAAAAGCGAGACAGGGACGCCCTCTGCCCGTCCCTGCACCCTTCCCCGCCTCTCCCCAAATCTTACCTCAGAGCAGAGCACTGTATTTTAACACAAATGGAAAAAATACTCGATGCCTCCGAGTGCACCTGCAGGAAAACAAACTAGTGAGCTATTTTTTTTCTTCACATAAAAATAATACCTGGTAAAGGGTCCAGGACAATGCCTCGCACATGGTGAGTGGATCCCCAATAAATGGTAGCTGGTGTGACTTTTTTAAAAAAAAATAAAAGCCCAATCCAAAAAACCCATCATATGTAGCCTGGAGTTTCCTCCCCCCAGTTCACACACCCCCACACACAGACAGGCATAAGCATGTGCCTTCACCGGGTCAAATGAAATCCCCAAGCCACCAAATCCCAGTTACAAATTTACTCAACTCTTTCTTTCTCCCTTCAAATGCAAAGCTATTTTCCAGGAAGGGGAGGAGATGTAAGCATCTCTCTCCACACTCCTCTTCCCGGCCTTGGTCCAGCTGTGCAAAGCTCACACTAGGGTGCCTCCACACCTGGCATCCTTTTATTTGACAGAGCCGAGAAAAATGGCAGCCCAGGACCGACCCCCACCCCACCCCAGCTGAACTCCACCTTTTGGCTCTGAAGACTGAAGTCGAAGTCGACGATGTTGTCTTTGCTGCTGCTGCTGCTGCTGTCACCCACCCACTCAGGGTCTGCCGGAACCATGGATGCTTTCCAGGCCTGGGAGGTACAGTGGGAGTCAGAGGGATAGTTGAAGGCCATTGGGGAGTGTCACAGAGAAGAGTTCAAGTCCAGCTCTGAAGCACATAGACTGTGTGAGTTTGGGCAAGTCCCCCAACCTCTCTTGGCCTGTTCTCCATCCATGAAACTCCAATAAAGATTCTTGTGCTGATTAAATCATATCTGCACTTAGCACACTACCTGGCCCCTAGTAAGATCTTTTTCTTTCAATCCAGACCCAGATGAGAACCTGGGTCCCCTACTTGTATCTAAGGGGTGGAGGGAACAAGCTACAGGAAACAAGACTGTTCTGCACTTTGTTGGAAAACATCTCTGCAACAAACCCATCCAAATATTGTCACCTTGCAAAGCCAACTGGAATTCCTCCCCCCTCCAGCCCCCCCCACCCGCTGCCAGGGAACCACTTAGGCAGAAGACACATGGAATACTGCCCCCTGCAGTTGAGCAACCCAGCCACCCTAAAACTCAGAGTTGCCTCACGCACATTTGTCCAGAAGACTCTTACTGGAAATGGAAACTTTTTTTTAAAAAGGAGAGAAAGTACATTTCTTTGTAAAACATTCACTAAAGTCTTGTGTACTTTTAGAATATAATAACCTGCTGCTGAGATGATGGCACCAATCAGTGGCATTTTAATTTTTTCTAATGTTTATTCATTTTTGAGAGAGACAGAGCATGAGCGGGGGAGGGGCATGGAGAGAGAGGGAGACACAGGATCTGAGGCAGGCTCCAGGCTCTGAGCTGTCAGCACAGACCCTGACGGGCGCTCGAACCCACAAACCGCAGATTATGACTTGAGCTGAAGTGGGACGTTTAACTGACCGAGCCACCCAGGCGCCCCAGTAATTGGCATTTTAAAGCAAATGTATTCACATTTCCAATTCACATTTGGATACAATCATACTACACATACTGTCCGTTCATTTTTCATCCTGTGACAAATTTTGCATGATTGGTCTTTGCATCCTTTAGCTAGGGGAGAGTAGAAGATCCTAGGAGCTGTGAAATAAAAGTTCACCTTCCATGATCAGACTGACTACTGACTTTTTGTTCCTGCTGGGACCACAACCTGAGTCGCTCATGTTTAAAAGTCCCTAAGTGTCTGAGGACTTTAGGAAGGTATATTTTCAAACAGCTTTTATCTAATGCCATTTTGCAAAACCTGGCACGTGTGTAAGACAGCCCCGATCTCCCTTGCCCCAGTTGAAAGATGATAGTGAGACAATGAACCAGCTAAGCCCCAAGAAAACCTTAGTCTCTAATTCCCCAGTGGGTGCCAAATGTGTACATATGCAGTACTGTGACCTACATGTCTGTCTACCCACACCCACCGAGGTAGGCACACCCCACACATGAGTGCCTGGGCAGGGGTAGGGTGTTTTGTAATTATTTATTTATCCCTGTTTCATCTCTCATAGGTCTGCGAGCTTCAGAAAGCCCAGTGGGAATCTTCAAGCTGGGCCACGGATCTGACCAAAGCCAAAATAAACAATGGCTTGAAGAAAATCTACAAAAAAGTGCTGATTTGCACTATTCCCACAGTCCGCCACAGCCCCCACCATCATTCCCATGGAAAACACCACTGCTGGTGCCAAATCAAGTTTCCCCCCCTTCATAGGGGCATTGTTTTTTGTTATTATGTGAGTTCTTAGCATCAGACAATGGCACCACAAGAGACACAGTGGAGGCAGGAGAAATGCCTTTTTGTTTCACAAAGTCTGTGCTATTGTGCCCCAGACTCTAGCCCACATATAGTACAGTTGCATGTATGCATTTTGGTAACATGTGTGTGGAATGATGAATGTGCCAACCTAAAGCTCTAAGCCCCTTCCTTATTTTTTCCCCCGAGCCCATCAAGTGTTAAATTGAGAGCATCATACTGCTCTCTCCCTCCTCCCACACTATTCCCCAATTCACAGACTCCTCTAATAACATTGGCCCCCACAGAAAGAGTGGTGTTTCAGGGGTTATATCACAGGACAGGCATCCAGGATGCTGGGTTACAAGCTCAGCTCCATTCCCGATTAGCTTTGCTTCCCAGGAGGAGCTATTCAAGCCCTTTGCACCTCACTTTCTCCGGGGCTTTGACTCCATAAATAAACGGCTTCTTTGGAAACTTGCTGGCAATTTTTGCAGAGAACAGGTAGTGGATGAGAAGGCAGCTGGCCTGATAAAAACATGTGAACCCTTTGAAAGAAAAGTAGTGGCTTTTTGCAGTGCCCAGTGAGGCCAGCCAAGATGTTCCCAAAGGCCCAAGATACCTTGGATGCCTATTCAGTCAGGGTCTTGTTTCCCCAAATTTCTGTTTCTTTGTTTGGCCTATTTGCCTGTTGGTAATATTTTTCCGTCAACCTTGTTTGCATTTTAAAGCCAGATCACTCTCTCATGTATTTGCCCCCTTTCCCCTCCCTCCCCCCCCCCCCCTCATTCTACATTCTCACATCAAAGGAGTTTGTTTTGCTTGTTAATTATGTCTTCAGGTACACAGAGGCCGGTTAATTACTAAGACCCAAGGAGAGTGGCCCCCAGAGCTCCCCATTCTACATGTGGATGGGATGCCCTTTCCTGTCCTGGGCCATTTTGGTTCTCCTAGGTTCCTTAGCCTTACTCTTCCTCTTTATCCATCCTTCCCTCCCTAGACCTTTCTGCCTAAGTCCACTACTCCACCATCTAGCTTTTCCTTGGACCTTGCCAGCATGGCCAGATCAGGTTCTTCCCTGTTCTTTGACCTGTGGTCTTTGTACTTAGGCTTGATAAACACCATCAAGAGATCTCCTGTCCCCAATATTGTCACTCGAGTCCTAATTCCCCAGAGCTTTCCTAGCCAAGTTTTTCCTGAGCACCTTTCCCTTTGGAAAGGGATTGTCCAGCAAAGACCTGAGGAGTTGACTTCTTCTTTCCTTGGGAGCCCTCACCTACTAGGAAGTGATGAAGGGAGATGAAGGGAGGAGACTTCATCTACTAGGAGGGAGAACTGGCTTCAAGGAAAGCCCGGGAGTAGAGGTTTGGGGACTGGTTAGATGCAAGCAGAATGACAGGAACAAGGAGAACTGTGTGACTACCTCTCCCACTGGCTCCTGGAACAGCCTTAAAAGTGCTGACCAGGCCTCCATCAACCACTCCCCATACCCCCACCCCCACCCACACATTCACCAGTGGGTGTAGACAAGGACAGAGGATAAATAGCCTCCACCCTACATTGGAGCTCACCCGGGTGTCACCTGCTCCTGGGGCATTATCTCTGCTCTTCTGGACTCTGCCCTCCCTTCTCCTGGACCTCCAAGCTGCCAGGCTCTTCCTGTCTCAACCAACTCCTGGGCTTCTCCTATGCAACGCCCAGTACTTACAGGGTTCATTAGATTATGAGCTCATTAAGGGCATGGAGCATGCCTTGCTCCCCCTGGCATCCCCAGCCCGTGGCACCTAGCACAGCACATACATGGCACATGACAGGCACTTAAGGCATAAGGGTCAAAGTCATGAATGCTCCTTCCTGCCCGGTTGGAACCTTGGTGCTGGCCCTTCATGGCTTCCTTGCTCCAGCATGGCAAGAAGAGGCATTTGACACTGTCTGCAAAACTATTCCTGAGTCACTCGTATTAAAGTTTAAATATCAAAATACTGTCTGTCAAGAAGCCAGAAAACCATTGAGCCAGATGGTTGAGGTTCCCTTCCCCAAAAGTGCAGAGGTTCAATCACCCTTTCCCCTGTCCTTACTGCTCTATATCTCTTGTGACAAGATGGGTCTCCTCTGTAATAAGATGCTTCTGATGGAAGCATTACCAGATGATGAAAGCAATGGCCTGAGACCAAAGTGGGAGTCATATGGAGCTTTTTTTTTTTTTTTCATTGTATTCTCATTGTAGGGTTTCTACTAGCTGAGAGCAGTCCTTCCGGCCCCTATTTTCTTTAACATCCCCATATTTTAAAAAATGCATTCAGGGGCGCCTGGGTGGCTCAGTCGGTTAAGCGTCCGACTTCAGCTCAGGTCACGATCTTGCGGTCCATGAGTTCGAGCCCCGCGTCGGGCTGTGGGCTGATGGCTCAGAGCCTGGAGCCTGCTTCCCATTCTGTGTCTCCCTCTCTCTCTGCCCCTCCCTTGTTCATGCTCTGTCGCTCTCTGTCCCAAAAATAAATAAACGTTAAAAAAAAATTAAAAAAAAAATTAAAAATGCATTCAGCAAAGATTCGAAATTCACGTACATTAAGGTAACAGTGATTGACAGTAGCTTAAAGAGGATCATTCCCAGAGGCACTTGGAATTAAAACATGGCCAGTGCTTTAAGCTAAAGAACTAAAGTTCCAATGGTGAAATCTTAGGCATCAGGAGATGGAAGGAGAAGGTAGTATTTAGGCAGCGAAGGATCTTCCTTCTGATTATTAGCTGGTTGAACTTGTGTAATTTGCTTAACCTTTTAGAACCTCAGTATTTTCACGTGCTCAATGGGAAGAACGATGTTTACCTTACTGATGGGATATATATAAAGGGACTTTGGAAACTGTTAGGTGCTGTGCACATGTCAGCATAGTATTAGTCTCAAGAGTCCTGGAAGATTTTCAGGGAAAACAAAACCAATGACAAAAAGATGGGAGAAAGAGATACAAGCCCGGGGTTTTGGGCCAGCTCTTCCGCTGCATGACCAGGTAATTTTGGATAAAAATCCCATCATTTGCAGCATCTGTGTCCTCTCCTCTGAAGGGTGAGTTCTGTGGCACTGTCTTCCGCTCTTCCCCATTCCAAAAAGCATCATTAATTCATCTCCCCCAGGTTCATTAATGCTGGGATGCTACTGGGATCCTACTGGGATCTACTGGGATGCTACTGGGATGCCTGTTTGCAGTCAGCAGGGAGAACAAGTATGACCACACTAAGCTAGGAAAATTCTAGCCCAAAGCAAAGAAACTGGAATCTTGGATATCCCAATCCGACTTATCTCTGAGAAAAGCCTGCTTCCCACTGTTTTTTGTTTCTTGTTTTTTTTGTTTGCTTTGTTTTTTGTTTTGAACACAAATCAACAAAAAGTCAGAGGAGCCCCTTTCTGTCTTCAATGAGGTCTGAAGGCCCAGGACCCCGGTCTGTGAATCACTGGACTCAGTAATCAAGGAGGCAGCCCCCCACCCCCACCCCCACACTGAAGAAGATACAAGATCTACAGAAGGAAGCAGCCCAGAATGGTGCTGCTTTTAGTTTCTGAACTTCCGCCCGGATACCTGCCCACTACTCACCCCTTCTTTCCTTCTGAAGCCTATTTTCTCTTTCTCCCTTTTCCATCTCTAACTGAGGCTTGCAAGTTGCCCTCTCTCTTTCCTGCTCCAGAACTCAGTTCTCATGGGTGAAAAGGTTGATGAGCAAAGGAGTGGGTACATTTATCAGGGATAATGGATATATGAGCACATACTTAACATGCAGATTAATTCATTCCATCAGAAGACATAGTCTTCCATATGTCAGGCTTGTTCTGGTTATAGGGACTCAGCAGTGAGGAAAGGGCCAAAACCTCTACCCACACGGGACTCATCTCTTACCCCAGGTATAAATATAGAAGACATAGGACCAGTCGTACATATACAGATATACATATAGTCACATACATGCACGCAGAGACAGGCCTCTTTACTCCTGTGTCTTTCAGAAAATGAAATGTAAACCTTAAGGTGGAGCCAGAATATGGGATTCATACCGAGAGACTATTACATCCTCTACACATCAAAGAAACAGTCATAAACGAGAGTGAGGAAGGGTTTACCTTCATATCTCCCTTTCTCTAGCTTCTTGCTTACATTGGACATTCATTTTTGTTTGTGTACAAATGAACCTTTGCATGTTTCCACATAGTAAGAAATACTGCATTATGTCTCAGAAGAGTTAATTTTTTTTTAATTTTATGTCATCCTATTTCAGAGTTCTGAAGCTCTCGCAGATATGTGTGGCCTGCCAAAGAGTCACGTCAAAACAGCTGTCTAAAATTATAACCTACCTGGAAAAGTCAGAAATGTAATCAGAGGCTATTTCCATATAACTACACCCTAAAAACACCCATCCCAGACAGGCCAGCACAGGAGAATGACATGTTGGTATACAGTTGCCAGAATCTGTCTTAGACTTTTGATACTTAATTGCATCATTGTTAAAGTTGAATTGAGTAGAATATCCCCAGCAGAAACGCTGGAACTGGGAAATTGGTCTGCATTTCCTGTGTCCTTAAAAATTTTTTTTTTAATATTTATTTTATTTTTGAGAGAGGGAGAGAGAGACAGAATGTGAGTGGGGGAGGGGCAGAGAGAGAGGGAGACACAAAATCTGAAGAAGGGCTTCCAGCTGTCCGCACAGAGCCTGGCGCGGGGCTCAAACCCACGACACGGGAGATCATGACCTGAGGTGAAGTCGGACGTTTCACTGACCGAGCCACCCAGGCATTTCCTGTGTACTTTTTAAAGCCTTGGAAGAACTGGGCTCTATCAATTCTTAGGCTGAATTGATGTTAAGGGAAATGTTTTCTCATCCCATTAGTTTTAATTTTACATCCTTTGGGCATGAGGGTTTTTGAGTTTATTATAAAACGTGTGATGTAGTCCCAGAGTATCTTAGAGACACGGTAGGCACAAGAGCTAGTATTCATAGAATGCTTGTAACATTCCAGGCCCCATTTTCCAACCACAATTTTATTTCAGCTTCGCAGTCATTCCATGAGCGATTATTCTCACCCCCATGTGACAGGTGAAGACATGGAGACTGGGGAAAAATAAGTGCCTTGCCCCAGATGGCGCAGCTAGCAAGTGGCAGAGCTGGGCACTCCAAGGCCTCCAGCCTGGCACAGTGGAACATCCCTTCCTCCTGTTCATAACCCGCTTACCTTCATTCACTTCGGTCCAGCCGCACGTTTGGTGGGTATGAGTTTATGCGGTCTTGCTAATTGGGTTTACGTGCATTACAAGGGTGCTTGTTCCAATTCCTTATTCGATTATAGACTGAAAATTTCTCCAATAGAGGAAACTTGGGTCCTCCCTTCCCAGGCTGTGAGTTCTTCCAGAGCCTCCGTGGTGTCTCCAGCAGGGCCTAACAAATGCCATGCCCAGAAAACCTGTTCAGTAGACATTGTTTGAAAACTGGAGCTCAGCAGGTGGGACCAACTCAGAAAATAGAAAAGTACCTTTCGTGTCATTTATCAGACATCACCGATCTACCGTTGACACCAAGTGCCTCTCATGCTCTGTCCTTCCTTTTACACAATTAACTCCATGGCTGAGGTAGAGGACACACAGAAGGTGCTGAGAAACCACATGTATCTGCTGCCTTGGCCAAAGGTTGTGAAGCTGGGAACAACATGTAGTGCATTTGGAAAGACTGTTGGTCACATACGACAGAGGGTCTCAGCCTGTGCCCTTAGGGATGGGATCGCCAGATTTATCAAATGAAAATGCAAGACGCCCAGTTAAATTTGAATTTCAGGTAAACAAGGAATAATGTTTTAGTATAAGTATGACCCTTGTAATATTTGGGACGTACTTAGGCTAAAAATTTTTTGTTGTTCATCTGATATGCAAATTTAAATGATCATCCTGTATTTATCTGACAACTTTAGTTTGGGAGATGAAGTGCGATTAAATTAGAATCTCTGGAATACTCACTTCACAAGGTTATTACGAGGATCCAATGGATTAATGCCTGTAAAGAGCTTAGCACGGTGCCTAGCATGGACGACACATCCAATAAGTAGCTGTTATTATTATTCCATCGCTGCTACCTTTCCCAGATCCCCCCTGCAGATCTTCCTCTCCCAAGGCTTGGCAGTAAAATAGACAACATGGGTGGGGCAGCAGTACAACCTGGAGCCCCCCCAAAGAGTCCCTCCGTTGGACAGAACGTGGGCTCAGACCTCCTTGTTCTCACCTTTCTGTCTTTGAGCCCTTGACCAAGTCTTGTAAAGTAGGATGACTCATAGTACAAAGGAAATGGACTAAATTCCAGTTGTGACTCTGTCACTAACCGGTCATGATCTTAGGCAGATCATTGCCACTTCTCTGGGCTAAATTTCTTTACCTATAAAATGGATATAGGGCAGACGGTCACTTCTATTCATAATACTCTGTGATCAGCTCACTTGTAGAAATTCCAGCCTTGACTCCACAGACACTCTCCCCAGAGAATTGATTCTTTTTCCACCTATTCCCAGGGCTATAAAGTGGAACATCAGTGTTCATGCAGAGTGGAGAGCTTTGAGACTTTTGGGTTTCCTCTTCCCTTCAGGTAAGTATACTCTTCTGTTTTGCTAAAAAGTGCAACATACCCTCCCCTTTAAGTTATGTTTTCCCTTCAAAGAATGGAAGGAAACTTTTGCTTTCACTTTATCTTTTTTCCTTATTTAAGGTAACCAACACTGACCATTGCATTGCCAAATGCAATTGAAATGTGAAGGGGCCATTTTGAGGGTGTCATTCAAAAGCTGAAGGTTCCCACCCCCAAACTGGAACACCTTGGATACACCTGTTCTTTTTCTCTAAGGTAATCCTTTCTTAATCCTTTTCCAAATTTCACCTGCCATTGAGAGTCCACCGCTGTTGCCATTTTTGAAGGACAAACCTGTTTTTCAAGTGATAATTGCATTGACCATCTGTCTCCATTAGCCATATTGTGCCCCCCATCTTCCTCCAAACCCCTAAATGACTGAAATAACAGTGCAATAAAAGAATCTAGTTGCAACAGACAGCATTTTGTCCATGTGTGTTCATTATGAGGGTGGACCTAAGAGCAAACCAAGTAGCAATAGAAAAATCTTCTTTGGTTTTCAGAAGTTTTCCCGCCACACTTAGGGCTCAGAGCTGGAGAAAGAGCTGACTGTCACCTCCAATGAAGAAAATCATTTTATTAGTGTGGATCCCAAGAAGGGGCTGTGCTGTTTTTTTACAAGGGGACATAACTGGGTAACACTCATACTGATGGATATTCTGAGAATGTGCCCCTTTCCATTAGGGCTTGAAATAAAGTCCTAATCAAAGTGGTCATGAACTCCTTTTGAAGCTGCACAGGAAATCTCTGGGAAACACAGTTAAAAAGACTCTAGTTCAAAGGAAACTCCTCCTTTATTAATAATATTCAGAGATTTGTTCTTAATTTGGTTTCGGTAACTTGCTGTGCAGAAAGAAAGAAAATGGAAATTTGGTCAATATCTCTCAGAAATCAAACCCAAAATGTTGGGGGAAGGAGGTTGCAGGTAATTAATTTGGAGGGGGGCACATTGTCAGCCACCAGAGTTTTTGCATGGTAAAGCAAGACCCAACAGCTAGTCATGGTGGGGGTTTTAGGACATCCATCTTGGATGTAAAACTATCTCCACTTCCCCCCTCTTTGAACTATCAAGATGGGGTTAATATTACTGTGATAACAGATTTACCTAGAGAGGATCCTTACATGGTTTAGGCACAATTATCTCTCTGGAAAGATGGGCCCAAAATATGTCATGGAGGTATTCCATTAGCAAAGGATTCTGATCACCTAAAAATGCTGGTGAGTTAAGCCAAAAGTTAGCATGATACTGAAATTTCAATGGGTTTTTGCTTTGGTTAAGAGGTACAAGTAAAAACTTGGGGTGGGGGAAAGAACTTCCACTTCTAGGAAGATGGGGTAGACATACTTTATTCTTTCTACTAAGCACAACAAAGAACCTTGAACATTATATATAAAACAAACATAAAACAACTCTTAGAGGAGGAGAGAGAAAGGCACAATGGCTAGGCATCTCAGGATTCAAGGAACAACACCGTGGTGAGCTCTCTGGGCTTTAGTTTTACTTTATTTACCTTAGTCTTGGAGCTCAAGAAGGCAGCAACCTGGAACACCAGGTGCACACAGAAAAAGGCCAAACAAAAGTCTGTTCTCTGGAACCAAAGGACCAGGAAAAGGGCATCCTGGCAAGGCAAAAAACTTTTAGGTAATAACCACTCTGCTTCAGCCAAATACCACAGTAAAACTGTAACCCACCCACACCCACACAAGTAAAGGCCAAATGGGGAGAATAAACTTTTACTCCAGCCATGTTGTAACAAGGCTCCCCGATACCTACTTCCAGAGTGATGTCAGAGAAGGCAGAGTATGGAGCTAGGGACGTCATCCCTACAGGCGTTAATGAAGGCCCTGCAGTCTTAGTGCAGACCACATAGGGAACGCTCACCCTTGCACAGCTTGACAATGTGCCCTTCTCCTCAGGTGCCAGTGGAGGCTAAGAGGGATACCTGGAGTCTATCTCTACCTACCAGTAACAAGGCAGCACCTCTCTTCTCCTGCCATAGTCACTGGAAGCCACATGAAACAGATGGTTTAAATAAGGTGCAGAGTCTTATAATGTAATATGAAAGTGTCCAGGTTTCAGTAGAAAATCATTTCGAGAAACAGGAAGATCTCAAATCAAATGAAAAAAGGCAATGAATGCCAACACCTAGATATGATGGAAATATGTTTCCGTCAACAATTACAAACATGTCTGAAACAAATGAAAAAACAGAAAGTCTCAGCAAAGAAATGAAAGATCTAAAGAAAAACCAAATGGAAGATTTAGAACTGAAAAGTACAATAATCAAAATAAAAAACTTAGTGGATGGGCTTTACAGCAGAATGGAGGGGACAGAAGAAATAATACATGGACTGAAGGCAGAACAATAGAAATTACCCAGTCTGAACAATTGAGAGAAAAAAGACTGAAAAACCAAAAACAGCTCCTTAAGAACACATAGGACTATAGCAATAAATCTAATGTTCATCTCACCGGAGTCCCAGAAGGAGAGGGAAAAAAGACTGAAAAAATACTTGAAAAAATAATGATTGAGAACTTCTGAAATTTGCTGAGACATAACTACAAAAAAACCCCTGTTTTGTTTTTGTTTTTGTTTTTGTTTTTGACAGAGAGAGAGGGAGAAAGAGAGAGAGAGAATGAGTGCAGGGATCCCAAGCAGGCTCTGTGCAGTCAGTGCCAAGCCCGACACGGAGCTTGATCCCATGACCCTGGGATCATGACCTGAGCCAAAATCAAGAGCCAGATGCTGAACTGACTGAGCCACCTGGGCACCTGTAAACTCTAGTTTTAAGAAGGCGAGGGAATACCAGACAAGATAAATCCAAACAAATCTATGACAAGACACATTGTAATACAATGTCTAAAAATTAAAGACAAAGAAATCTTGAAAGCAGGGGAAAAGGCAGATATAAACAAGATTGTTCTAAAGTTTATGTGGAAAAGAAAATGAATTAAAATAGCTAAAACAATTTTGGAAAAGAAGAATAAAGTGAAAGGACTCAATCTGCTTGATTTCAAGACTTTGTATAAACCCAATCTCACACCACTCACAAAAATTAACTTGAAATAGATTAAAGACTTAAGTGTAAGAGCTGAAACTGTAAAACTCTTAGAAAAAAACGTAAGGAGAAAGCTCATTGACTCTTGTCTTGGCAATGGTCTTTTGCACATGGCACTGATAGCACAGGCAACAGAAGCAACAATAAACAAGTAGAACTTGTCAAATTAAAAAGCTTTTGCTCAGCAAAGGAAAAAAATCAACAAAATGAGAAAGCAATCCGTGGAATGGGAGAAGACATTTGCAGGTCATATGTATGATAAGGGGCTAATATCTAAAATATATGAGGGGGCACCTGGGTGGCTCAGTCAGTTGAGCGTCTGACTTTGGCTCAGGTCATGATCTCACGGTTCATGAGTTCAAGCCCTGTGTCAGGCTCTGTGCTGACAGCTCAGAGCCTGGAGCCTGCTTAGGATTCTGTGTCTCCCTCTCTCTCTGCTCCTCCCCCATTCATGCTTTGTTTTTCTCTCTCTCTCAAAAATAAATAAAAACATTAAAAATTTTTTTTAAATATGAGGAACTCAGACAAATTAATAGCAACCCCCCTCAAATAATCCAATTAAAAATGGAGAAAGAACGTAAATAGACATTTTTCCAAAGAAGATATGCAGACGGCCAACAGGTACACGTAAAGATGCTCAACATCACCAATCATAGGAGAAATGCAAGTCAAAAACCATGATGAGATATCACCTGACACCTGTTAAAATGGTTTATCAGAAAGATGACAAGTGCCAGTGAGGACATGCAGAAAAGGGAAGCTTTGTGCATAGTTGGTGAGACAGGAAATGGATGCAGCCACTATAAAAAATAGTATGAAGTTTCCCCAAGAAATTAAAATTTGGACTATCATACACATGATCCAGCAGTCTCACTTCTGGGTACATGTCAGAAGGAAATGACAGCACTAGCTCAAGGATATCTGTACCTCCATGCTCACTGCAGCATTATTTGCAATAGCCAAAACACGGAAACAGCCTAAGTGTCCATCCACAGATGAGTGGATCAAGAAAGCATGGTATATATCCACGCAGATAATAGAATAGTATTTAGCCATTAAAAGGAAAGAAATCCTGCCATCTGTAGCTGAAACTACCAACATGGATGAAACTTAACTCGAGGGTGTTATGTTAAGTGAAATCAGTGAGACAGAGAAAGACAAATATTCTATTATCTCACTTATATGGGGGATGCAGACAACAACAACAACAATGAAAACTGAACCCATAGAAATAAAGAATAGATTGGTGGTTGCCAGGGTGGGGGTTGGGTGGTGGGAGAGATGGGTGAAGGTGGTCAAAGAGTACAAATCTCCAGGTACGAAGTTCTGGGGATCTCACGTAGAGGAGGGTGACTACAGTTAACGATACTGTGTTGTGTACTTGAAAGTTGCCAAAAGAATAGATCTTAGAAGTACTCACAGCACACACACAAAGGCAACTGTGACGTGATGGTGTGTTAACTTTCTTCTGATAACGATTTCACAATATATATGGATATCAAATCATCACACTGTATACCTTAAATCTGTACAATGTTACAGATCAATTCTATCTCAGAAAAGCTGGGACAAAAGACTCACTGTATGCATATATAAACACTTGCAACGCTTGCAAGATATTACCAGGCAGGAAGCTCTCTTTTCTGAATGTTATCCTGGTCCTTGGGTTGGAATTCTCTGTTTCATGTGTCCTGGGAGAGCTCGCCTGCACCCAGCAGTTTTGGTTTCATTTTTTCTCCTTTCCAAGGCTGAGGTAGCCACATGGCAGAGTCAGGCCAAGGAGACCCAGAGTCTGCCCGGATGTGTAATCTAGCATGAGTCCACAGGATTGTGTCTAAGGAGACATGGCTGCAGAAAACAGGGCCTGGCCGGGGCGCCTGGGTGGCTCAGTCGATTAAGTGGCTGACTTCGGCCCAGGTCATGATCTTACAGTCCGTGAGTTCGAGCCCCGCGTCGGGCTCTGTGCTGACAGCTCAGAGACTGGAGCCTGCTTCAGATTCTGTGTCTCCCTCTCTCTCTGACCCTCCCTCATTCATGCTCTGTCTCTCTCTGTCTCAAAAATAAATAAACATTAAAAAAAAAAAAAAAAGAAAACAGGGCCTGGTGTGGTGACACGTGTCCCAGGTAAAGTCATGGACCTTGTCCCTGAAAGACTGGATGAGAGGCTGAAGCAAATGGAGATTGCCTTTTTGTTCTCTCAGCCCCCTCCTCTCCACCCCCAGCTCTCCTGGTCCTCTAGCCATCTAGCTTGGATTTCCTTTAGTATTTTTTTTTAATAGCTTAATTTTTTAAAAAAATAAGTAAACAATCATCACAGAAATACAGAGAAGAAAAAATAGGATAATAAAAATTTACCCAAGTCCCAGCTGCTAATAACATTTTGGTGGATATATACACACAAACACACCTACTTTTCCCACTTCAGGCCCCTAATTTGTACCACCTTCCCCTCCAGGGTAAAGTCAAAAATGTTAAGTGAAGAGTTTTATTACCATAATCCAGAAACATTCTGTATAAGGCCCTGTATTACATGTGCCTTTAGCAGTCTTCCCTAAAAAAAAGAAAGAAAAAAAAAGTTCTCCCTAGCTATATTATATATATGAATATATTTTTATATATTTATATTTATATGTATTTTTTAACCAAAAAATGAGGTCATTCTGTACAGGCTGTTTTGTAACCTCTTTTTTTTTTTTTCACTCAATAATGAATCATGAACATCTTTCCAGGTCAATAAATATGCTCTTACAATATTTTAATGACTGCACAGTATTCTATTGTATGACTGTACCATCATTTATTTAACCAGCCTCCCAATGGTAGACATTTAAATTGTTTCCAAATATTTTTTGCTGCTGTAAACAATGTTACAATAAACATCCGGTAGCAAAATCTTTGCTCCAAGTCCTTAATTATTTCCTTAGGATACATTCCTGGAAGGGAATAGCTGGGTATACGTTTGCACATTTTTAAGGTTATAAAAAGGTTTTGTCAAATTGTCCTGCACTTAGTCTGCTCCCACTAGCTAGCTGTGTCTAAAGACGTCCTGCCCCCTCTCTCCAACACACGCAGTGTCCCCATCACTTGGGTGCCATTCTAATTTCCAAGAAGCTGCCACCTAATTCCTCATTGGCTCTTAAGTGATGCAAAAGGAGTTTAGGCTGATGACACATGTCTGGACCCTTCCTGTGGCAATTTATACTCTAAATGTGGTGTCTGAGGAGGGTGGTGTGGGTAGTGTGCCCTCTATAATGGGCCACACCTTTGTAACATCTGCAGCTGGCAATCAGAGATCAGAGGAGGTATTTTGGGGTGTCCCCAACTACTGCTCACCACACTGGAGGGTGGCTTGCCAGGAACACCCCTCTCCCTACCCCTTTTGGGAAGGAGTGATTCCATGAAAAACAGCCAAGCCCAAGTCCCTCAAGGCACCCACCCACCAGGACGGACACATATCCCTTCGCAGACGTCCAGTTTCCCCAGCTTCAGTCGGCCATAGCACCCGATTCTAGGTCATCTCCGGTTTTAAGTCCCACGCAGGAGGCCCCACACTTGCCATCTTCACTCTCTTGAGGACTTTTCAAGGCAGCACAGCAAGTGGGCACACATTCCACATCACTGCCTCCTTGGCTGGGCCGCCTTAGAGCCACATCTAGAGAAAACGTTGATCCTGAAACCAGGGAAACAGAGGTCTTGGGTCTCCCTCTCCAGCAGGGCAGCCGGGGATGTGGAGGCCAAGCCCCCCCCCCCCCCCCCCCCCCCCCCCCCGCCTCTGTTTCATCTCACTGGGCGGCAGGAAGAAGAGGTGTCCTGTTCCATATGTCTTCCAAGCTCACAGGATTGGACAACCAGAGAATGGTGAGAAAGGGACTTTGAGCCCTCAGGATACACTTACCTTGTGTTTATTACCGTTGCACCGTTAATGGCCCCTAATATGCACCACACGCTGCCCACCACGGGCCAGGCACAGATTGCTTAACAGGTATGAGCTCATTGAGTCTTAGCAACAATTCTATGAGGTTTAAGTCCCAGCCTTACCCTCAACTTACTGGTAAGTAAACTAAGGCACGTAGAGGTCGAGAGATCACCCAAGTGCCCACAGCTGGTAAGTGTGGGAACAGCTGGTAAGACACAGGAGTCTGACATAGGTGGTCTGCCCCCAGAGCCTCAGGGCTCCAGAGCCCAAGCTCTAGGCACTGAGTGGAACTGCCTGTGCAATAATCCCAGTGGCCTGAGCCACAAGCCACTGAGCAGATAAACTCGGTGTCTTCACTGGAAGTGCAGTCTCGCTGATCACAGTCACTAGTTTACAGATGAGTAAACTGAGGTCCTGAAACAGATTTGATGGCTTGTCCCAGGGCCAGGAGAACCTTGACCATAATTGCTCACACACCGCTTCTCCAGCGGCCAGCAAAGCCCTGATCAGCGGTGACAGTGGGGTGCCAGGACAGCATCTGTGTTCTCACTCCCCAGGACCCCTGGCAAACAACACCCCTCCCACTGCTCCCTGGCTTATCTCCTAATTAAGCATTTTGTCAGGGCAAGTGGCTTTTTGTCCTCAAAACAGAACTCTTCTTTTCTACCGAAGAAAGCAATTTCCTCTATGTCAAAGTTGCCAATATCTTTTCATTGTTGTTTCCTGGAGCAGGGGCCTGGGTGACACCATCAACAATGTGGTTCTTGCAGCGCCCAGGGCCCTCCCACCCCCTCCAGGCTTCCTGAGGGCTCTGGCCTTATCTTCAGGTACAGCATTATCAGTTTTCAAAGCCAGCCGGCTTTCTTTATTTCCAGAAAAGAGGGGGGAGAGCTTTTCAGCCCTGACTTGATTTGCGATGGCCAGTCCAAACCTGGAGCTGAAGCAGCCTTCAAGGGTGGATGGAGCTCTTTCACCAGGATTCGTGTTCTAGACCAGCTATGGCCTCAGGGTCTCAGAGTCTTTTTTTAACCTGAAAGTTATATGTGTTTACACACAAACACATTTGAAACGATACAGAAATAAGTGGTGTAAAAAGTACAGTTCTCGTTCATCTTACCACACCTCCTCAGATCACTCCCCACAATCCTACCAGGTTTTTCCTCATATATTTGCATTCGTCTTTGCAAACATAAACATATGGAATTTTGTAGATGTATACCTGTTTATGCACAAAAAATAATATGGTATAAATTGTGACTCTTTTCCACGCAGCAATGTACTGGGGTATTCTTTTGAATAAGTAAATAGTATTCATAGTATGAATGTGATTTTCCCCCCGTCTATTTATTAGAATTTTTTTTTTTTTTTTTTTTTTTTTTAAGGAGAGTATATACACAGAAAGTGCCAAACAGTACAAAGGGGTATATATTGTGCCTGTTTCATCCACTGGTGTATCCCCAGTGCCTTAAACAGTGCCTGACACATAGTGACCCAATAAACAAAGGGTATCTCTTTCCCACTCCTGGACAACCACCACCCTGGTTTCCTGTGTATCCTTCTGGATATATTCTGGGCACAGGCAAGCATATCTTTCAATATGGTCTGTGACTTAAATACAGCCTCTCACCATCTTCTTCCCTCCCTCTCCTATACCCATGTAAATTGTCAGGGGGCAAAGCTTTGAGGGAGAGAGATAACTGTCCCCACGAGTGCCAATCAGCCCCAAAGCAGTAAGACTGGGTGGAAAGAATCCTGGCTTTGGCATAAGGATACGTGGATTGGATTCCCGCCTCTAAGGCTGACTTCCTAGTTGCCTTATAGGCAAAGGGCAGGTGGGTGGTGGTAATCACGTGCACCACTCAGGGTCATTCTGCAGAAACTATGGGGCAACATGTGTGGAAGCAACAGACACGTGGTAAGTGCACCATCAGTTGGAACAGGTGATGGGGTGTTGAGCAAGCTGCTCTGAGTACTGCCCCGGCCTGGGGGATGCCAGTTTTCCCAGGAAGTAGGGCAGAAATCTAAGTTTTACTTTTCTGAAACCCGATGAGACTTCAGAGCAATCTGTTTTCAAGCCATGGTTTACTGCTATCAATCAAGAATATATTTGAGGAGTTACCAGGGGCCAGGCATTGGGCTAGATGCTTAATACACAAAGTAGGAAAAGTTTAGGTGCCAGGATCCTCTATTCGATTAGGAAAGAAAGACACAGACATTCAACATATATTTGTTGAGTGTCTACAATAGGCATAAAGGATTCATCAATAAAAAAAATGGACAAAAAAATGCATAGAGTCTATCTCAGGGGCTCAAATAAAGACAGACACATAGTGGCTGAGACAGCTAGATCAGCTAAAGGGGCAGAAACAGCTTCCCATAGAAATGACCCTTGAGATCAGTCTTGAAGAACCAAGAGGAATTCAGAGGCAGCCAAAAGGGGAAGAGCATTGAGTCAGAGGGAACAGGCTTTGCAAAGGCACAAAGATGTGAAAGAGAATGGTGTACTTAAGGGCAGTCTGAGTGACTGAAGGGCTGAGAGGCTGGTGGGGCAGGAAGAGGGAGTCACCAGGAGACGAGCTTGGCAAGGGTAAGTCAGGGAAAAATGATGAAAGGCCTTGTATTAGTTTCCTATTGCAGTTGTAACAAATTACTACAAACTTAGTGCTTAAAACAATGAAAATTATCATCTTCTATTTATGGAGGTCAGAAAAGACCTTACCAGGCTAAAACCAAGGTACCCAAAGGGCTATGTTCCTTCTAGAGACTTTAGGGAAAAATCCTTTTTCTTGCCTCTTCCAGCTTCTAGAGTCTGCCTGCATTTCTTGGTCTATCTGTAGTCCCTTTTCTCCATCTTCAAAGCCAGCAATGTACTGTCTTCAAACCTATCTTTCTCTCTCTTGCCTCCCCTTTTCACTTATAAGGACCCTTGAGGTTATATTGGGCCCACTTAGATAATCCAGGGTAATCCCCCTAGCTCAAGATCCCTAGCTTAATCACATCTGCAAAGTAGATGTAGAGGCAATTTATTCACAGGTCCCAAGGATTAGGGGACAGACATTTTAGGATGTAGCCCTTTTTCTGCCCACTGCAGGCCTGTTAATTAAACCATGTTAGAAAGTTGGACCTGGCTGAGTCATGGGTAGGGACTGTTTGTAACATGGGGGCTGGGGGTGTCTTATCTTGTGAACATCAGAGAGAGCCTAAAGATGGGAAACCCTCCAGAGGCTGATAGTCCAGGATGGAGAAGAAGAGGTTCAAATGAAGCAGGTGGTTTTGCAGATGGAGCAGACAAGTGGACTTGAGAAAGATGTGGAGACCTGGAGAAAGACCTTTCTAGAAGTCTAGGGCAGAACAGAAAAGGAAAATGGAGTGGAAGGGGCATGTTTCTTATTTGCTTCTTGGTTGATTTTGCTTTATCTTTTATAATAAAATAAAGGGCTTCGGTGTGATTTTGCTTGGAGGGGACAAGACAATGGATGAAAAGGGAGATCTTGAGGGATTAAAGATTGAACGAAGATTATGTAATTCTTTCACTTAAAAAGCTAGTGTTTGAGGAGACTCTCAGCTAGAGAACCTCCTTTGTTTTCTTTTATTCTGGCCAAAACTTCTGGCTCTCAGATAACAAATTCAGGAGAGGGTATTTCTAAAGAGCATTCACCCAATATCGAGTTGAGAAAAAGCAAGTTCTTCTTATAGATATTATTTCAAATCTTTTTGTATTGGTTTCTTCAAAAAAATATGAGCTAACGGTAACTGGAGCCCTCTGGTTCCAATGCTATGATAACATCAGAGCTGGATGACCAGTTTACTTTATGAAACCACGTCAGACACATTTCATATTGGTGGGAAGAGCTCTGGAACTGGAATTGAAGACCCAGGCTCAGGTCTTAGCTCTACACACACACCTTTGTGACCTTGGATAGATCACTTATTCTTGTAGCCTTGGCTTCCTCTCTGTGAAACAAGAATAATTATAATACATGCCTGCTTACCTCACAGTGTTGTTATGAGAGAATCAGTTGAAATCGTCCACAAAGAGCTCTGTAATTGGGAAAGCACCATACAATTATGGGCACTATTAATTTTTTTCATGCCCAGACACTTATTCTGTTATTTTTCCTGAATATCACACACTATCCCATCTCTGAGGAAATGAGTTTGGGGCAAAGCCAGGTAAGTTTCACCTGGCCATCAGGGGAGGTGGAGAAAGAAAGTTGTGGCAATTGCTCCCCAACTCCTTTCTCAGAAGGGCCCTGCAACTCCTGCTTCAACCCCCCTGGGGCTCTCTGCCCTCCAGGGGCTTACAGTCCAGGGGGACAGGGGGGAAAGAGAAGTGACAATTGCATGGATTGGGCAAGTGCTGCAGATGTCTGAATCTGGGAGAGGGAGAGCAGATCCCTCCAGAACAAGAATCTGACGCTGAGGACTGGTGGTTGGGGCTGGCTTTTAGGGAGGTGACCATACACTGAATTCAAACAAACAAGCAGGTAGGCAAAGGGGAAAGGGCACTTCACGTGGAAGAAACAGCAGGTGCAATGGTGCAGAGGTTTTCGGCCATAGGGTGGGTTGGGGAGGGTTGGACCACATGGTCAGATTCGCAAGGCTGTTGCGAGCTCATACTTGTATCTTATGGGCTTTCCAAAGCCCAAAGCCCATCTCAGTTTGTTCTTCTCTGGCCTGAGGGTCCCACAGACTGCCTCTGTTCCTTGGAATACAACTCCATACGGTTATGGCACTCCAGGAGCTCCCAACAGCTGGCCAGCCAACCGTGGCTCCTTTTCCATAGAAGGCTTGGGTTGCAGCCTCTTCTCCTGGAATACATCTACCTTGGAAACAGCCGTCTGCCATGAAAGAGTTTCTCACTGAAGGCAATTTTGTTATTAGGGAAAAGAAAGCCCCTGTCCTCCCTTCCTCTGCCAACTCCCTGACATGAGTCCGTGTCATTAGCTACTGCTTTGGCAGTTTTATTATGGAAATGACATATTGAAATACAAATTGGGATGTGTACAGTGTAATTACTAATACTGCATATTCATTTCCTCCCTTTGTCACTGCTGAGTCCCCATAAAGCCCCCTCACCCCCAGCCCCATTGCTTGTGCTTCTTGTCTCTTTTCTTCTGAGGGCCAGGCGGGGCTGCAGGGGGCGGGGTGGGGGGCTGGAAACACAGCCAGAGGAAGTACCTGCCTTCCCTGAGAAGGGCTATTTTTGTGACAATACTGAGCTGACGTGGCAGTCCGGGCCTCTGAGGTCCAAGGGCTTCCCAGCTCTTCCCAGACAAACAGCTCGCAGACGGAGCCAGACACGGGAAGTCCCAGGCAGGGGACCTTTCTAAAAAGTCAAATGCAACAAAACAAGCACTTTCAGTGATCTGGGGGTCGATGCTCCAGGCTGAGCTGTGCTATCCCTCCAGGACTGCTTACCTCTCTTCCCTCAGCGCCTCCTCAGGAGAGCCTGGTTACGTAAGTTGGCCAACCTGACCACATGCTAGAGCTGCACAATCAGGCATTGAGGGATGTGTCACCTGTCCAGTCTCCCTTGATGACTTTGGTGTCTGTCCCTCCCCAGGGAAGGACTGTGCCGTGAACACACCAGACTATGAGACATGAATGGCTAAGAGAGTGGGTTCTGGGTTCTCATCTTGCCTCTGTCACTTAGCAGCTGTACCACTCTGGGTAAATTTGCTGAATTCATTTGTATCTCAATGTCCCCACCTGTAAAGTAAGGCTACCAGAAGTTCCCATTTCATACAGGTGTTATGAGGATTACATACCTAAATGTAGATAAGATGTGTAGAACAGAACTATTGGACCGTAGACTTATTGCATTGATGGCCTCAGTTAACGTCCTCTCTGCATCTAGCCCTTTGTAATGTGGCTTTGTAGGGGCTCCCATCAGGAATAAGAATCTACTCTCCCACTCCTTGAAACAGAGCCAGCTTCTTTCTTTGTTTGGCCAGCAGAAATGACAGTGGGCCACTTTTGAGCCTACGCCCCAAGTAGTCTTACTTCTGTCCTGTTGGAATCCTGCCTCTGCCATTAGAACAAGCCCAGGCTTGCCTACTGGATAAGAGACTAAATGAAGCAGAGCTGAGTTAGCCCTATTGTTCTAGCTGAGGCCCCAGACATGTGAGAAAGCCCAACCATGATCAATGAGTCAACCCACAGGCAACCCACAACTAACCACAGGAGCATGAGTGAGGCCATCATAGACCAGAAGAACCACTTAGCCAACCCACAGACTTAAGAGCTAAATACATGCTTATTATTTTAAGCCACTAAATTTTGGGGTGGTTTGTTATGCAGCAACAACTAACCGATGCATGTAGCAAACTATTATTGTACTTTCTCCTTCCTCCCATACTTACTATCTATATGCCTTGATCCATTATTATCTAGACTAAAGACCCCATGGACAGGTAGAGAGCAAGATATTGGGGCAAGGGGATAGGCCCTGGAGAGAGACAAACAAAGTTCAAATCTCAGCCCTGGCATGTATAGAGATAGGACATTTTGCAAGTCATTTCTGTTCCATTACTTGGGAATAATACTTTCTATCATACAGGATGTAATATGGATAAAGTAATGGATGGGGAAGAGTCTGGTACCCAGACTCTCCTCTTTCCTGAGGAAGTTCAGTGTCTTATGCATAAAGTAACATTCAATACATGATGATTGAAATAATACTTTTCTTGACTAGGTTGAGCTGTTAAACTCAATTACCTGATGCTCTAAGCAAAGACACAGGTCATAGCCCCATTCAAAAGCACAAGAGAAGTATTCTCCAATTAGCCAAAGATAGTAATCCAAATACTAATAAACAACAGAAATCCCTGCCATTTGCTTAGTGTTTATGAAGCACTTTCATGCATACATGGTTGAACCTCACAGCGACTCTGTAGAACCTCTGAGGACCAGCACTGTTCTCACTGCACAGCTTCCAAGAAAATTGTTGAGGTCAGTGATTTATCTTTTGATACACAGTGGGTGAGTGGCAAGGCTGGGACTCCAAGAGCCCATGTTGTCCCCAATATGCGAGCTGTTACAGCACTTATGACCCATGAGGAGTCCCACTAACGGGAAATTAATTCCTGATAATCTGTTTATTGAATGCATATAGCTTAAAATGAAATGTTCCTGATCTCCTAGAAATAACTCAGACCTCACCTTTGCTCAACGCTGGGGTCTTGGGCTCTTTCAGTCCAGGAGCCTTTTTTTCTGGGGTGAAAAACCTCTCCTTGTCCTCATCACTTACTTCTAGGAAATAAAAGGACCCACAACGGTTCTCAAGGAAAACTAACCAAGTTAAACTCTGAGGCTGACATGTGGGCAGCCAGCCTAGTGCACTGAGAGTCCTTCCTTCAGCAGTTGCTGGAAGTGGCCTCCCAACCACCATCGGACAATGTCCCAGCCATTGAGTCCTTCAAGGATTCATGTATTTCTTGAATAAAGATGATCAGTTCCTTTCTAGAAGGACAGTAGGAAAGATAGGGCTACTCTCTTTCTTCCCCGCAATTTCAGACAGCAGATGCAGAAAACCCCTCAGCAGATGCAGACGGACACATTTCTGTCCTGGGTGAGATAGGGGGTTGAAAAGTAGGCATAGGAGATATAAAATGTCAGGGAAACAGTAAGTGCAGTTCTTGATTTCCAGGAGCTCAAAATCCAAAAGGGTCCTGGGAAATGCCCTTCTGGGAAGCTGTCTCCAGGAAATTGGTCAAAAGTTAAAAAGCCATTTGTATAAAGATATTTATAGCAGTGTGATTCAGAATGATTAAAATCTGGAAATTGCCCACATGCCCAACCAAACGGGGTCAGTTAAGCAAAGTTTGCTTTGTCAAACTAATGAGACATTACTTCACCATCAACAAGGATAATAGTGAAGTCTAAGTGGATGCGTGGAGAGATGTGCAGAGGAAATAGTATCAGGAAAATGAAGAACCTAGAAACAGCTTGCAGGCCTTGGTGACATGTGTGTAAAGTCTTACGTGCACAGTGATAGTGACTGTAGAAAAGCATTACAGAATAAAAATGGTTGTTTTAAGGTAGATGGGCATGATTGTAATTTTCTGGTCATGTTAGCTTACTATACAATGAAGAATCTAGAAAGTAGCATGAGAGGGACAGGCACGTCATCTGGCTTTCAGAACACTATGCAGAACACCAACAGTACACAGCAGTGGGGGAGTTAGGAAAAGCTGTGGGCGTCATTATGCGTAGCTTAACGATGGATCACAGCTGAGCCGGCACTCCTAGGAACATTTCTGAGGACCCCAAAAACACGAAGCCATACTCAAAGAACATTAGCAGTACCTATGATGGAATTTCAGACACGGGACCAGCATGTTGGGGGAGAGTTTGGGAGGGCAGGGAGGTCTCTTTGGTGCCCTTGAGTTCACATCAGTGACTTACCTGCATCATGTAGAAGGCTGGTCCTCAAGCTACATTCAAGTTTTTTGTTTTGTTTTGTTTTTAAATATAAACAGCAAACACTACGCAACGATGAGGAAGAACAAAGGTGAGCTGGACATCCCATTTGCTTCAAAGAAGCCAAGTTCATTACCAGTGTGTTCATTGTGGGGCATTTCTGAGGATTAAAGGGAGGCCAGTGCGTCTATCCCCTCTTAACTCTTTCTGTAGCCTGTGTTTAGTCCCCCAAAATGTAGAGCCTGAGACTCAATCCATCTGTTCTCCAACTTCAGTCTGAGACGTACTTTGGATTCATAAATATGCAGATTCCAGGTTCCCACTACCTGATTCTGACTCAGACCACAAACTGTGTGTCAGCAAGCCTGCTATGTGATGCTAATGAGTGCGGTCCTAGGACCATACTTTGAGAAGCACTCAGCTCAAACACTTCAATTTATTTAAAAGCTTAAAACCAAACCCAGCCCTTACCACCCTGTTTGGCTCCTTGAAGGCTTATGGGCCATTTTCCTATTTTAGTGGGGAAACGAGAGGGAGGAGAGAGAACAGAAGAACACAGGATGCTGAGGAAGAGGGGGCAGGTCCCCCTCCCCCAGTGGAGAGGTCAACACCAGAAAGCCAAGGGCTTTGTACCCAACTTTACTGATGCCACCTCTGCCACCACTGGCCAATGATGTACAATGTCGGCCATCTTATTAAGAATGGATTGGGGGTGTGTGTGCATGGGCACTGGTGTGTGAGTTTAGGGACTCAGGCTGGGATGAGAAAAGAAATGGAATGGGGGTTTGATCCTCTTTGATCTAACCCTAACGGTGCTCACAGAGATGAAGAGACATCTTCATCTAATATTACAAATTATTATAATAAAATAATGGAAAGTGCCCCAAAAGGAGTAATACGAGTATTGTGGGAACCAGGCAGAGAAGGGAATGAATGACTAATAACTCTGTGTGGGGGGAGGGGGAGGGGAGGGCTCGCAGGATGATTAGTTGATGACCTACCACAGACCAGCATGGTAAACAGTAATTTCATCTTCACAACAGTGTTGCAAAAGGAGGTATTCTTTTTATATGGATGAATGTGGATCTCAGGAAGATTGGTTGTATATCCAGGATCGGACAGCACAACTTGGACGCAGCTCTGTCCAACTCTGAAATACGAGGTGTGATTTCCCCCTAGGATTCATTTGGCTGTAATCTTGGGTGAGTCACTTCCCCTCAGGTTCCTCACCCGTGAAAGCAGGGTTGGGCCCCCTGTGTGGTACAGATCTCCTCCCCAGCCCAGAGCAGGGAGGGGCCAACAAAGATCTCATGTGCAGAATCGCCTTCCTGAAAGAAAGGAGGATCCTGCATTCTGAGAGGGCCCTTTGCCTTCCCAGGACCTGTCATCACCAGACAGGATACCCCCTATGCCCCGCCAGGCTTTTGAGCTACGACTCTCAGACCTCAACAGGAGGCGAGCATGGCCATTCCAAAGTTGGGAATACTTCAGTGAGTCCCAGGGAAACAGGGTATTTCTTTTTCTGATTTCATGCTTTGACTCCTGATCTCCCATCTCTGTTAGAAAATTTACTGCTCCTCAGTGCAGTGTGGGATAGAGGATGTCTTCTTTATTAGCAGTTAAAAGATCTTCTTTTTGGCCACTGGTGGCCCCAGCAGCCCAGGGTGGTCACAAAATAAATGGGCCGGGAGGAAGACAGCAAGGCGGGGGTCCTCTCGGGGAAGCCCCGGGAGGACCACACATCAGGCTTAACCTCCCATAGCGTAAATGCAAACACAAGGAAAATCATCCCTGGGTGGTGTCAAATCCCTGGCTCAAGGCTGTTGGGAAGAGAAAAGACACCCCCTCATGTCCCTGGAAGCTAACAGGTCACCAGAAATCCTCTCCTGCCGCAAAGCTGTGCCCAAATCCCACCCCAGGAACAGGGCTGCACATGGGCCCCCAGAGTGTCCTACCACAAGCACAGAGCAAAGGACGTGGAGACTGATCATCCCCTTCCTGGGGCAGCAGCCATGGACAGAGCCCAGGGTCACAAAGGTCTCCAGGGGGCCACTCCAGCAACAGCCCCAGTAACAGTTAACCTCCAGTAATAGAGGTGTTACTGCTTGGGTGCTGCACATGAGCTCTGCGGGGGGGGGGAGGGGACACTGGTGGCCGAGCCCTAGCCTTTGGTCCATAGTTATTTGTCCAGTCTTCCCAGCCAGCCTGCCAGCTCTAGGGGACACTGTGTGATGCTTTGACACTCAGAATGACCAAGTGTTTTAGACCAAATATTTCCCACCTGTGGAAATAGGCAGACCAGCTCTGCCTATTCTCAAACCACGAGACGCAAAGCAAAGCACATTCGTCCGATTCTCCATACAGGTCAGGAGAGCTTTGGCTTCTATTAGTAACAGGAGCAAAGGCTTGCTAGACACTTTTATATGAGTTGTCTTATTTATTTCTTAAAGTAACCCAGTGTGGTGGATACCCGTTATTATTCCTTTTTTACAGATGAACAAACTGAGGCTTAGCGTAGTAAGTGGTGAAGCACGATCAGCACCAAGGCCATTTGGGTCCTGAGCCTGGGCTCTGGACCACCCACCGAGGGGCAGATCCTGGGCTCCTCCCAGAGTTAGGAAAAATCCATCACACCTTCCATCCGACGATGACCAGCCGGTGCAAAGTGTGCAGGGGTCCTCTCCCTCTTGGGAAAAGAGGAAGCAGTTACTCCAGAAATCACGGGGCACATGTTAATGGGGGGGGGGTGGGGAGAGCTGGACTGGGTGGGGGAGGGGAGAACACATG